>NW_026778232.1:0-610922 GCF_025265405.1 Mesoplodon densirostris | reverse complement strand
GGGTGATGCATAAAACCAGAGTTTGATATAAGCACAGGGACCGTTCCAAAAACCAACTTTGGAATAGACAAGACCTACACCTTCCTCAGTGAAAGAGACTCAAAACCCCATATTTCCCGCAGAGGAATATATCTGACTAGTAAGAATCTTAAATCCTATGTATTGATATGTCTCCATAAGGGAATCAAGTGTGTCTAGAGTGGCATAAACATGGCAGCGAGAATCAGCTCAAACCCACTATAAAAAGGAATTTCAAAAGCAAAACCAAAAAACAGGGAAATTCTTTACAATTCCTTCAGGGTGTCTGAGGAAACCTGGAAAGACCCTATCTACAATGACAGCTGGATGTGGCATAAGGCTGGACACTTGGGACTGAGAGGATTGGTGAGATTGGGTGAGCAAATGCAGACCCTTTCAAGCAATAATGCATGGCCCCCATTCCATGGGTCCCAACTCTCCAGGTTCAAGGGAATATTACTACAGCTATAACATGTACAGGAAACCTAGAGAATGGACACACTGTGAATACGAAAGGTTTCTAAAACTCAACGAATAGTCCCTCTCCTGGTGCTCCAGTTTGACTTTCCAACTGCCTTACTATCAATCTCCCAACTTGGAGAGACATGCCCTTTAACCTCCTGGTTTGCACAGGTTCCCAATTTGGCAGAGGATGGAAGGGACGAGGGAGAACCCATGAGAGAGTAGCTGTTAGGCATTTGGACGGGCACATGTCACTCTTATTTCCCAGCAGGAAGAAGAATTAACCAAAGTCTCAGCCACCCACCGGGAACCAGTATAGGACATGATCCAAAATTTTGGACTTGTGTTCAGCTCACAAAAAAACGAGTTGAGAAATGGAGCTCAGGGGCACAGCAATTCACAAACTGGCAGAGTGATAAAGGACAACTATCGTCCAAAAATCTGTTGAGGGAAGTCAACGAGGCGGACTTGAAAGCGAGGCAAAATAGCAGGAAACAGATTTCAAGAGGTACCTTGGAATCGCCTGTAAAGCACAGGAAGAGGGGCACAACTTGGACAATGGTGCACTTGGCCAAAAAGGGCGTATGCGTTTTCTCCTGAATATATTCAGGAGAAAACGCATACGCCCTTTTTGGCCAAGCAAGCAAGCGGGCAATGCAAATCTGCACTACAAAGAAGTATCATTTCCCACCGGTCAAAAGGGACATCCAAAAAATGTGTAAAAACCAGAAAGGCAAGACAGGCCCTGGAGAACTGGGAGCCTTGTTATGCTGATGGGCGGGATGTAAATTGCCAACTGCCTCACTGGAGGAGTGCATTGTGTTCCCTAAAACAAGTAAACAACAGAGCTACAGAGCCAAGGCCACTTCCAGTCTAGGGAATATACCTTGGGAAAACTGAAAATCAATAAGAAAGAGCCACCTCCAAATTTAGGGCTGCACTGACTACAAGAACCTCAACTTGGGTACACCTTAAATATCCCAGGAAATATAAAAATGGTTCAAAACATTGTGGTACTTACGTACGATGGAATATTCCTCAGCCATGAAATCAATGTCATAAGACCAGTAGCAGCAAAGTGAGTGGATTCAGGTACGATGATTCTAAGTGAAATAAGTCACACAGAAAAAAGAAACTTATCATAAGATATCACTTATGAAGATCCTGTAAACATGGCTACACGTGAACTGAGTTAGGAAAGAGAACAGAGTCTCACATTTAGAAAACACTCTTATGCCCGCATAAAGGGGAAGGAGAGGTGGGGTGATGCATAAAACCAGAGTTTGATATAAGCACAGGGACCGTTTCAAAAACCAACTTTGGAATAGACAAGACCTACACCTTCCTCAGTGAAAGAGACTCAAAACCCCATATTTCCCACAGAGGAAAATATCTGACTAGTAAGAATCTTAAAACCTATGTATTGATATGTCTCCATAAGGGAATCAAGTGTATCTAGAGTGGCATAAACATGGCAGCGAGAATCAGCTCAAACCCACTATAAAAAGGAATTTCAAAAGCAAAACCAAAAAACAGGGAAATTCTTTACAATTCCTTCAGGGTGTCTGAGGAAACCTGGAAAGACCCTATCTACAATGACAGCTGTATGTGGCATAAGGCTGGACACTTGGGACTGAGAGGATTGGTGAGATTGGGTGAGCAAATGCAGACCCTTTAAAGTAAGAATGCATGGCCCCCATTCCATGGGTCCCAACTCTCGAGCTTGAAGGGAATATTAATACAGCAAGAACTGGTACAGGAAACCTAGAGAATGGACACACTGTGAATATGAAATGTTTCTAAATCTCAACGAATAGTCCCTCTCCTGGTGCTCTGGTTTGACTTTCCAACTGCTTTACTATCAATCTCCAAACTTGGAGACACAGCGCCATTTACCTCCTGGTTCGAACAGGTTGCCAATTTGGCAAAGGATGAAAGGGAAGAGGGAGAACCAATGAGAGAGTAGCTGTTAGGCATTTGGACGGGCAGGTGTCACTCTAATATACCGGTAGGAAGAAGAATTAACCAAAGTCTCAGCCACCCACCGGGAACCAGTATAGGTCCTGAACCAAAATTTTGGGCTTGCGTTCAGCTCACTAAAAACGAGTTGAAAAATGGAGCTCAGGGGCACAGCAATTCACAAACTGGCAGAGTAATAAAGCACAACTATCGTCCAAAAATCTGTTGAGGGAAGGCAACGAGGCGGACTTGAATGCGAGGCAGAATAGCAGGAAACAGATTTAAAGAGGTACGTTGGAATCGCCTGTAAAGCACAGGAAGAGGGGCACAAGTTCGACAATGATGCAATTGGCCAAAAAGGGCGTATGCGTTTTTTCCTGAATATATTCAGGAGAAAACGCATACGCCCTTTTTGGCCAAGCAAGCAAGCGGGCAATGCAAATCCGCACTACAAAGAAGTATCACTTCCCACCGGTCAAAAGGGACATCCACAAAATGTGTAAAAACCAGAAAGGCAAGACAGGCCCTGGAGAACAGGGAGCCTTGTTATGCTGATGGGTGGGATGTAAATTGCCAACTGCCTCACTGGAGGAGTGCATTGTGTTCCCTAAAACAAGGAAACAACAGAGCTACAGAGCCAAGGCCACTTCCAGTCTAGGGAATATACCTGGGGAAAACTGAAAATCAATAAGAAAGAGCAACCTCAGAATTTAGGGCTGAACTGACTACAAGAACCTCAACTTGGGTACACCTTAAATATCCCAGGAAATATAAAAATGGTTCAAAACATTGTGGTACTTACGTACGATGGAATATCCCTCAGCCATGAAATCAATGTCATAAGGCCAGAAGCAGCAAAGTGAGTTGATTCAGGTACGATGATTCTAAGTGAAATAAGTCACACAGAAAAAGAAACTTATCATAAGATATCACTTATGAAGATCCTGTAAACATGGCTACACATGAACTGAGTTAGGAAAGAGAACACAGTCTCACATTTCGAAAACACTCTTATGCCTGCATGAAGGGGAAGGAGAGGTGGGGTGATGCATAAAACCAGAGTTTGATATAAGCACAGGGACCGTTCCAAAAACCAACTTTGGAATAGACAAGACCTACACCTTCCTCAGGGAAAGAGACTCAAATACCCCATATTTCCCACAGAGGAATATATCTGACTAGTAAGAATCTTAAAACCTATGTATTGATATGTCTCCATAAGGGAATCAAGTGTGTCTAGAGTGGCATAAACATGGCAGCGAAAATCAGCTCCAACCCACTATTAAAAGGAATTTCAAAAGCAAAACCAAAAAACAGGGAAATTCTTTACAATTCCTTCTGGGTGTCTGAGGAAACCTGGAAAGACCCTATCTACAATGACAGCTGGATGTGGCATAAGGCTGGACACTTGGGACTGAGAGGATTGGTGAGATTGGGTGAGCAAATGCAGACCCTTTCAAGCAATAATGCATGGCCCCCATTCCATGGGTCCCAACTCTCCAGGTTCAAGGGAATATTACTACAGCTATAACATGTACAGGAAACCTAGAGAATGGACACACTTTGAATACGAAAGGTTTCTAAAACTCAACGAATAGTCCCTCTCCTGGTGCTCCAGTTTGACTTTCCAACTGCCTTACTATCAATCTCCCAACTTGGAGAGACAGGCCCTTTAACCTCCTGGTTTGCACAGGTTCCCAATTTGGCAGAGGATGGAAGGGACGAGGGAGAACCCATGAGAGAGTAGCTGTTAGGCATTTGGACGGGCACATGTCACTCTAATTTCCCGGCAGGAAGAAGAATTAACCAAAGTCTCAGCCACCCACCGGGAACCAGTATAGGACATGATCCAAAATTTTGGACTTGCGTTCAGCTCACAAAAAACGAGTTGAGAAATGGAGCTCAGGGGCACAGCAATTCACAAACTGGCAGACTGATAAAGGACAACTATCGTCCAAAAATCTGTTGAGGGAAGTCAACGAGGCGGACTTGAAAGTGAGGCAAAATAGCAGGAAACAGATTTCAAGAGGTACGTTGGAATCGCCTGTAAAGCACAGGAAGAGGGGCACAACTTGGACAATGGTGCACTTGGCCAAAAAGGGCGTATGCGTTTTCTCCTGAATATATTCAGGAGAAAACGCATACGCCCATTTTGGCCAAGCAAGCAAGCGGGCAATGCAAATCTGCACTACAAAGAAGTATCACTTCCCACCGGTCAAAAGGGACATCCACAAAATGTGTAAAAACCAGAAAGGCAAGACAGGCCCTGGAGAACTGGGAGCCTTATTATGCTGATGGGCGGGATGTAAATTGCCAACTGCCTCACTGGAGGAGTGCATTGTGTTCCCTAAAACAAGTAAACAACAGAGCTACAGAGCCAAGGCCACTTCCAGTCTAGGGAATATACCTTGGGAAAACTGAAAATCAATAAGAAAGAGCCACCTCCAAATTTAGGGCTGCACTGACTACAAGAACCTCAACTTGGGTACACCTTAAATATCCCAGGAAATATAAAAATGGTTCAACACATTGTGGTACTTACGTATGATGGAATATCCCTCAGCGATGAAATCAATGTCATAAGACCAGTAGCAGCAAAGTGAGTTGATTCAGGTACGATGATTCTAAGTGAAATAAGTCACACAGAAAAAGAAACTTATCATAAGATATCACTTATGAAGATCCTGTAAACATGGCTACACGTGAACTGAGTTAGGAAAGAGAACAGAGTCTCACATTTAGAAAACACTCTTATGCCTGCATAAAGGGGAAGGAGAGGTGGGGTGATGCATAAAACCAGAGTTTGATATAAGCACAGGGACCGTTCCAAAAACCAACTTTGGAATAGACAAGACCTACACCTTCCTCAGTGAAAGAGACTCAAAACCCCATATTTCCCGCAGAGGAATATATCTGACTAGTAAGAATCTTAAATCCTATGTATTGATATGTCTCCATAAGGGAATCAAGTGTGTCTAGAGTGGCATAAACAGGGCAGCGAGAATCAGCTCAAACCCACTATAAAAAGGAATTACAAAAGCAAAACCAAAAAACAGGGAAATTCTTTACAATTCCTTCAGGGTGTCTGAGGAAACCTGGAAAGACCCTATCTACAATGACAGCTGGATGTGGCATAAGGCTGGACACTTGGGACTGAGAGGATTGGTGAGATTGGGTGAGCAAATGCAGACCCTTTCAAGCAATAATGCATGGCCCCCATTCCATGGGTCCCAACTCTCCAGGTTCAAGGGAATATTACTACAGCTATAACATGTACAGGAAACCTAGAGAATGGACACACTGTGAATACGAAAGGTTTCTAAAACTCAACGAATAGTCCCTCTCCTGGTGCTCCAGTTTGACTTTCCAACTGCCTTACTATCAATCTCCCAACTTGGAGAGACAGGCCCTTTAACCTCCTGGTTTGCACAGGTTCCCAATTTGGCAGAGGATGGAAGGGATGAGGGAGAACCCATGAGAGAGTAGCTGTTAGGCATTTGGACGGGCACATGTCACTCTAATTTCCCGGCAGGAAGAAGAATTAACCAAAGTCTCAGCCACCCACCGGGAACCAGTATAGGACATGATCCAAAATTTTGGACTTGTGTTCAGCTCACAAAAAACGAGTTGAGAAATGGAGCTCAGGGGCACAGCAATTCACAAACTGGCAGAGTGATAAAGGACAACTATCGTCCAAAAATCTGTTGAGGGAAGTCAACGAGGTGGACTTGAAAGCGAGGCAAAATAGCAGGAAACAGATTTCAAGAGGTACGTTGGAATCGCCTGTAAAGCACAGGAAGAGGGGCACAACTTGGACAATGGTGCACTTGGCCAAAAAGGGCGTATGCGTTTTCTCCTGAATATATTCAGGAGAAAACGCATACGCCCTTTTTGGCCAAGCAAGCAAGCGGGCAATGCAAATCTGCACTACAAAGAAGTATCACTTCCCACCGGTCAAAAGGGACATCCACAAAATGTGTAAAAACCAGAAAGGCAAGACAGGCCCTGGAGAACTGGGAGCCTTATTATGCTGATGGGCGGGATGTAAATTGCCAACTGCCTCACTGGAGGAGTGCATTGTGTTCCCTAAAACAAGTAAACAACAGAGCTACAGAGCCAAGGCCACTTCCAGTCTAGGGAATATACCTTGGGAAAACTGAAAATCAATAAGAAAGAGCCACCTCCAAATTTAGGGCTGCACTGACTACAAGAACCTCAACTTGGGTACACCTTAAATATCCCAGGAAATATAAAAATGGTTCAACACATTGTGGTACTTACGTATGATGGAATATCCCTCAGCGATGAAATCAATGTCATAAGACCAGTAGCAGCAAAGTGAGTGGATTCAGGTACGATGATTCTAAGTGAAATAAGTCACACAGAAAAAGAAACTTATCATAAGATATCACTTATGAAGATCCTGTAAACATGGCTACACGTGAACTGAGTTAGGAAAGAGAACAGAGTCTCACATTTAGAAAACACTCTTATGCCTGCATAAAGGGGAAGGAGAGGTGGGGTGATGCATAAAACCAGAGTTTGATATAAGCACAGGGACCGTTCCAAAAACCAACTTTGGAATAGACAAGACCTACACCTTCCTCAGTGAAAGAGACTCAAAACCCCATATTTCCCGCAGAGGAATATATCTGACTAGTAAGAATCTTAAATCCTATGTATTGATATGTCTCCATAAGGGAATCAAGTGTGTCTAGAGTGGCATAAACAGGGCAGCGAGAATCAGCTCAAACCCACTATAAAAAGGAATTACAAAAGCAAAACCAAAAAACAGGGAAATTCTTTACAATTCCTTCAGGGTGTCTGAGGAAACCTGGAAAGACCCTATCTACAATGACAGCTGGATGTGGCATAAGGCTGGACACTTGGGACTGAGAGGATTGGTGAGATTGGGTGAGCAAATGCAGACCCTTTCAAGCAATAATGCATGGCCCCCATTCCATGGGTCCCAACTCTCCAGGTTCAAGGGAATATTACTACAGCTATAACATGTACAGGAAACCTAGAGAATGGACACACTGTGAATACGAAAGGTTTCTAAAACTCAACGAATAGTCCCTCTCCTGGTGCTCCAGTTTGACTTTCCAACTGCCTTACTATCAATCTCCCAACTTGGAGAGACAGGCCCTTTAACCTCCTGGTTTGCACAGGTTCCCAATTTGGCAGAGGATGGAAGGGATGAGGGAGAACCCATGAGAGAGTAGCTGTTAGGCATTTGGACGGGCACATGTCACTCTAATTTCCCGGCAGGAAGAAGAATTAACCAAAGTCTCAGCCACCCACCGGGAACCAGTATAGGACATGATCCAAAATTTTGGACTTGTGTTCAGCTCACAAAAAACGAGTTGAGAAATGGAGCTCAGGGGCACAGCAATTCACAAACTGGCAGAGTGATAAAGGACAACTATCGTCCAAAAATCTGTTGAGGGAAGTCAACGAGGTGGACTTGAAAGCGAGGCAAAATAGCAGGAAACAGATTTCAAGAGGTACCTTGGAATCGCCTGTAAAGCACAGGAAGAGGGGCACAACTTGGACAATGGTGCACTTGGCCAAAAAGGGCGTATGCGTTTTCTCCTGAATATATTCAGGAGAAAACGCATACGCCCTTTTTGGCCAAGCAAGCAAGCGGGCAATGCAAATCTGCACTACAAAGAAGTATCACTTCCCACCGGTCAAAAGGGACATCCACAAAATGTGTAAAAACCAGAAAGGCAAGACAGGCCCTGGAGAACTGGGAGCCTTGTTATGCTGATGGGCGGGATGTAAATTGCCAACTGCCTCACTGGAGGAGTGCATTGTGTTCCCTAAAACAAGTAAACAACAGAGCTACAGAGCCAAGGCCACTTCCAGTCTAGGGAATATACCTTGGGAAAACTGAAAATCAATAAGAAAGAGCCACCTCCAAATTTAGGGCTGCACTGACTACAAGAACCTCAACTTGGGTACACCTTAAATATCCCAGGAAATATAAAAATGGTTCAAAACATTGTGGTACTTACGTACGATGGAATATCCCTCAGCCATGAAATCAATGTCATAAGACCAGTAGCAGCAAAGTGAGTGGATTCAGGTACGATGATTCTAATTGAAATAAGTCACACAGAAAAAGAAACTTATCATAAGATATCACTTATGAAGATCCTGTAAACATGGCTACACGAGAATTGAGTTAGGAAAGAGAACAGAGTCTCACATTTAGAAAACACTCTTATGCCTGCATAAAGGGGAAGGAGAGGTGGGGTGATGCATAAAACCAGAGTTTGATATAAGCACAGGGACCGTTTCAAAAACCAACTTTGGAATTGACAAGACCGACACCTTCCTCAGTGAAAGAGACTCAAAACACCATATTTCCCACAGAGGAATATATCTGACTAGTAAGAATCTTAAAACCTATGTATTGATATGTCTCCATAAGGGAATCAAGTGTGTCTAGAGTGGCATAAACAGGGCAGCGATAATCAGCTCAAACCCACTATAAAAATGAATTTCAAAAGCAAAACCAAAAAACAGGGAAATTCTTTACAATTCCTTCAGGGTTTCTGAGGAAACCTGGAAAGACCCTATCTACAATGACAGCTGGATGTGGCATAAGGCTGGACACTTGGGACTGAGAGGATTGGTGAGATTGGGTGAGCAAATGCAGACCCTTTCAAGCAATAATGCATGGCCCCCATTCCATGGGTCCCAACTCTCCAGGTTCAAGGGAATATTACTACAGCTATAACATGTACAGGAAACCTAGAGAATGGACACACTGTGAATACGAAAGGTTTCTAAAACTCAACGAATAGTCCCTCTCCTGGTGCTCCAGTTTGACTTTCCAACTACCTTACTATCAATCTCCCAACTTGGAGAGACAGGCCCTTTAACCTCCTGGTTTGCACAGGTTCCCAATTTGGCAGAGGATGGAAGGGACGAGGGAGAACCCATGAGAGAGTAGCTGTTAGGCATTTGGACGGGCACATGTCACTCTAATTTCCCAGCAGGAAGAAGAATTAACCAAAGTCTCATCCACCCACCGGGAACCAGTATAGGACATGAACCAAAATTTTGGACTTGCGTTCAGCTCACAAAAAACGAGTTGAGAAATGGAGCTCAGGGGCACAGCAATTCACAAACGGGCAGAGTGATAAAGGACAACTATCATGCAAAAATCTGTTTAGGGAAGTCAACTAGGCGGACTTGAAAGCGAGGCAAAATAGCAGGAAACAGATTTCAAGAGGTACCTTGGAATCGCCTGTAAAGCACAGGAAGAGGGGCACAACTTGGACAATGGTGCACTTGGCCAAAAAGGGCGTATGCGTTTTCTCCTGAATATATTAAGGAGAAAACGCATACGCCCTTTTTGGCCAAGCAAGCAAGTGGGCAATGCAAATCTGCACTACAAAGAAGTATCACTTCCCACCGGTCAAAAGGGACATCCACAAAATGTGTAAAAACCAGAAAGGCAAGACAGGCCCTGGAGAACTGGGAGCCTTGTTATTCTGATGGGCCGGATGTAAATTGACAACTGCCTCACTGGAGGAGTGCATTGTGTTCCCTAAAACAAGTAAACAACAGAGCTACAGAGCCAAGGCCACTTCCAGTCTAGGGAATATACCTTGGGAAAACTGAAAATCAATAAGAAAGAGCCACCTCCAAATTTAGGGCTGCACTGACTACAAGAACCTCAACTTGGGTACACCTTAAATATCCCAGGAAATATAAAAATGGTTCAAAACATTGTGGTACTTACGTACGATGGAATATCCCTCAGCCATGAAATCAATGTCATAGGACCAGTAGCAGCAAAGTGAGTGGATTCAGGTACGATGATTCTAAGTGAAATAAGTCACACAGAAAAAGAAACTTATCATAAGATATCACTTATGAAGATCCTGTAAACATGGCTACACGTGAACTGAGTTAGGAAAGAGAACAGAGTCTCACATTTAGAAAACACTCTTATGCCGGCATAAAGGGGAAGGAGAGGTCGGGTGATGCATTAAACCAGAGTTTGATATAAGCACAGGGACCGTTTCAAAAACCAACTTTGGAATAGACAAGACCGACACCTTCCTCAGTGAAAGAGACTCAAAACCCCATATTTCCCACAGAGGAATATATCTGACTAGTAAGAATCTTAAAACCTATGTATTGATATGTCTCCATAAGGGAATCAAGTGTGTCTAGAGTGGCATAAACATGGCAGCGAGAATCAGCTCAAACCCACTATAAAAAGGAATTTCAAAAGCAAAACCAAAAAACAGGGAAATTCTTTACAATTCCTTCAGGGTGTCTGAGGAAACATGGAAAGACCCTATCTACAATGACAGCTGGATGTGGCATAAGGCTGGACACTTGCGACTGAGAGGATTGGTGAGATTGGGTGAGCAAATGCAGACCCTTACAAGCAATAATGCATGACCCCCATTCCATGGGTCCCAACTCTCCAGGTTCAAGGGAATATTACTACAGCTATAACATGTACAGGAAACCTAGAGAATGGACACACTGTGAATACGAAAGGTTTCTAAAACTCAACGAATAGTCCCTCTCCTGGTGCTCCAGTTTGACTTTCCAACTGCCTTACTATCAATCTCCCAACTTGGAGAGACAGGCCCTTTAACCTCCTGGTTTGCACAGGTTCCCAATTTGGCAGAGGATGGAAGGGACGAGGGAGAACCCATGAGATAGTAGCTGTTAGGCTTTTGGACGGGCACATGTCACTCTAATTTCCCGGCAGGAAAAAGAATTAACCAAAGTCTCAGCCACCCACCGGGAACCAGTATAGGACATGATCCAAAATTTTGGACTTGCGTTCAGCTCACAAAAAACGAGTTGAGAAATGGAGCTCAGGGGCACAGCAATTCACAAACTGGCAGAGTGATAAAGGACAACTATCGTCCAAAAATCTGTTGAGGAAAGTCAACGAGGTGGACTTGAAAGTGAGGCAAAATAGCAGGAAACAGATTTCAAGAGGTACGTTGGAATCGCCTGTAAAGCACAGGAAGATGGGCACAATTTGGACAATGGTACACTTGGCCAAAAAGGGCGTATGCGTTTTCTCCTGAATATATTCAGGAGAAAACGCATACGCCCTTTTTGGCCAAGCAAGCAAGCGGGCAATGCACATCTGCACTACAAAGAAGTATCACTTCCCACCGGTCAAAAGGGACATCCACAAAATGTGTAAAAACCAGAAAGGCAAGACAGGCCCTGGAGAACTGGGAGCCTTGTTATGCTGATGGGCGGGATGTAAACTGCCAACTGCCTCACTGGAGGAGTGCATTGTGTTCCCTAAAACAAGTAAACAACAGAGCTACAGAGCCAAGGCCACTTCCAGTCTAGGGAATATACCTTGGGAAAACTGAAAATCAATAAGAAAGAGCCACCTCCAAATTTAGGGCTGCACTGAGTACAAGAACCTAAACTTGGGTACACCTTAAATATCCCAGGAAATATAAAAATGGTTCAAAACATTGTGGTACTTACGTACGATGGAATATCCCTCAGCAATGAAATCAATGTCATAAGACCAGTAGCAGCAAAGTGAGTGGATTCAGGTACGATGATTCTAAGTGAAATAAGTCACACAGAAAAAGAAACTTATCATAAGATATCACTTATGAAGATCCTGTAAACATGGCTACACTTGAACTGAGTTAGGAAAGAGAACAGAGTCTCACATTTAGAAAACATTCTTATGCCTGCATAAAGGGGAAGGAGAGGTGGGGTGATGCATAAAACCAGAGTTTGATATAAGCACCGGGACCGTTCCAAAAACCAACTTTGGAATAGACAAGACCTACACCTTCCTCAGTGAAAGAGACTCAAAACCCCATATTTCCCGCAGAGGAATATATCTGACTAGTAAGAATCTTAAAACCTATGTATTGATATGTCTCCATAAGGGAATCAAGTGTGTCTAGAGTGGCATAAACATGGCAGCGAGAATCAGCTCAAACCCACTATAAAAAGGAATTTCAAAAGCAAAACCAAAAAACAGGGAAATTCTTTACAATTCCTTCAGGGTGTCTGAGGAAACCTGGAAAGACCCTATCTACAATGACAGCTGGATGTGGCATAAGGCTGGACACTTGGGACTGAGAGGATTGGTGAGATTGGGTGAGCAAATGCAGACCCTTACAAGCAATAATGCATGACCCCCATTCCATGGGTCCCAACTCTCCAGGTTCAAGGGAATATTACTACAGCTATAACATGTACAGGAAACCTAGAGAATGGACACACTGTGAATACGAAAGGTTTCTAAAACTCAACGAATAGTCCCTCTCCTGGTGCTCCAGTTTGACTTTCCAACTGCCTTACTATCAATCTCCCAACTTGGAGAGACAGGCCCTTTAACCTCGTTGTTTGCACAGGTTCCCAATTTGGCAGAGGATGGAAGGGACGAGGGAGAACCCATGAGAGAGTAGCTGTTAGGCATTTGGACGGGCACATGTCACTCTAATTTCCCGGCAGAAAAAAGAATTAACCAAAGTCTCAGCCACCCACCGGGAACCAGTATAGGACATGATCCAAAATTTTGGACTTGCGTTCAGCTCACAAAAAACGAGTTGAGAAATGGAGCTCAGGGGCACAGCAATTCACAAACTGGCAGAGTGATAAAGGACAACTATCGTCCAAAAATCTGTTGAGGGAAGTCAACGAGGCGGACTTGAAAGTGAGGCAAAATAGCAGGAAACAGATTTCAAGAGGTACGTTGGAATCGCCTGTAAAGCACAGGAAGAGGGGCACAACTTGGACAATGGTGCACTTGGCCAAAAAGGGCGTATGCGTTTTCTCCTGAATATATTCAGGAGAAAACGCATACGCCATTTTTGGCCAAGCAAGCAAGCGGGCAATGCAAATCTGCACTACAAAGAAGTATCACTTCCCACCGGTCAAAAGGGACATCCACAAAATGTGTAAAAACCAGAAAGGCAAGACAGGCCCTGGAGAACTGGGAGCCTTGTTATGCTGATTGGCGGGATGTAAACTGCCAACTGCCTCACTGGAGGAGTGCATTGTGTTCCCTAAAACAAGTAAACAACAGAGCTACAGAGCCAAGGCCACTTCCAGTCTAGGGAATATACCTTGGGAAAACTGAAAATCAATAAGAAAGAGCCACCTCCAAACTTAGGGCTGCACTGACTACAAGAACCTCAACTTGGGTACACCTTAAATATCCCAGGAAATATAAAAATGGTTCAAAACATTGTGGTACTTACCTATGATGGAATATCCCTCAGCGATGAAATCAATGTCATAAGACCAGTAGCAGCAAAGTGAGTGGATTCAGGTACGATGATTCTAAGTGAAATAAGTCACACAGAAAAAGAAACTTATCATAAGATATCACTTATGAAGATCCTGTAAACATGGCTACACGTGAACTGAGTTAGGAAAGAGAACAGAGTCTCACATTTAGAAAACACTCTTATGCCTGCATAAAGGGGAAGGAGAGGTGGGGTAATGCATAAAACCAGAGTTTGATATAAGCACAGGGACCGTTCCAAAAACCAACTTTGGAATAGACAAGACCTACACCTTCCTCAGTGAAAGAGACTCAAAACCCCATATTTCCCGCAGAGGAATATATCTGACTAGTAAGAATCTTAAATCCTATGTATTGATATGTCTCCATAAGGGAATCAAGTGTGTCTAGAGTGGCATAAACATGGCAGCGAGAATCAGCTCAAACCCACTATAAAAAGGAATTTCAAAAGCAAAACCAAAAAACAGGGAAATTCTTTACAATTCCTTCAGGGTGTCTGAGGAAACCTGGAAAGACCCTATCTACAATGACAGCTGGATGTGGCATAAGGCTGGACACTTGGGACTGAGAGGATTGGTGAGATTGGGTGAGCAAATGCAGACCCTTTCAAGCAATAATGCATGGCCCCCATTCCATGGGTCCCAACTCTCCAGGTTCAAGGGAATATTACTACAGCTATAACATGTACAGGAAACCTAGAGAATGGACACACTGTGAATACGAAAGGTTTCTAAAACTCAACGAATTGTCCCTCTCCTGATGCTCCAGTTTGACTTTCCAACTGCCTTACTATCAATCTCCCAACTTGGAGAGACAGGCCCTTTAACCTCCTGGTTTGCACAGGTTCCCAATTTGGCAGATGATGGAAGGGACGAGGGAGAACCCATGAGAGAGTAGCTGTTAGGCATTTGGACGGGCACATGTCACTCTAATTTCCCGGCAGGAAGAAGAATTAACCAAAGTCTCAGCCACCCACCGGGAACCAGTATAGGACAGGATCCAAAATTTTGGACTTGCGTTCAGCTCACAAAAAACGAGTTGAGAAATGGAGCTCAGGGGCACAGCAATTCACAAACTGGCAGAGTGATAAAGGACAACTATCGTCCAAAAATCTGTTGAGGGAAGTCAACGAGGCGGACTTGAAAGTGAGGCAAAATAGCAGGAAACAGATTTCAAGAGGTACGTTGGAATCGCCTGTAAAGCACAGGAAGAGGGGCACAACTTGGACAATGGTGCACTTGGCCAAAAAGGGCGTATGCGTTTTCTCCTGAATATATTCAGGAGAAAACACATACGCCCTTTTTGGCCAAGCAAGCAAGCGGGCAATGCAAATCTGCACTACAAAGAAGTATCACTTCCCACCGGTCAAAAGGGACATCCACAAAATGTGTAAAAACCAGAAAGGCAAGACAGGCCCTGGAGAACTGGGAGCCTTGTTATGCTGATGGGCGGGATATAAATTGCCAACTGCCTCACTGGAGGAGTGCATTGTGTTCCCTAAAATAAGTAAACAACAGAGCTACAGAGCCAAGGCCACTTCCAGTCTAGGGAATATACCTTGGGAAAACTGAAAATCAATAAGAAAGAGCCACCTCCAAATTTAGGGCTGCACTGGCTACAAGAACCTCAACTTGGGTACACCTTAAATATCCCAGGACATATAAAAATGGTTCAAAACATTGTGGTACTTACGTACGATGGAATATCCCTCAGCCATGAAATCAATGTCATAAGACCAGGAGCAGCAAAGTGAGTGGATTCAGGTACGATGATTCTAAGTGAAATAAGTCACACAGAAAAAGAAACTTATCATAAGATATCACTTATGAAGATCCTGTAAACATGGCTACACGTGAATTGAGTTAGGAAAGAGAACAGAGTCTCACATTTAGAAAACACTCTTATGCCTGCATAAAGGGGAAGGAGAGGTGGGGTGATGCATAAAACCAGAGTTTGATATAAGCACAGGGACCGTTTCAAAAACCAACTTTGGAATTGACAAAACCGACACCTTCCTCAGTGAAAGAGACTCAGAACCCCATATTTCCCACAGAGGAATATATCTGACTAGTAAGAATCTTAAAACCTATGTATTGATATGTCTCCATAAGGGAATCAAGTGTGTCTAGAGTGGCATAAACATGGCAGCGAGAATCAGCTCAAACGCACTATAAAAAGGAATTTCAAAAGCAAAACCAAAAAACAGGGAAATTCTTTACAATTCCTTCAGGGTGTCTGAGGAAACCTGGAAAGACCCTATCTACAATGACAGCTGGATGTGGCATAAGGCTGGACACTTGGGACTGAGAGGATTGGTGAGATTGGGTGAGCAAATGCAGACCCTTTCAAGCAATAATGCATGGCCCCCATTCCATGGGTCCCAACTCTCCAGGTTCAAGGGAATATTACTACAGCTATAACATGTACAGGAAACCTAGAGAATGGACACACTGTGAATACGAAAGGTTTCTAAAACTCAACGAATAGTCCCTCTCCTGGTGCTCCAGTTTGACTTTCCAACTGCCTTACTATCAATCTCCCAACTTGGAGAGACAGGCCCTTTAACCTCCTGGTTTGCACAGGTTCCCAATTTGGCAGATGATGGAAGGGACGTGGGAGAACCCATGAGAGAGTAGCTGTTAGGCATTTGGACGGGCACATGTCACTCTAATTTCCCGGCAGGAAGAAGAATTAACCAAAGTCTCAGCCACCCACCGGGAACCAGTATAGGACAGGATCCAAAATTTTGGACTTGCGTTCAGCTCACAAAAAACGAGTTGAGAAATGGAGCTCAGGGGCACAGCAATTCACAAACTGGCAGAGTGATAAAGGACAACTATCGTCCAAAAATCTGTTGAGGGAAGTCAACCAGGCGGACTTGAAAGTGAGGCAAAATAGCAGGAAACAGATTTCAAGAGGTACGTTGGAATCGCCTGTAAAGCACAGGAAGAGGGGCACAACTTGGACAATGGTGCACTTGGCCAAAAAGGGCGTATGCGTTTTCTCCTGAATATATTCAGGAGAAAACACATACGCCCTTTTTGGCCAAGCAA
Organism: Mesoplodon densirostris; assembly: GCF_025265405.1. Lineage (NCBI taxonomy): Eukaryota > Metazoa > Chordata > Mammalia > Artiodactyla > Ziphiidae > Mesoplodon > Mesoplodon densirostris. The sequence goes on along the minus strand of NW_026778232.1, from coordinate 594,146 downwards.
GCAAGCGGGCAATGCAAATCTGCACTACAAAGAAGTATCACTTCCCACCGGTCAAAAGGGACATCCACAAAATGTGTAAAAACCAGAAAGGCAAGACAGGCCCTGGAGAACTGGGAGCCTTGTTATGCTGATGGGCGGGATATAAATTGCCAACTGCCTCACTGGAGGAGTGCATTGTGTTCCCTAAAACAAGTAAACAACAGAGCTACAGAGCCAAGGCCACTTCCAGTCTAGGGAATATACCTTGGGAAAACTGAAAATCAATAAGAAAGAGCCACCTCCAAATTTAGGGCTGCACTGGCTACAAGAACCTCAACTTGGGTACACCTTAAATATCCCAGGAAATATAAAAATGGTTCAAAACATTGTGGTACTTACGTACGATGGAATATCCCTCAGCCATGAAATCAATGTCATAAGACCAGGAGCAGCAAAGTGAGTGGATTCAGGTACGATGATTCTAAGTGAAATAAGTCACACAGAAAAAGAAACTTATCATAAGATATCACTTATGAAGATCCTGTAAACATGGCTACACGTGAACTGAGTTAGGAAAGAGAACAGAGTCTCACATTTAGAAAACACTCTTATGCCTGCATAAAGGGGAAGGAGAGGTGGGGTGATGCATAAAACCAGAGTTTGATATAAGCACAGGGACCGTTTCAAAAACCAACTTTGGAATTGACAAAACCGACACCTTCCTCAGTGAAAGAGACTCAAAACCCCATATTTCCCACAGAGGAATATATCTGACTAGTAAGAATCTTAAAACCTATGTATTGATATGTCTCCATAAGGGAATCAAGTGTGTCTAGAGTGGCATAAACATGGCAGCGAGAATCAGCTCAAACGCACTATAAAAAGGAATTTCAAAAGCAAAACCAAAAAACAGGGAAATTCTTTACAATTCCTTCAGGGTGTCTGAGGAAACCTGGAAAGACCCTATCTACAATGACAGCTGGATGTGGCATAAGGCTGGACACTTGGGACTGAGAGGATTGGTGAGATTGGGTGAGCAAATGCAGACCCTTTCAAGCAATAATGCATGGCCCCCATTCCATGGGTCCCAACTCTCCAGGTTCAAGGGAATATTACTACAGCTATAACATGTACAGGAAACCTAGAGAATGGACACACTGTGAATACGAAAGGTTTGTAAAACTCAACGAATAGTCCCTCTCCTGGTGCTCCAGTTTGACTTTCCAACTGCCTTACTATCAATCTCCCAACTTGGAGAGACAGGCCCTTTAACCTCCTGGTTTGCACAGGTTCCCAATTTGGCAGATGATGGAAGGGACGAGGGAGAACCCATGAGAGAGTAGCTGTTAGGCATTTGGACGGGCACATGTCACTCTAATTTCCCGGCAGGAAGAAGAATTAACCAAAGTCTCAGCCACCCACCGGGAACCAGTATAGGACAGGATCCAAAATTTTGGACTTGCGTTCAGCTCACAAAAAACGAGTTGAGAAATGGAGCTCAGGGGCACAGCAATTCACAAACTGGCAGAGTGATAAAGGACAACTATCGTCCAAAAATCTGTTGAGGGAAGTCAACGAGGCGGACTTGAAAGTGAGGCAAAATAGCAGGAAACAGATTTCAAGAGGTATGTTGGAATCGCCTGTAAAGCACAGGAAGAGGGGCACAACTTGGACAATGGTGCACTTGGCCAAAAAGGGCGTATGCGTTTTCTCCTGAATATATTCAGGAGAAAACGCATACGCCCTTTTTGGCCAAGAAAGCAAGCGGGCAATGCAAATCTGCACTACAAAGAAGTATCACTTCCCACCGGTCAAAAGGGACATCCACAAAATGTGTAAAAACCAGAAAGGCAAGACAGGCCCTGGAGAACTGGGAGCCTTGTTATGCTGATGGGCGGGATGTAAACTGCCAACTGCCTCACTGGAGGAGTGCATTGTGTTCCCTAAAACAAGTAAACAACAGAGCTACAGAGCCAAGGCCACTTCCAGTCTAGGGAATATACCTTGGGAAAACTGAAAATCAATAAGAAAGAGCCACCTCCAAATTTAGGGCTGCACTGAGTACAAGAACCTAAACTTGGGTACACCTTAAATATCCCAGGAAATATAAAAATGGTTCAAAACATTGTGGTACTTACGTACGATGGAATATCCCTCAGCAATGAAATCAATGTCATAAGACCAGTAGCAGCAAAGTGAGTGGATTCAGGTACGATGATTCTAAGTGAAATAAGTCACACAGAAAAAGAAACTTATCATAAGATATCACTTATGAAGATCCTGTAAACATGGCTACACGTGAACTGAGTTAGGAAAGAGAACAGAGTCTCACATTTAGAAAACATTCTTATGCCTGCATAAAGGGGAAGGAGAGGTGGGGTGATGCATAAAACCAGAGTTTGATATAAGCACCGGGACCGTTCCAAAAACCAACTTTGGAATAGACAAGACCTACACCTTCCTCAGTGAAAGAGACTCAAAACCCCATATTTCCCGCAGAGGAATATATCTGACTAGTAAGAATCTTAAAACCTATGTATTGATATGTCTCCATAAGGGAATCAAGTGTGTCTAGAGTGGCATAAACATGGCAGCGAGAATCAGCTCAAACCCACTATAAAAAGGAATTTCAAAAGCAAAACCAAAAAACAGGGAAATTCTTTACAATTCCTTCAGGGTGTCTGAGGAAACCTGGAAAGACCCTATCTACAATGACAGCTGGATGTGGCATAAGGCTGGACACTTGGGACTGAGAGGATTGGTGAGATTGGGTGAGCAAATGCAGACCCTTACAAGCAATAATGCATGACCCCCATTCCATGGGTCCCAACTCTCCAGGTTCAAGGGAATATTACTACAGCTATAACATGTACAGGAAACCTAGAGAATGGACACACTGTGAATACGAAAGGTTTCTAAAACTCAACGAATAGTCCCTCTCCTGGTGCTCCAGTTTGACTTTCCAACTGCCTTACTATCAATCTCCCAACTTGGAGAGACAGGCCCTTTAACCTCGTTGTTTGCACAGGTTCCCAATTTGGCAGAGGATGGAAGGGACGAGGGAGAACCCATGAGAGAGTAGCTGTTAGGCATTTGGACGGGCACATGTCACTCTAATTTCCCGGCAGAAAAAAGAATTAACCAAAGTCTCAGCCACCCACCGGGAACCAGTATAGGACATGATCCAAAATTTTGGACTTGCGTTCAGCTCACAAAAAACGAGTTGAGAAATGGAGCTCAGGGGCACAGCAATTCACAAACTGGCAGAGTGATAAAGGACAACTATCGTCCAAAAATCTGTTGAGGGAAGTCAACGAGGCGGACTTGAAAGTGAGGCAAAATAGCAGGAAACAGATTTCAAGAGGTACGTTGGAATCGCCTGTAAAGCACAGGAAGAGGGGCACAACTTGGACAATGGTGCACTTGGCCAAAAAGGGCGTATGCGTTTTCTCCTGAATATATTCAGGAGAAAACGCATACGCCATTTTTGGCCAAGCAAGCAAGCGGGCAATGCAAATCTGCACTACAAAGAAGTATCACTTCCCACCGGTCAAAAGGGACATCCACAAAATGTGTAAAAACCAGAAAGGCAAGACAGGCCCTGGAGAACTGGGAGCCTTGTTATGCTGATTGGCGGGATGTAAACTGCCAACTGCCTCACTGGAGGAGTGCATTGTGTTCCCTAAAACAAGTAAACAACAGAGCTACAGAGCCAAGGCCACTTCCAGTCTAGGGAATATACCTTGGGAAAACTGAAAATCAATAAGAAAGAGCCACCTCCAAACTTAGGGCTGCACTGACTACAAGAACCTCAACTTGGGTACACCTTAAATATCCCAGGAAATATAAAAATGGTTCAAAACATTGTGGTACTTACCTATGATGGAATATCCCTCAGCGATGAAATCAATGTCATAAGACCAGTAGCAGCAAAGTGAGTGGATTCAGGTACGATGATTCTAAGTGAAATAAGTCACACAGAAAAAGAAACTTATCATAAGATATCACTTATGAAGATCCTGTAAACATGGCTACACGTGAACTGAGTTAGGAAAGAGAACAGAGTCTCACATTTAGAAAACACTCTTATGCCTGCATAAAGGGGAAGGAGAGGTGGGGTAATGCATAAAACCAGAGTTTGATATAAGCACAGGGACCGTTCCAAAAACCAACTTTGGAATAGACAAGACCTACACCTTCCTCAGTGAAAGAGACTCAAAACCCCATATTTCCCGCAGAGGAATATATCTGACTAGTAAGAATCTTAAATCCTATGTATTGATATGTCTCCATAAGGGAATCAAGTGTGTCTAGAGTGGCATAAACATGGCAGCGAGAATCAGCTCAAACCCACTATAAAAAGGAATTTCAAAAGCAAAACCAAAAAACAGGGAAATTCTTTACAATTCCTTCAGGGTGTCTGAGGAAACCTGGAAAGACCCTATCTACAATGACAGCTGGATGTGGCATAAGGCTGGACACTTGGGACTGAGAGGATTGGTGAGATTGGGTGAGCAAATGCAGACCCTTTCAAGCAATAATGCATGGCCCCCATTCCATGGGTCCCAACTCTCCAGGTTCAAGGGAATATTACTACAGCTATAACATGTACAGGAAACCTAGAGAATGGACACACTGTGAATACGAAAGGTTTCTAAAACTCAACGAATTGTCCCTCTCCTGATGCTCCAGTTTGACTTTCCAACTGCCTTACTATCAATCTCCCAACTTGGAGAGACAGGCCCTTTAACCTCCTGGTTTGCACAGGTTCCCAATTTGGCAGATGATGGAAGGGACGAGGGAGAACCCATGAGAGAGTAGCTGTTAGGCATTTGGACGGGCACATGTCACTCTAATTTCCCGGCAGGAAGAAGAATTAACCAAAGTCTCAGCCACCCACCGGGAACCAGTATAGGACAGGATCCAAAATTTTGGACTTGCGTTCAGCTCACAAAAAACGAGTTGAGAAATGGAGCTCAGGGGCACAGCAATTCACAAACTGGCAGAGTGATAAAGGACAACTATCGTCCAAAAATCTGTTGAGGGAAGTCAACGAGGCGGACTTGAAAGTGAGGCAAAATAGCAGGAAACAGATTTCAAGAGGTACGTTGGAATCGCCTGTAAAGCACAGGAAGAGGGGCACAACTTGGACAATGGTGCACTTGGCCAAAAAGGGCGTATGCGTTTTCTCCTGAATATATTCAGGAGAAAACACATACGCCCTTTTTGGCCAAGCAAGCAAGCGGGCAATGCAAATCTGCACTACAAAGAAGTATCACTTCCCACCGGTCAAAAGGGACATCCACAAAATGTGTAAAAACCAGAAAGGCAAGACAGGCCCTGGAGAACTGGGAGCCTTGTTATGCTGATGGGCGGGATATAAATTGCCAACTGCCTCAGTGGAGGAGTGCATTGTGTTCCCTAAAATAAGTAAACAACAGAGCTACAGAGCCAAGGCCACTTCCAGTCTAGGGAATATACCTTGGGAAAACTGAAAATCAATAAGAAAGAGCCACCTCCAAATTTAGGGCTGCACTGGCTACAAGAACCTCAACTTGGGTACACCTTAAATATCCCAGGACATATAAAAATGGTTCAAAACATTGTGGTACTTACATACGATGGAATATCCCTCAGCCATGAAATCAATGTCATAAGACCAGGAGCAGCAAAGTGAGTGGATTCAGGTACGATGATTCTAAGTGAAATAAGTCACACAGAAAAAGAAACTTATCATAAGATATCACTTATGAAGATCCTGTAAACATGGCTACACGTGAATTGAGTTAGGAAAGAGAACAGAGTCTCACATTTAGAAAACACTCTTATGCCTGCATAAAGGGGAAGGAGAGGTGGGGTGATGCATAAAACCAGAGTTTGATATAAGCACAGGGACCGTTTCAAAAACCAACTTTGGAATTGACAAAACCGACACCTTCCTCAGTGAAAGAGACTCAGAACCCCATATTTCCCACAGAGGAATATATCTGACTAGTAAGAATCTTAAAACCTATGTATTGATATGTCTCCATAAGGGAATCAAGTGTGTCTAGAGTGGCATAAACATGGCAGCGAGAATCAGCTCAAACGCACTATAAAAAGGAATTTCAAAAGCAAAACCAAAAAACAGGGAAATTCTTTACAATTCCTTCAGGGTGTCTGAGGAACCCTGGAAAGACCCTATCTACAATGACAGCTGGATGTGGCATAAGGCTGGACACTTGGGACTGAGAGGATTGGTGAGATTGGGTGAGCAAATGCAGACCCTTTCAAGCAATAATGCATGGCCCCCATTCCATGGGTCCCAACTCTCCAGGTTCAAGGGAATATTACTACAGCTATAACATGTACAGGAAACCTAGAGAATGGACACACTGTGAATACGAAAGGTTTCTAAAACTCAACGAATAGTCCCTCTCCTGGTGCTCCAGTTTGACTTTCCAACTGCCTTACTATCAATCTCCCAACTTGGAGAGACAGGCCCTTTAACCTCCTGGTTTGCACAGGTTCCCAATTTGGCAGATGATGGAAGGGACGTGGGAGAACCCATGAGAGAGTAGCTGTTAGGCATTTGGACGGGCACATGTCACTCTAATTTCCCGGCAGGAAGAAGAATTAACCAAAGTCTCAGCCACCCACCGGGAACCAGTATAGGACAGGATCCAAAATTTTGGACTTGCGTTCAGCTCACAAAAAACGAGTTGAGAAATGGAGCTCAGGGGCACAGCAATTCACAAACTGGCAGAGTGATAAAGGACAACTATCGTCCAAAAATCTGTTGAGGGAAGTCAACGAGGCGGACTTGAAAGTGAGGCAAAATAGCAGGAAACAGATTTCAAGAGGTACGTTGGAATCGCCTGTAAAGCACAGGAAGAGGGGCACAACTTGGACAATGGTGCACTTGGCCAAAAAGGGCGTATGCGTTTTCTCCTGAATATATTCAGGAGAAAACACATACGCCCTTTTTGGCCAAGCAAGCAAGCGGGCAATGCAAATCTGCACTACAAAGAAGTATCACTTCCCACCGGTCAAAAGGGACATCCACAAAATGTGTAAAAACCAGAAAGGCAAGACAGGCCCTGGAGAACTGGGAGCCTTGTTATGCTGATGGGCGGGATATAAATTGCCAACTGCCTCACTGGAGGAGTGCATTGTGTTCCCTAAAACAAGTAAACAACAGAGCTACAGAGCCAAGGCCACTTCCAGTCTAGGGAATATACCTTGGGAAAACTGAAAATCAATAAGAAAGAGCCACCTCCAAATTTAGGGCTGCACTGGCTACAAGAACCTCAACTTGGGTACACCTTAAATATCCCAGGAAATATAAAAATGGTTCAAAACATTGTGGTACTTACGTACGATGGAATATCCCTCAGCCATGAAATCAATGTCATAAGACCAGTAGCAGCAAAGTGAGTGGATTCAGGTACGATGATTCTAAGTGAAATAAGTCACACAGAAAAAGAAACTTATCATAAGATATCACTTATGAAGATCCTGTAAACATGGCTACACGTGAACTGAGTTAGGAAAGAGAACAGAGTCTCACATTTAGAAAACACTCTTATGCCTGCATAAAGGGGAAGGAGAGGTGGGGTGATGCATAAAACCAGAGTTTGATATAAGCACAGGGACCGTTTCAAAAACCAACTTTGGAATTGACAAAACAGACACCTTCCTCAGTGAAAGAGACTCAAAACCCCATATTTCCCACAGAGGAATATATCTGACTAGTAAGAATCTTAAAACCTATGTATTGATATGTCTCCATAAGGGAATCAAGTGTGTCTAGAGTGGCATAAACATGGCAGCGAGAATCAGCTCAAACGCACTATAAAAAGGAATTTCAAAAGCAAAACCAAAAAACAGGGAAATTCTTTACAATTCCTTCAGGGTGTCTGAGGAAACCTGGAAAGACCCTATCTACAATGACAGCTGGATGTGGCATAAGGCTGGACACTTGGGACTGAGAGGATTGGTGAGATTGGGTGAGCAAATGCAGACCCTTTCAAGCAATAATGCATGGCCCCCATTCCATGGGTCCCAACTCTCCAGGTTCAAGGGAATATTACTACAGCTATAACATGTACAGGAAACCTAGAGAATGGACACACTGTGAATACGAAAGGTTTCTAAAACTCAACGAATAGTCCCTCTCCTGGTGCTCCAGTTTGACTTTCCAACTGCCTTACTATCAATCTCCCAACTTGGAGAGACAGGCCCTTTAACCTCCTGGTTTGCACAGGTTCCCAATTTGGCAGATGATGGAAGGGACGAGGGAGAACCCATGAGAGAGTAGCTGTTAGGCATTTGGACGGGCACATGTCACTCTAATTTCCCGGCAGGAAGAAGAATTAACCAAAGTCTCAGCCACCCACCGGGAACCAGTATAGGACAGGATCCAAAATTTTGGACTTGCGTTCAGCTCACAAAAAACGAGTTGAGAAATGGAGCTCAGGGGCACAGCAATTCACAAACTGGCAGAGTGATAAAGGACAACTATCGTCCAAAAATCTGTTGAGGGAAGTCAACGAGGCGGACTTGAAAGTGAGGCAAAATAGCAGGAAACAGATTTCAAGAGGTATGTTGGAATCGCCTGTAAAGCACAGGAAGAGGGGCACAACTTGGACAATGGTGCACTTGGCCAAAAAGGGCGTATGCGTTTTCTCCTGAATATATTCAGGAGAAAACGCATACGCCCTTTTTGGCCAAGAAAGCAAGCGGGCAATGCAAATCTGCACTACAAAGAAGTATCACTTCCCACCGGTCAAAAGGGACATCCACAAAATGTGTAAAAACCAGAAAGGCAAGACAGGCCCTGGAGAACAGGGAGCCTTGTTATGCTGATGATCGGGATGTAAATTGCCAACTGCCTCACTGGAGGAGTGCATTGTGTTCCCTAAAACAAGTAAACAACAGAGCTACAGAGCCAAGGCCACTTCCAGTCTAGGGAATATACCTTGGGAAAACTGAAAATCAATAAGAAAGAGCCACCTCCAAATTTAGGGCTGCACTGACTACAAGAACCTCAACTTGGGTACACCTTAAATATCCCAGGAAATATAAAAATGGTTCAAAACATTGTGGTACTTACGTACGATGGAATATTCCTCAGCCATGAAATCAATGTCATAGGACCAGTAGCAGCAAAGTGAGTGGATTCAGGTACGATGATTCTAAGTGAAATAAGTCACACAGAAAAAAGAAACTTATCATAAGATATCACTTATGCAGATCCTGTAAACATGGCTACACGTGAACTGAGTTAGGAAAGAGAACAGAGTCTCACATTTAGAAAACACTCTTATGCCTGCATAAAGGGGAATGAGAGGTGGGGTGATGCATAAAACCAGAGTTTGATATAAGCACAGGGACCGTTTCAAAAACCAACTTTGGAATAGACAAGACCTACACCTTCCTCAGTGAAAGAGACTCAGAACCCCATATTTCCCACAGAGGAATATATCTGACTAGTAAGAATCTTAAAACCTATGTATTGATATGTCTCCATAAGGGAATCAAGTGTGTCTAGAGTGGCATAAACATGGCAGCGAGAATCAGCTCAAACCCACTATAAAAAGAATTTCAAAAGCAAAACCAAAAAACAGGGAAATTCTTTACAATTCCTTCAGGGTGTCTGAGGAAACCTGGAAAGACCCTGTCTACAATGACAGCTGGATGTGGCATAAGGCTGGACACTTGGAACTGAGAGGATTGGTGAGATTGGGTGAGCAAATGCAGACCCTTTCAAGCAATAATGCATGGCCCCCATTCCATGGGTCCCAACTCTCCAGGTTCAAGGGAATATTACTACAGCTATAACATGTACAGGAAACCTAGAGAATGGACACACTGTGAATACGAAAGGTTTCTAAAACTCAACGAATAGTCCCTCTCCTGGTGCTCCAGTTTGACTTTCCAACTGCCTTACTATCAATCTCCCAACTTGGAGAGACAGGCCCTTTAACCTCCTGGTTTGCACAGGTTCCCAATTTGGCAGAGGATGGAAGGGACGAGGGAGAACCCATGAGAGAGTAGCTGTTAGGCATTTGGACGGGCACATGTCACTCTAATTTCCCGGCAGGAAGAAGAATTAACCAAAGTCTCAGCCACCCACCGGGAACCAGTATAGGACATGATCCAAAATTTTGGACTTGCGTTCAGCTCACAAAAAACGAGTTGAGAAATGGAGCTCAGGGGCACAGCAATTCACAAACTGGCAGAGTGATAAAGGACAACTATCGTCCAAAAATCTGTTGAGGGAAGTCAACGAGGCGGACTTGAAAGTGAGGCAAAATAGCAGGAAACAGATTTCAAGAGGTACGTTGGAATCGCCTGTAAAGCACAGGAAGAGGGGCACAACTTGGACAATGGTGCACTTGGCCAAAAAGGGCGTATGCGTTTTCTCCTGAATATATTCAGGAGAAAACACATACGCCCTTTTTGGCCAAGCAAGCAAGCGGGCAATGCAAATCTGCACTACAAAGAAGTATCACTTCCCACCGGTCAAAAGGGACATCCACAAAATGTGTAAAAACCAGAAAGGCAAGACAGGCCCTGGAGAACTGGGAGCCTTGTTATGCTGATGGGCGGGATATAAATTGCCAACTGCCTCACTGGAGGAGTGCATTGTGTTCCCTAAAACAAGTAAACAACAGAGCTACAGAGCCAAGGCCACTTCCAGTCTAGGGAATATACCTTGGGAAAACTGAAAATCAATAAGAAAGAGCCACCTCCAAATTTAGGGCTGCACTGGCTACAAGAACCTCAACTTGGGTACACCTTAAATATCCCAGGAAATATAAAAATGGTTCAAAACATTGTGGTACTTACGTACGATGGAATATCCCTCAGCCATGAAATCAATGTCATAAGACCAGTAGCAGCAAAGTGAGTGGATTCAGGTACGATGATTCTAAGTGAAATAAGTCACACAGAAAAAGAAACTTATCATAAGATATCACTTATGAAGATCCTGTAAACATGGCTACACGTGAACTGAGTTAGGAAAGAGAACAGAGTCTCACATTTAGAAAACACTCTTATGCCTGCATAAAGGGGAAGGAGAGGTGGGGTGATGCATAAAACCAGAGTTTGATATAAGCACAGGGACCGTTTCAAAAACCAACTTTGGAATTGACAAAACCGACACCTTCCTCAGTGAAAGAGACTCAAAACCCCATATTTCCCACAGAGGAATATATCTGACTAGAAAGAATCTTAAAACCTATGTATTGATATGTCTCCATAAGGGAATCAAGTGTGTCTAGAGTGGCATAAACATGGCAGCGAGAATCAGCTCAAACGCACTATAAAAAGGAATTTCAAAAGCAAAACCAAAAAACAGGGAAATTCTTTACAATTCCTTCAGGGTGTCTGAGGAAACCTGGAAAGACCCTATCTACAATGACAGCTGGATGTGGCATAAGGCTGGACACTTGGGACTGAGAGGATTGGTGAGATTGGGTGAGCAAATGCAGACCCTTTCAAGCAATAATGCATGGCCCCCATTCCATGGGTCCCAACTCTCCAGGTTCAAGGGAATATTACTACAGCTATAACATGTACAGGAAACCTAGAGAATGGACACACTGTGAATACGAAAGGTTTCTAAAACTCAACGAATAGTCCCTCTCCTGGTGCTCCAGTTTGACTTTCCAACTGCCTTACTATCAATCTCCCAACTTGGAGAGACAGGCCCTTTAACCTCCTGGTTTGCACAGGTTCCCAATTTGGCAGAGGATGGAAGGGACGAGGGAGAACCCATGAGAGAGTAGCTGTTAGGCATTTGGACGGGCACATGTCACTCTAATTTCCCGGCAGGAAGAAGAATTAACCAAAGTCTCAGCCACCCACCGGGAACCAGTATAGGACAGGATCCAAAATTTTGGACTTGCGTTCAGCTCACAAAAAACGAGTTGAGAAATGGAGCTCAGGGGCACAGCAATTCACAAACTGGCAGAGTGATAAAGGACAACTATCGTCCAAAAATCTGTTGAGGGAAGTCAACGAGGCGGACTTGAAAGTGAGGCAAAATAGCAGGAAACAGATTTCAAGAGGTACCTTGGAATCGCCTGTAAAGCACAGGAAGAGGGGCACAACTTGGACAATGGTGCACTTGGCCAAAAAGGGCGTATGCGTTTTCTCCTGAATATATTCAGGAGAAAACGCATACGCCCTTTTTGGCCAAGCAAGCAAGCGGGCAATGCAAATCTGCACTACGAAGAAGTATCACTTCCTACAGGTCAAAAGGGACATCCACAAAATGTGTAAAAACCAGAAAGGCAAGACAGGCCCTGGAGAACTGGGAGCCTTGTTATGCTGATGGGCGGGATGTAAATTGCCAACTGCCTCACTGGAGGAGTGCATTGTGTTCCCTAAAACAATTAAACAACAGAGCTACAGAGCCAAGGCCACTTCCAGTCTAGGGAATATACCTTGGGAAAACTGAAAATCAATAAGAAAGAGCCACCTCCAAATTTAGGGCTGCACTGGCTACAAGAACCTCAACTTGGGTACACCTTAAATATCCCAGGAAATATAAAAATGGTTCAAAACATTGTGGTACTTACGTACGATGGAATATCCCTCAGCCATGAAATCAATGTCATAAGACCAGTAGCAGCAAAGTGAGTGGATTCAGGTAAGATGATTCTAAGTGAAATAAGTCACACAGAAAAAGAAACTTATCATAAGATATCACTTATGAAGATCCTGTAAACATGGCTACACGTGAACTGAGTTAGGAAAGAGAACAGAGTCTCACATTTAGAAAACACTCTTATGTCTGCATAAAGGGGAAGGAGAGGTGGGGTGATGCATAAAACCAGAGTTTGATATAAGCACAGGGACCGTTTCAAAAACCAACTTTGGAATTGACAAGACCGACACCTTCCTTAGTGAAAGAGACTCAAAACCCCATATTTCCCACAGAGGAATATATCTGACTAGTAAGAATCTTAAAACCTATGTATTGATATGTCTCCATAAGGGAATCAAGTGTGTCTAGAGTGGCATAAACATGGAAGCGAGAATCAGCTCAAACCCACTATAAAAAGGAATTTCAAAAGCAAAACCAAAAAACAGGGAAATTCTTTACAATTCCTTCAGGGTGTCTGAGGAAACCTGGAAAGACCCTATCTACAATGACAGCTGGATGTGGCATAAGGCTGGACACTTGGGACTGAGAGGATTGGTGAGATTGGGTGAGCAAATGCAGACCCTTTCAAGCAATAATGCAAGGCCCCCATTCCATGGGTCCCAACTCTCCAGGTTCAAGGGAATATTACTACAGCTATAACATGTACAGGAAACCTAGAGAATGGACACACTGTGAATACGAAAGGTTTCTAAAACTCAACAAATAGTCCCTCTCCTGTTGCTCCAGTTTGACTTTCCAACTGCCTTACTATCAATCTCCCAACTTGGAGAGACAGGCCCTTTAACCTCCTGGTTTGCACAGGTTCCCAATTTGGCAGAGGATGGAAGGGACGAGGGAGAACCCATGAGAGAGTAGCTGTTAGGCATTTGGACGGGCACATGTCACTCTAATTTCCCGGCAGGAAGAAGAATTAACCAAAGTCTCAGCCACCCACCGGGAACCAGTATAGGACAGGATCCAAAATTTTGGACTTGCGTTCAGCTCACAAAAAACGAGTTGAGAAATGGAGCTCAGGGGCACAGCAATTCACAAACTGGCAGAGTGATAAAGGACAACTATCGTCCAAAAATCTGTTGAGGGAAGTCAACGAGGCGGACTTGAAAGTGAGGCAAAATAGCAGGAAACAGATTTCAAGAGGTACCTTGGAATCGCCTGTAAAGCACAGGAAGAGGGGCACAACTTGGACAATGGTGCACTTGGCCAAAAAGGGCGTATGCGTTTTCTCCTGAATATATTCAGGAGAAAACGCATACGCCCTTTTTGGCCAAGCAAGCAAGCGGGCAATGCAAATCTGCACTACAAAGAAGTATCACTTCCCACCGGTCAAAAGGGACATCCACAAAATGTGTAAAAACCAGAAAGGCAAGACAGGCCCTGGAGAACAGGGGGCCTTGTTATGCTGATGGGCGGGATGTCAATTGCCAACTGCCTCACTGGAGGAGTGCATTGTGTTCCCTAAAACAAGTAAACAACAGAGCTACAGAGCCAAGGCCACTTCCAGTCTAGGGAATATACCTTGGGAAAACTGAAAATCAATAAGAAAGAGCCACCTCCAAATTTAGGGCTGCACTGACTACAAGAACCTAAACTTGGGTACACCTTAAATATCGCAGGAAATATAAAAATGGTTCAAAACATTGTGGTACTTACGTACGATGGAATATTCCTCAGCCATGAAATCAATGTCATAAGACCAGTAGCAGCAAAGTGAGTGGATTCAGGTACGATGATTCTAAGTGAAATAAGTCACACAGAAAAAGAAACTTATCATAAGATATCACTTATGAAGATCCTGTAAACATGGCTACACGTGAACTGAGTTAGGAAAGAGAACAGAGTCTCACATTTAGAAAACACACTTATGCCTGCATAAAGGGGAAGGAGAGGTGGGGTGATGCATAAAACCAGAGTTTGATATAAGCACAGGGACCGTTCCACAAACCAACTTTGGAATAGACAAGACCTACACCTTCCTCAGTGAAAGAGACTCAAAACCCCATATTTCCCGCAGAGGAATATATCTGACTATTAAGAATCTTAAAACCTATGTATTGATATGACTCCATAAGGGAATCAAGTGTGTCTAGAGTGGCATAAACATGGCAGCGAGAATCAGCTCAAACCCACTATAAAAAGGAATTTCAAAAGCAAAACCAAAAAACAGGGAAATTCTTTACAATTCCTTCAGGGTGTCTGAGGAAACCTGGAAAGACCCTATCTACAATGACAGCTGGATGTGGCATAAGGCTGGACACTTGGGACTGAGAGGATTGGTGAGATTGGGTGAGCAAATGCAGACCCTTTCAAGCAATAAAGCATGGCCCCCATTCCATGGGTCCCAACTCTCCAGGTTCAAGGGAATATTACTACAGCTATAACATGTACAGGAAACCTAGAGAATGGACACACTGTGAATACGAAAGGTTTCTAAAACTCAACAAATAGTCCCTCTCCTGTTGCTCCAGTTTGACTTTCCAACTGCCTTACTATCAATCTCCCAACTTGGAGAGACAGGCCCTTTAACCTCCTGGTTTGCACAGGTTCCCAATTTGGCAGAGGATGGAAGGGACGAGGGAGAACCCATGAGAGAGTAGCTGTTAGGCATTTGGACGGGCACATGTCACTCTAATTTCCCGGCAGGAAGAAGAATTAACCAAAGTCTCAGCCACCCACCGGGAACCAGTATAGGACAGGATCCAAAATTTTGGACTTGCGTTCAGCTCACAAAAAACGAGTTGAGAAATGGAGCTCAGGGGCACAGCAATTCACAAACTGGCAGAGTGATAAAGGACAACTATCGTCCAAAAATCTGTTGAGGGAAGTCAACGAGGCGGACTTGAAAGTGAGGCAAAATAGCAGGAAACAGATTTCAAGAGGTACCTTGGAATCGCCTGTAAAGCACAGGAAGAGGGGCACAACTTGGACAATGGTGCACTTGGCCAAAAAGGGCGTATGCGTTTTCTCCTGAATATATTCAGGAGAAAACGCATACGCCCTTTTTGGCCAAGCAAGCAAGCGGGCAATGCAAATCTGCACTACAAAGAAGTATCACTTCCCACCGGTCAAAAGGGACATCCACAAAATGTGTAAAAACCAGAAAGGCAAGACAGGCCCTGGAGAACAGGGGGCCTTGTTATGCTGATGGGCGGGATGTCAATTGCCAACTGCCTCACTGGAGGAGTGCATTGTGTTCCCTAAAACAAGTAAACAACAGAGCTACAGAGCCAAGGCCACTTCCAGTCTAGGGAATATACCTTGGGAAAACTGAAAATCAATAAGAAAGAGCCACCTCCAAATTTAGGGCTGCACTGACTACAAGAACCTAAACTTGGGTACACCTTAAATATCGCAGGAAATATAAAAATGGTTCAAAACATTGTGGTACTTACGTACGATGGAATATTCCTCAGCCATGAAATCAATGTCATAAGACCAGTAGCAGCAAAGTGAGTGGATTCAGGTACGATGATTCTAAGTGAAATAAGTCACACAGAAAAAGAAACTTATCATAAGATATCACTTATGAAGATCCTGTAAACATGGCTACACGTGAACTGAGTTAGGAAAGAGAACAGAGTCTCACATTTAGAAAACACACTTATGCCTGCATAAAGGGGAAGGAGAGGTGGGGTGATGCATAAAACCAGAGTTTGATATAAGCACAGGGACCGTTCCACAAACCAACTTTGGAATAGACAAGACCTACACCTTCCTCAGTGAAAGAGACTCAAAACCCCATATTTCCCGCAGAGGAATATATCTGACTATTAAGAATCTTAAAACCTATGTATTGATATGACTCCATAAGGGAATCAAGTGTGTCTAGAGTGGCATAAACATGGCAGCGAGAATCAGCTCAAACCCACTATAAAAAGGAATTTCAAAAGCAAAACCAAAAAACAGGGAAATTCTTTACAATTCCTTCAGGGTGTCTGAGGAAACCTGGAAAGACCCTATCTACAATGACAGCTGGATGTGGCATAAGGCTGGACACTTGGGACTGAGAGGATTGGTGAGATTGGGTGAGCAAATGCAGACCCTTTCAAGCAATAAAGCATGGCCCCCATTCCATGGGTCCCAACTCTCCAGGTTCAAGGGAATATTACTACAGCTATAACATGTACAGGAAACCTAGAGAATGGACACACTGTGAATACGAAAGGTTTCTAAAACTCAACGAATAGTCCCTCTCCTGGTGCTCCAGTTTGACTTTCCAACTGCCTTACTATCAATCTCCCAACTTGGAGAGACAGGCCCTTTAACCTCCTGGTTTGCACAGGTTCCCAATTTGGCAGAGGATGGAAGTGACGAGGGAGAACCCATGAGAGAGTAGCTGTTAGGCATTTGGACGGGCACATGTCACTCTAATTTCCCGGCAGGAAGAAGAATTAACCAAAGTCTCAGCCACCCACCGGGAACCAGTATAGTACATGATCCAAAATTTTGGACTTGCGTTCATCTCAGAAAAAAAGAGTTGAGAAATGGAGCTCAGGGGCACAGCAATTCACAAACTGGCAGAGTGATAAAGGACAACTATCGTCCAAAAATCTGTTGAGGGAAGTCAACGAGGCGGACTTGAAAGCGAGGCAAAATAGCAGGAAACTGATTACAAGAGGTACCTTGGAATCGCCTGTAAAGCACAGGAAGAGGGGCACAACTTGGACAATGGTTCACTTGGCCAAAAAGGGCGTATGCGTTTTCTCCTGAATATATTCAGGAGAAAACGCATACGCCATTTTTGGCCAAGCAAGCAAGAGGGCAATGCAAATCTGCACTACAAAGAAGTATCATTTCCCACCGGTCAAAAGGGACATCCAAAAAATGTGTAAAAACCAGAAAGGCAAGACAGGCCCAGGAGAACAGGGAGCCTTGTTATGCTGATGATCGGGATGTAAATTGCCAACTGCCTCACTGGAGGAGTGCATTGTGTTCCCTAAAACAAGTAAACAACAGAGCTACAGAGCCAAGACCACTTCCAGTCTAGGGAATATACCTTGGGAAAACTGAAAATCAATAAGAAAGAGCCACCTCCAAATTTAGGGCTGCACTGACTACAAGAACCTCAACTTGGGTACACCTTAAATATCCCAGGAAATATAAAAATGGTTCAAAACATTGTGGTACTTACGTACGATGGAATATTCCTCAGCCATGAAATCAATGTCATAAGACCAGTAGCAGCAAAGTGAGTGGATTCAGGTACGATGATTCTAAGTGAAATAAGTCACACAGAAAAAAGAAACTTATCATAAGATATCACTTATGAAGATCCTGTAAACATGGCTACACGTGAACTGAGTTAGGAAAGAGAACAGAGTCTCACGTTTAGAAAACACTCTTATGCCTGCATAAAGGGGAAGGAGAGGTGGGGTGATGCATAAAACCAGAGTTTGATATAAGCACAGGGACCGTTTCAAAAACCAACTTTGGAATAGACAAGACCTACACCTTCCTCAGTGAAAGAGACTCAAAACCCCATATTTCCCGCAGAGGAATATATCTGACTAGTAAGAATCTTAAAACCTATGTATTGATATGACTCCATGAGGGAATCAAGTGTGTCTAGAGTGGCATAAACATGGCAGCGAGAATCAGCTCAAACCCACTATAAAAAGGAATTTCAAAAGCAAAACCAAAAAACAGGGAAATTCTTTACAATTCCTTCAGGGTGTCTGAGGAAACCTGGAAAGACCCTATCTACAATGACAGCTGGATGTGGCATAAGGCTGGACACTTGGGACTGAGAGGATTGGTGAGATTGGGTGAGCAAATGCAGACCCTTTCAAGCAATAATGCATGGCCCCCATTCCATGGGTCCCAACTCTCCATGTTCAAGGGAATATTACTACAGCTATAACATGTACAGGAAACCTAGAGAATGGACACACTTTGAATACGAAAGGTTTCTAAAACTCAACGAATAGTCCCTCTCCTGGTGCTCCAGTTTGACTTTCCAACTGCCTTACTATCAATCTCCCAACTTGGAGAGACAGGCCCTTTAACCTCCTGGTTTGCACAGGTTCCCAATTTGGCAGAGGATGGAAGGGACGAGGGAGAACCCATGAGAGAGTAGCTGTTAGGCATTTGGACGGACACATGTCACTCTAATTTCCCGGCAGGAAGAAGAATTAACCAAAGTCTCAGCCACCCACCGGGAACCAGTATAGGACATGATCCAAAATTTTGGACTTGCGTTCAGCTCACAAAAAACGAGTTGAGAAATGGAGCTCAGGGGCACAGCAATTCACAAACTGGCAGAGTGATAAAGGACAACTATCGTCCAAAAATCTGTTGAGGGAAGTCAACGAGGCGGACTTGAAAGCGAGGCAAAATAGCAGGAAACAGATTTCAAGAGGTACCTTGGAATCGCCTGTAAAGCACAGGAAGAGGGGCACAACTTGGACAATGGTGCACTTGGCCAAAAAGGGCGTATGCGTTTTCTCCTGAATATATTCAGGAGAAAACGCATACGCCCTTTTTGGCCAAGCAAGCAAGCGGGCAATGCAAATCTGCACTACAATGAAGTATCATTTCCCACCGGTCAAAAGGGACATCCACAAAATGTGTAAAAACCAGAAAGGCAAGACAGGCCCTGGAGAACTGGGAGCCTTGTTATGCTGATGGGTGGGATGTAAATTGCCAACTGCCTCACTGGAGGAGTGCATTGTGTTCCCTAAAACAAGTAAACAACAGAGCTACAGAGCCAAGGCCACTTCCAGTCTAGGGAATATACCTTGGGAAAACTGAAAATCAATAAGAAAGAGCCACCTCCAAATTTAGGGCTGCACTGGCTACAAGAACCTCAACTTGGGTACACCTTAAATATCCCAGGAAATATAAAAATGGTTCAAAACATTGTGGTACTTACGTACGATGGAATATCCCTCAGCCATGAAATCAATGTCATAAGACCAGTAGCAGCAAAGTGAGTGGATTCAGGTACGATGATTCTAAGTGAAATAAGTCACACAGAAAAAGAAACTTATCATAAGATATCACTTATGAAGATCCTGTAAACATGGCTACACGTGAACTGAGTTAGGAAAGAGAACAGAGTCTCACATTTAGAAAACACTCTTATGCCTGCATAAAGGGGAAGGAGAGGTGGGGTGATGCATAAAACCAGAGTTTGATATAAGCACAGGGACCGTTTCAAAAACCAACTTTGGAATTGACAAAACCGACACCTTCCTCAGTGAAAGAGACTCAAAACCCCATATTTCCCACAGAGGAATATATCTGACTAGTAAGAATCTTAAAACCTATGTATTGATATGACTCCATAAGGGAATCAAGTGTGTCTAGAGTGGCATAAACATGGCAGCGAGAATCAGCTCAAACGCACTATAAAAAGGAATTTCTAAAGCAAAACCAAAAAACAGGGAAATTCTTTACAATTCCTTCAGGGTGTCTGAGGAAACCTGGAAAGACCCTATCTACAATGACAGCTGGATGTGGCATAAGGCTGGACACTTGGGACTGAGAGGATTGGTGAGATTGGGTGAGCAAATGCAGACCCTTTCAAGCAATAATGCATGGCCCCCATTCCATGGGTCCCAACTCTCCAGGTTCAAGGGAATATTACTACAGCTATAACATGTACAGGAAACCTAGAGAATGGACACACAGTGAATACGAAAGGTTTCTAAAACTCAACGAATAGTCCCTCTCCTGGTGCTCCAGTTTGACTTTCCAACTGCCTTACTATCAATCTCCCAACTTGGAGAGACAGGCCCATTAACCTCCTGGTTTGCACAGGTTCCCAATTTGGCAGAGGATGGAAGGGACGAGGGAGAACCCATGAGAGAGTAGCTGTTAGGCATTTGGACGGGCACATGTCACTCTAATTTCCCGGCAGGAAGAAGAATTAACCAAAGTCTCAGCCACCCACCGGGAACCAGTATAGGACAGGATCCAAAATTTTGGACTTGCGTTCAGCTCACAAAAAACGAGTTGAGAAATGGAGCTCAGGGGCACAGCAATTCACAAACTGGCAGAGTGATAAAGGACAACTATCGTCCAAAAATCTGTTGAGGGAAGTCAACGAGGCGGACTTGAAAGTGAGGCAAAATAGCAGGAAACAGATTTCAAGAGGTACCTTGGAATCGCCTGTAAAGCACAGGAAGAGGGGCACAACTTGGACAATGGTGCACTTGGCCAAAAAGGGCGTATGCGTTTTCTCCTGAATATATTCAGGAGAAAACGCATACGCCCTTTTTGGCCAAGCAAGCAAGCGGGCAATGCAAATCTGCACTACAAAGAAGTATCACTTCCCACCGGTCAAAAGGGACATCCACAAAATGTGTAAAAACCAGAAAGGCAAGACAGGCCCTGGAGAACAGGGGGCCTTGTTATGCTGATGGGCGGGATGTCAATTGCCAACTGCCTCACTGGAGGAGTGCATTGTGTTCCCTAAAACAAGTAAACAACAGAGCTACAGAGCCAAGGCCACTTCCAGTCTAGGGAATATACCTTGGGAAAACTGAAAATCAATAAGAAAGAGCCACCTCCAAATTTAGGGCTGCACTGACTACAAGAACCTAAACTTGGGTACACCTTAAATATCGCAGGAAATATAAAAATGGTTCAAAACATTGTGGTACTTACGTACGATGGAATATTCCTCAGCCATGAAATCAATGTCATAAGACCAGTAGCAGCAAAGTGAGTGGATTCAGGTACGATGATTCTAAGTGAAATAAGTCACACAGAAAAAGAAACTTACCATAAGATATCACTTATGAAGATCCTGTAAACATGGCTACACGTGAACTGAGTTAGGAAAGAGAACAGAGTCTCACATTTAGAAAACACACTTATGCCTGCATAAAGGGGAAGGAGAGGTGGGGTGATGCATAAAACCAGAGTTTGATATAAGCACAGGGACCGTTCCACAAACCAACTTTGGAATAGACAAGACCTACACCTTCCTCAGTGAAAGAGACTCAAAACCCCATATTTCCCGCAGAGGAATATATCTGACTAGTAAGAATCTTAAAACCTATGTATTGATATGACTCCATAAGGGAATCAAGTGTGTCTAGAGTGGCATAAACATGGCAGCGAGAATCAGCTCAAACCCACTATAAAAAGGAATTTCAAAAGCAAAACCAAAAAACAGGGAAATTCTTTACAATTCCTTCAGGGTGTCTGAGGAAACCTGGAAAGACCCTATCTACAATGACAGCTGGATGTGGCATAAGGCTGGACACTTGGGACTGAGAGGATTGGTGAGATTGGGTGAGCAAATGCAGACCCTTTCAAGCAATAAAGCATGGCCCCCATTCCATGGGTCCCAACTCTCCAGGTTCAAGGGAATATTACTACAGCTATAACATGTACAGGAAACCTAGAGAATGGACACACTGTGAATACGAAAGGTTTCTAAAACTCAACGAATAGTCCCTCTCCTGGTGCTCCAGTTTGACTTTCCAACTGCCTTACTATCAATCTCCCAACTTGGAGAGACAGGCCCTTTAACCTCCTGGTTTGCACAGGTTCCCAATTTGGCAGAGGATGGAAGTGACGAGGGAGAACCCATGAGAGAGTAGCTGTTAGGCATTTGGACGGGCACATGTCACTCTAATTTCCCGGCAGGAAGAAGAATTAACCAAAGTCTCAGCCACCCACCGGGAACCAGTATAGGACATGATCCAAAATTTTGGACTTGCGTTCATCTCACAAAAAAAGAGTTGAGAAATGGAGCTCAGGGGCACAGCAATTCACAAACTGGCAGAGTGATAAAGGACAACTATCGTCCAAAAATCTGTTGAGGGAAGTCAACGAGGCGGACTTGAAAGCGAGGCAAAATAGCAGGAAACTGATTACAAGAGGTACCTTGGAATCGCCTGTAAAGCACAGGAAGAGGGTCACAACTTGGACAATGGTTCACTTGGCCAAAAAGGGCGTATGCGTTTTCTCCTGAATATATTCAGGAGAAAACGCATACGCCCTTTTTGGCCAAGCAAGCAAGAGGGCAATGCAAATCTGCACTACAAAGAAGTATCATTTCCCACCGGTCAAAAGTGACATCCAAAAAATGTGTAAAAACCAGAAAGGCAAGACAGGCCCTGGAGAACAGGGAGCCTTGTTATGCTGATGATCGGGATGTAAATTGCCAACTGCCTCACTGGAGGAGTGCATTGTGTTCCCTAAAACAAGTAAACAACAGAGCTACAGAGCCAAGACCACTTCCAGTCTAGGGAATATACCTTGGGAAAACTGAAAATCAATAAGAAAGAGCCACCTCCAAATTTAGGGCTGCACTGACTACAAGAACCTCAACTTGGGTACACCTTAAATATCCCAGGAAATATAAAAATGGTTCAAAACATTGTGGTACTTACGTACGATGGAATATTCCTCAGCCATGAAATCAATGTCATAAGACCAGTAGCAGCAAAGTGAGTGGATTCAGGTACGATGATTCTAAGTGAAATAAGTCACACAGAAAAAAGAAACTTATCATAAGATATCACTTATGAAGATCCTGTAAACATGGCTACACGTGAACTGAGTTAGGAAAGAGAACAGAGTCTCACGTTTAGAAAACACTCTTATGCCTGCATAAAGGGGAAGGAGAGGTGGGGTGATGCATAAAACCAGAGTTTGATATAAGCACAGGGACCGTTTCAAAAACCAACTTTGGAATAGACAAGACCTACACCTTCCTCAGTGAAAGAGACTCAAAACCCCATATTTCCCGCAGAGGAATATATCTGACTAGTAAGAATCTTAAAACCTATGTATTGATATGACTCCATGAGGGAATCAAGTGTGTCTAGAGTGGCATAAACATGGCAGCGAGAATCAGCTCAAACCCACTATAAAAAGGAATTTCAAAAGCAAAACCAAAAAACAGGGAAATTCTTTACAATTCCTTCAGGGTGTCTGAGGAAACCTGGAAAGACCCTATCTACAATGACAGCTGGATGTGGCATAAGGCTGGACACTTGGGACTGAGAGGATTGGTGAGATTGGGTGAGCAAATGCAGACCCTTTCAAGCAATAATGCATGGCCCCCATTCCATGGGTCCCAACTCTCCATGTTCAAGGGAATATTACTACAGCTATAACATGTACAGGAAACCTAGAGAATGGACACACTTTGAATACGAAAGGTTTCTAAAACTCAACGAATAGTCCCTCTCCTGGTGCTCCAGTTTGACTTTCCAACTGCCTTACTATCAATCTCCCAACTTGGAGAGACAGGCCCTTTAACCTCCTGGTTTGCACAGGTTCCCAATTTGGCAGAGGATGGAAGGGACGAGGGAGAACCCATGAGAGAGTAGCTGTTAGGCATTTGGACGGGCACATGTCACTCTAATTTCCCGGCAGGAAGAAGAATTAACCAAAGTCTCAGCCACCCACCGGGAACCAGTATAGGACAGGATCCAAAATTTTGGACTTGCGTTCAGCTCACAAAAAACGAGTTGAGAAATGGAGCTCAGGGGCACAGCAATTCACAAACTGGCAGAGT
The DNA here is from genome assembly GCF_025265405.1 of Mesoplodon densirostris. Classification (NCBI taxonomy): domain Eukaryota; kingdom Metazoa; phylum Chordata; class Mammalia; order Artiodactyla; family Ziphiidae; genus Mesoplodon; species Mesoplodon densirostris. The sequence continues at coordinate 570,027 of NW_026778232.1, read as the reverse complement.
GATAAAGGACAACTATCGTCCAAAAATCTGTTGAGGGAAGTCAACGAGGCGGACTTGAAAGTGAGGCAAAATAGCAGGAAACAGATTTCAAGAGGTACCTTGGAATCGCCTGTAAAGCACAGGAAGAGGGGCACAACTTGGACAATGGTGCACTTGGCCAAAAAGGGCGTATGCGTTTTCTCCTGAATATATTCAGGAGAAAACGCATACGCCCTTTTTGGCCAAGCAAGCAAGCGGGCAATGCAAATCTGCACTACAAAGAAGTATCACTTCCCACCGGTCAAAAGGGACATCCACAAAATGTGTAAAAACCAGAAAGGCAAGACAGGCCCTGGAGAACTGGGAGCCTTGTTATGCTGATGGGCGGGATGTAAATTGCCAACTGCCTCACTGGAGGAGTGCATTGTGTTCCCTAAAACAAGTAAACAACAGAGCTACAGAGCCAAGGCCACTTCCAGTCTAGGGAATATACCTTGGGAAAACTGAAAATCAATAAGAAAGGGCCACCTCCAAATTTAGGGCTGCACTGGCTACAAGAACCTCAACTTGGGTACACCTTAAATATCCCAGGAAATATAAAAATGGTTCAAAACATTGTGGTACTTACGTACGATGGAATATCCCTCAGCCATGAAATCAATGTCATAAGACCAGTAGCAACAAAGTGAGTGGAGTCAGGTACGATGATTCTAAGTGAAATAAGTCACACAGAAAAAGAAACTTATCATAAGATATCACTTAGGAAGATCCTGTAAACATGGCTACACGTGAACTGAGTTAGGAAAGAGAACAGAGTCTCACATTTAGAAAACACTCTTATGCCTGCATAAAGGGGAAGGAGAGGTGGGGTGATGCATAAAACCAGAGTTTGATATAAGCTCAGGGACCGTTTCAAAAACCAACTTTGGAATTGACAAGACCGACACCTTCCTTAGTGAAAGAGACTCAAAACCCCATATTTCCCGCAGAGGAATATATCTGACTAGTAAGAATCTTAAAACCTATGTATTGATATGACTCCATGAGGGAATCAAGTGTGTCTAGAGTGGCATAAACATGGCAGCGAGAATCAGCTCAAACCCACTATAAAAAGGAATTTCAAAAGCAAAACCAAAAAACAGGGAAATTCTTTACAATTCCTTCAGGGTGTCTGAGGAAACCTGGAAAGACCCTATCTACAATGACAGCTGGATGTGGCATAAGGCTGGACACTTGGGACTGAGAGGATTGGTGAGATTGGGTGAGCAAATGCAGACCCTTTCAAGCAATAATGCATGGCCCCCATTCCATGGGTCCCAACTCTCCATGTTCAAGGGAATATTACTACAGCTATAACATGTACAGGAAACCTAGAGAATGGACACACTGTGAATACGAAAGGTTTCTAAAACTCAACGAATAGTCCCTCTCCTGGTGCTCCAGTTTGACTTTCCAACTGCCTTACTATCAATCTCCCAACTTGGAGAGACAGGCCCATTAACCTCCTGGTTTGCACAGGTTCCCAATTTGGCAGAGGATGGAAGGGACGAGGGAGAACCCATGAGAGAGTAGCTGTTAGGCATTTGGACGGGCACATGTCACTCTAATTTCCCGGCAGGAAGAAGAATTAACCAAAGTCTCAGCCACCCACCGGGAACCAGTATAGGACAGGATCCAAAATTTTGGACTTGCGTTCAGCTCACAAAAAACGAGTTGAGAAATGGAGCTCAGGGGCACAGCAATTCACAAACTGGCAGAGTGATAAAGGACAACTATCGTCCAAAAATCTGTTGAGGGAAGTCAACGAGGCGGACTTGAAAGTGAGGCAAAATAGCAGGAAACAGATTTCAAGAGGTACCTTGGAATCGCCTGTAAAGCACAGGAAGAGGGGCACAACTTGGACAATGGTGCACTTGGCCAAAAAGGGCGTATGCGTTTTCTCCTGAATATATTCAGGAGAAAACGCATACGCCCTTTTTGGCCAAGCAAGCAAGTGGGCAATGCAAATCTGCACTACAAAGAAGTATCACTTCCTACAGGTCAAAAGGGACATCCACAAAATGTGTAAAAACCAGAAAGGCAAGACAGGCCCTGGAGAACTGGGAGCCTTGTTATGCTGATGGGCGGGATGTAAATTGCCAACTGCCTCACAGGAGGAGTGCATTGTGTTCCCTAAAACAAGTAAACAACAGAGCTACAGAGCCAAGGCCACTTCCAGTCTAGGGAATATACCTTGGGAAAACTGAAAATCAATAAGAAAGAGCCACCTCCAAATTTAGGGCTGCACTGGCTACAAGAACCTCAACTTGGGTACACCTTAAATATCCCAGGAAATATAAAAATGGTTCAAAACATTGTGGTACTTACGTACGATGGAATATCCCTCAGCCATGAAATCAATGTCATAAGACCAGTAGCAGCAAAGTGAGTGGATTCAGGTACGATGATTCTAAGTGAAATAAGTCACACAGAAGAAGAAACTTATCATAAGATATCACTTATGAAGATCCTGTAAACATGGCTACACGTGAACTGAGTTAGGAAAGAGAACAGAGTCTCACATTTAGAAAACACTCTTATGCCTGCATAAAGGGGAAGGAGAGGTGGGGTGATGCATAAAACCAGAGTTTGATATAACCACAGGGACCGTTTCAAAAACCAACTTTTGAATTGACAAGACAGACACCTTCCTTAGTGAAAGAGACTCAAAACCCCATATTTCCCGCAGAGGAATATATCTGACTAGTAAGAATCTTAAAACCTATGTATTGATATGACTCCATGAGGGAATCAAGTGTGTCTAGAGTGGCATAAACATGGCAGCGAGAATCAGCTCAAACCCACTATAAAAAGGAATTTCAAAAGCAAAACCAAAAAACAGGGAAATTCTTTACAATTCCTTCAGGGTGTCTGAGGAAACCTGGAAAGACCCTATCTACAATGACAGCTGGATGTGGCATAAGGCTGGACACTTGGGACTGAGAGGATTGGTGAGATTGGGTGAGCAAATGCAGACCCTTTCAAGCAATAATGCATGGCCCCCATTCCATGGGTCCCAACTCTCCATGTTCAAGGGAATATTACTACAGCTATAACATGTACAGGAAACCTAGAGAATGGACACACTTTGAATACGAAAGGTTTCTAAAACTCAACGAATAGTCCCTCTCCTGGTGCTCCAGTTTGACTTTCCAACTGCCTTACTATCAATCTCCCAACTTGGAGAGACAGGCCCTTTAACCTCCTGGTTTGCACAGGTTCCCAATTTGGCAGAAGATGGAAGGGACGAGGGAGATCCCATGAGAGAGTAGCTGTTAGGCATTTGGACGGGCACATGTCACTCTAATTTCCCGGCAGGAAGAAGAATTAACCAAAGTCTCAGCCACCCACCGGGAACCAGTATAGGACATGATCCAAAATTTTGGACTTGCGTTCAGCTCACAAAAAACGAGTTGAGAAATGGAGCTCAGGGGCACAGCAATTCACAAACTGGCAGAGTGATAAAGGACAACTATCGTCCAAAAATCTGTTGAGGGAAGTCAACGAGCTGGACTTGAAAGCGAGGCAAAATAGCAGGAAACAGATTTCAAGAGGTACCTTGGAATCGCCTGTAAAGCACAGGAAGAGGGGCACAACTTGGACAATGATGCACTTGGCCAAAAAGGGCGTATGCGTTTTCTCCTGAATATATTCAGGAGAAAACGCATACGCCCTTTTTGGCCAAGCAAGCAAGCGGGCAATGCAAATCTGCACTACAAAGAAGTATCACTTCCCACCGGTCAAAAGGGACATCCACAAAATGTGTAAAAACCAGAAAGGCAAGACAGGCCCTGGAGAACAGGGGGCCTTGTTATGCTGATGGGCGGGATGTCAATTGCCAACTGCCTCACTGGAGGAGTGCATTGTGTTCCCTAAAACAAGTAAACAACAGAGCTACAGAGCCAAGGCCACTTCCAGTCTAGGGAATATACCTTGGGAAAACTGAAAATCAATAAGAAAGAGCCACCTCCAAATTTAGGGCTGCACTGACTACAAGAACCTCAACTTGGGTACACCTTAAATATCCCAGGAAATATAAAAATGCTTCAAAACATTGTGGTACTTACGTACCATGGAATATCCCTCAGCCATGAAATCAATGTCATAAGACCAGTAGCAACAAAGTGAGTGGATTCCGGTACGATGATTCTAAGTGAAATAAGTCACACAGAAAAAAGAAACTTATCATAAGATATCACTTATGAAGGTCCTGTAAACATGGATACACGTGAACTGAGTTAGGAAAGAGAACAGAGTCTCACGTTTAGAAAACACTCTTATGCCTGCATAAAGGGGAAGGAGAGGTGGGGTGATGCATAAAACCAGAGTTTGATATAAGCACAGGGACCGTTTCAAAAACCAACTTTGGAATAGACAAGACCTACACCTTCCTCAGTGAAAGAGACTCAAAACCCCATATTTCCCACAGAGGAATATATCTGACTAGTAAGAATCTTAAAACCTATGTATTGATATGTCTCCATAAGGGAATCAAGTGTATCTAGAGTGGCATAAACATGGCAGCGAGAATCAGCTCAAACCCACTATAAAAAGGAATTTCAAAAGCAAAACCAAAAAAAAAAAATTCTTTACAATTCCTTCAGGGTGTCTGAGGAAACCTGGAAAGACCCTATCTACAATGACAGCTGGATGTGGCATAAGGCTGGACATTTGGGACTGAGAGGATTGGTGAGATTGGGTGAGCAAATGCAGACCCTTTCAAGCAATAATGCATGGCCCCCATTCCATGGGTCCCAACTCTCCAGGTTCAAGGGAATATTACTACAGCTATAACATGTACAGGAAACCTAGAGAATGGACACACTGTGAATACGAAAGGCTTCTAAAACTCAACGAATAGTCCCTCTCCTGGTGCTCCAGTTTGACTTTCCAACTGCCTTACTATCAATCTCCCAACTTGGAGAGACAGGCCCTTTAACCTCCTGGTTTGCACAGGTTCCCAATTTGGCAGAGGATGGAAGGGACGAGGGAGAACCCATGAGAGAGTAGCTGTTAGGCATTTGGACGGGCACATGTCACTCTAATTTCCCGGCAGGAAGAAGAATTAACCAAAGACTCAGCCACCCACCGGGAACCAGTATAGGACATGATCCAAAATTTCGGACTTGCGTTCAGCTCACAAAAAACGAGTTGAAAAATGGAGCTCAGGGGCACAGCAATTCACAAACTGGCAGAGTGATAAAGGACAACTATCGTCCAAAAATCTGTTGAGGGAAGTCAACGAGGCGGACTTGAAAGCGAGGCAAAATAGCAGGAAACAGATTTCAAGAGGTACCTTGGAATCGCCTGTAAAGCACAGGAAGAGGGGCACAACTTGGACAATGATGCACTTGGCCAAAAAGGGCGTATGCGTTTTCTCCTGAATATATTCAGGAGAAAACGCATACGCCCTTTTTGGCCAAGCAAGCAAGCGGGCAATGCAAATCTGCACTACAAAGAAGTATCACTTCCCACCGGTCAAAAGGGACATCCACAAAATGTGTAAAAACCAGAAAGGCAAGACAGGCCCTGGAGAACAGGGGGCCTTGTTATGCTGATGGGCGGGATGTCAATTGCCAACTGCCTCACTGGAGGAGTGCATTGTGTTCCCTAAAACAAGTAAACAACAGAGCTACAGAGCCAAGGCCACTTCCAGTCTAGGGAATATACCTTGGGAAAACTGAAAATCAATAAGAAAGAGCCACCTCCAAATTTAGGGCTGCACTGACTACAAGAACCTCAACTTGGGTACACCTTAAATATCCCAGGAAATATAAAAATGCTTCAAAACATTGTGGTACTTACGTACCATGGAATATCCCTCAGCCATGAAATCAATGTCATAAGACCAGTAGCAACAAAGTGAGTGGATTCCGGTACGATGATTCTAAGTGAAATAAGTCACACAGAAAAAAGAAACTTATCATAAGATATCACTTATGAAGGTCCTGTAAACATGGATACACGTGAACTGAGTTAGGAAAGAGAACAGAGTCTCACGTTTAGAAAACACTCTTATGCCTGCATAAAGGGGAAGGAGAGGTGGGGTGATGCATAAAACCAGAGTTTGATATAAGCACAGGGACCGTTTCAAAAACCAACTTTGGAATAGACAAGACCTACACCTTCCTCAGTGAAAGAGACTCAAAACCCCATATTTCCCACAGAGGAATATATCTGACTAGTAAGAATCTTAAAACCTATGTATTGATATGTCTCCATAAGGGAATCAAGTGTATCTAGAGTGGCATAAACATGGCAGCGAGAATCAGCTCAAACCCACTATAAAAAGGAATTTCAAAAGCAAAACCAAAAAAAAAAATTCTTTACAATTCCTTCAGGGTGTCTGAGGAAACCTGGAAAGACCCTATCTACAATGACAGCTGGATGTGGCATAAGGCTGGACATTTGGGACTGAGAGGATTGGTGAGATTGGGTGAGCAAATGCAGACCCTTTCAAGCAATAATGCATGGCCCCCATTCCATGGGTCCCAACTCTCCAGGTTCAAGGGAATATTACTACAGCTATAACATGTACAGGAAACCTAGAGAATGGACACACTGTGAATACGAAAGGCTTCTAAAACTCAACGAATAGTCCCTCTCCTGGTGCTCCAGTTTGACTTTCCAACTGCCTTACTATCAATCTCCCAACTTGGAGAGACAGGCCCTTTAACCTCCTGGTTTGCACAGGTTCCCAATTTGGCAGAGGATGGAAGGGACGAGGGAGAACCCATGAGAGAGTAGCTGTTAGGCATTTGGACGGGCACATGTCACTCTAATTTCCCGGCAGGAAGAAGAATTAACCAAAGACTCAGCCACCCACCGGGAACCAGTATAGGACATGATCCAAAATTTCGGACTTGCGTTCAGCTCACAAAAAACGAGTTGAAAAATGGAGCTCAGGGGCACAGCAATTCACAAACTGGCAGAGTGATAAAGGACAACTATCGTCCAAAAATCTGTTGAGGGAAGTCAACGAGGCGGACTTGAAAGCGAGGCAAAATAGCAGGAAACAGATTTCAAGAGGTACCTTGGAATCGCCTGTAAAGCACAGGAAGAGGGGCACAACTTGGACAATGATGCACTTGGCCAAAAAGGGCGTATGCGTTTTCTCCTGAATATATTCAGGAGAAAACGCATACGCCCTTTTTGGCCAAGCAAGCAAGCGGGCAATGCAAATCTGCACTACAAAGAAGTATCACTTCCCACCGGTCAAAAGGGACATCCACAAAATGTGTAAAAACCAGAAAGGCAAGACAGGCCCGGGAGAACAGGGGGCCTTGTTATGCTGATGGGCGGGATGTAAATTGCCAACTGCCTCACAGGAGGAGTGCATTGTGTTCCCTAAAACAAGTAAACAACAGAGCTACAGAGCCAAGGCCACTTCCAGTCTAGGGAATATACCTTGGGAAAACTGAAAATCAATAAGAAAGAGCCACCTCCAAATTTAGGGCTGCACTGGCTACAAGAACCTCAACTTGGGTACACCTTAAATATCCCAGGAAATATAAAAATGGTTCAAAACATTGTGGTACTTACGTACGATGGAATATCCCTCAGCCATGAAATCAATGTCATAAGACCAGTAGCAGCAAAGTGAGTGGATTCAGGTACGATGATTCTAAGTGAAATAAGTCACACAGAAGAAGAAACTTATCATAAGATATCACTTATGAAGATCCTGTAAACATGGCTACACGTGAACTGAGTTAGGAAAGAGAACAGAGTCTCACATTTAGAAAACACTCTTATGCCTGCATAAAGGGGAAGGAGAGGTGGGGTGATGCATAAAACCAGAGTTTGATATAACCACAGGGACCGTTTCAAAAACCAACTTTTGAATTGACAAGACAGACACCTTCCTTAGTGAAAGAGACTCAAAACCCCATATTTCCCGCAGAGGAATATATCTGACTAGTAAGAATCTTAAAACCTATGTATTGATATGACTCCATGAGGGAATCAAGTGTGTCTAGAGTGGCATAAACATGGCAGCGAGAATCAGCTCAAACCCACTATAAAAAGGAATTTCAAAAGCAAAACCAAAAAACAGGGAAATTCTTTACAATTCCTTCAGGGTGTCTGAGGAAACCTGGAAAGACCCTATCTACAATGACAGCTGGATGTGGCATAAGGCTGGACACTTGGGACTGAGAGGATTGGTGAGATTGGGTGAGCAAATGCAGACCCTTTCAAGCAATAATGCATGGCCCCCATTCCATGGGTCCCAACTCTCCATGTTCAAGGGAATATTACTACAGCTATAACATGTACAGGAAACCTAGAGAATGGACACACTTTGAATACGAAAGGTTTCTAAAACTCAACGAATAGTCCCTCTCCTGGTGCTCCAGTTTGACTTTCCAACTGCCTTACTATCAATCTCCCAACTTGGAGAGACAGGCCCTTTAACCTCCTGGTTTGCACAGGTTCCCAATTTGGCAGAAGATGGAAGGGACGAGGGAGATCCCATGAGAGAGTAGCTGTTAGGCATTTGGACGGGCACATGTCACTCTAATTTCCCGGCAGGAAGAAGAATTAACCAAAGTCTCAGCCACCCACCGGGAACCAGTATAGGACATGATCCAAAATTTTGGACTTGCGTTCAGCTCACAAAAAACGAGTTGAGAAATGGAGCTCAGGGGCACAGCAATTCACAAACTGGCAGAGTGATAAAGGACAACTATCGTCCAAAAATCTGTTGAGGGAAGTCAACGAGCTGGACTTGAAAGCGAGGCAAAATAGCAGGAAACAGATTTCAAGAGGTACCTTGGAATCGCCTGTAAAGCACAGGAAGAGGGGCACAACTTGGACAATGATGCACTTGGCCAAAAAGGGCGTATGCGTTTTCTCCTGAATATATTCAGGAGAAAACGCATACGCCCTTTTTGGCCAAGCAAGCAAGCGGGCAATGCAAATCTGCACTACAAAGAAGTATCACTTCCCACCGGTCAAAAGGGACATCCACAAAATGTGTAAAAACCAGAAAGGCAAGACAGGCCCTGGAGAACAGGGGGCCTTGTTATGCTGATGGGCGGGATGTCAATTGCCAACTGCCTCACTGGAGGAGTGCATTGTGTTCCCTAAAACAAGTAAACAACAGAGCTACAGAGCCAAGGCCACTTCCAGTCTAGGGAATATACCTTGGGAAAACTGAAAATCAATAAGAAAGAGCCACCTCCAAATTTAGGGCTGCACTGACTACAAGAACCTCAACTTGGGTACACCTTAAATATCCCAGGAAATATAAAAATGCTTCAAAACATTGTGGTACTTACGTACCATGGAATATCCCTCAGCCATGAAATCAATGTCATAAGACCAGTAGCAACAACGTGAGTGGATTCCGGTACGATGATTCTAAGTGAAATAAGTCACACAGAAAAAAGAAACTTATCATAAGATATCACTTATGAAGGTCCTGTAAACATGGATACACGTGAACTGAGTTAGGAAAGAGAACAGAGTCTCACGTTTAGAAAACACTCTTATGCCTGCATAAAGGGGAAGGAGAGGTGGGGTGATGCATAAAACCAGAGTTTGATATAAGCACAGGGACCGTTTCAAAAACCAACTTTGGAATAGACAAGACCTACACCTTCCTCAGTGAAAGAGACTCAAAACCCCATATTTCCCACAGAGGAATATATCTGACTAGTAAGAATCTTAAAACCTATGTATTGATATGTCTCCATAAGGGAATCAAGTGTATCTAGAGTGGCATAAACATGGCAGCGAGAATCAGCTCAAACCCACTATAAAAAGGAATTTCAAAAGCAAAACCAAAAAAAAAAAATTCTTTACAATTCCTTCAGGGTGTCTGAGGAAACCTGGAAAGACCCTATCTACAATGACAGCTGGATGTGGCATAAGGCTGGACATTTGGGACTGAGAGGATTGGTGAGATTGGGTGAGCAAATGCAGACCCTTTCAAGCAATAATGCATGGCCCCCATTCCATGGGTCCCAACTCTCCAGGTTCAAGGGAATATTACTACAGCTATAACATGTACAGGAAACCTAGAGAATGGACACACTGTGAATACGAAAGGCTTCTAAAACTCAACGAATAGTCCCTCTCCTGGTGCTCCAGTTTGACTTTCCAACTGCCTTACTATCAATCTCCCAACTTGGAGAGACAGGCCCTTTAACCTCCTGGTTTGCACAGGTTCCCAATTTGGCAGAGGATGGAAGGGACGAGGGAGAACCCATGAGAGAGTAGCTGTTAGGCATTTGGACGGGCACATGTCACTCTAATTTCCCGGCAGGAAGAAGAATTAACCAAAGACTCAGCCACCCACCGGGAACCAGTATAGGACATGATCCAAAATTTCGGACTTGCGTTCAGCTCACAAAAAACGAGTTGAAAAATGGAGCTCAGGGGCACAGCAATTCACAAACTGGCAGAGTGATAAAGGACAACTATCGTCCAAAAATCTGTTGAGGGAAGTCAACGAGGCGGACTTGAAAGCGAGGCAAAATAGCAGGAAACTGATTTCAAGAGGTACCTTGGAATCGCCTGTAAAGCACAGGAAGAGGGGCACAACTTGGACAATGATGCACTTGGCCAAAAAGGGCGTATGCGTTTTCTCCTGAATATATTCAGGAGAAAACGCATACGCCCTTTTTGGCCAAGCAAGCAAGCGGGCAATGCAAATCTGCACTACAAAGAAGTATCACTTCCCACCGGTCAAAAGGGACATCCACAAAATGTGTAAAAACCAGAAAGGCAAGACAGGCCCGGGAGAACAGGGGGCCTTGTTATGCTGATGGGCGGGATGTAAATTGCCAACTGCCTCACTGGAGGAGTGCATTGTGTTCACTAAAACAAGTAAACAACAGAGCTACAGAGCCAAGGCCACTTCCAGTCTAGGGAATATACCTTGGGATAAATGAAAATCAATAAGAAAGAGCCACCTCCAAATTTAGGGCTGCACTGACTACAAGAACCTCAACTTGGGTACACCTTAAATATCCCAGGAAATATAAAAATGGTTCAAAACATTGTGGTACTTACGTACGATGGAATATTCCTCAGCCATGAAATCAATGTTCTAAGACCAGTAGCAGCAAAGTGAGTGGATTCAGGTACGATGATTCTAAGTGAAATAAGTCACACAGAAAAAGAAACTTATCATAAGATATCACTTATGAAGATCCTGTAAACATGGCTACACGTGAACTGAGTTAGGAAAGAGAACACAGTCTCACATTTAGAAAACACTCTTATGCCTGCATAAAGGGGATGGAGAGGTGGGGTGATGCATAAAACCAGAGTTTGATATAAGCACAGGGACCGTTCCAAAAACCAACTTTGGAATAGAAAAGACCTACACCTTCCTCAGTGAAAGAGACTCAAAACCCCATATTTCCCGCAGTGGAATATATCTGACTAGTAAGAATCTTAAAACCTATGTATTGATATGACTCCATAAGGGAATCAAGTGTGTCTAGAGTGGCATAAACATGGCAGCGAGAATCAGCTCAAACCCACTATAAAAAGGAATTTCAAAAGCAAAACCACAAAACAGGGAAATTCTTTACAATTCCTTCAGGGTGTCTGAGGAAACCTGGAAAGACCCTATCTACAATGACAGCTGGATGTGGCATAAGGCTGGACACTTGGGACTGAGAGGATTGGTGAGATTGGGTGAGCAAATGCAGACCCTTTCAAGCAATAATGCATGGCCCCCATTCCTTGGGTCCCAACTCTCCAGATTCAAGGGAATATTACTACAGCTATAACATGTACAGGAAACCTAGAGAATGGACACACTGTGAATACGAAAGGTTTCTAAAACTCAACGAATAGTCCCTCTCCTGGTGCTCCAGTTTGACTTTCCAACTGCCTTACTATCAATCTCCCAACTTGGAGAGACAGGCCCTTTAACCTCCTGGTTTGCACAGGTTCCCAATTTGCCAGAGGATGGAAGGGACGAGGGAGAACCCATGAGAGAGTAGCTGTTAGGCATTTGGACGGGCACATGTCACTCTAATTTCCCGGCAGGAAGAAGAATTAACCAAAGTCTCAGCCACCCACCGGGAACCAGTATAGGACATGATCCAAAATTTTGGACTTGCGTTCAGCTCACAAAAAACGAGTTGAGAAATGGAGCTCAGGGGCACAGCAATTCACAAACTGGCAGAGTGATAAAGGACAACTATCGTCCAAAAATCTGTTGAGGGAAGTCAACGAGGCGGACTTGAAAGCGAGGCAAAATAGCAGGAAACAGATTTCAAGAGGTACCTTGGAATCGCCTGTAAAGCACAGGAAGAGGGGCACAACTTGGACAATGGTGCACTTGGCCAAAAAGGGCGTATGCGTTTTCTCCTGAATATATTCAGGAGAAAACGCATACGCCCTTTTTGGCCAAGCAAGCAAGCGGGTAATGCAAATCTGCACTACAAAGTAGTATCATTTCCCACCGGTCAAAAGGGACATCCACAAAATGTGTAAAAACCAGAAAGGCAAGACAGGCGCTGGAGAACAGGGAGCCTTGTTATGCTGATGGGCGGGATGTAAATTGCCAACTGCCTCACTGGAGGAGTGCATTGTGTTCCCTAAAACAAGTAAACAACAGAGCTACAGAGCCAAGGCCACTTCCAGTCTAGGGAATATACCTGGGGAAAACTGAAAATCAATAAGAAAGAGCCACCTCCAAATTTAGGGCTGCACTGACTACAAGAACCTCAACTTGGGTACACCTTAAATATCCCAGGAAATATAAAAATGGTTCAAAACATTGTGGTACTTACGTACGATGGAATATTCCTCAGCCATGAAATCAATGTCATAAGACCAGTAGCAGCAAAGTGAGTGGATTCAGGTACGATGATTCTAAGTGAAATAAGTCACACAGAAAAAGAAACTTATCATAAGATATCACTTATGAAGATCCTGTAAACATGGCTACACGTGAACTGAGTTAGGAAAGAGAACAGAGTCTCACATTTAGAAAACACTCTTATGCCTGCATAAAGGGGATGGAGAGGTGGGGTGATGCATAAAACCAGAGTTTGATATAAGCACAGGGACCGTTTCAAAAACCAACTTTGGAATAGACAAGACCTACACCTTCCTCAGTGAAAGAGACTCAAAACCCCATATTTCCCGCAGAGGAATATATCTGACTAGTAAGAATCTTAAAACCTATGTATTGATATGTCTCCATAAGGGAATCAAGTGTGTCTAGAGTGGCATAAACATGGCAGCGAGAATCAGCTCAAACCCACTATAAAAAGGAATTTCAAAAGCAAAACGAAAAAACAGGGAAATTCTTTACAATTCCTTCAGGGTGTCTGAGGAAACCTGGAAAGACCCTATCTACAATGACAGCTGGATGTGGCATAAGGCTGGACACTTGGGACTGAGAAAATTGGTGAGATTGGGTGAGCAAAGGCAGTCCCTTTCAAGCAATAATGCATGCCACCTCTTCCATGGGTCCCAACTCTTCATGTTGAAGGGAATATTACTACAGCTATAACATGTACGTGAAACTTAGAGAATAGACACACTGTGATTATGAAAGCTTTCTAAAACTCAACGAATAGTCCCTCTACTGCTGCTCTGGTTTGACTTTCCAACTGCTTTACTATCAATCAACCAACTAGGAGAGACAGCCCCTTTAACCTCCTGGTTCGCACAGGTTGTCAATTTGGCAGAGGATGAAAGGGAAGAGGAAGAAACAATGAGAGAGTAGCTGTTAGGCATTTGGACAGGCACATTTCATACTAATTTCCCGGCAGGAAGAAGAATTAACCAAAGTCTCAGCCACCCACCGGGAACCAGTATAGATCCTGAACCAAAATTTTGGAATTGCGTTCAGCTCACAAAAATCGAGTTGTAAAATGGACCTCAGGGGCACAGCAATTCACAAACTGGCAGAGTAATGCAGGACATCTATCGTCCATAAATCTGTTGAGGGAAGGAAACGAGGCGGACTTGAAAGCGATGCCAAATAGCAGGAAACAGATTTCAAGAGGTACGTTGGAATCGCCTTTAAAGCACAGGAAGAGAGGCACAAATTTGACACTGATGCATTTGGAGAAAAAGGGCTTATGCGTTTTCTCCTGAATATATTCAGGAGAAAACGCATACGCCCTTTTTGGCCAAGCAAGCAAGCGGGCAATGGAAATTTGCACTACAAAGAAGTGTCACTTCCCACCGGTCAAAAGGGACATCCACAAAATGTGTAAAAACCAGAAAGGCATGACAGGGCCTGGAGAACACGGAGCCTTTATATGCTGATGGTCCGGATGTAAATTGCCAACTGCCTCTCTGGAGGAGTGCACTGTGTTCCCTAAAACAAGTAAACAACAGAGCTACAGAGCCAAGGGCACTTTCAGTCTAGGGAATATATCTTGGGAAAACTGAAAATCAATAAGACAGAGTCACCCCAAAATTTAGGGCTGCACTGCTTACAAGAACCTCAACTTGGGTACACCTTAAATATCCCAGGAAATATAAAATGGATTCAAAAAATTGTGGTACATACGAAAGATGTAATATCCCTCATCCATGAAATCAATGTCATAAGACCAGTAGCAGCAAAATGAGTCGATTCAGGTACGATGATTCTAAGTGAAATAGGTCACACAGAAAAATAAACTTATCATAAGATATGACTTTTGGAGATCCTGTAAACATGGCTACATATGAACTGAGTTAGGAAAGAGAACAGTGTCTCACATTTAGAAAAAAACTCGTATGCATGCTTAAGGGAGAAAGAGAGGTGGGGTAATGCATAAAACCAGAGTTTGATATAATCACAGGGACCGTTCCAAAAACTTACTATGGAATAGATAAGACCTGCACCTTCCTCAGTGAAAGGGACTCAAAACCACATATTTCCCACAGAGGAATAGATCTGACTAGTAAGAATCTTAAAACCTATGTATTGATATGTCTCCATAAGGTTATCAAGTGTGTCTTGACTGGCATAAACATGGCAGTGAGAATCAGCTCAAACCCACTATAAAAAGTAATTTCAAAAACAAAACAAAAAAAGAGGGAAAGTCTTTACAATTCCTTCAGGGTCTCTGATGAAACGTGGAATGAACCTATCTACAATGACAGCTGGATATGGCATAAGGCTGGACACTTGGGACTGAGAGGATTGGTGAGATTGGGTGAGCAAATGCAGACCCTTTAAAGCAAGAATGCATGGCCCCCATTCCATGGGTCCCAACTCTCGAGGATGAAGGGAATATTAATACAGCAAGAACTGGTACAGGAAACATAGAGAATGGACACACTGTGAATATGAAATGTTTCTAAATCTCAACGAATAGTCCCTCTCCTGGTGCTCTGGTTTGACTTTCCAACTGCTTTACTATCAATCTCCAAACTTGGAGACACTGCGCCATTTACCTCCTGGTTCGAACAGGTTGCCAATATGGGAAAGGATGAAAGGGAAGAGGGAGAACCAATGAGAGAGTAGCTGTTAGGCATTTGGACGGGCAGGTGTCACTCTAATATACCGGTAGGAAGAAGAATTAACCAAAGTCTCAGCCACCCACCGGGAACCAGTATAGGACATGATCCAAAATTTTGGGCTTGCGTTCAGCTCACTAAAAACGAGTTGAAAAATGGAGCTCAGGGGCACAGCATTTCACAAACTGGCCGAGTAATAAAGCACAACTATCGTCCAAAAATCTGTTGAGGGAAGGCAACGAGGCGGACTTGAATGCGAGGCAGAATAGCAGGAAACAGATTTAAAGAGGTACGTTGGAATCGCCTGTAAAGCACAGGAAGAGGGGCACAAGTTCGACAATGATGCGCTTGGCCAAAAAGGGCGTATGCGTTTTTTCCTGAATATATTCAGGAGAAAACGCATACGCCCTTTTTGGCCAAGCAAGCAAGCGGGCAATGCAAATCTGCACTACAAAGAAGTATCACTTCCCACCGGTCAAAAGGGACATCCACAAAATGTGTAAAAACCAGAAAGGCAAGACAGGCCCTGGAGAACTGGGAGCCTTGTTATGCTGATGGGCGGGATGTAAATTGCCAACTGCCTCACTGGAGGAGTGCATTGTGTTCCCTAAAACAAGTAAACAACAGAGCTACAGAGCCAAGGCCACTTCCAGTCTAGGGAATATACCTGGGGAAAACTGAAAATCAATAAGAAAGAGCCACCTCCAAATTTAGGGCTGCACTGGCTACAAGAACCTCAACTTGGGTACACCTTAAATATCCCAGGAAATATAAAAATGGTTCAAAACATTGTGGTACTTACGTACGATGGAATATCCCTCAGCCATGAAATCAATGTCATAAGACCAGTAGCAGCAAAGTGAGTGGATTCAGGTACAATGATTCTAAGTGAAATAAGTCACACAGAAAAAGAAACTTATCATAAGATATCACTTAGGAAGATCCTGTAAACATGGCTACACGTGAACTGAGTTAGGAAAGAGAACAGAGTCTCACATTTAGAAAACACTCTTATGCCTGCATAAAGGGGAAGGAGAGGTGGGGTGATGCATAAAACCAGAGTTTGATATAAGCACATGGACCGTTCCAAAAACCAACTTTGGAATAGACAAGACCGACACCTTCCTCAGTGAAAGAGACTCAAAACCCCATATTTCCCGCAGAGGAATATATCTGACTAGTAAGAATCTTAAAACCTATGTATTGATATGACTCCATGAGGGAATCAAGTGTATCTAGAGTGGCATAAACATGGCAGCGAGAATCAGCTCAAACCCACTATAAAAAGGAATTTCAAAAGCAAAACCAAAAAACAGGGAAATTCTTTACAATTCCTTCAGGGTGTCTGAGGAAACCTGGAAAGACCCTATCTACAATGACAGCTGGATGTGGCATAATGCTGGACACTTGGGACTGAGAGGATTGGTGAGATTGGGTGAGCAAATGCAGACCCTTTCAAGCAATAATGCATGGCCCCCATTCCATGGGTCCCAACTCTCCAGGTTCAAGGGAATATTACTACAGCTATAACATGTACAGGAAACCTAGAGAATGGACACACTGTGAATACGAAAGGTTTCTAAAACTCAACGAATAGTCCCTCTCCTGGTGCTCCAGTTTGACTTTCCAACTGCCTTACTATCAATCTCCCAACTTGGAGAGACAGGCCCTTTAACCTCCTGGTTTGCACAGGTTCCCAATTTGGCAGAGGATGGAAGGGACGAGGGAGAACCCATGAGAGAGTAGCTGTTAGGCATTTGGACGGGCACATGTCACTCTAATTTCCCGGCAGAAAGAAGAATTAACCAAAGTCTCAGCCACCCACCGGGAACCAGTATAGGACATGATCCAAAATTTTGGACTTGTGTTCAGCTCACAAAAAACGAGTTGAGAAATGGAGCTCAGGGGCACAGCAATTCACAAACTGGCAGAGTGATAATGGACAACTATCGTCCAAAAATCTGTTGAGGGAAGTCAACGAGGCGGACTTGAAAGCGAGGCAAAATAGCAGGAAACAGATTTCAAGATGTACCTTGGAATCGCCTGTAAAGCACAGGAAGAGGGGCACAACTTGGACAATGGTGCACGTGGCCAAAAAGGGCGTATGCGTTTTCTCCTGAATATATTCAGGAGAAAACACATACGCCCTTTTTGGCCAAGCAAGCAATCGGGCAATGCAAATCTGTACTACAAAGAAGTATCACTTCCCACCGGTCAAAAGGGACATCCACAAAATGTGTAAAAACCAGAAAGGCAAGACAGGCCCTGGAGAACTGGGAGCCTTGTTATGCTGATGGGCGGGATGTAAATTGCCAACTGCCTCACTGGAGGAGTGCATTGTGTTCCCTAAAACAAGTAAACAACAGAGCTACAGAGCCAAGGCCACTTCCAGTCTAGGGAATATACCTGGGGAAAACTGAAAATCAATAAGAAAGAGCCACCTCCAAATTTAGGGCTGCACTGGCTACAAGAACCTCAACTTGGGTACACCTTAAATATCCCAGGAAATATAAAAATGGTTCAAAACATTGTGGTACTTACGTACGATGGAATATCCCTCAGCCATGAAATCAATGTCATAAGACCAGTAGCAGCAAAGTGAGTGGATTCAGGTACGATGATTCTAAGTGAAATAAGTCACACAGAAAAAGAAACTTATCATAAGATATCACTTAGGAAGATCCTGTAAACATGGCTACACGTGAACTGAGTTAGGAAAGAGAACAAAGTCTCACATTTAGAAAACACTCTTATGCCTGCATAAAGGGGAAGGAGAGGTGGGGTGATGCATAAAACCAGAGTTTGATATAAGCACATGGACCGTTCCAAAAACCAACTTTGGAATAGACAAGACCGACACCTTCCTCAGTGAAAGAGACTCAAAACCCCATATTTCCCGCAGAGGAATATATCTGACTAGTAAGAATCTTAAAACCTATGTATTGATATGACTCCATGAAGGAATCAAGTGTATCTAGAGTGGCATAAACATGGCAGCGAGAATCAGCTCAAACCCACTATAAAAAGGAATTTCAAAAGCAAAACCAAAAAACAGGGAAATTCTTTTCAATTCCTTCAGGGTGTCTGAGGAAACCTGGAAAGACCCTATCTACAATGACAGCTGGATGTGGCATAATGCTGGACACTTGGGACTGAGAGGATTGGTGAGATTGGGTGACCAAATGCAGACCCTTTCAAGCAATAATGCATGGCCCCCATTCCATGGGTCCCAACTCTCCAGGTTCAAGGGAATATTACTACAGCTATAACATGTACAGGAAACCTAGAGAATGGACACACTGTGAATACGAAAGGTTTCTAAAACTCAACGAATAGTCCCTCTCCTGGTGCTCCAGTTTGACTTTCCAACTGCCTTACTATCAATCTCCCAACTTGGAGAGACAGGCCCTTTAACCTCCTGGTTTGCACAGGTTCCCAATTTGGCAGAGGATGGAAGGGACGAGGGAGAACCCATGAGAGAGTAGCTGTTAGGCATTTGGACGGGCACATGTCACTCTAATTTCCCGGCAGGAAGAAGAATTAACCAAAGTCTCAGCCACCCACCGGGAACCAGTATAGGACATGATCCAAAATTTTGGACTTGTGTTCAGCTCACAAAAAACGAGTTGAGAAATGGAGCTCAGGGGCACAGCAATTCACAAACTGGCAGAGTGATAATGGACAACTATCGTCCAAAAATCTGTTGAGGGAAGTCAACGAGGCGGACTTGAAAGCGAGGCAAAATAGCAGGAAACAGATTTCAAGAGGTACCTTGGAATCGCCTGTAAAGCACAGGAAGAGGGGCACAACTTGGACAATGGTGCACTTGGCCAAAAAGGGCATATGCGTTTTCTCCTGAATATATTCAGGAGAAAACGCATACGCCCTTTTTGGCCAAGCAAGCAAGCGGGCAATGCAAATCTGCACTACAAAGAAGTATCACTTCCCACCGGTCAAAAGGGACATCCACAAAATGTGTAAAAACCAGAAAGGCAAGACAGGCCCTGGAGAACAGGGAGCCTTGTTATGCTGATGGGCGGGATGTAAATTGCCAACTGCCTCACTGGAGGAGTGCATTGTGTTCCCTAAAACAAGGAAACAACAGAGCTACAGAGCCAAGGCCACTTCCAGTCTAGGGAATATACCTTGGGAAAACTGAAAATCAATAAGAAAGAGCAACCTCCGAATTTAGGGCTGCACTGACTACAAGAACCTCAACTTGGGTACACCTTAAATATCCCAGGAAATATAAAAATGGTTCAAAACATTGTGGTACTTACGTACGATGGAATATCCCTCAGCCATGAAATCAATGTCATAAGGCCAGAAGCAGCAAAGTGAGTTGATTCAGGTACGATGATTCTAAGTGAAATAACTCACACAGAAAAAGAAACTTATCATAAGATATCACTTATGAAGATCCTGTAAACATGGCTACACATGAACTTAGTTAGGAAAGAGAACACAGTCTCACATTTAGAAAACACTCTTATGCCTGCATGAAGGGGAAGGAGAGGTGGGGTGATGCATAAAACCAGAGTTTGATATAAGCACAGGGACCGTTCCAAAAACCAACTTTGGAATAGACAAGACCTACAACTTCCTCAGGGAAAGAGACTCAAATACCCATATTTCCCACAGAGGATTATATCTGACTAGTAAGAATCTTAAAACCTATGTATTGATATGTCTCCATAAGGGAATCAAGTGTGTCTAGAGTGGCATAAACATGGCAGCGAGAATCAGCTCAAACCCACTATAAAAAGGAATTTCAAAAGCAAAACCAAAAAACAGGGAAATTCTTTACAATTCCTTCAGGGTGTCTGAGGAAACCTGGAAAGACCCTATCTACAATGACAGCTGGATGTGGCATAAGGCTGGACACTTGGGACTGAGAGGATTGGTGAGATTGGGTGACCAAATGCAGACCCTTTCAAGCAATAATGCATGGCCCACATTCCATGGGTCCCAACTCTCCAGGTTCAAGGGAATATTACTACAGCTATAACATGTACAGGAAACCTAGAGAATGGACACACTGTGAATACGAAAGGTTTCTAAAACTCAACGAATAGTCCCTCTCCTGGTGTACCAGTTTGACATTCCAACTGCCTTACTATCAATCTCCCAACTTGGAGAAACAGGCCCTTTAACCTTCTGGTTTGCACAGGTTCCCAATTTGGCAGAGGATGGAAGGGACGAGGTAGAACCCATGAGAGAGTAGCTCTTTGGCATTTGGACGGGCACATGTCACTCTAATTTCCCGGCAGGAAGAAGAATTTACCAAAGTCTCAGCGACCCACCGGGAACCAGTGTAGGACATGATCCAAAATTTTGGACTTGAGTTCAGCTCACAAAAAACGAGTTGAGAAATGGAGCTCAGGGGCACAGCAATTCACAAACTGGCAGAGTGATAAAGGACAACTATCGTCCAAAAATCTGTTGAGGGAAGTCAACGAGGCGGACTTGAAAGCGAGGCAAAATAGCAGGAAACAGATTTCAAGAGGTACCTTGGAATCGCCTGTGAAGCCCAGGAAGAGTGGCACAAATTCGACAATGATGCACTTGGCCAAAAAGGGCGTATGCATTTTCTCCTGAATATATTCAGGAGAAAACGCATACGCCCTTTTTGGCCAAGCAAGCAAGCGGGCAATGCAAATCTGAACTACAAAGAAGTATCACTTCCCACCGGTCAAAAGGGACATCCACAAAATGTGTAAAAACAGAAAGGCAAGACAGGCCCTAGAGAACACGGAGCCTTGTTATGCTGATGGGCGGGATGTAAATTGCCAACTGCCTCACTGGAGGAGTGCATTGTGTTCCCTAAAACAAGTAAACAACAGAGCTACAGAGCCAAGGCCACTTCCAATCTAGGGAATATACCTTGGGAAAAATGAAAATCAATAAGAAAGAGCCACCTCCAAATTTAGGGCTGCACTGACTACAAGAACCTCAACTTGGGTACACCTTAAATATCCCAGGAAATATAAAAATGGTTCAAAACATTGTGGTACTTACGTACGATGGAATATTCCTCAGCCATGAAATCAATGTCATAAGACCAGTAGCAGCAAAGTGAGTGGATTCAGGTACGATGATTCTAAGTGAAATAAGTCACACAGAAAAAGAAACTTATCATAAGATATCACTTATGAAGATCCTGTAAACATGGCTACACGTGAACTGAGTTAGGAAAGAGAACAGAGTCTCACATTTAGAAAACACTCTTATGCCTGCATAAAGGGGAATGAGAGGTGGGGTGATGCATAAAACAAGAGTTTGATATAAGCACAGAGACCGTTTCAAAAACCAACTTTGGAATAGACAAGACCTACACCTTCCTCAGTGAAAGAGACTCAAAACCCCATATTTCCCGCAGAGGAATATATCTGACTAGTAAGAATCTTAAAACCTATGTATTGATATGTCTCCATAAGGGAATCAAGTGTATCTAGAGTGGCATAAACCTGGCAGTGAAAATCAGCTCAAACCCAGTATAAAAATGAATTTCAAAAGAAAAACCAAAAAACAGGGAAATTCTTTACAATTCCTTCAGGGTGTCTGAGGAAACCTGGAAAGACCCTATCTACAATGACAGCTGGATGTGGCATAAGGCTGGACACTTGGGACTGAGAGGATTGGTGAGATTGGGTGAGCAAATGCAGACCCTTTCAAGCAATAATGCATGGCCCCCATTCCATGGGTCCCAACTCTCCAGGTTCAAGGGAATATTACTACAGCTATAACATGTACAGGAAACCTAGAGAATGGACACACTGTGAATACGAAAGGTTTCTAAAACTCAACGAATAGTCCCTCTCCTGGTGCTCCAGTTTGACTTTCCAACTGCCTTACTATCAATCTCCCAACTTGGAGAGACAGGCCCTTTAACCTCCTGGTTTGCACAGGTTCCCAATTTGGCAGAGGATGGAAGGGACGAGGGAGAACCCATGAGAGAGTAGCTGTTAGGCATTTGGACGGGCACATGTCACTCTAATTTCCCGGCAGGAAGAAGAATTAACCAAAGTCTCAGCCACCCACCGGGAACCAGTATAGGACATGATCCAAAATTTTGGACTTGCGTTCAGCTCCCAAAAAACGAGTTGGGAAATGGAGCTCAGGGGCACAGCATTTCACAAACTGGCAGAGTGATAAAGGACAACTATCGTCCAAAAATCTCTAGAGGGAAGTCAACGAGGTGGACTTGAAAGCGAGGCAAAATAGCAGGAAACAGATTTCAAGAGGTACGTTGGAATCGCCTGTAAAGCACAGGAAGAGGGGCACAACTTGGACAATGATGCACTTGGCCATAAAGGGCGTATTCGTTTTCTCCTGAATATATTCAGGAGACAACGCATACGCCCTTTTTGGCCAAGCAAGCAAGCGGGCAATGCAAATCTGCACTACAAAGAAGTATCACTTCCCACCGGTCAAAAGGGACATCCACAAAATGTGTAAAAACCAGAAAGGCAAGACAGGCCCTGGAGAACTGGGAGCCTTGTTATGCTGATGGGCGGGATGTAAATTGCCAACTGCCTCACTGGAGGAGTGCATTGTGTTCCCTAAAACAAGTAAACAACAGAGCTACAGAGCCAAGGCCACTTCCAGTCTAGGGAATATACCTGGGGAAAACTGAAAATCAATAAGAAAGAGCCACCTCCAAATTTAGGGCTGCACTGGCTACAAGAACCTCAACTTGGGTACACCTTAAATATCCCAGGAAATATAAAAATGGTTCAAAACATTGTGGTACTTACGTACGATGGAATATCCCTCAGCCATGAAATCAATGTCATAAGACCAGTAGCAGCAAAGTGAGTGGATTCAGGTACGATGATTCTAAGTGAAATAAGTCACACAGAAAAAGAAACTTATCATAAGATATCACTTAGGAAGATCCTGTAAACATGGCTGCACGTGAACTGAGTTAGGAAAGAGAACAAAGTCTCACATTTAGAAAACACTCTTATGCCTGCATAAAGGGGAAGGAGAGGTGGGGTGATGCATAAAACCAGAGTTTGATATAAGCACATGGACCGTTCCAAAAACCAACTTTGGAATAGACAAGACCGACACCTTCCTCAGTGAAAGAGACTCAAAACCCCATATTTCCCGCAGAGGAATATATCTGACTAGTAAGAATCTTAAAACCTATGTATTGATATGACTCCATGAAGGAATCAAGTGTATCTAGAGTGGCATAAACATGGCAGCGAGAATCAGCTCAAACCCACTATAAAAAGGAATTTCAAAAGCAAAACCAAAAAACAGGGAAATTCTTTTCAATTCCTTCAGGGTGTCTGAGGAAACCTGGAAAGACCCTATCTACAATGACAGCTGGATGTGGCATAATGCTGGACACTTGGGACTGAGAGGATTGGTGAGATTGGGTGACCAAATGCAGACCCTTTCAAGCAATAATGCATGGCCCCCATTCCATGGGTCCCAACTCTCCAGGTTCAAGGGAATATTACTACAGCTATAACATGTAGAGGAAACCTAGAGAATGGACACACTGTGAATACGAAAGGTTTCTAAAACTCAACGAATAGTCCCTCTCCTGGTGCTCCAGTTTGACTTTCCAACTGCCTTACTATCAATCTCCCAACTTGGAGAGACAGGCCCTTTAACCTCCTGGTTTGCACAGGTTCCCAATTTGGCAGAGGATGGAAGGGACGAGGGAGAACCCATGAGAGAGTAGCTGTTAGGCATTTGGACGGGCACATGTCACTCTAATTTCCCGGCAGGAAGAAGAATTAACCAAAGTCTCAGCCACCCACCGGGAACCAGTATAGGACATGATCCAAAATTTTGGACTTGTGTTCAGCTCACAAAAAACGAGTTGAGAAATGGAGCTCAGGGGCACAGCAATTCACAAACTGGCAGAGTGATAATGGACAACTATCGTCCAAAAATCTGTTGAGGGAAGTCAACGAGGCGGACTTGAAAGCGAGGCAAAATAGCAGGAAACAGATTTCAAGAGGTACCTTGGAATCGCCTGTAAAGCACAGGAAGAGGGGCACAACTTGGACAATGGTGCACTTGGCCAAAAAGGGCGTATGCGTTTTCTCCTGAATATATTCAGGAGAAAACGCATACGCCCTTTTTGGCCAAGCAAGCAAGCGGGCAATGCAAATCTGCACTACAAAGAAGTATCACTTCCCACCGGTCAAAAGGGACATCCACAAAATGTGTAAAAACCAGAAAGGCAAGACAGGCCCTGGAGAACAGGGAGCCTTGTTATGCTGATGGGCGGGATGTAAATTGCCAACTGCCTCACTGGAGGAGTGCATTGTGTTCCCTAAAACAAGGAAACAACAGAGCTACAGAGCCAAGGCCACTTCCAGTCTAGGGAATATACCTTGGGAAAACTGAAAATCAATAAGAAAGAGCAACCTCCGAATTTAGGGCTGCACTGACTACAAGAACCTCAACTTGGGTACACCTTAAATATCCCAGGAAATATAAAAATGGTTCAAAACATTGTGGTACTTACGTACGATGGAATATCCCTCAGCCATGAAATCAATGTCATAAGGCCAGAAGCAGCAAAGTGAGTTGATTCAGGTACGATGATTCTAAGTGAAATAACTCACACAGAAAAAGAAACTTATCATAAGATATCACTTATGAAGATCCTGTAAACATGGCTACACATGAACTTAGTTAGGAAAGAGAACACAGTCTCACATTTAGAAAACACTCTTATGCCTGCATGAAGGGGAAGGAGAGGTGGGGTGATGCATAAAACCAGAGTTTGATATAAGCACAGGGACCGTTCCAAAAACCAACTTTGGAATAGACAAGACCTACAACTTCCTCAGGGAAAGAGACTCAAATACCCATATTTCCCACAGAGGAATATATCTGACTAGTAAGAATCTTAAAACCTATGTATTGATATGTCTCCATAAGGGAATCAAGTGTGTCTAGAGTGGCATAAACATGGCAGCGAGAATCAGCTCAAACCCACTATAAAAAGGAATTTCAAAAGCAAAACCAAAAAACAGGGAAATTCTTTACAATTCCTTCAGGGTGTCTGAGGAAACCTGGAAAGACCCTATCTACAATGACAGCTGGATGTGGCATAAGGCTGGACACTTGGGACTGAGAGGATTGGTGAGATTGGGTGACCAAATGCAGACCCTTTCAAGCAATAATGCATGGCCCACATTCCATGGGTCCCAACTCTCCAGGTTCAAGGGAATATTACTACAGCTATAACATGTACAGGAAACCTAGAGAATGGACACACTGTGAATACGAAAGGTTTCTAAAACTCAACGAATAGTCCCTCTCCTGGTGTACCAGTTTGACATTCCAACTGCCTTACTATCAATCTCCCAACTTGGAGAAACAGGCCCTTTAACCTTCTGGTTTGCACAGGTTCCCAAATTGGCAGAGGATGGAAGGGACGAGGTAGAACCCATGAGAGAGTAGCTCTTTGGCATTTGGACGGGCACATGTCACTCTAATTTCCCGGCAGGAAGAAGAATTTACCAAAGTCTCAGCGACCCACCGGGAACCAGTGTAGGACATGATCCAAAATTTTGGACTTGTGTTCAGCTCACAAAAAACGAGTTGAGAAATGGAGCTCAGGGGCACAGCAATTCACAAACTGGCAGAGTGATAAAGGACAACTATCGTCCAAAAATCTGTTGAGGGAAGTCAACGAGGCGGACTTGAAAGCGATGCAAAATAGCAGGAAACAGATTTCAAGAGGTACCTTGGAATCGCCTGTGAAGCCCAGGAAGAGTGGCACAAATTCGACAATGATGCACTTGGCCAAAAAGGGCGTATGCATTTTCTCCTGAATATATTCAGGAGAAAACGCATACGCCCTTTTTGGCCAAGCAAGCAAGCGGGCAATGCAAATCTGAACTACAAAGAAGTATCACTTCCCACCGGTCAAAAGGGACATCCACAAAATGTGTAAAAACAGAAAGGCAAGACTGGCCCTAGAGAACACGGAGCCTTGTTATGCTGATGGGCGGGATGTAAATTGCCAACTGCCTCACTGGAGGAGTGCATTGTGTTCCCTAAAACAAGTAAACAACAGAGCTACAGAGCCAAGGCCACTTCCAATCTAGGGAATATACCTTGGGAAAAATGAAAATCAATAAGAAAGAGCCACCTCCAAATTTAGGGCTGCACTGACTACAAGAACCTCAACTTGGGTACACCTTAAATATCCCAGGAAATATAAAAATGGTTCAAAACATTGTGGTACTTACGTACGATGGAATATTCCTCAGCCATGAAATCAATGTCATAAGACCAGTAGCAGCAAAGTGAGTGGATTCAGGTACGATGATTCTAAGTGAAATAAGTCACACAGAAAAAGAAACTTATCATAAGATATCACTTATGAAGATCCTGTAAACATGGCTACACGTGAACTGAGTTAGGAAAGAGAACAGAGTCTCACATTTAGAAAACACTCTTATGCCTGCATAAAGGGGAATGAGAGGTGGGGTGATGCATAAAACAAGAGTTTGATATAAGCACAGAGACCGTTTCAAAAACCAACTTTGGAATAGACAAGACCTACACCTTCCTCAGTGAAAGAGACTCAAAACCCCATATTTCCCGCAGAGGAATATATCTGACTAGTAAGAATCTTAAAACCTATGTATTGATATGTCTCCATAAGGGAATCAAGTGTATCTAGAGTGGCATAAACCTGGCAGTGAAAATCAGCTCAAACCCAGTATAAAAATGAATTTCAAAAGAAAAACCAAAAAACAGGGAAATTCTTTACAATTCCTTCAGGGTGTCTGAGGAAACCTGGAAAGACCCTATCTACAATGACAGCTGGATGTGGCATAAGGCTGGACACTTGGGACTGAGAGGATTTGTGAGATTGGGTGAGCAAATGCAGACCCTTTCAAGCAATAATGCATGGCCCCCATTCCATGGGTCCCAACTCTCCAGGTTCAAGGGAATATTACTACAGCTATAACATGTACAGGAAACCTAGAGAATGGACACACTGTGAATACGAAAGGTTTCTAAAACTCAACGAATAGTCCCTCTCCTGGTGCTCCAGTTTGACTTTCCAACTGCCTTACTATCAATCTCCCAACTTGGAGAGACAGGCCCTTTAACCTCCTGGTTTGCACAGGTTCCCAATTTGGCAGAGGATGGAAGGGACGAGGGAGAACCCATGAGAGAGTAGCTGTTAGGCATTTGGACGGGCACATGTCACTCTAATTTCCCGGCAGGAAGAAGAATTAACCAAAGTCTCAGCCACCCACTGGGAACCAGTATAGGACATGATCCAAAATTTTGGACTTGCGTTCAGCTCCCAAAAAACGAGTTGAGAAATGGAGCTCAGGGGCACAGCATTTCACAAACTGGCAGAGTGATAAAGGACAACTATCGTCCAAAAATCTCTAGAGGGAAGTCAACGAGGTGGACTTGAAAGCGAGGCAAAATAGCAGGAAACAGATTTCAAGAGGTACGTTGGAATCGCCTGTAAAGCACAGGAAGAGGGGCACAACTTGGACAATGATGCACTTGGCCATAAAGGGCGTATTCGTTTTCTCCTGAATATATTCAGGAGACAACGCATACGCCCTTTTTGGCCAAGCAAGCAAGCGGGCAATGCAAATCTGCACTACAAAGAAGTATCACTTCCCACCGGTCAAAAGGGACATCCACAAAATGTGTAAAAACCAGAAAGGCAAGACAGGCCCTGGAGAACTGGGAGCCTTGTTATGCTGATGGGCGGGATGTAAATTGCCAACTGCCTCACTGGAGGAGTGAATTGTGTTCCCTAAAACAAGTAAACAACAGAGCTACAGAGCCAAGGCCACTTCCAGTCTAGGGAATATACCTTGGGAAAACTGAAAATCAATAAGAAAGAGCCACCTCCAAATTTAGGGCTGCACTGACTACAAGAACCTCAACTTGGGTACACCTTAAATATCCCAGGAAATATAAAAATGGTTCAAAACATTGTGGTACTTACGTACGATGTAATATTCCTCAGGCATGAAATCAATGTCATAAGACCAGTAGCAGCAAAGTGAGTGGATTCAGGTACGATGATTCTAAGTGAAATAAGTCACACAGAAAAAGAAACTTATCATAAGATATCACTTATGAAGATCCTGTAAACATGGCTACACGTGAACTGAGTTAGGAAAGAGAACAGAGTCTCACATTTAGAAAACACTCTTATGCCTGCATAAAGGGGATGGAGAGGTGGGGTGATGCATAAAACCAGAGTTTGATATAAGCACAGGGACCGTTTCAAAAACCAACTTTGGAATAGACAAGACCTACACCTTCCTCAGTGAAAGAGACTCAAAACCCCATATTTCCCGCAGAGGAATATATCTGACTAGTAAGAATCTTAAAACCTATGTATTGATATGTCTCCATAAGGGAATCAAGTGTGTCTAGAGTGGCATAAACATGGCAGCGAGAATCAGCTCAAACCCACTATAAAAAGGAATTTCAAAAGCAAAACCAAAAAACAGGGAAATTCTTTACAATTCCTTCAGGGTGTCTGAGGAAACCTGGAAAGACCCTATCTACAATGACAGCTGGATGTGGCATAAGACTGGACACTTGGGACTGAGAAATTTGGTGAGATTGGGTGAGCAAAGGCAGTCCCTTTCAAGCAATAATGCATGCCACCTCTTCCATGGGTCCCAACTCTTCATGTTGAAGGGAATATTACTACAGCTATAACATGTACATGAAACTTAGAGAATAGACACACTGTGATTATGAAAGGTTTCTAAAACTCAACGAATAGTCCCTCTACTGCTGCTCTGGTTT
Organism: Mesoplodon densirostris; assembly: GCF_025265405.1. Classification (NCBI taxonomy): domain Eukaryota; kingdom Metazoa; phylum Chordata; class Mammalia; order Artiodactyla; family Ziphiidae; genus Mesoplodon; species Mesoplodon densirostris. The sequence goes on along the minus strand of NW_026778232.1, from coordinate 540,783 downwards.
GACTTTCCAACTGCTTTACTATCAATCAACCAACTAGGAGAGACAGCCCCTTTAACCTCCTGGTTCGCACAGGTTGTCAATTTGGCAGAGGATGAAAGGGAAGAGGAAGAAACAATGAGAGAGTAGCTGTTAGGCATTTGGACAGGCACATTTCATACTAATTTCCCGGCAGGAAGAAGAATTAACCAAAGTCTCAGCCACCCACCGGGAACCAGTATAGATCCTGAACCAAAATTTTGGAATTGCGTTCAGCTCACAAAAATCGAGTTGTAAAATGGACCTCAGGGGCACAGCAATTCACAAACTGGCAGAGTAATGCAGGACATCTATCGTCCATAAATCTGTTGAGGGAAGGAAACGAGGCGGACTTGAAAGCGATGCCAAATAGCAGGAAACAGATTTCAAGAGGTACGTTGGAATCACCTTTAAAGCACAGGAAGAGAGGCACAACTTTGACACTGATGCAATTGGAGAAAAAGGGCTTATGCGTTTTCTCCTGAATATATTCAGTAGAAAACGCATACGCCCTTTTTGGCCAAGCAAGCAAGCGGGCAATGCAAATTTGCACTACAAAGAAGTGTCACTTCCCACCGGTCAAAAGGGACATCCACAAAATGTGTAAAAACCAGAAAGGCATGACAGGGCCTGGAGAACACGGAGCCTTTTTATGCTGATGGTCCGGATGTAAATTGCCAACTGCCTCTCTGGAGGAGTGCACTGTGTTCCCTAAAACAAGTAAACAACAGAGCTACAGAGCCAAGGGCACTTTCAGTCTAGGGAATATATCTTGGGAAAACTGAAAATCAATAAGACAGAGTCACCCCAAAATTTAGGGCTGCACTGCTTACAAGAACCTCAACTTGGGTACACCTTAAATATCCCAGGAAATATAAAATGGATTCAAAAAATTGTGGTACATACGAAAGATGTAATATCCCTCATCCATGAAATCAATGTCATAAGACCAGTAGCAGCAAAATGAGTCGATTCAGGTACGATGATTCTAAGTGAAATAAGTCACACAGAAAAAGAAACTTATCATAAGATATGACTTTTGGAGATCCTGTAAACATGGCTACATATGAACTGAGTTAGGAAAGAGAACAGTGTCTCACATTTAGAAAAAAACTCGTATGCATGCTTAAGGGAGAAAGAGAGGTGGGGTAATGCATAACACCAGAGTTTGATATAATCACAGGGACCGTTCCAAAAACTTACTATGGAATAGATAAGACCTACACCTTCCTCAGTGAAAGGGACTCAAAACCACATATTTCCTGCAGAGGAATACATCTGACTAGTAAGAATCTTAAAACCTATGTATTGATATGTCTCCATAAGGTTATCAAGTGTGTCTTGACTGGCATAAACATGGCAGCGAGAATCAGCTCAAACCCACTATAAAAAGTAATTTCAAAAACAAAACAAAAAAAGAGGGAAAGTCTTTACAATTCCTTCAGGGTCTCTGATGAAACGTGGAATGAACCTATCTACAATGACAGCTGGATATGGCATAAGGCTGGACACTTGGGACTGAGAGGATTGGTGAGATTGGGTGAGCAAATGCAGACCCTTTAAAGCAAGAATGCATGGCCCCCATTCCATGGGTCCCAACTCTCGAGGTTGAAGGGAATATTAATACAGCAAGAACTGGTACAGGAAACCTAGAGAATGGACACACTGTGAATATGAAATGTTTCTAAATCTCAACGAATAGTCCCTCTCCTGGTGCTCTGGTTTGACTTTCCAACTGCTTTACTATCAATCTCCAAACTTGGAGACACTGCGCCATTTACCTCCTGGTTCGAACAGGTTGCCAATTTGGGAAAGGATGAAAGGGAAGAGGGAGAACCAATGAGAGAGTAGCTGTTAGGCATTTGGACGGGCAGGTGTCACTCTAATATACCGGTAGGAAGAAGAATTAACCAAAGTCTCAGCCACCCACCGGGAACCAGTATAGGTCCTGAACCAAAATTTTGGGCTTGCGTTCAGCTCACTAAAAACGAGTTGAAAAATGGAGCTCAGGGGCACAGCAATTCACAAACTGGCAGAGTAATAAAGCACAACTATCGTCCAAAAATCTGTTGAGGGAAGGCAACGAGGCGGACTTGAATGCGAGGCAGAATAGCAGGAAACAGATTTAAAGAGTTACGTTGGAATCGCCTGTAAAGCACAGGAAGAGGGGCACAAGTTCGACAATGATGCACTTGGCCAAAAAGGGCGTATGCGTTTTTTCCTGAATATATTCAGGAGAAAACGCATACGCCCTTTTTGGCCAAGCAAGCAAGCGGGCAATGCAAATCTGCACTACAAAGAAGTATCACTTCCCACCGGTCAAAAGGGACATCCACAAAATGTGTAAAAACGAGAAAGGCAAGACAGGCCCTGGAGAACAGGGAGCCTTGTTATGCTGACGGGAGGGATGTAAATTGCCAACTGCCTCACTGGAGGAGTGCATTGTGTTCCCTAAAACAAGTAAACAACAGAGCTACAGAGCCAAGGCCACTTCCAGTCTAGGGAATATACCTGGGGAAAACTGAAAATCAATAAGAAAGAGCCACCTCCAAATTTAGGGCTGCACTGGCTACAAAAACCTCAACTTGGGTACACCTTAAATATCCCAGGAATTATAAAAATGGTTCAAAACATTGTGGTACTTACGTACGATGGAATATCCCTCAGCCATGAAATCAATGTCATAAGACCAGTAGCAGCAAAGTGAGTGGATTCAGGTACGATGATTCTAAGTGAAATAAGTCACACAGAAAAAGAAACTTATCATAAGATATCACTTAGGAAAATCCTGTAAACATGGCTACACGTGAACTGAGTTAGGAAAGAGAACAGAGTCTCACATTTAGAAAACACTCTTATGCCTGCATAAAGGGGAAGGAGAGGTGGGGTGATGCATAAAACCAGAGTTTGATATAAGCACAGGGACCGTTCCAAAAACCAACTTTGGAATAGACAAGACCGACACCTTCCTCAGTGAAAGAGACTCAAAACCCCATATTTCCCGCAGAGGAATATATCTGACTAGTAAGAATCTTAAAACCTATGTATTGATATGACTCCATGAGGGAATCAAGTGTATCTAGAGTGGCATAAACATGGCAGCGAGAATCAGCTCAAACCCACTATAAAAAGGAATTTCAAAAGCAAAACCAAAAAACAGGGAAATTCTTTACAATTCCTTCAGGGTGTCTGAGGAAACCTGGAAAGACCCTATCTACAATGACAGCTGGATGTGGCATAATGCTGGACACTTGGGACTGAGAGGATTGGTGAGATTGGGTGAGCAAATGCAGACCCTTTCAAGCAATAATGCATGGCCCCCATTCCATGGGTCCCAACTCTCCAGGTTCAAGGGAATATTACTACAGCTATAACATGTACAGGAAACCTAGAGAATGGACACACTGTGAATACGAAAGGTTTCTAAAACTCAACGAATAGTCCCTCTCATGGTGCTCCAGTTTGACTTTCCAACTGCCTTACTATCAATCTCCCAACTTGGAGAGACAGGCCCTTTAACCTCCTGGTTTGCACAGGTTCCCAATTTGGCAGAGGATGGAAGGGACGAGGGAGAACCCATGAGAGAGTAGCTGTTAGGCATTTGGACGGGCACATGTCACTCTAATTTCCCGGCAGGAAGAAGAATTAACCAAAGTCTCAGCCACCCACCGGGAACCAGTATAGGACATGATCCAAAATTTTGGACTTGTGTTCAGCTCACAAAAAACGAGTTGAGAAATGGAGCTCAGGGGCACAGCAATTCACAAACTGGCAGAGTGATAATGGACAACTATCGTCCAAAAATCTGTTGAGGGAAGTCAACGAGGCGGACTTGAAAGCGAGGCAAAATAGCAGGAAACAGATTTCAAGAGGTACCTTGGAATCGCCTGTAAAGCACAGGAAGAGGGGCACAACTTGGACAATGGTGCACTTGGCCAAAAAGGGCGTATGCGTTTTCTCCTGAATATATTCAGGAGAAAACGCATACGCCCTTTTTGGCCAAGCAAGCAAGCGGGCAATGCAAATCTGCACTACAAAGAAGTATCACTTCCCACCGGTCAAAAGGGACATCCACAAAATGTGTAAAAACCAGAAAGGCAAGACAGGCCCTGGAGAACTGGGAGCCTTGTTATGCTGATGGGCGGGATGTAAATTGCCAACTGCCTCACTGGAGGAGTGAATTGTGTTCCCTAAAACAAGTAAACAACAGAGCTACAGAGCCAAGGCCACTTCCAGTCTAGGGAATATACCTTGGGAAAACTGAAAATCAATAAGAAAGAGCCACCTCCAAATTTAGGGCTGCACTGACTACAAGAACCTCAACTTGGGTACACCTTAAATATCCCAGGAAATATAAAAATGGTTCAAAACATTGTGGTACTTACGTACGATGGAATATTCCTCAGCCATGAAATCAATGTCATAAGACCAGTAGCAGCAAAGTGAGTGGATTCAGGTACGATGATTCTAAGTGAAATAAGTCACACAGAAAAAGAAACTTATCATAAGATATCACTTATGAAGATCCTGTAAACATGGCTACACGTGAACTGAGTTAGGAAAGAGAACAGAGTCTCACATTTAGAAAACACTCTTATGCCTGCATAAAGGGGATGGAGAGGTGGGGTGATGCATAAAACCAGAGTTTGATATAAGCACAGAGACCGTTTCAAAAACCAACTTTGGAATAGACAAGACCTACACCTTCCTCAGTGAAAGAGACTCAAAACCCCATATTTCCCGCAGAGGAATATATCTGACTAGTAAGAATCTTAAAACCTATGTATTGATATGTCTCCATAAGGGAATCAAGTGTGTCTAGAGTGGCATAAACATGGCAGCGAGAATCAGCTCAAACCCACTATAAAAAGGAATTTCAAAAGCAAAACGAAAAAACAGGGAAATTCTTTACAATTCCTTCAGGGTGTCTGAGGAAACCTGGAAAGACCCTATCTACAATGACAGCTGGATGTGGCATAAGGCTGGACACTTGGGACTGAGAAAATTGGTGAGATTGGGTGAGCAAAGGCAGTCCCTTTCAAGCAATAATGCATGCCACCTCTTCCATGGGTCCCAACTCTTCATGTTGAAGGGAATATTACTACAGCTATAACATGTACGTGAAACTTAGAGAATAGACACACTGTGATTATGAAAGGTTTCTAAAACTCAACGAATAGTCCCTCTACTGCTGCTCTGGTTTGACTTTCCAACTGCTTTACTATCAATCAACCAACTAGGAGAGACAGCCCCTTTAACCTCCTGGTTCGCACAGGTTGTCAATTTGGCAGAGGATGAAAGGGAAGAGGAAGAAACAATGAGAGAGTAGCTGTTAGGCATTTGGACAGGCACATTTCATACTAATTTCCCGGCAGGAAGAAGAATTAACCAAAGTCTCAGCCACCCACCGGGAACCAGTATAGATCCTGAACCAAAATTTTGGAATTGCGTTCAGCTCACAAAAATCGAGTTGTAAAATGGACCTCAGGGGCACAGCAATTCACAAACTGGCAGAGTAATGCAGGACATCTATCGTCCATAAATCTGTTGAGGGAAGGAAACGAGGCGGACTTGAAAGCGATGCCAAATAGCAGGAAACAGATTTCAAGAGGTACGTTGGAATCGCCTTTAAAGCACAGGAAGAGAGGCACAACTTTGACACTCATGCAATTGGAGAAAAAGGGCTTATGCGTTTTCTCCTGAATATATTCAGGAGAAAACGCATACGCCCTTTTTGGCCAAGCAAGCAAGCGGGCAATGCAAATTTGCACTACAAAGAAGTGTCACTTCCCACCGGTCAAAAGGGACATCCACAAAATGTGTAAAAACCAGAAAGGCATGACAGGGCCTGGAGAACACGGAGCCTTTTTATGCTGATGGTCCGGATGTAAATTGCCAACTGCCTCTCTGGAGGAGTGCACTGTGTTCCCTAAAACAAGTAAACAACAGAGCTACAGAGCCAAGGGCACTTTCAGTCTAGGGAATATATCTTGGGAAAACTGAAAATCAATAAGACAGAGTCACCCCAAAATTTAGGGCTGCACTGCTTACAAGAACCTCAACTTGGGTACACCTTAAATATCCCAGGAAATATAAAATGGATTCAAAAAATTGTGGTACATACGAAAGATGTAATATCCCTCATCCATGAAATCAATGTCATAAGACCAGTAGCAGCAAAATGAGTCGATTCAGGTACGATGATTCTAAGTGAAATAAGTCACACAGAAAAATAAACTTATCATAAGATATGACTTTTGGAGATCCTGTAAACATGGCTACATATGAACTGAGTTAGGAAAGAGAACAGTGTCTCACATTTAGAAAAAAACTCGTATGCATGCTTAAGGGAGAAAGAGAGGTGGGGTAATGCATAAAACCAGAGTTTGATATAATCACAGGGACCGTTCCAAAAACTTACAATGGAATAGATAAGACCTACACCTTCCTCAGTGAAAGGGACTCAAAACCACATATTTCCCGCAGAGGAATAGATCTGACTAGTAAGAATCTTAAAACCTATGTATTGATATGTCTCCATAAGGTTATCAAGTGTGTCTTGACTGGCATAAACATGGCAGCGAGAATCAGCTCAAACCCACTATAAAAAGTAATTTCAAAAACAAAACAAAAAAAGAGGGAAAGTCTTTACAATTCCTTCAGGGTCTCTGATGAAACGTGGAATGAACCTATCTACAATGACAGCTGGATATGGCATAAGGCTGGACACTTGGGACTGAGAGGATTGGTGAGATTGGGTGAGCAAATGCAGACCCTTTAAAGCAAGAATGCATGGCCCCCATTCCATGGGTCCCAACTCTCGAGGTTGAAGGGAATATTAATACAGCAAGAACTGGTACAGGAAACCTAGAGAATGGACACACTGTGAATATGAAATGTTTCTAAATCTCAACGAATAGTCCCTCTCCTGGTGCTCTGGTTTGACTTTCCAACTGCTTTACTATCAATCTCCAAACTTGGAGACACTGCGCCATTTACCTCCTGGTTCGAACAGGTTGCCAATTTGGGAAAGGATGAAAGGGAAGAGGGAGAACCAATGAGAGAGTAGCTGTTAGGCATTTGGACGGGCAGGTGTCACTCTAATATACCGGTAGGAAGAAGAATTAACCAAAGTCTCAGCCACCCACCGGGAACCAGTATAGGTCCTGAACCAAAATTTTGGGCTTGCGTTCAGCTCACTAAAAACGAGTTGAGAAATGGAGCTCAGGGGCACAGCAATTCACAAACTGGCAGAGTGATAATGGACAACTATCGTCCAAAAATCTGTTGAGGGAAGTCAACGAGGCGGACTTGAAAGCGAGGCAAAATAGCAGGAAACAGATTTCAAGAGGTACCTTGGAATCGCCTGTAAAGCACAGGAAGAGGGGCACAACTTGGACAATGGTGCACTTGGCCAAAAAGGGCGTATGCGTTTTCTCCTGAATATATTCAGGAGAAAACGCATACGCCCTTTTTGGCCAAGCAAGCAAGCGGGCAATGCAAATCTGCACTACAAAGAAGTATCACTTCCCACCGGTCAAAAGGGACATCCACAAAATGTGTAAAAACCAGAAAGGCAAGACAGGCCCTGGAGAACTGGGAGCCTTGTTATGCTGATGGGCGGGATGTAAATTGCCAACTGCCTCACTGGAGGAGTGCATTGTGTTCCCTAAAACAAGTAAACAACAGAGCTACAGAGCCAAGGCCACTTCCAGTCTAGGGAATATACCTTGGGAAAACTGAAAATCAATAAGAAAGAGCCACCTCCAAATTTAGGGCTGCACTGACTACAAGAACCTCAACTTGGGTACACCTTAAATATCCCAGGAAATATAAAAATGGTTCAAAACATTGTGGTACTTACGTACGATGGAATATTCCTCAGCCATGAAATCAATGTCATAAGACCAGTAGCAGCAAAGTGAGTGGATTCAGGTACGATGATTCTAAGTGAAATAAGTCACACAGAAAAAGAAACTTATCATAAGATATCACTTATGAAGATCCTGTAAACATGGCTACACGTGAACTGAGTTAGGAAAGAGAACAGAGTCTCACATTTAGAAAACACTCTTATGCCTGCATAAAGGGGATTGAGAGGTGGGGTGATGCATAAAACCAGAGTTTGATATAAGCACAGAGACCGTTTCAAAAACCAACTTTGGAATAGACAAGACCTACACCTTCCTCAGTGAAAGAGACGCAAAACCCCATATTTCCCGCAGAGGAATATATCTGACTAGTAAGAATCTTAAAACCTATGTATTGATATGTCTCCATAAGGGAATCAAGTGTGTCTAGAGTGGCATAAACATGGCAGCGAGAATCAGCTCAAACCCACTATAAAAAGGAATTTCAAAAGCAAAACGAAAAAACAGGGAAATTCTTTACAGTTCCTTCAGGGTGTCTGAGGAAACCTGGAAAGACCCTATCTACAATGACAGCTGGATGTGGCATAAGGCTGGACACTTGGGACTGAGAAAATTGGTGAGATTGGGTGAGCAAAGGCAGTCCCTTTCAAGCAATAATGCATGCCACCTCTTCCATGGGTCCCAACTCTTCATGTTGAAGGGAATATTACTACAGCTATAACATGTACGTGAAACTTAGAGAATAGACACACTCTGATTATGAAAGGTTTCTAAAACTCAACGAATAGTCCCTCTACTGCTGCTCTGGTTTGACTTTCCAACTGCTTTACTATCAATCAACCAACTAGGAGAGACAGCCCCTTTAACCTCCTGGTTCGCACAGGTTGTCAATTTGGCAGAGGATGAAAGGGAAGAGGAAGAAACAATGAGAGAGTAGCTGTTAGGCATTTGGACAGGCACATTTCATACTAATTTCCCGGCAGGAAGAAGAATTAACCAAAGTCTCAGCCACCCACCGGGAACCAGTATAGATCCTGAACCAAAATTTTGGAATTGCGTTCAGCTCACAAAAATCGAGTTGTAAAATGGACCTCAGGGGCACAGCAATTCACAAACTGGCAGAGTAATGCAGGACATCTATCGTCCATAAATCTGTTGAGGGAAGGAAACGAGGCGGACTTGAAAGCGATGCCAAATAACAGGAAACAGATTTCAAGAGGTACGCTGGAATCGCCTGTAAAGCACAGGAAGAGGGGCACAAGTTCAACAATGATGCACTTGGCCAAAAAGGGCGTATGTGTTTTTTCCTGAATATATTCAGGAGAAAACGCATACGCCCTTTTTGGCCAAGCAAGCAAGCGGGCAATGCAAATCTGCACTACAAAGAAGTGTCACTTCCCACCGGTCAAAAGGGACATCCACAAAATGTGTAAAAACGAGAAAGGCAAGACAGGCCCTGGAGAACAGGGAGCCTTGTTATGCTGATGGGCGGGATGTAAATTGCCAACTGCCTCACTGGAGGAGTGCATTGTGTTCCCTAAAACAAGTAAACAACAGAGCTACAGAGCCAAGGCCACTTCCAGTCTAGGGAATATACCTGGGGAAAACTGAAAATCAATAAGAAAGAGCCACCTCCAAATTTAGGGCTGCACTGGCTACAAGAACCTCAACTTGGGTACACCTTAAATATCCCAGGAATTATAAAAATGGTTCAAAACATTGTGGTACTTACGTACGATGGAATATCCCTCAGCCATGAAATCAATGTCATAAGACCAGTAGCAGCAAAGTGAGTGGATTCAGGTACGATGATTCTAAGTGAAATAAGTCACACAGAAAAAGGAACTTATCATAAGATATCACTTAGGAAGATCCTGTAAACATGGCTACACGTGAACTGAGTTAGGAAAGAGAACAGAGTCTCACATTTAGAAAACACTCTTATGCCTGCATAAAGGGGAAGGAGAGGTGGGGTGATGCATAAAACCAGAGTTTGATATAAGCACAGGGACCGTTCCAAAAACCAACTTTGGAATAGACAAGACCGACACCTTCCTCAGTTAAAGAGACTCAAAACCCCATATTTCCCGCAGAGGAATATATCTGACTAGTAAGAATCTTAAAACCTATGTATTGATATGACTCCATGAGGGAATCAAGTGTATCTAGAGTGGCATAAACATGGCAGCGAGAATCAGCTCAAACCCACTATAAAAAGGAATTTCAAAAGCAAAACCAAAAAACAGGGAAATTCTTTACAATTCCTTCAGGGTGTCTGAGGAAACCTGGAAAGACCCTATCTACAATGACAGCTGGATGTGGCATAATGCTGGACACTTGGGACTGAGAGGATTGTTGAGATTGGGTGACCAAATGCAGACCCTTTCACGCAATAATGCATGGCCCCCATTCCATGGGTCCCAACTCTCCAGGTTCAAGGGAATATTACTACAGCTATAACATGTACAGGAAACCTAGAGAATGGACACACTGTGAATACGAAAGGTTTCTAAAACTCAACGAATAGTCCCTCTCCTGGTGCTCCAGTTTGACTTTCCAACTGCCTTACTATCAATCTCCCAACTTGGAGAGAAAGGCCCTTTAACCTCCTGGTTTGCACAGGTTCCCAATTTGGCAGAGGATGGAAGGGATGAGGGAGAACCCATGAGAGAGTAGCTGTTAGGCATTTGGACGGGCACATGTCACTCTAATTTCCCGGCAGGAAGAAGAATTAACCAAAGTCTCAGCCACCCACCGGGAACCAGTATAGGACATGATCCAAAATTTTGGACTTGTGTTCAGCTCACAAAAAAGGAGTTGAGAAATGGAGCTCAGGGGCACAGCAATTCACAAACTGGCAGAGTGATAATGGACAACTATCGTCCAAAAATCTGTTGAGGGAAGTCAACGAGGCGGACTTGAAAGCGAGGCAAAATAGCAGGAAACAGATTTCAAGAGGTACCTTGGAATCGCCTGTAAAGCACAGGAAGAGGGGCACAACTTGGACAATGGTGCACTTGGCCAAAAAGGGCGTATGCGTTTTCTCCTGAATATATTCAGGAGAAAACGCATACGCCCTTTTTGGCCAAGCAAGCAAGCGGGCAATGCAAATCTGCACTACAAAGAAGTATCACTTCCCACCGGTCAAAAGGGACATCCACAAAATGTGTAAAAACCAGAAAGGCAAGACAGGCCCTGGAGAACTGGGAGCCTTGTTATGCTGATGGGCGGGATGTAAATTGCCAACTGCCTCACTGGAGGAGTGAACTGTGTTCCCTAAAACAAGTAAACAACAGAGCTACAGAGCCAAGGCCACTTCCAGTCTAGGGAATATACCTTGGGAAAACTGAAAATCAATAAGAAAGAGCCACCTCCAAATTTAGGGCTGCACTGACTACAAGAACCTCAACTTGGGTACACCTTAAATATCCCAGGAAATATAAAAATGGTTCAAAACATTGTGGTACTTACGTACGATGGAATATTCCTCAGCCATGAAATCAATGTCATAAGACCAGTAGCAGCAAAGTGAGTGGATTCAGGTACGATGATTCTAAGTGAAATAAGTCACACAGAAAAAGAAACTTATCATAAGATATCACTTATGAAGATCCTGTAAACATGGCTACACGTGAACTGAGTTAGGAAAGAGAACAGAGTCTCACATTTAGAAAACACTCTTATGCCTGCATAAAGGGGAAGGAGAGGTGGGGTGATGCATAAAACCAGAGTTTGATATAAGCACAGAGACCGTTTCAAAAACCAACTTTGGAATAGACAAGACCTACACCTTCCTCAGTGAAAGAGACTCAAAACCCCATATTTCCCGCAGAGGAATATATCTGACTAGTAAGAATCTTAAAACCTATGTATTGATATGTCTCCATAAGGGAATCAAGTGTGTCTAGAGTGGCATAAACATGGCAGCGAGAATCAGCTCAAACCCACTATAAAAAGGAATTTCAAAAGCAAAACGAAAAAACAGGGAAATTCTTTACAATTCCTTCAGGGTGTCTGAGGAAACCTGGAAAGACCCTATCTACAATGACAGCTGGATGTGGCATAAGGCTGGACACTTGGGACTGAGAAAATTGGTGAGATTGGGTGAGCAAAGGCAGTCCCTTTCAAGCAATAATGCATGCCACCTCTTCCATGGGTCCCAACTCTTCATGTTGAAGGGAATATTACTACAGCTATAACATGTACGTGAAACTTAGAGAATAGACACACTGTGATTATGAAAGGTTTCTAAAACTCAACGAATAGTCCCTCTACTGCTGCTCTGGTTTGACTTTCCAACTGCTTTACTATCAATCAACCAACTAGGAGAGACAGCCCCTTTAACCTCCTGGTTCGCACAGGTTGTCAATTTGGCAGAGGATGAAAGGGAAGAGGAAGAAACAATGAGAGAGTAGCTGTTAGGCATTTGGACAGGCACATTTCATACTAATTTCCCGGCAGGAAGAAGAATTAACCAAAGTCTCAGCCACCCACCGGGAACCAGTATAGATCCTGAACCAAAATTTTGGAATTGCGTTCAGCTCACAAAAATCGAGTTGTAAAATGGACCTCAGGGGCACAGCAATTCACAAACTGGCAGAGTAATGCAGGACATCTATCGTCCATAAATCTGTTGAGGGAAGGAAACGAGGCGGACTTGAAAGCGATGCCAAATAGCAGGAAACAGATTTCAAGAGGTACGTTGGAATCACCTTTAAAGCACAGGAAGAGAGGCACAACTTTGACACTGATGCAATTGGAGAAAAAGGGCTTATGCGTTTTCTCCTGAATATATTCAGGAGAAAACGCATACGCCCTTTTTGGCCAAGCAAGCAAGCGGGCAATGCAAATTTGCACTACAAAGAAGTGTCACTTCCCACCGGTCAAAAGGGACATCCACAAAATGTGTAAAAACCAGAAAGGCATGACAGGGCCTGGAGAACACGGAGCCTTTTTATGCTGATGGTCCGGATGTAAATTGCCAACTGCCTCTCTGGAGGAGTGCACTGTGTTCCCTAAAACAAGTAAACAACAGAGCTACAGAGCCAAGGGCACTTTCAGTCTAGGGAATATATCTTGGGAAAACTGAAAATCAATAAGACAGAGTCACCCCAAAATTTAGGGCTGCACTGCTTACAAGAACCTCAACTTGGGTACACCTTAAATATCCCAGGAAATATAAAATGGATTCAAAAAATTGTGGTACATACGAAAGATGTAATATCCCTCATCCATGAAATCAATGTCATAAGACCAGTAGCAGCAAAATGAGTCGATTCAGGTACGATGATTCTAAGTGAAATAAGTCACACAGAAAAAGAAACTTATCATAAGATATGACTTTTGGAGATCCTGTAAACATGGCTACATATGAACTGAGTTAGGAAAGAGAACAGTGTCTCACATTTAGAAAAAAACTCGTATGCATGCTTAAGGGAGAAAGAGAGGTGGGGTAATGCATAACACCAGAGTTTGATATAATCACAGGGACCGTTCCAAAAACTTACTATGGAATAGATAAGACCTACACCTTCCTCAGTGAAAGGGACTCAAAACCACATATTTCCTGCAGAGGAATACATCTGACTAGTAAGAATCTTAAAACCTATGTATTGATATGTCTCCATAAGGTTATCAAGTGTGTCTTGACTGGCATAAACATGGCAGCGAGAATCAGCTCAAACCCACTATAAAAAGTAATTTCAAAAACAAAACAAAAAAAGAGGGAAAGTCTTTACAATTCCTTCAGGGTCTCTGATGAAACGTGGAATGAACCTATCTACAATGACAGCTGGATATGGCATAAGGCTGGACACTTGGGACTGAGAGGATTGGTGAGATTGGGTGAGCAAATGCAGACCCTTTAAAGCAAGAATGCATGGCCCCCATTCCATGGGTCCCAACTCTCGAGGTTGAAGGGAATATTAATACAGCAAGAACTGGTACAGGAAACCTAGAGAATGGACACACTGTGAATATGAAATGTTTCTAAATCTCAACGAATAGTCCCTCTCCTGGTGCTCTGGTTTGACTTTCCAACTGCTTTACTATCAATCTCCAAACTTGGAGACACTGCGCCATTTACCTCCTGGTTCGAACAGGTTGCCAATTTGGGAAAGGATGAAAGGGAAGAGGGAGAACCAATGAGAGAGTAGCTGTTAGGCATTTGGACGGGCAGGTGTCACTCTAATATACCGGTAGGAAGAAGAATTAACCAAAGTCTCAGCCACCCACCGGGAACCAGTATAGGTCCTGAACCAAAATTTTGGGCTTGCGTTCAGCTCACTAAAAACGAGTTGAAAAATGGAGCTCAGGGGCACAGCAATTCACAAACTGGCAGAGTAATAAAGCACAACTATCGTCCAAAAATCTGTTGAGGGAAGGCAACGAGGCGGACTTGAATGCGAGGCAGAATAGCAGGAAACAGATTTAAAGAGTTACGTTGGAATCGCCTGTAAAGCACAGGAAGAGGGGCACAAGTTCGACAATGATGCACTTGGCCAAAAAGGGCGTATGCGTTTTTTCCTGAATATATTCAGGAGAAAACGCATACGCCCTTTTTGGCCAAGCAAGCAAGCGGGCAATGCAAATCTGCACTACAAAGAAGTATCACTTCCCACCGGTCAAAAGGGACATCCACAAAATGTGTAAAAACGAGAAAGGCAAGACAGGCCCTGGAGAACAGGGAGCCTTGTTATGCTGACGGGAGGGATGTAAATTGCCAACTGCCTCACTGGAGGAGTGCATTGTGTTCCCTAAAACAAGTAAACAACAGAGCTACAGAGCCAAGGCCACTTCCAGTCTAGGGAATATACCTGGGGAAAACTGAAAATCAATAAGAAAGAGCCACCTCCAAATTTAGGGCTGCACTGGCTACAAAAACCTCAACTTGGGTACACCTTAAATATCCCAGGAATTATAAAAATGGTTCAAAACATTGTGGTACTTACGTACGATGGAATATCCCTCAGCCATGAAATCAATGTCATAAGACCAGTAGCAGCAAAGTGAGTGGATTCAGGTACGATGATTCTAAGTGAAATAAGTCACACAGAAAAAGAAACTTATCATAAGATATCACTTAGGAAAATCCTGTAAACATGGCTACACGTGAACTGAGTTAGGAAAGAGAACAGAGTCTCACATTTAGAAAACACTCTTATGCCTGCATAAAGGGGAAGGAGAGGTGGGGTGATGCATAAAACCAGAGTTTGATATAAGCACAGGGACCGTTCCAAAAACCAACTTTGGAATAGACAAGACCGACACCTTCCTCAGTGAAAGAGACTCAAAACCCCATATTTCCCGCAGAGGAATATATCTGACTAGTAAGAATCTTAAAACCTATGTATTGATATGACTCCATGAGGGAATCAAGTGTATCTAGAGTGGCATAAACATGGCAGCGAGAATCAGCTCAAACCCACTATAAAAAGGAATTTCAAAAGCAAAACCAAAAAACAGGGAAATTCTTTACAATTCCTTCAGGGTGTCTGAGGAAACCTGGAAAGACCCTATCTACAATGACAGCTGGATGTGGCATAATGCTGGACACTTGGGACTGAGAGGATTGGTGAGATTGGGTGAGCAAATGCAGACCCTTTCAAGCAATAATGCATGGCCCCCATTCCATGGGTCCCAACTCTCCAGGTTCAAGGGAATATTACTACAGCTATAACATGTACAGGAAACCTAGAGAATGGACACACTGTGAATACGAAAGGTTTCTAAAACTCAACGAATAGTCCCTCTCATGGTGCTCCAGTTTGACTTTCCAACTGCCTTACTATCAATCTCCCAACTTGGAGAGACAGGCCCTTTAACCTCCTGGTTTGCACAGGTTCCCAATTTGGCAGAGGATGGAAGGGACGAGGGAGAACCCATGAGAGAGTAGCTGTTAGGCATTTGGACGGGCACATGTCACTCTAATTTCCCGGCAGGAAGAAGAATTAACCAAAGTCTCAGCCACCCACCGGGAACCAGTATAGGACATGATCCAAAATTTTGGACTTGTGTTCAGCTCACAAAAAACGAGTTGAGAAATGGAGCTCAGGGGCACAGCAATTCACAAACTGGCAGAGTGATAATGGACAACTATCGTCCAAAAATCTGTTGAGGGAAGTCAACGAGGCGGACTTGAAAGCGAGGCAAAATAGCAGGAAACAGATTTCAAGAGGTACCTTGGAATCGCCTGTAAAGCACAGGAAGAGGGGCACAACTTGGACAATGGTGCACTTGGCCAAAAAGGGCGTATGCGTTTTCTCCTGAATATATTCAGGAGAAAACGCATACGCCCTTTTTGGCCAAGCAAGCAAGCGGGCAATGCAAATCTGCACTACAAAGAAGTATCACTTCCCACCGGTCAAAAGGGACATCCACAAAATGTGTAAAAACCAGAAAGGCAAGACAGGCCCTGGAGAACTGGGAGCCTTGTTATGCTGATGGGCGGGATGTAAATTGCCAACTGCCTCACTGGAGGAGTGAATTGTGTTCCCTAAAACAAGTAAACAACAGAGCTACAGAGCCAAGGCCACTTCCAGTCTAGGGAATATACCTTGGGAAAACTGAAAATCAATAAGAAAGAGCCACCTCCAAATTTAGGGCTGCACTGACTACAAGAACCTCAACTTGGGTACACCTTAAATATCCCAGGAAATATAAAAATGGTTCAAAACATTGTGGTACTTACGTACGATGGAATATTCCTCAGCCATGAAATCAATGTCATAAGACCAGTAGCAGCAAAGTGAGTGGATTCAGGTACGATGATTCTAAGTGAAATAAGTCACACAGAAAAAGAAACTTATCATAAGATATCACTTATGAAGATCCTGTAAACATGGCTACACGTGAACTGAGTTAGGAAAGAGAACAGAGTCTCACATTTAGAAAACACTCTTATGCCTGCATAAAGGGGATGGAGAGGTGGGGTGATGCATAAAACCAGAGTTTGATATAAGCACAGAGACCGTTTCAAAAACCAACTTTGGAATAGACAAGACCTACACCTTCCTCAGTGAAAGAGACTCAAAACCCCATATTTCCCGCAGAGGAATATATCTGACTAGTAAGAATCTTAAAACCTATGTATTGATATGTCTCCATAAGGGAATCAAGTGTGTCTAGAGTGGCATAAACATGGCAGCGAGAATCAGCTCAAACCCACTATAAAAAGGAATTTCAAAAGCAAAACGAAAAAACAGGGAAATTCTTTACAGTTCCTTCAGGGTGTCTGAGGAAACCTGGAAAGACCCTATCTACAATGACAGCTGGATGTGGCATAAGGCTGGACACTTGGGACTGAGAAAATTGGTG
This sequence comes from Mesoplodon densirostris, assembly GCF_025265405.1. Taxonomy (NCBI): domain Eukaryota; kingdom Metazoa; phylum Chordata; class Mammalia; order Artiodactyla; family Ziphiidae; genus Mesoplodon; species Mesoplodon densirostris. Next base: position 523,582 of record NW_026778232.1, on the reverse strand, counting down.
AGATTGGGTGAGCAAAGGCAGTCCCTTTCAAGCAATAATGCATGCCACCTCTTCCATGGGTCCCAACTCTTCATGTTGAAGGGAATATTACTACAGCTATAACATGTACGTGAAACTTAGAGAATAGACACACTCTGATTATGAAAGGTTTCTAAAACTCAACGAATAGTCCCTCTACTGCTGCTCTGGTTTGACTTTCCAACTGCTTTACTATCAATCAACCAACTAGGAGAGACAGCCCCTTTAACCTCCTGGTTCGCACAGGTTGTCAATTTGGCAGAGGATGAAAGGGAAGAGGAAGAAACAATGAGAGAGTAGCTGTTAGGCATTTGGACAGGCACATTTCATACTAATTTCCCGGCAGGAAGAAGAATTAACCAAAGTCTCAGCCACCCACCGGGAACCAGTATAGATCCTGAACCAAAATTTTGGAATTGCGTTCAGCTCACAAAAATCGAGTTGTAAAATGGACCTCAGGGGCACAGCAATTCACAAACTGGCAGAGTAATGCAGGACATCTATCGTCCATAAATCTGTTGAGGGAAGGAAACGAGGCGGACTTGAAAGCGATGCCAAATAACAAGAAACAGATTTCAAGAGGTACGCTGGAATCGCCTGTAAAGCACAGGAAGAGGGGCACAAGTTCAACAATGATGCACTTGGCCAAAAAGGGCGTATGTGTTTTTTCCTGAATATATTCAGGAGAAAACGCATACGCCCTTTTTGGCCAAGCAAGCAAGCGGGCAATGCAAATCTGCACTACAAAGAAGTGTCACTTCCCACCGGTCAAAAGGGACATCCACAAAATGTGTAAAAACGAGAAAGGCAAGACAGGCCCTGGAGAACAGGGAGCCTTGTTATGCTGATGGGCGGGATGTAAATTGCCAACTGCCTCACTGGAGGAGTGCATTGTGTTCCCTAAAACAAGTAAACAACAGAGCTACAGAGCCAAGGCCACTTCCAGTCTAGGGAATATACCTGGGGAAAACTGAAAATCAATAAGAAAGAGCCACCTCCAAATTTAGGGCTGCACTGGCTACAAGAACCTCAACTTGGGTACACCTTAAATATCCCAGGAATTATAAAAATGGTTCAAAACATTGTGGTACTTACGTACGATGGAATATCCCTCAGCCATGAAATCAATGTCATAAGACCAGTAGCAGCAAAGTGAGTGGATTCAGGTACGATGATTCTAAGTGAAATAAGTCACACAGAAAAAGGAACTTATCATAAGATATCACTTAGGAAGATCCTGTAAACATGGCTACACGTGAACTGAGTTAGGAAAGAGAACAGAGTCTCACATTTAGAAAACACTCTTATGCCTGCATAAAGGGGAAGGAGAGGTGGGGTGATGCATAAAACCAGAGTTTGATATAAGCACAGGGACCGTTCCAAAAACCAACTTTGGAATAGACAAGACCGACACCTTCCTCAGTTAAAGAGACTCAAAACCCCATATTTCCCGCAGAGGAATATATCTGACTAGTAAGAATCTTAAAACCTATGTATTGATATGACTCCATGAGGGAATCAAGTGTATCTAGAGTGGCATAAACATGGCAGCGAGAATCAGCTCAAACCCACTATAAAAAGGAATTTCAAAAGCAAAACCAAAAAACAGGGAAATTCTTTACAATTCCTTCAGGGTGTCTGAGGAAACCTGGAAAGACCCTATCTACAATGACAGCTGGATGTGGCATAATGCTGGACACTTGGGACTGAGAGGATTGTTGAGATTGGGTGACCAAATGCAGACCCTTTCACGCAATAATGCATGGCCCCCATTCCATGGGTCCCAACTCTCCAGGTTCAAGGGAATATTACTACAGCTATAACATGTACAGGAAACCTAGAGAATGGACACACTGTGAATACGAAAGGTTTCTAAAACTCAACGAATAGTCCCTCTCCTGGTGCTCCAGTTTGACTTTCCAACTGCCTTACTATCAATCTCCCAACTTGGAGAGACAGGCCCTTTAACCTCCTGGTTTGCACAGGTTCCCAATTTGGCAGAGGATGGAAGGGATGAGGGAGAACCCATGAGAGAATAGCTGTTAGGCATTTGGACGGGCACATGTCACTCTAATTTCCCGGCAGGAAGAAAAATTAACCAAAGTCTCAGCCACCCACCGGGAACCAGTATAGGACATGATCCAAAATTTTGGACTTGTGTTCAGCTCACAAAAAAGGAGTTGAGAAATGGAGCTCAGGGGCACAGCAATTCACAAACTGGCAGAGTGATAATGGACAACTATCGTCCAAAAATCTGTTGAGGGAAGTCAACGAGGCGGACTTGAAAGCGAGGCAAAATAGCAGGAAACAGATTTCAAGAGGTACCTTGGAATCGCCTGTAAAGCACAGGAAGAGGGGCACAACTTGGACAATGGTGCACTTGGCCAAAAAGGGCGTATGCGTTTTCTCCTGAATATATTCAGGAGAAAACGCATACGCCCTTTTTGGCCAAGCAAGCAAGCGGGCAATGCAAATCTGCACTACAAAGAAGTATCACTTCCCACCGGTCAAAAGGGACATCCACAAAATGTGTAAAAACCAGAAAGGCAAGACAGGCCCTGGAGAACTGGGAGCCTTGTTATGCTGATGGGCGGGATGTAAATTGCCAACTGCCTCACTGGAGGAGTGAACTGTGTTCCCTAAAACAAGTAAACAACAGAGCTACAGAGCCAAGGCCACTTCCAGTCTAGGGAATATACCTTGGGAAAACTGAAAATCAATAAGAAAGAGCCACCTCCAAATTTAGGGCTGCACTGACTACAAGAACCTCAACTTGGGTACACCTTAAATATCCCAGGAAATATAAAAATGGTTCAAAACATTGTGGTACTTACGTACGATGGAATATTCCTCAGCCATGAAATCAATGTCATAAGACCAGTAGCAGCAAAGTGAGTGGATTCAGGTACGATGATTCTAAGTGAAATAAGTCACACAGAAAAAGAAACTTATCATAAGATATCACTTATGAAGATCCTGTAAACATGGCTACACGTGAACTGAGTTAGGAAAGAGAACAGAGTCTCACATTTAGAAAACACTCTTATGCCTGCATAAAGGGGAAGGAGAGGTGGGGTGATGCATAAAACCAGAGTTTGATATAAGCACAGAGACCGTTTCAAAAACCAACTTTGGAATAGACAAGACCTACACCTTCCTCAGTGAAAGAGACTCAAAACCCCATATTTCCCGCAGAGGAATATATCTGACTAGTAAGAATCTTAAAACCTATGTATTGATATGTCTCCATAAGGGAATCAAGTGTGTCTAGAGTGGCATAAACATGGCAGCGAGAATCAGCTCAAACCCACTATAAAAAGGAATTTCAAAAGCAAAACGAAAAAACAGGGAAATTCTTTACAATTCCTTCAGGGTGTCTGAGGAAACCTGGAAAGACCCTATCTACAATGACAGCTGGATGTGGCATAAGGCTGGACACTTGGGACTGAGAAAATTGGTGAGATTGGGTGAGCAAAGGCAGTCCCTTTCAAGCAATAATGCATGCCACCTCTTCCATGGGTCCCAACTCTTCATGTTGAAGGGAATATTACTACAGCTATAACATGTACGTGAAACTTAGAGAATAGACACACTGTGATTATGAAAGGTTTCTAAAACTCAACGAATAGTCCCTCTACTGCTGCTCTGGTTTGACTTTCCAACTGCTTTACTATCAATCAACCAACTAGGAGAGACAGCCCCTTTAACCTCCTGGTTCGCACAGGTTGTCAATTTGGCAGAGGATGAAAGGGAAGAGGAAGAAACAATGAGAGAGTAGCTGTTAGGCATTTGGACAGGCACATTTCATACTAATTTCCCGGCAGGAAGAAGAATTAACCAAAGTCTCAGCCACCCACCGGGAACCAGAATAGATCCTGAACCAAAATTTTGGAATTGCGTTCAGCTCACAAAAATCGAGTTGTAAAATGGACCTCAGGGGCACAGCAATTCACAAACTGGCAGAGTAATGCAGGACATCTATCGTCCATAAATCTGTTGAGGGAAGGAAACGAGGCGGACTTGAAAGCGATGCCAAATAACAAGAAACAGATTTCAAGAGGTACGTTGGAATCGCCTTTAAAGCACAGGAAGAGAGGCACAACTTTGACACTCATGCAATTGGAGAAAAAGGGCTTATGCGTTTTCTCCTGAATATATTCAGGAGAAAACGCATACGCCCTTTTTGGCCAAGCAAGCAAGCGGGCAATGCAAATTTGCACTACAAAGAAGTGTCACTTCCCACCGGTCAAAAGGGACATCCACAAAATGTGTAAAAACCAGAAAGGCATGACAGGGCCTGGAGAACACGGAGCCTTTTTATGCTGATGGTCCGGATGTAAATTGCCAACTGCCTCTCTGGAGGAGTGCACTGTGTTCCCTAAAACAAGTAAACAACAGAGCTACAGAGCCAAGGGCACTTTCAGTCTAGGGAATATATCTTGGGAAAACTGAAAATCAATAAGACAGAGTCATCCCAAAATTTAGGGCTGCACTGCTTACAAGAACCTCAACTTGGGTACACCTTAAATATCCCAGGAAATATAAAATGGATTCAAAAATTTGTGGTACATACGAAAGATGTAATATCCCTCATCCATGAAATCAATGTCATAAGACCAGTAGCAGCAAAATGAGTCGATTCAGGTACGATGATTCTAAGTGAAATAAGTCACACAGAAAAATAAACTTATCATAAGATATGACTTTTGGAGATCCTGTAAACATGGCTACATATGAACTGAGTTAGGAAAGAGAACAGTGTCTCACATTTAGAAAAAAACTCGTATGCATGCTTAAGGGAGAAAGAGAGGTGGGGTAATGCATAAAACCAGAGTTTGATATAATCACAGGGACCGTTCCAAAAACTTACTATGGAATAGATAAGACCTACACCTTCCTCAGTGAAAGGGACTCAAAACCACATATTTCCCGCAGAGGAATAGATCTGACTAGTAAGAATGTTAAAACCTATGTATTGATATGTCTCCATAAGGTTATCAAGTGTGTCTTGACTGGCATAAACATGGCAGCGAGAATCAGCTCAAACCCACTATAAAAAGTAATTTCAAAAACAAAACAAAAAAAGAGGGAAAGTCTTTACAATTCCTTCAGGGTCTCTGATGAAACGTGGAATGAACCTATCTACAATGACAGCTGGATATGGCATAAGGCTGGACACTTGGGACTGAGAGGATTGGTGAGATTGGGTGAGCAAATGCAGACCCTTTAAAGCAAGAATGCATGGCCCCCATTCCATGGGTCCCAACTCTCGAGGTTGAAGGGAATATTAATACAGCAAGAACTGGTACAGGAAACCTAGAGAATGGACACACTGTGAATATGAAATGTTTCTAAATCTCAACGAATAGTCCCTCTCCTGGTGCTCTGGTTTGACTTTCCAACTGCTTTACTATCAATCTCCAAACTTGGAGACACTGCGCCATTTACCTCCTGGTTCAAACAGGTTGCCAATTTGGGAAAGGATGAAAGGGAAGAGGGAGAACCAATGAGAGAGTAGCTGTTAGGCATTTGGACGGGCAGGTGTCACTCTAATATACCGGTAGGAAGAAGAATTAACCAAAGTCTCAGCCACCCACCGGGAACCAGTATAGGTCCTGAACCAAAATTTTGGGCTTGCGTTCAGCTCACTAAAAACGAGTTGAAAAATGGAGCTCAGGGGCACAGCAATTCACAAACTGGCAGAGTAATAAAGCACAACTATCGTCCAAAAATCTGTTGAGGGAAGGCAACGAGGCGGACTTGAATGCGAGGCAGAATAGCAGGAAACAGATTTAAAGAGGTACGTTGGAATCGCCTGTAAAGCACAGGAAGAGGGGCACAAGTTCGACAATGATGCACTTGGCCAAAAAGGGCGTATGCGTTTTTTCCTGAATATATTCAGGAGAAAACGCATACGCCCTTTTTGGCCAAGCAAGCAAGCGGGCAATGCAAATCTGCACTTCAAAGAAGTATCACTTCCCACCGGTCAAAAGGGACATCCACAAAATGTGTAAAAACGAGAAAGGCAAGACAGGCCCTGGAGAACAGGGAGCCTTATGCTGATGGGCGGGATGTAAATTGCCAACTGCCTCACTGGAGGAGTGCATTGTGTTCCCTAAAACAAGTAAACAACAGAGCTACAGAGCCAAGTCCACTTCCAGTCTAGGGAATATACCTGGGGAAAACTGAAAATCAATAAGAAAGAGCCACCTCCAAATTTAGGGCTGCACTGGCTACAAGAACCTCAACTTGGGTACACCTTAAATATCCCAGGAAATATAAAAATGGTTCAAAACATTGTGGTACTTACGTACGATGGAATATCCCTCAGCCATGAAATCAATGTCATAAGACCAGTAGCAGCAAAGTGAGTGGATTCAGGTACGATGATTCTAAGTGAAATAAGTCACACAGAAAAAGAAACTTATCATAAGATATCACTTAGGAAGATCCTGTAAACATGGCTACACGTGAACTGAGTTAGGAAAGAGAACAGAGTCTCACATTTAGAAAACACTCTTATGCCTGCATAAAGGGGAAGGAGAGGTGGGGTGATGCATAAAACCAGAGTTTGATATAAGCACAGGGACCGTTCCAAAAACCTACTTTGGAATAGACAAGACCGACACCTTCCTCAGTGAAAGAGACTCAAAACCCCATATTTCCCGCAGAGGAATATATCTGACTAGTAAGAATCTTAAAACCTATGTATTGATATGACTCCATGAGGGAATCAAGTGTATCTAGAGTGGCATAAACATGGCAGCGAGAATCAGCTCAAACCCACTATAAAAAGGAATTTCAAAAGCAAAACCAAAAAACAGGGAAATTCTTTTCAATTCCTTCAGGGTGTCTGAGGAAACCTGGAAAGACCCTATCTACAATGACAGCTGGATGTGGCATAATGCTGGACCCTTGGGACTGAGAGGATTGGTGAGATTGGGTGAGCAAATGCAGACCCTTTCAAGCAATAATGCATGGCCCCCATTCCATGGGTCCCAACTCTCCAGGTTCAAGGGAATATTACTACAGCTATAACATGTACAGGAAACCTAGAGAATGGACACACTGTGAATACGAAAGGTTTCTAAAACTCAACGAATAGTCCCTCTCCTGGTGCTCCAGTTTGACTTTCCAACTGCCTTACTATCAATCTCCCAACTTGGAGAGACAGGCCCTTTAACCTCCTGGTTTGCACAGGTTCCCAATTTGGCAGAGGATGGAAGGGACGAGGGAGAACCCATGAGAGAGTAGCTGTTAGGCATTTGGACGGGCACATGTCACTCTAATTTCCCGGCAGGAAGAAGAATTAACCAAAGTCTCAGCCACCCACCGGGAACCAGTATAGGACATGATCCAAAATTTTGGACTTGTGTTCAGCTCACAAAAAACGAGTTGAGAAATGGAGCTCAGGGGCACAGCAATTCACAAACTGGCAGAGTGATAAAGGACAACTATCGTCCAAAAATCTGTTGAGGGAAGTCAACGAGGCGGACTTGAAAGCGAGGCAAAATAGCAGGAAACAGATTTCAAGGGGTACCTTGGAATCGCCTGTAAAGCCCAGGAAGAGGGGCACAAATTCGACAATGATGCACTTGGCCAAAAAGGGCGTATGCATTTTCTCCTGAATATATTCAGGAGAAAACGCATACGCCCTTTTTGGCCAAGCAAGCAAGCGGGCAATGCAAATCTGAACTACAAAGAAGTATCACTTCCCACCGGTCAAAAGGGACATCCACAAAATGTGTAAAAACAGAAAGGCAAGACAGGCCCTGGAGAACAGGGAGCCTTGTTATGCTGATGGGCGGGATGTAAATTGCCAACTGCCTCACTGGTGGAGTGCAATGTGTTCCCTAAAACAAGTAAACAACAGAGCTACAGAGCCAATGCCACTTACAGTCTAGGGAATATACCTTGGGAAAACTGAAAATCAATAAGAAAGAGCCACCTCCAAATTTAGGGCGGCACTGACTACAAGAACCTCAACTTGGGTACACCTTAAATATCCCAGGAAATATAAAAATGTTTCAAAACATTGTTGTAATTACGTACGATGGAATATCCCTCAGCCATGAAATCAATGTCATAAGACCAGTAGCAGCAAAGTGAGTGGATTCAGGTACGATGATTCTAACTGAAATAAGTCACACAGAAAAAGAAACTTACATAAGATATCACTTATGAAGATCCTGTAAACATGGCTACACATGAACTGAGTTAGGAAAGAGAACAGAGTCTCACATTTAGAAAACACTCTTATGCCTGCATAAAGGGGAAGGAGAGGTGGGGTGATGCATAAAACCAGAGTTTGATATAAGCACAGGCACCGTTCCAAAAACCAACTTTGGAATAGACAAGACCTACACCTTCCTCAGTGAAAGAGACTCAAAACCCCATATTTCCCGCAGAGGAATATATCTGACTAGTAAGAATCTTAAAACCTATGTATTGATATGTCTCCATAAGGGAATCAAGTGTGTCTAGAGTGACATAAACATGGCAGCGAGAATCAGCTCAAACCCACTATAAAAAGGAATTTCAAAAGCAAAACCAAAAAACAGGGAAATTCTTTACAATTCCTTCAGGGTGTCTGAGGAAACATGGAAAGACCCTATCTACAATGACAGCTGGATGTGGCATAAGGCTGGGCACTTGGGACTGAGAGGATTGGTGAGATTGGGTGAGCAAATGCAGAACCTTTCAAGCAATAATGCATGGCCCCCATTCCATGAGTCCCAACTCTCCAGGTTCAAGGGAATATTACTACAGCTATAACATGTACAGAAAACCTAGAGAATGGACACACTGTGAATACGAAAGGTTTCTAAAACTCAACGAATAGTCCCTCTCCTGGTGCTCCAGTTTGACTTTCCAACTGCCTTACTATCAATCTCCCAACTTGGAGAGACAGGCCCTTTAACCTCCTGGTTTGCACAGGTTCCCAATTTGGCAGAGGATGGAAGGGACGAGGGAGAAGCCATGAGAGAGTAGCTGTTAGGCATTTGGACGGGCACATGTCACTCTAATTTCCCGGCAGGAAGAAGAATTAACCAAAGTCTCAGCCACCCACCGGGAACCAGTATAGGACATGATTCAAAATTTTGGACTTCCGTTCAGCTCACAAAAAACGAGTTGAGAAATGGAGCTCAGGGGCACAGCAATTCACAAACTGGCAGAGTGATAATGGACAACTATCGTCCAAAAATCTGTTGAGGGAAGTCAACGAGGCGGACTTGAAAACGAGGCAAAATAGCAGGAAACAGATTTCAAGAGGTACGTTGGAATCGCTTGTAAAGCACAGGAAGAGGGGCACAACTTGGACAATGATGCTCTTGGCAAAAAAGGGCGTATGCGTTTTCTCCTGAATATATTCAGGAGAAAACGCATAAGCCCTTTTTGGCCAAGCAGGCAAGCGGGCAATGCAAATCTGCACTACAAAGAAGTATCACTTCCCACCAGTCAAAAGGGACATCCACAAAATGTGTAAAAACCAGAAAGGCAAGACAGGCCCTGGAGAACAGGGAGCCTTGTTATGCTGATGGGCGGGATGGCAATTGCCAACTGCCTCACTGGAGGAGTGCATTGTGTTCCCTAAAACAAGTAAACAACAGAGCTACAGAGCCAAAGCCACTTCCAGTCTAGGGAATATACCTTGGGAAAACTGAAAATCAATAAGAAAGAGCCACCTCCAAATTTAGGGCTGCACTGACTACAAGAACCTCAACTTGGGTACACCGTAAATATCCCAGGAAATATAAAAATGGTTCAAAACATTGTGGTACTTACGTACGATGGAATGTCCCTCAGCCATGAAATCAATGTCATAAGACCAGTAGCAGCAAAGTGAGTGGATTCAGGTACGATGATTCTAAGTGAAATAAATCACACAGAAAAAGAAACTTATCATAAGATATCACTTATGAAGATCCTGTAAACATGGCTACACATGAACTGAGTTAGGAAAGAGAACAGTGTCTCACATTTAGAAAACACACTTATGCCTGCATAAAGGGGAAGGAGAGGTGGGGTGATGCATAAAACCAGAGTTTGATATAAGCACAGGGACCGTTTCAAAAACCAACTTTGGAATTGACAAGACCTACACCTTCCTCACTGAAAGAGACTCAAAACCCATATTTCCCGCAGAGGAATATATCTGACTAGTAGGAATCTTAAAACCTATGTATTGATATGTCTCCATAAGGGAATCAAGTGTATCTAGAGTGGCATAAACATGGCAGCGAGAATCAGCTCAAACCCACTATAAAAAGGAATTTCAAAAGCAAAACCAAAAAACAGGGAAATTCTTTACAATTCCTTCAGGGTGTCTGAGGAAACCTGGAAAGACCCTATCTACAATGACAGCTGGATGTGGCATAAGGCTGGACACTTGGGACTGAGAGGATTGGTGAGATTGGGTGAGCAAATGCAGACCCTTTCAAGCAATAATGCATGGCCCCCATTCCATGGGTCCCAACTCTCCAGGTTGAAGGGAATATTACTACGGCTATAACATGTACAGGAAACCTAGAGAATGTACACACTGTGAATACGAAAGGTTTCTAAAACTCAACGAATAGTCCCTCTCCTGGTGCTCCAGTTTGACTTTCCAACTGCCTTACTATCAATCTTCCAACTTGGAGAGACAGGCCCTTTAACCTCCTGGTTTGCACAGGTTCCCAATTTGGCAGAGGATGGAAGGGATGAGGGAGAACCCATGAGAGAGTAGCTGTTAGGCATTTGGACGGGCACATGTCACTCTAATTTCCCGGCAGGAAGAAGAATTAACCAAAGTCTCAGCCACCCACCGGGAACCAGTATAGGACATGATCCAAAATTTTGGACTTGCGTTCAGCTCACAAAAAACGAGTTGAGAAATGGAGCTCAGGGGCACAGCAATTCACAAACTGGCAGAGTGATAAAGGACAACTATCGTCCAAAAATCTGTTGAGGGAAGTCAACGAGGCGGACTTGAAAGTGAGGCAGAAGAGCAGGAAACAGATTTCAAGAGGTACGTTGGAATCTCCTGTAAAGCACAGGAAGAGGGGCACAACTTGGACAATGGTGCACTTGGCCAAAAAGGGCGTATGCGTTTTCTCCTGAATATATTCAGGAGAAAACGCATACGCCCTTTTTGGCCAAGCAAGCAAGCGGGCAATGCAAATCTGCACTACAAAGAATTGTCACTTCCCACCGGTCAAAAGGGACATCCACAAAATGTGTAAAAACCAGAAAGGCAAGACAGGCCCTGGAGAACTGGGAGCCTTGTTATGCTGATGGGCGGGATGTAAATTGCCAACTGCCTCACTGGAGGAGTGCATTGTGTTCCCTAAAACAAGTAAACAACAGAGCTACAGAGCCAAGGCCACTTCCAGTCTAGGGAATATACCTTGGGCAAACTGAAAATCAATAAGAAAGAGCCACCTCCAAATTTAGGGCTGCACTGACTACAAGAACCTCAACTTGGGTACACCTTAAATATCCCAGGAAATATAAAAATGGTTCAAAACATTGTGGTACTTACGTACGATGGAATATCCCTCAGCCATGAAATCAATGTCATAAGACCAGTAGCAGCAAAGTGAGTGGATTCAGGTACGATGATTCTAAGTGAAATAAGTCACACAGAAAAAGAAACTTATCATAAGATATCACTTAGGAAGATCCTGTAAACATGGCTACACGTGAACTGAGTTAGGAAAGAGAACAGAGTCTCACATTTAGAAAACACTCTTATGCCTGCATAAAGGGGAAGGAGAGGTGGGGTGATGCATAAAACCAGAGTTTGATATAAGCACAGGGACCGTTTCAAAAACCAACTTTGGAATAGACAAGACCTACACCTTCCTCAGTGAAAGAGACTCAAAACCCCATATTTCCCACAGAGGAATATATCTGACTAGTAAGAATCTTAAAACCTATGTATTGATATGTCTCCATAAGGGAATCAAGTGTGTCTAGAGTGGCATAAACATGGCAGCGAGAATCAGCTCAAACCCACTATAAAAAGGAATTTCAAAAGCAAAACCAAAAAACAGGGAAATTCTTTACAATTCCTTCAGGGTGTCTGAGGAAACCTGGAAAGACCCTATCTACAATGACAGCTGGATGTGGCATAAGGCTGGACACTTGGGACTGAGAGGATTGGTGAGATTGGGTGAGCAAATGCAGACCCTTTCAAGCAATAATGCATGGCCCCCATTCCATGGGTCCCAACTCTCCAGGTTCAAGGGAATATTACTACAGCTATAACATGTACAGGAAACCTAGAGAATGGACACACTGTGAATACGAAAGGTTTCTAAAACTCAACGAATAGTCCCTCTCCTGGTGCTCCAGTTTGACTTTCCAACTGCCTTACTATCAATCTCCCAACTTGGAGAGACAGGCCCTTTAACCTCCTGGTTTGCACAGGTTCCCAATTTGGCAGAGGATGGAAGGGACGAGGGAGAACCCATGAGAGAGTAGCTGTTAGGCATTTGGACGGGCACATGTCACTCTAATTTCCCGGCAGGAAGAAGAATTAACCAAAGTCTCAGCCACCCACCGGGAACCAGTATAGGACATGATCCAAAATTTTGGACTTGTGTTCAGCTCACAAAAAACGAGTTGAGAAATGGAGCTCAGGGGCACAGCAATTCACAAACTGGCAGAGTGATAAAGGACAACTATCATCCAAAAATCTGTTGAGGGAAGTCAACGAGGCGGACTTGAAAGCGAGGCAAAATAGCAGGAAACAGATTTCAAGAGGTACCTTGGAATCGCCTGTAAAGCACAGGAAGAGGGGCACAACTTGGACAATGGTGCCCTTGGCCAAAATGGGCGTATGCGTTTTCTCCTGAATATATTCAGGAGAAAATGCATACGCCCTTTTTGGCCAAGCAAGCAAGCGGGCAATGCAAATCTGCACTACAAAGAAGTATCACTTCCCACCGGTCAAAAGGGACATCCACAAAATGTGTAAAAACCAGAAAGGCAAGACAGGCCCAGGAGAACTGGGAGCCTTGTTATGCTGATGGGCGGGATGTAAATTGCCAACTGCCTCACTAGAGGAGTGCATTGTGTTCCCTAAAACAAGTAAACAACAGAGCTATAGAGCCAAGGCCACTTCCAGTCTAGGGAATATACCTTGGGAAAACTGAAAATAAATAAGAAAGAGCCACCTCCAAATTTAGGGCTGCACTGACTACAAGAACCTCAACTTGGGTACACCTTAAATATCCCAGGAAATATAAAAATGGTTCAAAACATTGTGGTACTTACGTACGATGGAATATCCCTCAGCCATGAAATCAATGTCATAAGACCAGTAGCAGCAAAGTGAGTGGATTCAGGTACGATGATTCTAACTGAAATAAGTCACACAGAAAAAGAAACTAACATAAGATATCACTTATGAAGATCCTGTAAACATGGCTACACATGAACTGAGTTAGGAAAGAGAACAGAGTCTCACATTTAGAAAACACTCTTATGCCTGCATAAAGGGGAAGGAGAGGTGGGGTGATGCATAAAACCAGAGTTTGATATAAGCACAGGGACCGTTCCAAAAACCAACTTTGGAATAGACAAGACCTACACCTTCCTCAGTGAAAGAGACTCAAAACCCCATATTTCCCGCAGAGGAATATATCTGACTAGTAAGAATCTTAAAACCTATGTATTGATATGTCTCCATAAGGGAATCAAGTGTGTCTAGAGTGGCATAAACATGGCAGCGAGAATCAGCTCAAACCCACTATAAAAAGGAATTTCAAAAGCAAAACCAAAAAACAGGGAAATTCTTTACAATTCCTTCAGGGTGTCTGAGGAAACATGGAAAGATCCTATCTACAATGACAGCTGGATGTGGCATAAGGCTGGGCACTTGGGACTGAGAGGATTGGTGAGATTGGGTGAGCAAATGCAGACCCTTTCAAGCAATAATGCATGGCCCCCATTCCATGAGTCCCAACTCTCCAGGTTCAAGGGAATATTACTACAGCTATAACATGTACAGAAAACCTAGAGAATGGACACACTGTGAATACGAAAGGTTTCTAAAACTCAACGAATAGTCCCTCTCCTGGTGCTCCAGTTTGACTTTCCAACTGCCTTACTATCAATCTCCCAACTTGGAGAGACAGGCCCTTTAACCTCCTGGTTTGCACAGGTTCCCAATTTGGCAGAGGATGGAAGGGACGAGGGAGAAGCCATGAGAGAGTAGCTGTTAGGCATTTGGACGGGCACATGTCACTCTAATTTCCCGGCAGGAAGAAGAATTAACCAAAGTCTCAGCCACCCACCGGGAACCAGTATAGGACATGATCCAAAATTTTGGACTTCCGTTCAGCTCACAAAAAACGAGTTGAGAAATGGAGCTCAGGGTCACAGCAATTCACAAACTGGCAGAGTGATAATGGACAACTATCCTCCAAAAATCTGTTGAGGGAAGTCAATGAGGCGGACTTGAAAACGATGCAAAATAGCAGGAAACAGATTTCAAGAGGTACGTTGGAATCGCTTGTAAAGCACAGGAAGAGGGGCACAACTTGGACAATGATGCTCTTGGCAAAAAAGGGCGTATGCGTTTTCTCCTGAATATATTCAGGAGAAAATGCATAAGCCCTTTTTGGCCAAGCAGGCAAGCGGGCAATGCAAATCTGCACTACAAAGAACTATCACTTCCCACCAGTCAAAAGGGACATCCACAAAATGTATAAAAACCAGAAAGGCAAGACAGGCCCTGGAGAACAGGGAGCCTTGTTATGCTGATGGGCGGGATGGCAATTGCCAACTGCCTCACTGGAGGAGTGCATTGTGTTCCCTAAAACAAGTAAACAACAGAGCTACAGAGCCAAGGCCACTTCCAGTCTAGGGAATATACCTTGGGAAAACTGAAAATCAATAAGAAAGAGCCACCTCCGAATTTAGGGCTGCACTGACTACAAGAACCTCAACTTGGGTACACCTTAAATATCCCAGGAAATATAAAAATGGTTCAAAACATTGTGGTACTTACGTACGATGGAATGTCCCTCAGCCATGAAATCAATGTAATAAGACCAGTATCAGCAAAGTGAGTGGATTCAGGTACGATGATTCTAAGTGAAATAAATCACACAGAAAAAGAAACTTATCATAAGATATCACTTATGAAGATCCTGTAAACATGGCTACACATGAACTGAGTTAGGAAAGAGAACAGTGTCTCACATTTAGAAAACACACTTATGCCTGCATAAAGGGGATGGAGAGGTGGGGTGATGCATAAAGCCAGAGTTTGATATAAGCACAGGGACCGTTTCAAAAACCAACTTTGGAATTGACAAGACCTACACCTTCCTCACTGAAAGAGACTCAAAACCCCATATTTCCCACAGAGGAATATATCTGACTAGTAGGAATCTTAAAACCTATGTATTGATATGTCTCCATAAGGGAATCAAGTGTATCTAGAGTGGCATAAACATGGCAGCGAGAATCAGCTCAAACCCACTATATAAAGGAATTTCAAAAGCAAAACCAAAAAACAGGGAAATTCTTTACAATTCCTTCAGGCTGTCTGAGGAAACCTGGAAAGACCCTATCTACAATGACAGCTGGATGTGGCATAAGGCTGGACACTTGGGACTGAGAGGATTGGTGAGATTGGGTGAGCGAATGCAGACCCTTTCAAGCAATAATGCATGGCTCCCATTCCATGGGTCCCAACTCTCCAGGTTCAAGGGAATATTACTACAGCTATAACATGTACAGGAAACCTAGAGAATGGACACACTGTGAATATGAAAGGTTTCTAAAACTCAACGAATAGTCCCTCTCCTGGTGCTCCAGTTTGACTTTCTAACTGCCTTACTATCAATCTCCCAACTTGGAGAGACAGGCCCTTTAACCTCCTGGTTTGCACAGGTTCCCAATTTGGCAGAGGATGGAAGGGACGAGGGAGAACCCATGAGAGAGTAGCTGTTAGGCATTTGGACGGGCACATGTCACTCTAATTTCCCGGCAGGAAGAAGAATTAACCAAAGTCTCAGCCACCCACCGGGAACCAGTATAGGACATGATCCAAAATTTTGGACTTGTGTTCAGCTCACAAAAAACGAGTTGAGAAATGGAGCTCAGGGGCACAGCAATTCACAAACTGGCATAGTGATAAAGGACAACTATCGTCCAAAAATCTGTTGAGGGAAGTCAACGAGGCGGACTTGAAAGCGAGGCAAAATAACAGGAAACATATTTCAAGAGGTACCTTGGAATCGCCTGTAAAGCACAGGAAGAGGGGCACAACTTGGACAATGGTGCACTTGGCCAAAAAGGGCGTATGCGTTTTCTCCTGAATATATTCAGGAGAAAACGCATACGCCCTTTTTGGCCAAGCAAGCAAGCGGGCAATGCAAATCTGCACTACAAAGAAGTATCACTTCCCACCGGTCAAAAGGGACATCCACAAAATGTGTAAAAACCAGAAAGGCAAGACAGGCCCTGGAGAACTGGGAGCCTTGTTATGCTGATGGGCGGGATGTAAACTGCCAATTGCCTCACTGGAGGAGTGCATTGTGTTCCCTAAAACAAGTAAACAACAGAGCTACAGAGCCAAGGCCACTTCCAGTCTAGGGAATATACCTTGGGAAAACTGAAAATCAATAAGAAAGAGCCACCTCCAAATTTAGGGCTGCACTGACTACAAGAACCTCAACTTGGGTACACCTTAAATATCCCAGGAAATATAAAAATGGTTCAAAACATTGTGGTACTTACGTACGATGGAATATCCCTCAGCCATGAAATCAATGTCATAAGACCAGTAGCAGCAAAGTGAGTGGATTCAGGTACGATGATTCTAAGTGAAATAAGTCACACAGAAAAAGAAACTTATCATAAGATATCACTTAGGAAGATCCTGTAAACATGGCTACACGTGAACTGAGTTAGGAAAGAGAACAGAGTCTCACATTTAGAAAACACTCTTATGCCTGCATAAAGGGGAAGGAGAGGTGGGGTGATGCATAAAACCAGAGTTTGATATAAGCACAGGGACCGTTTCAAAAACCAACTTTGGAATAGACAAGACCTACACCTTCCTCAGTGAAAGAGACTCAAAACCCCATATTTCCCACAGAGGAATATATCTGACTAGTAAGAATCTTAAAACCTATGTATTGATATGTCTCCATAAGGGAATCAAGTGTGTCTAGAGTGGCATAAACATGGCAGCGAGAATCAGCTCAAACCCACTATAAAAAGGAATTTCAAAAGCAAAACCAAAAAACAGGGAAATTCTTTACAATTCCTTCAGGGTGTCTGAGGAAACCTGGAAAGACCCTATCTACAATGACAGCTGGATGTGGCATAAGGCTGGACACTTGGGACTGAGAGGATTGGTGAGATTGGGTGAGCAAATGCAGACCCTTTCAAGCAATAATGCATGGCCCCCATTCCATGGGTCCCAACTCTCCAGGTTCAAGGGAATATTACTACAGCTATAACATGTACAGGAAACCTAGAGAATGGACACACTGTGAATACGAAAGGTTTCTAAAACTCAACGAATAGTCCCTCTCCTGGTGCTCCAGTTTGACTTTCCAACTGCCTTACTATCAATCTCCCAACTTGGACAGACAGGCCCTTTAACCTCCTGGTTTGCACAGGTTCCCAATTTGGCAGAGGATGGAAGGGACGAGGGAGAACCCATGAGAGAGTAGCTGTTAGGCATTTGGACGGGCACATGTCACTCTAATTTCCCGGCAGGAAGAAGAATTAACCAAAGTCTCAGCCACCCACCGGGAACCAGTATAGGACATGATCCAAAATTTTGGACTTGTGTTCAGCTCACAAAAAACGAGTTGAGAAATGGAGCTCAGGGGCACAGCAATTCACAAACTGGCAGAGTGATAAAGGACAACTATCGTCCAAAAATCTGTTGAGGGAAGTCAACGAGGCGGACTTGAAAGCGAGGCAAAATAGCAGGAAACAGATTTCATGAGGTACCTTGGAATCGCCTGTAAAGCACAGGAAGAGGGGCACAACTTGGACAATGGTGCCCTTGGACAAAATGGGCGTATGCGTTTTCTCCTGAATATATTCAGGAGAAAATGCATACACCCTTTTTGGCCAAGCAAGCAAGCGGGCAATGCAAATCTGCACTACAAAGAAGTATCACTTCCCACCGGTCAAAAGGGACATCCACAAAATGTGTAAAAACCAGAAAGGCAAGACAGGCCCAGGAGAACTGGGAGCCTTGTTATGCTGATGGGCGGGATGTAAATTGCCAACTGCCTCACTGGAGGAGTGCATTGTGTTCCCTAAAACAAGTAAACAACAGAGCTATAGAGCCAAGGCCACTTCCAGTCTAGGGAATATACCTTGGGAAAACTGAAAATCAATAAGAAAGAGCCACCTCCAAATTTAGGGCTGCACTGACTACAAGAACCTCAACTTGGGTACACCTTAAATATCCCAGGAAATATAAAAATGGTTCAAAACATTGTGGTACTTACGTACGATGGAATATCCCTCAGCCATGAAATCAATGTCATAAGACCAGTAGCAGCAAAGTGAGTGGATTCAGGTACGATGATTCTAACTGAAATAAGTCACACAGAAAAAGAAACTTACATAAGATATCACTTATGAAGATCCTGTAAACATGGCTACACATGAACTGAGTTAGGAAAGAGAACAGAGTCTCACATTTAGAAAACACTCTTATGCCTGCATAAAGGGGAAGGAGAGGTGGGGTGATGCATAAAACCAGAGTTTGATATAAGCACAGGGACCGTTCCAAAAACCAACTTTGGAATAGACAAGACCTACACCTTCCTCAGTGAAAGAGACTCAAAACCCCATATTTCCCGCAGAGGAATATATCTGACTAGTAAGAATCTTAAAACCTATGTATTGATATGTCTCCATAAGGGAATCAAGTGTGTCTAGAGTGACATAAACATGGCAGCGAGAATCAGCTCAAACCCACTATAAAAAGGAATTTCAAAAGCAAAACCAAAAAACAGGGAAATTCTTTACAATTCCTTCAGGGTGTCTGAGGAAACATGGAAAGACCCTATCTACAATGACAGCTGGATGTGGCATAAGGCTGGGCACTTGGGACTGAGAGGATTGGTGAGATTGGGTGAGCAAATGCAGACCCTTTCAAGCAATAATGCATGGCCCCCATTCCATGAGTCCCAACTCTCCAGGTTCAAAGGAATATTACTACAGCTATAACATGTACAGAAAACCTAGAGAATGGACACACTGTGAATACGAAAGGTTTCTAAAACTCAACGAATAGTCCCTCTCCTGGTGCTCCAGTTTGACTTTCCAACTGCCTTACTATCAATCTCCCAACTTGGACAGACAGGCCCTTTAACCTCCTGGTTTGCACAGGTTCCCAATTTGGCAGAGGATGGAAGGGACGAGGGAGAAGCCATGAGAGAGTAGCTGTTAGGCATTTGGACGGGCACATGTCACTCTAATATCCCGGCAGGAAGAAGAATTAACCAAAGTCTCAGCCACCCACCGGGAACCAGTATAGGACATGATTCAAAATTTTGGACTTCCGTTCAGCTCACAAAAAACGAGTTGAGAAATGGAGCTCAGGGGCACAGCAATTCACAAACTGGCAGAGTGATAATGGACAACTATCGTCCAAAAATCTGTTGAGGGAAGTCAACGAGGCGGACTTGAAAACGAGGCAAAATAGCAGGAAACAGATTTCAAGAGGTACGTTGGAATCGCTTGTAAAGCACAGGAAGAGGGGCACAACTTGGACAATGATGCTCTTGGCAAAAAAGGGCGTATGCGTTTTCTCCTGAATATATTCAGGAGAAAACGCATACGCCCTTTTTGGCCAAGCAGGCAAGCGGGCAATGCAAATCTGCACTACAAAGAAGTATCACTTCCCACCAGTCAAAAGGGACATCCACAAAATGTGTAAAAACCAGAAAGGCAAGACAGGCCCTGGAGAACAGGGAGCCTTGTTATGCTGATGGGCGGGATGGCAATTGCCAACTGCCTCACTGGAGGAGTGCATTGTGTTCCCTAAAACAAGTAAACAACAGAGCTACAGAGCCAAGGCCACTTCCAGTCTAGGGAATATACCTTGGGAAAACTGAAAATCAATAAGAAAGAGCCACCTCCGAATTTAGGGCTGCACTGACTACAAGAACCTCAACTTGGGTACACCTTAAATATCCCAGGAAATATAAAAATGGTTCAAAACATTGTGGTACTTACGTACGATGGAATGTCCCTCAGCCATGAAATCAATGTCATAAGACCAGTATCAGCAAAGTGAGTGGATTCAGGTACGATGATTCTAAGTGAAATAAATCACACAGAAAAAGAAACTTATCATAAGATATCACTTATGAAGATACTGTAAACATGGCTACACATGAACTGAGTTAGGAAAGAGAACAGTGTCTCACATTTAGAAAACACACTTATGCCTGCATAAAGGGGATGGAGAGGTGGGGTGATGCATAAAACCAGAGTTTGATATAAGCACAGGGACCGTTTCAAAAACCATCTTTGGAATTGACAAGACCTACACCTTCCTCAGTGAAAGAGACTCAAAACCCCATATTTCGCGCAGAGGAATATATCTGACTAGTAGGAATCTTAAAACCTATGTATTGATATGTCTCCATAAGGGAATCAAGTGTATCTAGAGTGGCATAAACATGGCAGCGAGAATCAGCTCAAACCCACTATATAAAGGAATTTCAAAAGCAAAACCAAAAAACAGGGAAATTCTTTACAATTCCTTCAGGCTGTCTGAGGAAACCTGGAAAGACCCTATCTACAATGACAGCTGGATGTGGCATAAGGCTGGACACTTGGGACTGAGAGGATTGGTGAGATTGGGTGAGCAAATGCAGACCCTTTCAAGCAGTAATGCATAGCGCCCATTCCATGGGTCCCAACTCTCCAGGTTGAAGGGAATATTACTACAGCTATAACATGTACAGGAAACCTTGAGAATGTACACACTGTGAATACGAAAGGTTTCTAAAACTCAACGAATAGTCCCTCTCCTGGTGCTCCAGTTTGACTTTCCAACTGCCTTACTATCAATCTTCCAACTTGGAGAGACAGGCCCTTTAACCTCCTGGTTTGCACAGGTTCCCAATTTGGCAGAGGATGGAAGGGACGAGGGAGAACCCATGAGAGAGTAGCTGTTAGGCATTTGGACGGGCACATGTCACTCTAATTTCCCGGCAGGAAGAAGAATTAACCAAAGTCTCAGCCACCCACCGGGAACCAGTATAGGACATGATCCAAAATTTTGGACTTGCGTTCAGCTCACAAAAAACGAGTTGAGAAATGGAGCTCAGGGGCACAGCAATTCACAAACTGGCAGAGTGATAAAGGACAACTATCGTCCAAAAATCTGTTGAGGGAAGTCAACGAGGCGGACTTGAAAGTGAGGCAGAAGAGCAGGAAACAGATTTCAAGAGGTACGTTGGAATCTCCTGTAAAGCACAGGAAGAGGGGCACAACTTGGACAATGGTGCACTTGGCCAAAAAGGGCGTATGCGTTTTCTCCTGAATATATTCAGGAGAAAACGCATACGCCCTTTTTGGCCAAGCAAGCAAGCGGGCAATGCAAATCTGCACTACAAAGAAGTATCACATCCCACCGGTCAAAAGGGACATCCACAAAATGTGTAAAAACCAGAAAGGCAAGACAGGCCCTGGAGAACTGGGAGCCTTGTTATGCTGATGGGCGGGATGTAAACTGCCAACTGCCTCACTGGAGGAGTGCATTGTGTTCCCTAAAACAAGTAAACAACGAGCTACAGAGCCAAGGCCACTTCCAGTCTAGGGAATATACCTTGGGAAAACTGAAAATCAATAAGAAAGAGCCACCTCCAAATTTAGGGCTGCACTGACTACAAGAACCTCAACTTGGGTACACCTTAAATATCCCAGGAAATATAAAAATGGTTCAAAACATTGTGGTACTTACGTACGATGGAATATCCCTCAGCCATGAAATCAATGTCATAAGACCAGTAGCAGCAAAGTGAGTGGATTCAGGTACGATGATTCTAAGTGAAATAAGTCACACAGAAAAAGAAACTTATCATAAGATATCACTTATGAAGATCCTGTAAACATGGCTACACGTGAACTGAGTTAGGAAAGAGAACAGAGTCTCACATTTAGAAAACACTCTTATGCCTGCATAAAGGGGAAGGAGAGGTGGGGTGATGCATAAAACCAGAGTTTGATATAAGCACAGGGACCGTTTCAAAAACCAACTTTGGAATTGACAAGACCGACACCTTCCTCAGTGAAAGAGACTCAAAACCCCATATTTCCCACAGAGGAATATATCTGACTAGTAAGAATCTTAAAACCTATGTATTGATATGTCTCCATAAGGGAATCAAGTGTGTCTAGAGTGGCATAAACATGGCAGCGAGAATCAGCTCAAACCCACTATAAAAAGGAATTTCAAAAGCAAAACCAAAAAACAGGGAAATTCTTTACAATTCCTTCAGGGTGTCTGAGGAAACCTGGAAAGACCCTATCTACAATGACAGCTGGATGTGGCATAAGGCTGGACACTTGGGACTGAGAGGATTGGTGAGATTGGGTGAGCGAATGCAGACCCTTTCAAGCAATAATGCATGGCCCCCATTCCATGGGTCCCAACTCTCCAGGTTCAAGGGAATATTACTACAGCTATAACATGTACAGGAAACCTAGAGAATGGACACACTGTGAATACGAAAGGTTTCTAAAACTCAACGAATAGTCCCTCTCCTGGTGCTCCAGTTTGACTTTCCAACTGCCTTACTATCAATCTCCCAACTTGGAGAGACAGGCCCTTTAACCTCCTGGTTTGCACAGGTTCCCAATTTGGCAGAGGATGGAAGGGACGAGGGAGAACCCATGAGAGAGTAGCTTTTAGGCATTTGGACGGGCACATGTCACTCTAATTTCCCGGCAGGAAGAAGAATTAACCAAAGTCTCAGCCACCCACCGGGAACCAGTATAGGACATGATCCAAAATTTTGGACTTGTGTTCAGCTCACAAAAAACGAGTTGAGAAATGGAGCTCAGGGGCACAGCAATTCACAAACTGGCAGAGTGATAAAGGACAACTATCATCCAAAAATCTGTTGAGGGAAGTCAACGAGGCGGACTTGAAAGCGAGGCAAAATAGCAGGAAACAGATTTCAAGAGGTACCTTGGAATCGCCTGTAAAGCACAGGAAGAGGGGCACAACTTGGACAATGGTGCACTTGGCCAAAAAGGGCGTATGCGTTTTCTCCTGAATATATTCAGGAGAAAATGCATACGCCCTTTTTGGCCAAGCAAGCAAGCGGGCAATGCAAATCTGCACTACAAAGAAGTATCACTTCCCACCGGTCAAAAGGGACATCCACAAAATGTGTAAAAACCAGAAAGGCAAGAAAGGCCCTGGAGAACTGGGAGCCTTGTTATGCTGATGGGCGGGATGTAAATTGCCAACTGCCTCACTGGAGGAGTGCATTGTTTTTCCTAAAACAAGTAAACAACAGAGCTACAGAGCCAAGGCCACTTCCAGTCTAGGGAATATACCTTGGGAAAACTGAAAATCAATAAGAAAGAGCCACCTCCAAATTTAGGGCTGCACTGACTACAAGAACCTCAACTTGGGTACACCTTAAATATCCCAGGAAATATAAAAATGGTTCAAAACATTGTGGTACTTACGTACGATGGAATATCCCTCAGCCATGAAATCAATGTCATAAGACCAGTAGCAGCAAAGTGAGTGGATTCAGGTACGATGATTCTAAGTGAAATAAGTCACACAGAAAAAGAAACTTATCATAAGATATCACTTAGGAAGATCCTGTAAACATGGCTACACGTGAACTGAGTTAGGAAAGAGAACAGAGTCTCACATTTAGAAAACACTCTTATGACTGCATAAAGGGGAAGGAGAGGTGGGGTGATGCATAAAACCAGAGTTTGATATAAGCACAGGGACCGTTTCAAAAACCAACTTTGGAATAGACAAGACCTACACCTTCCTCAGTGAAAGAGACTCAAAACCCCATATTTCCCACAGAGGAATATATCTGACTAGTAAGAATCTTAAAACCTATGTATTGATATGTCTCCTTAAGGGAATCAAGTGTGTCTAGAGTGGCATAAACATGGCAGCGAGAATCAGCTCAAACCAACTATAAAAAGGAATTTCAAAAGCAAAACCAAAAAACAGGGAAATTCTTTACAATTCCTTCAGGGTGTCTGAGGAAACCTGGAAAGACCCTATCTACAATGACAGCTGGATGTGGCATAAGGCTGGACACTTGGGACTGAGAGGATTGGTGAGATTGGGTGAGCAAATGCAGACCCTTTCAAGCAATAATGCATGGCCCCCATTCCATGGGTCCCAACTCTCCAGGTTCAAGGGAATATTACTACAGCTATAACATGTACAGGAAACCTAGAGAATGGACACACTGTGAATACGAAAGGTTTCTAAAACTCAACGAATAGTCCCTCTCCTGGTGCTCCAGTTTGACTTTCCAACTGCCTTACTATCAATCTCCCAACTTGGACAGACAGGCCCTTTAACCTCCTGGTTTGCACAGGTTCCCAATTTGGCAGAGGATGGAAGGGACGAGGGAGAACCCATGAGAGAGTAGCTGTTAGGCATTTGGACGGGCACATGTCACTCTAATTTCCCGGCAGGAAGAAGAATTAACCAAAGTCTCAGCCACCCACCGGGAACCAGTATAGGACATGATCCAAAATTTTGGACTTGTGTTCAGCTCACAAAAAACGAGTTGAGAAATGGAGCTCAGGGGCACAGCAATTCACAAACTGGCAGAGTGATAAAGGACAACTATCGTCCAAAAATCTGTTGAGGGAAGTCAACGAGGCGGACTTGAAAGCGAGGCAAAATAGCAGGAAACAGATTTCAAGAGGTACCTTGGAATCGCCTGTAAAGCACAGGAAGAGGGGCACAACTTGGACAATGGTGCCCTTGGCCAAAATGGGCGTATGCGTTTTCTCCTGAATATATTCAGGAGAAAACGCATACGCCCATTTTTTGCCAAGCAAGCAAGCGGGCAATGCAAATCTGCACTACAAAGAAGTATCATTTCCCACCGGTCAAAAGGGACATCCACAACATGTGTAAAAACCAGAAAGGCAAGACAGGCCCAGGAGAACTGGGATCCTTGTTATGCTGATGGGCGGGATGTAAATTGCCAACTGCCTCACTGGAGGAGTGCATTGTGTTCCCTAAAACAAGTAAACAACAGAGCTACAGAGCCAAGGCCACTTCCAGTCTAGGGAATATACCATGGGAAAACTGAAAATCAATAAGAAAGAGCCACCTCCAAATTTAGGGCTGCACTGACTACAAGAACCTCAACTTGGGTACACCTTAAATATCCCAGGAAATATAAAAATGGTTCAAAACATTGTGGTACTTACGTATGATGGAATATCCCTCAGCGATGAAATCAATGTCATAAGACCAGTAGCAGCAAAGTGAGTGGATTCAGGTACGATGATTCTAAGTGAAATAAGTCACACAGAAAAAGAAACTTATCATAAGATATCACTTAGGAAGATCCTGTAAACATGGCTACACGTGAACTGAGTTAGGAAAGAGAACAGAGTCTCACATTTAGAAAACACTCTTATGCCTGCATAAAGGGGAAGGAGAGGTCGGGTGATGCATAAAACCAGAGTTTGATATAAGCACAGGGACCGTTCCAAAAACCAACTTTGGAATAGACAAGACCTACACCTTCCTCAGTGAAAGAGACTCAAAACCCCATATTTCCCGCAGAGGAATATATCTGACTAGTAAGAATCTTAAAACCTATGTATTGATATGACTCCATAAGGGAATCAAGTGTGTCTAGAGTGGCATAAACATGGCAGCGAGAATCAGCTCAAACCCACTATAAAAAGGAATTTCAAAAGCAAAACGAAAAAACAGGGATATTCTTTACAATTCCTTCAGGGTGTCTGAGGAAACCTGGAAAGACCCTATCTACAATGACAGCTGGATGTGGCATAAGGCTGGACACTTGGGACAGAGAGGATTGGTGAGATTGGGTGAGCAAATGCAGACCCTTTCAAGCAATAATGCATGGCCCCCATTCCATGGGTCCCAACTCTCCAGGTTCAAGGGAATATTACTACAGCTATAACATGTACAGGAAACCTAGAGAATGTACACACTGTGAATACGAAAGGTTTCTAAAACTCAACGAATAGTCCCTCTCCTGGTGCTCCAGTTTGACTTTCCAACTGCCTTACTATCAATCTCCCAACTTGGAGAGACAGGCCCTTTAACCTCCTGGTTTGCACAGGTTCCCAATTTGGCAGAGGATGGAAGGGACGAGGGAGAACCCATGAGAGAGTAGCTGTTAGGCATTTGGACGGGCACATGTCACTCTAATTTCCCGGCAGGAAGAAGAATTAACCAAAGTCTCAGCCACCCACCGGGAACCAGTATAGGACATGATCCAAAATTTTGGACTTGTGTTCAGCTCACAAAAAACGAGTTGAGAAATGGAGCTCAGGGGCACAGCAATTCACAAACTGGCAGAGTGATAAAGGACAACTATCGTCCAAAAATCTGTTGAGGGAAGTCAACGAGGCGGACTTGAAAGTGAGGCAAAATAGCAGGAAACAGATTTCAAGAGGTACCTTGGAATCGCCTGTAAAGCACAGGAAGAGGGGCACAACTTGGACAATGGTGCCCTTGGCCAAAATGGGCGTATGCGTTTTCTCCTGAATATATTCAGGAGAAAACGCATACGCCCTTTTTGGCCAAGCAAGCAAGCGGGCAATGCAAATCTGCACTACAAAGAAGTATCACTTCCCACCGGTCAAAAGGGACATCCACAAAATGTGTAAAAACCAGAAAGGCAAGACAGGCCCTGGAGAACTGGGAGCCTTGTTATGCTGATGGGCGGGATGTAAATTGCCAACTGCCTCACTGGAGGAGTGCATTGTGTTCCCTAAAACAAGTAAACAACAGAGCTACAGAGCCAAGGCCACTTCCAGTCTAGGGAATATACCTTGGGAAAAATGAAAATCAATAAGAAAGAGCCACCTCCAAATTTAGGGCTGCACTGACTACAAGAACCTCAAATTGGGTACACCTTAAATATCCCAGGAAATATAAAAATGGTTCAAAACATTGTGGTACTTACGTACGATGGAATATCCCTCAGCCATGAAATCAATGTCATAAGACCAGTAGCAGCAAAGTGAGTGGATTCAGGTACGATGATTCTAAGTGAAATAAGTCACACAGAAAAAGAAACTTATCATAAGATATCACTTAGGAAGATCCTGTAAACATGGCTACACGTGAACTGAGTTAGGAAAGAGAACAGAGTCTCACATTTAGAAAACACTCTTATGCCTGCATAAAGGGGAAGGAGAGGTGGGGTGATGCATAAAACCAGAGTTTGATATAAGCACAAGGACCGTTTCAAAAACCAACTTTGGAATAGACAAGACCTACACCTTCCTCAGTGAAAGAGACTCAAAACCCCATATTTCCCACAGAGGAATATATCTGACTAGTAAGAATCTTAAAACCTATGTATTGATATGTCTCCATAAGGGAATCAAGTGTGTCTAGAGTGGCATAAACATGGCAGCGAGAATCAGCTCAAACCCACTATAAAAAGGAATTTCAAAAGCAAAACCAAAAAACAGGGAAATTCTTTACAATTCCTTCAGGGTGTCTGAGGAAACCTGGAAAGACCCTATCTACAATGACAGCTGGATGTGGCATAAGGCTGGACACTTGGGACTGAGAGGATTGGTGAGATTGGGTGAGCAAATGCAGACCCTTTCAAGCAATAATGCATGGCCCCCATTCCATGGGTCCCAACTCTCCAGGTTCAAGGGAATATTACTACAGCTATAACATGTACAGGAAACCTAGAGAATGGACACACTGTGAATACGAAAGGTTTCTAAAACTCAACAAATAGTCCCTCTCCTGTTGCTCCAGTTTGACTTTCCAACTGCCTTACTATCAATCTCCCAACTTGGACAGACAGGCCCTTTAACCTCCTGGTTTGCACAGGTTCCCAATTTGGCAGAGGATGGAAGGGACGAGGGAGAACCCATGAGAGAGTAGCTGTTAGGCATTTGGACGGGCACATGTCACTCTAATTTCCCGGCAGGAAGAAGAATTAACCAAAGTCTCAGCCACCCACCGGGAACCAGTATAGGACATGATCCAAAATTTTGGACTTGTGTTCAGCTCACAAAAAACGAGTTGAGAAATGGAGCTCAGGGGCACAGCAATTCACAAACTGGCAGAGTGATAAAGGACAACTATCGTCCAAAAATCTGTTGAGGGAAGTCAACGAGGCGGACTTGAAAGCGAGGCAAAATAGCAGGAAACAGATTTCAAGAGGTACCTTGGAATCGCCTGTAAAGCACAGGAAGAGGGGCACAACTTGGACAATGGTGCCCTTGGCCAAAATGGGCGTATGCGTTTTCTCCTGAATATATTCAGGAGAAAACGCATACGCCCTTTTTGGCCAAGCAAGCAAGCGGGCAATGCAAATCTGCACTACAAAGAAGTATCATTTCCCACCGGTCAAAAGGGACATCCACAACATGTGTAAAAACCAGAAAGGCAAGACAGGCCCAGGAGAACTGGGAGCCTTGTTATGCTGATGGGCGGGATGTAAATTGCCAACTGCCTCACTGGAGGAGTGCATTGTGTTCCCTAAAACAAGTAAACAACAGAGCTACAGAGCCAAGGCCACTTCCAGTCTAGGGAATATACCATGGGAAAACTGAAAATCAATAAGAAAGAGCCACCTCCAAATTTAGGGCTGCACTGACTACAAGAACCTCAACTTGGGTACACCTTAAATATCCCAGGAAATATAAAAATGGTTCAAAACATTGTGGTACTTACGTATGATGGAATATCCCTCAGCGATGAAATCAATGTCATAAGACCAGTAGCAGCAAAGTGAGTGGATTCAGGTACGATGATTCTAAGTGAAATAAGTCACACAGAAAAAGAAACTTATCATAAGATATCACTTATGAAGATCCTGTAAACATGGCTACACGTGAACTGAGTTAGGAAAGAGAACAGAGTCTCACATTTAGAAAACACTCTTATGCCTGCATAAAGGGGAAGGAGAGGTCGGGTGATGCATAAAACCAGAGTTTGATATAAGCACAGGGACCGTTCCAAAAACCAACTTTGGAATAGACAAGACCTACACCTTCCTCAGTTAAAGAGACTCAAAACCCCATATTTCCCGCAGAGGAATATATCTGACTAGTAAGAATCTTAAAACCTATGTATTGATATGACTCCATAAGGGAATCAAGTGTGTCTAGAGTGGCATAAACATGGCAGCGAGAATCAGCTCAAACCCACTATAAAAAGGAATTTCAAAAGCAAAACGAAAAAACAGGGATATTCTTTACAATTCCTTCAGGGTGTCTGAGGAAACCTGGAAAGACCCTATCTACAATGACAGCTGGATGTGGCATAAGGCTGGACACTTGGGACAGAGAGGATTGGTGAGATTGGGTGAGCAAATGCAGACCCTTTCAAGCAATAATGCATGGCCCCCATTCCATGGGTCCCAACTCTCCAGGTTCAAGGGAATATTACTACAGCTATAACATGTACAGGAAACCTAGAGAATGTACACACTGTGAATACGAAAGGTTTCTAAAACTCAATGAATAGTCCCTCTCCTGGTGCTCCAGTTTGACTTTCCAACTGCCTTACTATCAATCTCCCAACTTGGAGAGACAGGCCCTTTAACCTCCTGGTTTGCACAGGTTCCCAATTTGGCAGAGGATGGAAGGGACGAGGGAGAACCCATGAGAGAGTAGCTGTTAGGCATTTGGACGGGCACATGTCACTCTAATTTCCCGGCAGGAAGAAGAATTAACCAAAGTCTCAGCCACCCACCGGGAACCAGTATAGGATATGATCCAATATTTAGGACTTGTGTTCAGCTCACAAAAAACGAGTTGAGAAATGGAGCTCAGGGGCACAGCAATTCACAATCTGGCAGAGTGATAAAGGACAACTATCGTCCAAAAATCTGTTGAGGGAAGTCAACGAGGCGGACTTGAAAGTGAGGCAAAATAGCAGGAAACAGATTTCAAGAGGTACCTTGGAATCGCCTGTAAAGCACAGGAAGAGGGGCACAACTTGGACAATGGTGCCCTTGGCCAAAATGGGCGTATGCGTTTTCTCCTGAATATATTCAGGAGAAAACGCATACGCCCTTTTTGGCCAAGCAAGCAAGCGGGCAATGCAAATCTGAACTACAAAGAAGTATCACTTCCCACCGGTCAAAAGGGACATCCACAAAATGTGTAAAAACCTGAAAGGCAAGACAGGCCCTGGAGAACTGGGAGCCTTGTTATGCTGATGGGCGGGATGTAAATTGCCAACTGCCTCACTGGAGGAGTGCATTGTGTTCCCTAAAACAAGTAAACAACAGAGCTACAGAGCCAAGGCCACTTCCAGTCTAGGGAATATACCTGGGGAAAACTGAAAATCAATAAGAAAGAGCCACCTCCAAATTTAGGGCTGCACTGACTACAAGAACCTCAACTTGGGTACACCTTAAATATCCCAGGAAATATAAAAATGGTTCAAAACATTGTGGTACTTACGTACGATGGAATATCCCTCAGCCATGAAATCAATGTCATAAGACCAGTAGCAGCAAAGTGAGTGGATTCAGGTACGATGATTCTAAGTGAAATAAGTCACACAGAAAAAGAAACTTATCATAAGATATCACTTAGGAAGATCCTGTAAACATGGCTACACGTGAACTGAGTTAGGAAAGAGAACAGAGTCTCACATTTAGAAAACACTCTTATGCCTGCATAAAGGGGAAGGAGAGGTGGGGTGATGCATAAAACCAGAGTTTGATATAAGCACAGGGACCGTTTCAAAAACCAACTTTGGAATAGACAAGACCTACAACTTCCTCAGTGAAAGAGACTCAAAACCCCATATTTCCCACAGAGGAATATATCTGACTAGTAAGAATCTTAAAACCTATGTATTGATATGTCTCCATAAGGGAATCAAGTGTGTCTAGAGTGGCATAAACATGGCAGCGAGAATCAGCTCAAACCCACTATAAAAAGGAATTTCAAAAGCAAAACCAAAAAACAGGGAAATTCTTTACAATTCCTTCAGGGTGTCTGAGGAAACCTGGAAAGACCCTATCTACAATGACAGCTGGATGTGGCATAAGGCTGGACACTTGGGACTGAGAGGATTGGTGAGATTGGGTGAGCAAATGCAGACCCTTTCAAGCAATAATGCATGGCCCCCATTCCATGGGTCCCAACTCTCCAGGTTCAAGGGAATATTACTACAGCTATAACATGTACAGGAAACCTAGAGAATGGACACACTGTGAATACGAAAGGTTTCTAAAACTCAACAAATAGTCCCTCTCCTGGTGCTCCAGTTTGACTTTCCAACTGCCTTACTATCAATCTCCCAACTTGAACAGACAGGCCCTTTAACCTCCTGGTTTGCACAGGTTCCCAATTTGGCAGAGGATGGAAGGGACGAGGGAGAACCCATGAGAGAGTAGCTGTTAGGCATTTGGACGGGCACATGTCACTCTAATTTCCCGGCAGGAAGAAGAATTAACCAAAGTCTCAGCCACCCACCGGGAACCAGTATAGGACATGATCCAAAATTTTGGACTTGTGTTCAGCTCACAAAAAACGAGTTGAGAAATGGAGCTCAGGGGCACAGCAATTCACAAACTGGCAGAGTGATAAAGGACAACTATCGTCAAAAAATCTGTTGAGGGAAGTCAACGAGGCGGACTTGAAAGCGAGGCAAAATAGCAGGAAACAGATTTCAAGAGGTACCTTGGAATCGCCTGTAAAGCACAGGAAGAGGGGCACAACTTGGACAATGGTGCCCTTGGCCAAAATGGGCGTATGCGTTTTCTCCTGAATATATTCAGGAGAAAACGCATACGCCCTTTTTGGCCAAGCAAGCAAGCGGGCAATGCAAATCTGCACTACAAAGAAGTATCATTTCCCACCGGTCAAAAGGGACATCCACAACATGTGTAAAAACCAGAAAGGCAAGACAGGCCCAGGAGAACTGGGAGCCTTGTTATGCTGATGGGCGGGATGTAAATTGCCAACTGCCTCACTGGAGGAGTGCATTGTGTTCCCTAAAACAAGTAAACAACAGAGCTACAGAGCCAAGGCCACTTCCAGTCTAGGGAATATACCATGGGAAAACTGAAAATCAATAAGAAAGAGCCACCTCCAAATTTAGGGCTGCACTGACTACAAGAACCTCAACTTGGGTACACCTTAAATATCCCAGGAAATATAAAAATGGTTCAAAACATTGTGGTACTTACGTATGATGGAATATCCCTCAGCGATGAAATCAATGTCATAAGACCAGTAGCAGCAAAGTGAGTGGATTCAGGTACGATGATTCTAAGTGAAATAAGTCACACAGAAAAAGAAACTTATCATAAGATATCACTTATGAAGATCCTGTAAACATGGCTACACGTGAACTGAGTTAGGAAAGAGAACAGAGTCTCACATTTAGAAAACACTCTTATGCCTGCATAAAGGGGAAGGAGAGGTCGGGTGATGCATAAAACCAGAGTTTGATATAAGCACAGGGACCGTTCCAAAAACCAACTTTGGAATAGACAAGACCTATACCTTCCTCAGTGAAAGAGACTCAAAACCCCATATTTCCCGCAGAGGAATATATCTGACTAGTAAGAATCTTAAAACCTATGTATTGATATGACTCCATAAGGGAATCAAGTGTGTCTAGAGTGGCATAAACATGGCAGCGAGAATCAGCTCAAACCCACTATAAAAAGGAATTTCAAAAGCAAAACGAAAAAACAGGGATATTCTTTACAATTCCTTCAGGGTGTCTGAGGAAACCTGGAAAGACCCTATCTACAATGACAGCTGAATGTGGCATAAGGCTGGACACTTGGGACAGAGAGGATTGGTGAGATTGGTGAGCAAATGCAGACCCTTTCAAGCAATAATGCATGGCCCCCATTCCATGGGTCCCAACTCTCCAGGTTCAAGGGAATATTACTACAGCTATAACATGTACAGGAAACCTAGAGAATGTACACACTGTGAATACGAAAGGTTTCTAAAACTCAATGAATAGTCCCTCTCCTGGTGCTCCAGTTTGACTTTCCAACTGCCTTACTATCAATCTCCAAACTTGGAGAGACAGGCCCTTTAACCTCCTGGTTTGCACAGGTTCCCAATTTGCCAGAGGATGGAAGGGACGAGGGAGAACCCATGAGAGAGTAGCTGTTAGGCATTTGGACGGGCACATGTCACTCTAATTTCCCGGCAGGAAGAAGAATTAACCAAAGTCTCAGCCACCCACCGGGAACCAGTATAGGATATGATCCAATATTTTGGACTTGTGTTCAGCTCACAAAAAACGAGTTGAGAAATGGAGCTCAGGGGCACAGCAATTCACAATCTGGCAGAGTGATAAAGGACAACTATCGTCCAAAAATCTGTTGAGGGAAGTCAACGAGGCGGACTTGAAAGTGAGGCAAAATAGCAGGAAACAGATTTCAAGAGGTACCTTGGAATCGCCTGTAAAGCACAGGAAGAGGGGCACAACTTGGACAATGGTGCCCTTGGCCAAAATGAGCGTATGCGTTTTCTCCTGAATATATTCAGGAGAAAACGCATACGCCCTTTTTGGCCAAGCAAGCAAGCGGGCAATGCAAATCTGAACTACAAAGAAGTATCACTTCCCACCGGTCAAAAGGGACATCCACAAAATGTGTAAAAACCAGAAAGGCAAGACAGGCCCTGGAGAACTGGGAGCCTTGTTATGCTGATGGGCGGGATGTAAATTGCCAACTGCCTCACTGGAGGAGTGCATTGTGTTCCCTAAAACAAGTAAACAACAGAGCTACAGAGCCAAGGCCACTTCCAGTCTAGGGAATATACCTTGGGAAAACTGAAAATCAATAAGAAAGAGCCACCTCCAAATTTAGGGCTGCACTGACTACAAGAACCTCAACTTGGGTACACCTTAAATATCCCAGGAAATATAAAAATGGTTCAAAACATTGTGGTACTTACGTACGATGGAATATCCCTCAGCCATGAAATCAATGTCATAAGACCAGTAGCAACAAAGTGAGTGGATTCAGGTACGATGATTCTAAGTGAAATAAGTCACACAGAAAAAGAAACTTATCATAAGATATCACTTAGGAAGATCCTGTAAACATGGCTACACGTGAACTGAGTTAGGAAAGAGAACAGAGTCTCACATTTAGAAAACACTCTTATGCCTGCATAAAGGGGAAGGAGAGGTGGGGTGATGCATAAAACCAGAGTTTGATATAAGCACAGGGACCGTTTCAAAAACCAACTTTGGAATAGACAAGACCTACACCTTCCTCAGTGAAAGAGACTCAAAACCCCATATTTCCCACAGAGGAATATATCTGACTAGTAAGAATCTTAAAACCTATGTATTGATATGTCTCCATAAGGGAATCAAGTGTGTCTAGAGTGGCATAAACATGGCAGCGAGAATCAGCTCAAACCCACTATAAAAAGGAATTTCAAAAGCAAAACCAAAAAACAGGGAAATTCTTTACAATTCCTTCAGGGTGTCTGAGGAAACCTGGAAAGACCCTATCTACAATGACAGCTGGATGTGGCATAAGGCTGGACACTTGGGACTGAGAGGATTGGTGAGATTGGGTGAGCAAATGCAGACCCTTTCAAGCAATAATGCATGGCCCCCATTCCATGGGTCCCAACTCTCCAGGTTCAAGGGAATATTACTACAGCTATAACATGTACAGGAAACCTAGAGAATGGACACACTGTGAATACGAAAGGTTTCTAAAACTCAACAAATAGTCCCTCTCCTGGTGCTCCAGTTTGACTTTCCAACTGCCTTACTATCAATCTCCCAACTTGGACAGACAGGCCCTTTAACCTCCTGGTTTGCACAGGTTCCCAATTTGGCAGAGGATGGAAGGGACGAGGGAGAACCCATGAGAGAGTAGCTGTTAGGCATTTGGACGGGCACATGTCACTCTAATTTCCCGGCAGGAAGAAGAATTAACCAAAGTCTCAGCCACCCACCGGGAACCAGTATAGGACATGATCCAAAATTTTGGACTTGTGTTCAGCTCACAAAAAACGAGTTGAGAAATGGAGCTCAGGGGCACAGCAATTCACAAACTGGCAGAGTGATAAAGGACAACTATCGTCCAAAAATCTGTTGAGGGAAGTCAACGAGGCGGACTTGAAAGCGAGGCAAAATAGCAGGAAACAGATTTCAAGAGGTACCTTGGAATCGCCTGTAAAGCACAGGAAGAGGGGCACAACTTGGACAATGGTGCCCTTGGCCAAAATGGGCGTATGCGTTTTCTCCTGAATATATTCAGGAGAAAACGCATACGCCCTTTTTGGCCAAGCAAGCAAGCGGGCAATGCAAATCTGCACTACAAAGAAGTATCATTTCCCACCGGTCAAAAGGGACATAAACAACATGTGTAAAAACCAGAAAGGCAAGACAGGCCCAGGAGAACTGGGAGCCTTGTTATGCTGATGGGCGGGATGTAAATTGCCAACTGCCTCACTGGAGGAGTGCATTGTGTTCCCTAAAACAAGTAAACAACAGAGCTACAGAGCCAAGGCCACTTCCAGTCTAGGGAATATACCATGGGAAAACTGAAAATCAATAAGAAAGAGCCACCTCCAAATTTAGGGCTGCACTGACTACAAGAACCTCAACTTGGGTACACCTTAAATATCCAGGGAAATATAAAAATGGTTCAAAACATTGTGGTACTTACGTATGATGGAATATCCCTCAGCGATGAAATCAATGTCATAAGACCAGTAGCAGCAAAGTGAGTGGATTCAGGTACGATGATTCTAAGTGAAATAAGTCACACAGAAAAAGAAACTTATCATAAGATATCACTTATGAAGATCCTGTAAACATGGCTACACGTGAACTGAGTTAGGAAAGAGAACAGAGTCTCACATTTAGAAAACACTCTTATGCCTGCATAAAGGGGAAGGAGAGGTCGGGTGATGCATAAAACCAGAGTTTGATATAAGCACAGGGACCGTTCCAAAAACCAACTTTGGAATAGACAAGACCTACACCTTCCTCAGTGAAAGAGACTCAAAACCCCATATTTCCCGCAGAGGAATATATCTGACTAGTAAGAATCTTAAAACCTATGTATTGATATGACTCCATAAGGGAATCAAGTGTGTCTAGAGTGGCATAAACATGGCAGCGAGAATCAGCTCAAACCCACTATAAAAAGGAATTTCAAAAGCAAAACGAAAAAACAGGGATATTCTTTACAATTCCTTCAGGGTGTCTGAGGAAACCTGGAAAGACACTATCTACAATGACAGCTGGATGTGGCATAAGGCTGGACACTTGGGACTGAGAGGATTGGTGAGATTGGGTGAGCAAATGCAGACCCTTTCAAGCAATAATGCATGGCCCCCATTCCATGGGTCCCAACTCTCCAGGTTCAAGGGAATATTACTACAGCTATAACATGTACAGGAAACCTAGAGAATGTACACACTGTGAATACGAAAGGTTTCTAAAACTCAATGAATAGTCCCTCTCCTGGTGCTCCAGTTTGACTTTCCAACTGCCTTACTATCAATCTCCCAACTTGGAGAGACAGGCCCTTTAACCTCCTGGTTTGCACAGGTTCCCAATTTGGCAGAGGATGGAAGGGACGAGGGAGAACCCATGAGAGAGTAGCTGTTAGGCATTTGGACGGGCACATGTCACTCTAATTTCCCGGCAGGAAGAAGAATTAACCAAAGTCTCAGCCACCCACCGGGAACCAGTATAGGACATGATCCAAAATTTTGGACTTGTGTTCAGCTCACAAAAAACGAGTTGAGAAATGGAGCTCAGGGGCACAGCAATTCACAAACTGGCAGAGGGATAAAGGACAACTATCGTCCAAAAATCTGTTGAGGGAAGTCAACGAGGCGGACTTGAAAGTGAGGCAAAATAGCAGGAAACAGATTTCAAGAGGTACGTTGGAATCGCGTGTAAAGCAGAGGAAGAGGGGCACAACTTGGACAATGGTGCACTTGGCCAAAAAGGGCGTATGCGTTTTCTCCTGAATATATTCAGGAGAAAACGCATACGCCCTTTTTGGCCAAGCAAGCAAGCGGGCAATGCAAATCTGCACTACAAAGAAGTATCATTTCCCACCGGTCAAAAGGGACATCCACAACATGTGTAAAAACCAGAAAGGCAAGACAGGACCTGAGGAACTGGGAGCCTTGTTATGCTGATGGGTGGGATGTAAATTACCAACTGCCTCACTGGAGGAGTGCATTGTGTTCCCTAAAACAAGTAAACAACAGAGCTACAGAGCCAAGGCCACTTCCAGTCTAGGGAATATACCTTGGGAAAACTGAAAATCAATAAGAAAGAGCCACCTCCAAATTTAGGGCTGCACTGACTACAAGAACCTCAACTTGGGTACACCTTAAATATCCCAGGAAATATAAAAATGGTTCAAAACATTGTGGTACTTACGTACGATGGAATATCCCTCAGCCATGAAATCAATGTCATAAGACCAGTAGCAGCAAAGTGAGTGGATTCAGGTACGATGATTCTAAGTGAAATAAGTCACACAGAAAAAGAAACTTATCATAAGATATCACTTATGAAGATCCTGTAAACATGGCTACACGTGAACTGAGTTAGGAAAGAGAACAGAGTCTCACATTTATAAAACCCTCTTATGCCTGTATAAAGGGGAAGGAGAGGTGGGGTGATGCATAAAACCAGAGTTTGATATAAGCACAGGGACCGTTTCAAAAACCAACTTTGGAATAGACAAGACCTACACCTTCCTCAGTGAAAGAGACTCAAAACCCCATATTTCCCACAGAGGAATATATCTGACTAGTAAGAATCTTAAAACCTATGTATTGATATGTCTCCATAAGGGAATCAAGTGTGTCTAGAGTGGCATAAACATGGCAGCGAGAATCAGCTCAAACCCACTATAAAAAGGAATTTCAAAAGCAAAACCAAAAAACAGGGAAATTCTTTACAATTCCTTCAGGGTGTCTGAGGAAACCTGGAAAGACCCTATCTACAATGACAGCTGGATGTGGCATAAGGCTGGACACTTGGGACTGAGAGGATTGGTGAGATTGGGTGAGCAAACGCAGACCCTTTCAAGCAATAATGCATGGCCCCCATTCCATGGGTCCCAACTCTCCAGGTTCAAGGGAATATTACTACAGCTATAACATGTACAGGAAACCTAGAGAATGGACACACTGTGAATACGAATGGTTTCTAAAACTCAACGAATAGTCCCTCTCCTGGTGCTCCAGTTTGACTTTCCAACTGCCTTACTATCAATCTCCCAACTTGGAGAGACAGGCCCTTTAACCTCCTGGTTTGCACAGGTTCCCAATTTGGCAGAGGATGGAAGGGACGAGGGAGAACCCATGAGAGAGTAGCTGTTAGGCATTTGGACGGGCACATGTCACTCTAATTTCCCGGCAGGAAGAAGAATTAACCAAAGTCTCAGCCACCCACCGGGAACCAGTATAGGACATGATCCAAAATTTTGGACTTGCGTTCAGCTCACAAAAAACGAATTGAGAAGTGGAGCTCAGGGGCACAGCAATTCACAAACTGGCAGAATGATAAAGGACAACTATCGTCCAAAAATCTGTTGAGGGAAGTCAACGAGGCGGACTTGAAAGTGAGGCAAAATAGCAGGAAACAGATTTCAAGAGGTACCTTGGAATCGCCTGTAAAGCACAGGAAGAGGGGCACAACTTGGACAATGGTGCACTTGGCCAAAAAGGGCGTATGCGTTTTCTCCTGAATATATTCAGGAGAAAACGCATACGCCCTTTTTGGCCAAGCAAGCAAGCGGGCAATGCAAATCTGCACTACAAAGAAGTATCACTTCCCACCGGTCAAAAGGGACATCCACAAAATGTGTAAAAACCAGAAAGGCAAGACAGGCCCTGGAGAACTGGGAGCCTTGTTATGCTGATGGGCGGGATGTAAATTGCCAACTGCCTCACTGGAGGAGTGCATTGTGTTCCCTAAAACAAGTAAACAACAGAGCTACAGAGCCAAGGCCACTTCCAGTCTAGGGAATATACCATGTGAAAACTGAAAATCAATAAGAAAGAGCCACCTCCAAATTTAGGGCTGCACTGACTACAAGAACCTCAAGTTGGGTACACCTTAAATATCCCAGGAAATATAAAAATGGTTCAAAACATTTTGGTACTTACGTATGATGGAATATCCCTCAGCCATGAAATCAATGTCATAAGACCAGTAGCAGCAAAGTGAGTGGATTCAGGTACGATGATTCTAAGTGAAATAAGTCACACAGAAAAAGAAACTTATCATAAGATATCACTTATGAAGATCCTGTAAACATGGCTACACGTGAACTGAGTTAGGAAAGAGAACAGAGTCTCACATTTAGAAAACACTCTTATGCCTGCATAAAGGGGAAGGAGAGGTCGGGTGATGCATAAAACCAGAGTTTGATATAAGCACAGGGACCGTTCCAAAAACCAACTTTGGAATAGACAAGACCTACACCTTCCTCAGTGAAAGAGACTCAAAACCCCATATTTCCCACAGAGGAATATATCTGACTAGTAAGAATCTTAAAACCTATGTATTGATATGACTCCATAAGGGAATCAAGTGTGTCTAGAGTGGCATAAACATGGCAGCGAGAATCAGCTCAAACCCACTATAAAAAGGAATTTCAAAAGCAAAACCAAAAAACAGGGAAATTCTTTACAATTCCTTCAGGGTGTCTGAGGAAACCTGGAAAGACCCTATCTACAATGACAGCTGGATGTGGCATAAGGCTGGACACTTGGGCCTGAGAGGATTGGTGAGATTGGGTGAGCAAATGCAGACCCTTTCAAGCAATAATGCATGGCCCCCATTCCATGGGTCCCAACTCTCCAGGTTCAAGGGAATATTACTACAGCTATAACATGTACAGGAAACCTAGAGAATGGACACACTGTGAATACGAAAGGTTTCTAAAACTCAACGAATAGTCCCTCTCCTGGTGCTCCAGTTTGACTTTCCAACTGCCTTACTATCAATCTCCCAACTTGGAGAGACAGGCCCTTTAACCTCCTGGTTTGCACAGGTTCCCAATTTGGCAGAGGATGGAAGAGACGAGGGAGAACCCATGAGAGAGTAGCTGTTAGGCATTTGGACGGGCACATGTCACTCTAATTTCCCGGCAGGAAGAAGAATTAACCAAAGTCTCAGCCACCCACCGGGAACCAGTATAGGACATGATCCAAAATTTTGGACTTGCGTTCAGCTCACAAAAAACGAATTGAGAAGTGGAGCTCAGGGGCACAGCAATTCACAAACTGGCAGAGTGATAAAGGACAACTATCGTCCAAAAATCTGTTGAGGGAAGTCAACGAGGCGGACTTGAAAGCGAGGCAAAATAGCAGGAAACAGATTTAAAGAGGTACCTTGGAATCGCCTGTAAAGCACAGGAAGAGGGGCACAACTTGGACAATGGTGCACTTGGCCAAAAAGGGCGTATGCGTTTTCTCCTGAATATATTCAGGAGAAAACGCATACGCCCTTTTTGGCCAAGCAAGCAAGCGGGCAATGCAAATCTGCACTACAAAGAAGTATCACTTCCCACCGGTCAAAAGGGACATCCACAAAATGTGTAAAAACCAGAAAGGCAAGACAGGCCCAGGAGAACTGGGAGCCTTGTTATGCTGATGGGCGGGATGTAAATTGCCAACTGCCTCACTGGAGGAGTGCAATGTGTTCCCTAAAACAAGTTAACAACAGAGCTACAGAGCCAAGGCCACTTCCAGTCTAGGGAATATACCTTGGGAAAACTGAAAATCAATAAGAAAGAGCCACCTCCAAATTTAGGGCTGCACTGACTACAAGAACCTCAACTTGGGTACACCTTAAATATCCCAGGAAATATAAAAATGGTTCAAAACATTGTGGT
The DNA here is from genome assembly GCF_025265405.1 of Mesoplodon densirostris. Classification (NCBI taxonomy): domain Eukaryota; kingdom Metazoa; phylum Chordata; class Mammalia; order Artiodactyla; family Ziphiidae; genus Mesoplodon; species Mesoplodon densirostris. The sequence goes on along the minus strand of NW_026778232.1, from coordinate 482,486 downwards.
ACTTACGTATGATGGAATATCCCTCAGCGATGAAATCAATGTCATAAGACCAGTAGCAGCAAAGTGAGTGGATTCAGGTACGATGATTCTAAGTGAAATAAGTCACACAGAAAAAGAAACTTATCATAAGATATCACTTATGAAGATCCTGTATACATGGCTACACGTGAACTGAGTTAGGAAAGAGAACAGAGTCTCACATTTAGAAAACACTCTTATGCCTGCATAAAGGGGAAGGAGAGGTGGGGTGATGCATAAAACCAGAGTTTGATATAAGCACAGGGACCGTTCCAAAAACCAACTTTGGAATAGACAAGACCTACACCTTCCTCAGTGAAAGAGACTCAAAACCCCATATTTCCCGCAGAGGAATATATCTGACTAGTAAGAATCTTAAAACCTATGTATTGATATGACTCCATAAGGGAATCAAGTGTGTCTAGAGTGGCATAAACATGGCAGCGAGAATCAGCTCAAACCCACTATAAAAAGGAATTTCAAAAGCAAAACCAAAAAACAGGGAAATTCTTTACAATTCCTTCAGGGTGTCTGATGAAATCTGGAAAGACCCTATCTACAATGACAGCTGGATGTGGCATAAGGCTGGACACTTGGGACTGAGAGGATTGGTGAGATTGGGTGAGCAAATGCAGACCCTTTCAAGCAATAATGCATGGCCCCCATTCCATGGGTCCCAACTCTCCAGGTTCAAGGGAATATTACTACAGCTATAACATGTACAGGAAACCTAGAGAATGGACACACTGTGAATACGAAAGGTTTCTAAAACTCAACGAATAGTCCCTCTCCTGGTGCTCCAGTTTGACTTTCCAACTGCCTTACTATCAATCTCCCAACTTGGAGAGACAGGCCCTTTAACCTCCTGGTTTGCACAGGTTCCCAATTTGGCAGAGGATGGAAGGGACGAGGGAGAACCCATGAGAGAGTAGCTGTTAGGCATTTGGACGGGCACATGTCACTCTAATTTCCCGGCAGGAAGAAGAATTAACCAAAGTCTCAGCCACCCACCGGGAACCAGTATAGGACATGATCCAAAATTTTGGACTTGCGTTCAGCTCACAAAAAACGAGTTGAGAAATGGAGCTCAGGGGCACAGCAATTCACAAACTGGCAGAGTGATAAAGGACAACTATCGTCCAAAAATCTGTTGAGGGAAGTCAACGAGGCGGACTTGAAAGCGAGGCAAAATAGCAGGAAACAGATTTCAAGAGGTACCTTGGAATCGCCTGTAAAGCACAGGAAGAGGGGCACAACTTGGACAATGGTGCACTTGGCCAAAAAGGGCGTATGTGTTTTCTCCTGAATATATTCAGGAGAAAACGCATACGCCCTTTTTAGCCAAGCAAGCAAGCGGGCAATGCAAATCTGCACTACAAAGAAGTATCACTTCCCACCGGTCAAAAGGGACATCCACAAAATGTGTAAAAACCAGAAAGGCAAGACAGGCCCAGGAGAACTGGGAGCCTTGTTATGCTGATGGGCGGGATGTAAATTGCCAACTGCCTCACTGGAGGAGTGCAATGTGTTCCCTAAAACAAGTTAACAACAGAGCTACAGAGCCAAGGCCACTTCCAGTCTAGGGAATATACCTTGGGAAAACTGAAAATCAATAAGAAAGAGCCACCTCCAAATTTAGGGCTGCACTGACTACAAGAACCTCAACTTGGGTACACCTTAAATATCCCAGGAAATATAAAAATGGTTCAAAACATTGTGGTACTTACGTAGGATGGAATATCCCTCAGCGATGAAATCAATGTCATAAGACCAGTAGCAGCAAAGTGAGTGGATTCAGGTACGATGATTCTAAGTGAAATAAGTCACACAGAAAAAGAATCTTATCATAAGATATCACTTATGAAGATCCTGTAAACATGGCTACAGGTGAACTGAGTTAGGAAAGAGAACAGAGTCTCACATTTAGAAAACACTCTTATGCCTGCATAAAGGGGAAGGAGAGGTGGGGTGATGCATAAAACCAGAGTTTGATATAAGCACAGGGACCGTTCCAAAAACCAACTTTGGAATAGACAAGACCTACACCTTCCTCAGTGAAAGAGACTCAAAACCCCATATTTCCCGCAGAGGAATATATCTGACTAGTAAGAATCTTAAAACCTATGTATTGATATGACTCCATAAGGGAATCAAGTGTGTCTAGAGTGGCATAAACATGGCAGCGAGAATCAGCTCAAACCCACTATAAAAAGTAATTTCAAAAGCAAAACCAAAAAACAGGGAAATTCTTTACAATTCCTTCAGGGTGTCTGAGGAAACCTGGAAAGACCCTATCTACAATGACAGCTGGATGTGGCATAAGGCTGGACACTAGGGACTGAGAGGATTGGTGAGATTGGGTGAGCAAATGCAGACCCTTTCAAGCAATAATGCATGGCCCCCATTCCATGGGTCCCAACTCTCCAGGTTCAAGGGAATATTACTACAGCTATAACATGTACAGGAAACCTAGAGAATGGACACACTGTGAATACGAAAGGTTTCTAAAACTCAACGAATAGTCCCTCTCCTGGTGCTCCAGTTTGACTTTCCAACTGCCTTACTATCAATCTCCCAACTTGGAGAGACAGGCCCTTTAACCTCCTGGTTTGCACAGGTTCCCAATTTGGCAGAGGATGGAAGGGACGAGGGAGAACCCATGAGAGAGTAGCTGTTAGGCATTTGGACGGGCACATGTCACTCTAATTTCCCGGCAGGAAGAAGAATTAACCAAAGTCTCAGCCACCCACCGGGAACCAGTATAGGACATGATCCAAAATTTTGGACTTGCGTTCAGCTCACAAAAAACGAGTTGAGAAATGGAGCTCAGGGGCACAGCAATTCACAAACTGGCAGAGTGATAAAGGACAACTATCGTCCAAAAATCTGTTGAGGGAAGTCAACGAGGCGGACTTGAAAGCGAGGCAAAATAGCAGGAAACAGATTTCAAGAGGTACCTTGGAATCGCCTGTAAAGCACAGGAAGAGGGGCACAACTTGGACAATGGTGCACTTGGCCAAAAAGGGCGTATGCGTTTTCTCCTGAATATATTCAGGAGAAAACGCATACGCCCTTTTTGGCCAAGCAAGCAAGCGGGCAATGCAAATCTGCACTACAAAGAAGTATCACTTCCCACCGGTCAAAAGGGAGATCCACAAAATGTGTAAAAACCAGAAAGGCAAGACAGGCCCAGGAGAACTGGGAGCATTGTTATGCTGATGGGTGGGATGTAAACTGCCAACTGCCTCACTGGAGGAGTGCATTGTGTTCCCTAAAACAAGTAAACAACAGAGCTACAGAGCCAAGGCCACTTCCAGTCTAGGGAATATACCTTGGGAAAACTGAAAATCAATAAGAAAGAGCCACCTCCAAATTTAGGGCTGCACTGACTACAAGAACCTCAACTTGGGTACACCTTAAATATCCCAGGAAATATAAAAATGGTTCAAAACATTGTGGTACTTACGTACGATGGAATATCCCTCAGCCATGAAATCAATGTCATAAGACCAGTAGCAGCAAAGTGAGTGGATTCAGGTACGATGATTCTAAGTGAAATAATTCACACAGAAAAAGAAACTTATCATAAGATATCACTTATGAAGATCCTGTAAACATGGCTACACGTGAACTGAGTTAGGAAAGAGAACAGAGTCTCACATTTAGAAAACACTCTTATGCCTGCATAAAGGGGAAGGAGAGGTCGGGTGATGCATAAAACCAGAGTTTGATATAAGCACAGGGACCGTTTCAAAAACCAACTTTGGAATAGACAAGACCTACACCTTCCTCAGTGAAAGAGACTCAAAACCCCATATTTCCCACAGAGGAATATATCTGACTAGTAAGAATCTTAAAACCTATGTATTGATATGTCTCTATAAGGGAATCAAGTGTGTCTAGAGTGGCATAAACATGGCAGCGAGAATCAGCTCAAACCCACTATAAAAAGGAATTTCAAAAGCAAAACCAAAAAACAGGGAAATTCTTTACAATTCCTTCAGGGTGTCTGAGGAAACCTGGAAAGACCCTATCTACAATGACAGCTGGATGTGGCATAAGGCTGGACACTTGGGACTGAGAGGATTGGTGAGATTGGGTGAGCAAATGCAGACCCTTTCAAGCAATAATGCATGGCCCCCATTCCATGGGTCCCAACTCTCCAGGTTCAAGGGAATATTACTACAGCTATAACATGTACAGGAAACCTAGAGAATGGACACACTGTGAATACGAAAGGTTTCTAAAACTCAACGAATAGTCCCTCTCCTGGTGCTCCAGTTTGACTTTCCAACTGCCTTACTATCAATCTCCCAACTTGGAGAGACAGGCCCTTTAACCTCCTGGTTTGCACAGGTTGCCAATTTGGCAGAGGATGGAAGGGACGAGGGAGAACCCATGAGAGAGTAGCTGTTAGGCATTTGGACGGGCACATGTCACTCTAATTTCCCGGCAGGAAGAAGAATTAACCAAAGTCTCAGCCACCCACCGGGAACCAGTATAGGACATGATCCAAAATTTTGGACTTGCGTTCAGCTCACAAAAAACGAGTTGAGAAATGGAGCTCAGGGGCACAGCAATTCACAAACTGGCAGAATGATAAAGGACAACTATCGTCCAAAAATCTGTTGAGGGAAGTCAACGAGGCGGACTTGAAAGCGAGGCAAAATAGCAGGAAACAGATTTCAAGAGGTACCTTGGAATCGCCTGTAAAGCACAGGAAGAGGGGCACAACTTGGACAATGGTGCACTTGGCCAAAAGGGCGTATGCGTTTTCTCCTGAATGTATTCAGGAGAAAACGCATACGCCCTTTTTGGCCAAGCAAGCAAGCGGGCAATGCAAATCTGCACTACAAAGAAGTATCACTTCCCACCGGTCAAAAGGGAGATCCACAAAATGTGTAAAAACCAGAAAGACAAGACAGGCCCTGGAGAACTGGGAGCCTTGTTATGCTGATGGGCGGGATGTAAATTGCCAACTGCCTCACTGGAGGAGTGCATTGTGTTCCCTAAAACAAGTAAACAACAGAGCTACAGAGCCAAGGCCACTTCCAGTCTAGGGAATATACCTTGGGAAAACTGAAAATCAATAAGAAAGAGCCACCTCCAAATTTAGGGCTGCACTGACTACAAGAACCTCAACTTGGGTACACCTTACATATCCCAGGAAATATAAAAATGGTTCAAAACATTGTGGTACTTACGTACGATGGAATATCCCTCAGCCATGAAATCAATGTCATAAGACCAGTAGCAGCAAAGTGAGTGGATTCAGGTACGATGATTCTAAGTGAAATAAGTCACACAGAAAAAGAAACTTATCATAAGATATCACTTATGAAGATCCTGTAAACATGGCTACACGTGAACTGAGTTAGGAAAGAGAACAGAGTCTCACATTTAGAAAACACTCTTATGCCTGCATAAAGCGGATGGAGAGGTCGGGTGATGCATAAAACCAGAGTTTGATATAAGCACAGGGACCGTTCCAAAAACCAACTTTGGAATAGACAAGACCTACACCTTCCTCAGTGAAAGAGACTCAAAACCCCATATTTCCCGCAGAGGAATATATCTGACTAGTAAGAATCTTAAAACCTATGTATTGATATGACTCCATAAGGGAATCAAGTGTGTCTAGAGTGGCATAAACATGGCAGCGAGAATCAGCTCAAACCCACTATAAAAAGGAATTTCAAAAGCAAAACCAAAAAACAGGGAAATTCTTTAAAATTCCTTCAGGGTGTCTGAGGAAACCTGGAAAGACCCTATCTACAATGACAGCTGGATGTGGCATAAGGCTGGACACTTGGGACTGAGAGGATTGGTGAGATTGGGTGAGCAAATGCAGACCCTTTCAAGCAATAATGCATGGCCCCCATTCCATGGGTCCCAACTCTCCAGTTTCAAGGGAATACTACTACAGCTATAACATGTACAGGAAACCTAGAGAATGTACACACTGTGAGTATGAAAGGTTTCTAAAACTCAATGAATAGTCCCTCTCCTGGTGCTCCAGTTTGACTTTCCAACTGCCTTACTATCAATCTCCCAACTTGGAGAGACAGGCCCTTTAACCTCCTGGTTTGCACAGGTTCCCAATGTGGCAGAGGTTTGAAGGGACGAGGGAGAACCCATGAGAGAGTAGCTGTTAGGCATTTGGACGGGCACATGTCACTCTAATTTCCCGGCAGGAAGAAGAATTAACCAAAGTCTCAGCCACCCACCGGGAACCAGTATAGGACATGATCCAAAATTTTGGACTTGTGCTCAGCTCACAAAAAACGAGTTGAGAAATGGAGCTCAGGGGCACAGCAATTCACAAACTGGCAGAGTGATAAAGGACAACTATCGTCCAAAAATCTGTTGAGGGAAGTCAACGAGGCGGACTTGAAAGCGAGGCAAAATAGCAGGAAACAGATTTCAAGAGGTACCTTGGAATCACCTGTAAAGCACAGGAAGAGGGGCACAACTTGGACAATGGTGCACTTGGCCAAAAAGGGCGTATGCGTTTTCTCCTGAATATATTCAGGAGAAAACGCATACGCCCTTTTTGGCCAAGCAAGCAAGCAGGCAATGCAAATCTGCACTACAAAGAAGTATCACTTCCCACCGGTCAAAAGGGACATCCACAAAATGTGTAAAAACCAGAAAGGCAAGACAGGCCCTGGAGAACTGGGAGCCTTGTTATGCTGATGGGCGGGATGTAAATTGCCAACTGCCTCACTGGAGGAGTGCATTGTGTTCCCTAAAACAAGTAAACAACAGAGCTACAGAGCCAAGGCCACTTCCAGTCTAGGGAATATACCTTGGGAAAACTGAAAATCAATATGAAAGAGCCACCTCCAAATTTAGGGCTGCACTGACTACAAGAACCTCAACTTGGGTACACCTTAAATATCCCAGGAAATATAAAAATGGTTCAAAACATTGTGGTACTTACGTACGATGGAATATCCCTCAGCCATGAAATCAATGTCATAAGACCAGTAGCAGCAAAGTGAGTGGATTCAGGTACGATGATTCTAAGTGAAATAAGTCACACAGAAAAAGAAACTTATCATAAGATATCACTTATGAAGATCCTGTAAACATGGCTACACGTGAACTGAGTTAGGAAAGAGAACAGAGTCTCACATTTAGAAAACACTCTTATGCCTGCATAAAGGGGAAGGAGAGGTGGGGTGATGCATAAAACCAGAGTTTGATATAAGCACAGGGACCGTTTCAAAAACCAACTTTGGAATAGACAAGACCTACACCTTCCTCAGTGAAAGAGACTCAAAACCACATATTTCCCGCAGAGGAATATATCTGACTAGTAAGAATCTTAAAACCTATGTATTGATATGACTCCTTAAGGGAATCAAGTGTGTCTAGAGTGGCATAAACATGGCAGCGAGAATCAGCTGAAACCCACTATAAAAAGGAATTTCAAAAGCAAAACCAAAAAACAGGGAAATTCTTTACAATTCCTTCAGGGTGTCTGAGGAATCCTGGAAAGACCCTATCTACAATGACAGCTGGATGTGGCATAAGGCTGGACACTTGGGACTGAGAGGATTGGTGAGATTGGGTGAGCAAATGCAGACCCTTTCAAGCAATAATGCATGGCCCCCATTCCATGGGTCCCAACTCTCCAGGTTCAAGGGAATATTACTACAGCTATAACATGTACAGGAAACCTAGAGAATGGACACACTGTGAATACGAAAGGTTTCTAAAACTCAACGAATAGTCCCTCTCCTGGTGCTCCAGTTTGACTTTCCAACTGCCTTACTATCAATCTCCCAACTTGGAGAGACAGGCCCCTTTAACCTCCTGGTTTGCACAGGTTCCCAATTTGGCAGAGGATGGAAGGGACGAGGGAGAACCCATGAGAGAGTAGCTGTTAGGCATTTGGACGGGCACATGTCACTCTAATTTCCCGGCAGGAAGAAGAATTAACCAAAGTCTCAGCCACCCACCGGGAACCAGTATAGGACATGATCCAAAATTTTGGACTTGCGTTCAGCTCACAAAAAACGAGTTGAAAAATGGAGCTCAGGGGCACAGCAATTCACAAACTGGCAGAGTGATAAAGGACAACTATCGTCCAAAAATCTGTTGAGGGAATGCAGCGAGCCAGACTTGAAAGTGAGGCAGAAGAGCAGGAAACAGATTTCAAGAGGTACGTTGGAATCGCCTTTAAAGCACAGGAAGAGGGGCACAACTTTGAAACTGATGGAATTGGACAAAAAGGGCGTATGCGTTTTCTCCTGAATATATTCAGGAGAAAACGCATACGCCCTTTTTGGCCAAGCAAGCAAGCGGGCAATGCAAATCTGCACTACAAAGAAGTATCACTTCCAAACGGTCAAAAGGGACATCCACAAAATGTGTAAAAACCTGAAAGGCAAGACATGCCCTGGAGAACACGGAGCCATGTTATGCTGATGGGCAGGATGTAAATTGCCAACTGCCTCTCTGGAGGAGTGCATTGTGTTCCCTAAAACAAGTAAACAACAGAGCTACAGAGCCAAGGGCGCTTCCTGTCTAGGGAATATACCTTGGGAAAACTGAAAATCAATAAGACAGATCCACCCCAAAATTTAGGGCTGCACGGTTTACAAGAACCTCAACTTGGGTACACCTTAAATATCCCAGGAAATATAAAATTGGTTCAAAATATTGTGGTACTTACGTACGATGGAATATCCCTCAGCCATGAAATCAATGTCATAAGACCAGTTGCACAAAATGAGTCGATTCAGGTACGATGATTCTAAGTGAAATAAGTCACACAGGAAAAGAAACCTATCATAAGATATCACTTATGAAGCTCCTTTAAACATGGCTACACATGAACTGAGTTTGGAAAGAGAACAGAGTCTCACATTTAGAAAACACTCTTATGCCTGCATAAAGGGGAAGGAGAGGTGGGGTGATGAATAAAACCAGAGTTTGATATAAGCTCAGGCCACATTCCAATAACCAACTATTGAATAGACAAGACCTACACCTTCCTCAGTGAAAGGGAATCAAAACCCCATATTTCCTGCAGAGGAATATATTTCACTTGTAAGAATATTAAAACCAATGTATTGATATATCTGCATAAGGGAATCAAGTGTGTCTAGAGTGGCATAAACATGGCAGCGAGAATCAGCTCAAACCCACTATAAAAAGTAATTTCAAAAACAAAAGAAAAAAACAGGGAAATTCTTTATAATTCCCTCAGGGTCTCTGATGAAACCTGAAATGACTCTATCTCCAATGACAGCTGGATGTGGCATAAGGCTGGACACGTGGGACTGAGAGGACTGGTGAGATTGGGTGAGCAAAAGCAGACCCTTTAAAGCAATAATGCATGGCACCCATTCCATGGGACCCAACTCTTCAGATTGAAGTGAATATTACGACAGCTATAACATGTACGGGAAACCTAGAGAATGGACACACTGGGAATACGAAAGGTTACTAAAACTCAATGAATTGTCCCTCTCCTGGTGCTCTGGTTTGACTTTCCAACTGATTTACTATCAATCTCCCAACATGGAGAGACAGCCCCTTTTACCTCCTGGTTTGCACAGGTTGCCAATTTGGCTGAGGAGGAATGGGAAGAGGGAGATCCAATGAGAGAGTAGCTGTAAGGCATTTGGACGGGCACATGTCACTCTAATTTCCCGGCAGGAAGAATAATTAACCAAAATCTCTCCCACCCACCGGGAACCAGTATAAGTCCTGAACCAAAATTTTGGACTTGCGTTCAGCTCACAAAAAACGAGTTGAAAAATGGAGCTCAGGGGCACAGCAATTCACAAACTGGCAGAGTAATAAAGGACAACTATCGTCCAAAAATCTGTTGAGGGAAGGCAACGAGGCGGACTTGAATGTGAGGCAGAATGGCAGGAAACAGATTTCAAGAGGTACGTTGGAATCACCTTTAAAGCACAGGAAGAGGGGCACAACTTGGACAATGATGCACTTGGCCAAAAAGGGCGTATGCGTTTTCTCCTGAATATATTCAGGAGAAAACGCATACGCCCTTTTTGGCCAAGCAAGCAAGCGGGCAATGCAAATCTGCACTACAAAGAAGTATCACTTCCCAACGGTCAAAAGGGTCATCCACAAAATGTGTAAAAACCTGAAAGGCAAGACAGACCCTGGAGAACAAGGAGCCTTGTTATGCTGATGGGCGGGATGTAAATTGCCAACTGCCTCACTGGAAGAGTGCATTGTGTTCCCTAAAACAAGTAAACAACAGAGCTACAGAGCCAAGGGCGCTTCCAGTCTAGGGAATATACCTTGGGAAAACTGAAAATCAATAAGACAGGGCCACCCCAAAATTTAGGGCTGCACTGACTACAAGAACCTCAACATGGGTACACCTTAAATATCCTAGGAAATATAAAATTGGTTCAAAAAATTGTGGTACTTACGTACGATGGAATATCCCTCAGCCATGAAATCAATGTCATAAGACCAGTTGCACCAAAATGAGTGGATTCAGGTACGATGATTCTAAGTGAAATATGTTACAAAGAAAATGAAACTTATCATAAGATATCACTTATGAAGATCCTGTAAACATGGCTACACATGAACTGAGTTAGGAAAGAGAACAGAGTCTCACATTTAGAAAATACTCTTATGCCTTCTTAAGGGGGAAGGAGAGGTGTGGTGATGCATAAAACCAGAATTTGATATAAGCACAGGTACCATTCCAAAAACCAACTATGGAATAGACAAGACCTACACCTTCCTCAGTGAAAGGGACTCAAAACCCCATATTTCCCACAGATGAATATTTCTCACGAGTAAGAATCATAAAACTTATTTATTGATATGTATCCATAAGGGAATCTACTGAGTCTAGAATGGCATAAACATGGCAGCGAGAATCAGCTCAAACACACAATAAAAAGGAATTACAAAAACAAAACAAAAAAACCGGGTAATTCTTTAAAATTCCTTCGGGGTCTCTGATGAAACCTGGAATGACCCTATCTACAATGACAGCTGGATGTGGCATAAGGCTGGACACTTGGGACTGAGAAAATTGGTGAGATTGGGTGAGCAAAGGCAGTCCCTTTCAAGCAATAATGCATGCCACCTCTTCCATGGGTCCCAACTCTTCATGTTGAAGGGAATATTACTACAGCTATAACATGTACGTGAAACCTAGAGAATAGACACACTGTGATTATGAAAGGTTTCTAAAACTCAACGAATAGTCCCTCTACTGCTGCTCTGGTTTGACTTTCCAACTGCTTTACTATCAATCAACCAACTAGGAGAGACAGCCCCTTTAACCTCCTGGTTCGCACAGGTTGTCAATTTGGCAGAGGATGAAAGGGAAGAGGAAGAAACAATGAGAGAGTAGCTGTTAGGCATTTGGACAGGCACATTTCATACTAATTTCCCGGCAGGAAGAAGAATTAACCAAAGTCTCAGCCACCCACCTGGAACCAGTATAGATCCTGAACCAAAATTTTGGAATTGCGATCAGCTCACAAAAATCGAGTTGTAAAATGGAGCTCAGGGGCACAGCAATTCACAAACTGGCAGAGTAATACAGGACATGTGTCTTCCATAAATCTGTTGAGGGAAGGAAACGAGGCGGACTTGAAAGCGATGCCGAATAGCAGGAAACAGATTTCAAGAGGTACGTTGGAATCGCCTTTAAAGCACAGGAAGAGAGGCACAACTTTGACACTGATGCAATTGGAGAAAAAGGGCGTATGCGTTTTCTCCTGAATATATTCAGGAGAAAACGCATACGCCCTTTTTGGCCAAGCAAGGAAGCGGGCAATGCAAATTTGCACTACAAAGAAGTATCACTTCCCACCGGTCAAAAGGGACATCCACAAAATATGTAAAAACCGGAAAGGCATGACAGGGCCTGGAGAACACAGAGCCTTTTTATGCTGATGGTCCGGATGTAAATTGCCAACTGCCTCTCTGGAGGAGTGCAATGTGTTCCCTAAAACAAGTAAACAACAGAGCTACAGAGCCAAGGGCACTTTCAGTCTAGGGAATATATCTTGGGAAAACTGAAAATCAATAAGACAGAGTCACCCCAAAATTTAGGGCTGCACTGCTTACAAGAACCTCAACTTGGGTACACCTTAAATATCCCAGTAAATATAAAATGGATTCAAAAAATTGTGGTACATACGAAAGATGTAATATCCCTCATCCATGAAATCAATGTCATAAGACCAGTAGCAGCAAAATGAGTCGATTCAGGTACGATGATTCTAAGTGAAATAAGTCACACAGAAAAAGAAACTTATCATAAGATATGACTTTTGGAGATCCTGTAAACATGGCTACATATGAACTGAGTTAGGAAAGAGAACAGTGTCTCACATTTAGAAAAAAACTCGTATGCATGCTTAAGGGAGAAAGAGACGTGGGGTAATGCATAAAACCAGAGTTTGATATAATCACAGGGACCGTTCCAAAAACTTACTATGGAATAGATAAGACCTGCACCTTCCTCAGTGAAAGGGACTCAAAACCACATATTTCCCGCAGAGGAATACATCTGACTAGTAAGAATCTTAAAACCTATGTATTGATATGTCTCCATAAGGTTATCAAGTGTGTCTTGACTGGCATAAACATGGCAGCGAGAATCAGCTCAAACCCACTATAAAAAGGAATTTCAAAAACAAAACAAAAAAACAGGGAAAGTCTTTACAATTCCTTCAGGGTCTCTGATGAAACGTGGAATGAACCTATCTACAATGACAGCTGGATATGGCATAAGGCTGGACACTTGGGACTGAGAGGATTGGTGAGATTGGGTGAGCAAATGCAGACCCATTAAAGCAAGAATGCGTGGCCCCCATTCCATGAATCCCAACTCTCGAGCTTGAAGGGAATATTAATACAGCAAGAACTGGTACAGGAAACCTAGAGAATGGACACACTGTGAATATGAAATGTTTCTAAATCTCAATGAATAGTCCTTCTCCTGGTGCTCTGGTTTGATTTTCAAACTGCTTTACTATCAATCTCCAAACTTGGAGACACAGCGCCATTTACCTCCTGGTTCGAACAGGTTGCCAATTTGGCAGAGGATGAAAGGGAAGAGGGAGAACCAATGAGAGAGTAGCTGTTAGGGATTTGGACGGGCAGGTGTCACTCTAATATACCGGTAGGAAGAAGAATTAACCAAAGTCTCAGCCACCCACCGGGAACCAGTATAGGACAGGATCCAAAATTTTGGACTTGCGTTCAGCTCACAAAAAACGAGTTGAGAAATGGAGCTCAGGGGCACAGCAATTCACAAACGGGCAGAGTGATAAAGGACAACTATCGTCCAAAAATCTGTTGAGGGAAGTCAGCAAGGCGGACTTGAAAGCGAGGCAAAATAGCAGGAAACAGATTTCAAGAGGTACCTTGGAATCGCCTGTAAAGTACAGGAAGAGGGGCACAACTTGGACAATGGTGCACTTGGCCAAAAAGGGCGTATGCGTTTTCTCCTGAATATATTCAGGAGAAAACGCATACGCCCTTTTTGGCCAAGCAAGCAAGCGGGCAATGCAAATCTGCACTACAAAGAAGTATCACTTCCCACCGGTCAAAAGGGACATCCACAAAATGTGTAAAAACCAGAAAGGCAAGACAGGCCCTGGAGAACAGGGAGCCTTGTTATGCTGATGGGCGGGATATAAATTGCCAACTGCCTCACTGGAGGAGTGCATTGTGTTCCCTAAAACAAGTAAACAACAGAGCTACAGAGCCAAGGCCACTTCCAGTCTAGGGAATATACCTGGGGAAAACTGAAAATCAATAAGAAAGAGCCACCTCCAAATTTAGGGCTTCACTGGCTACAAGAACCTCAACTTGGGTACACCTTAAATATCCCAGGAAATATAAAAATGGTTCAAAACATTGTGGTACTTACGTACGATGGAATATCCCTCAGCCATGAAATCAATGTCATAAGACCAGTAGCAGCAAAGTGAGTGGATTCAGGTACGATGATTCTAAGTGAAATAAGTCACACAGAAAAAGAAACTTATCATAAGATATCACTTATGAAGATCCTGTAAACATGGCTACACGTGAACTGAGTTAGGAAAGAGAACAGAGTCTCACATTTAGAAAACACTCTTATGCCTGCATAAAGGGGAAGGAGAGGTGGGGTGATGCATAAAACCAGAGTTTGATATAAGCACAGGGACCGTTTCAAAAACCAACTTTGGAATTGACAAGACCGACACCTTCCTTAGTGAAAGAGACTAAAAACGCCATATTTCCCGCAGAGGAATATATCTGACTAGTAAGAATCTTAAAACCTATGTATTGATATGACTCCATGAGGGAATCAAGTGTGTCTAGAGTGGCATAAACATGGCAGCGAGAATCAGCTCAAACCCACTATAAAAAGGAATTTCAAAAGCAAAACCAAAAAACAGGGAAATTCTTTACAATTCCTTCAGGGTGTCTGAGGAAACCTGGAAAGACCCTATCTACAATGACAGCTGGATGTGGCATAAGGCTGGACACTTGGGACTGAGAGGATTGGTGAGATTGGGTGAGCAAATGCAGACCCTTTCAAGCAATAATGCATGGCCCCCATTCCATGGGTCCCAACTCTCCAGGTTCAAGGGAATATTACTACAGCTATAACATTTACAGGAAACCTAGAGAATGGACACACTGTGAATACGAAAGGTTTCTAAAACTCAACGAATAGTCCCTCTCCTGGTGCTCCAGTTTGACTTTCCAACTGCCTTACTATCAATATCCCAACTTGGAGAGACAGGCCCTTTAACCTCCTGGTTTGCACAGGTTCCCAATTTGGCAGAGGATGGAAGGGATGAGAGAGAACCCATGAGAGAGTAGCTGTTAGGCATTTGGACGGGCACATGTCACTCTAATTTCCCGGCAGGAAGAAGAATTAACCAAAGTCTCAGCCACCCACCGGGAACCAGTATAGGACATGATCCAAAATTTTGGACTTGCGTTCAGCTCACAAAAAACGAGTTGAGAAATGGAGCTCAGGGGCACAGCAATTCACAAACTGGCAGAGTGATAAAGGACAACTATCGTCCAAAAATCTGTTGAGGGAAGTCAACGAGGCGGACTTGAAAGTGAGGCAAAATAGCAGGAAACAGATTTCAAGAGGTACGTTGGAATCGCCTGTAAAGCACAGGAAGAGGGGCACAACTTGGACAATGGTGCACTTGGCCAAAAAGGGCGTATGCGTTTTCTCCTGAATATATTCAGGAGAAAACGCATACGCCCTTTTTGGCCAAGCAAGCAAGCGGGCAATGCAAATCTGCACTACAAAGAAGTATCACTTCCCACCGGTCAAAAGGGACATCCACAAAATGTGTAAAAACCAGAAAGGCAAGACAGGCCCTGGAGAACAGGGAGCCTTGTTATGCTGATGGGTGGGATGTAAATTGCTAACTGCCTCACTGGAGGAGTGCATTGTGTTCCCTAAAACAAGTAAACAACAGAGCTACAGAGCCAAGGCCACTTCCAGTGTAGGGAATATACCTGGGGAAAACTGAA
Organism: Mesoplodon densirostris; assembly: GCF_025265405.1. Classification (NCBI taxonomy): domain Eukaryota; kingdom Metazoa; phylum Chordata; class Mammalia; order Artiodactyla; family Ziphiidae; genus Mesoplodon; species Mesoplodon densirostris. The sequence continues at coordinate 466,949 of NW_026778232.1, read as the reverse complement.
AATCAATAAGAAAGAGCCACCTCCAAATTTAGGGCTGCACTGGCTACAAGAACCTCAACTTGGGTACACCTTAAATATCCCAGGAAATATAAAAATGGTTCAAAACATTGTGGTACTTACGTACGATGGAATATCCCTCAGCATTGAATTCAATGTCATAAGACCAGGAGCAGCAAAGTGAGTGGATTCAGGTACGATGATTCTAAGTGAAATAAGTCACACAGAAAAAGATACTTATCATAAGATATCACTTATGAAGATCCTGTAAACATGGCTACACGTGAACTGAGTTAGGAAAGAGAACAGAGTCTCACATTTAGAAAACACTCTTATGCCTGCATAAAGGGGAAGGAGAGGTGGGGTGATGCATAAAACCAGAGTTTGATATAAGCACAGGGACCGTTTCAAAAACCAACTTTGGAATAGACAAGACCTACACCTTCCTCAGTGAAAGAGACTCAAAACCCCATATTTCCCACAGAGGAATATATCTGACTAGTAAGAATCTTAAAACCTATGTATTGATATGTCTCCATAAGGGAATCAAGTGTGTCTAGAGTGGCATAAACATGGCAGCGAGAATCAGCTCAAACCCACTATAAAAAGGAATTTCAAAAGCAAAACCAAAAAACAGGGAAATTCTTTACAATTCCTTCAGGGTGTCTGAGGAAACCTGGAAAGACCCTATCTACAATGAGAGCTGGATGTGGCATAAGGCTGGACACTTGGGACTGAGAGGATTGGTGAGATTGGGTGAGCAAATGCAGACCCTTTCAAGCAATAATGCATGGCCCCCATTCCATGGGTCCCAACTCTCCAGGTTCAAGGGAATATTACTACAGCTATAACATGTACAGGAAACCTAGAGAATGGACACACTGTGAATACCAAAGGTTTCTAAAACTCAACGAATAGTCCCTCTCCTGGTGCTCCAGTTTGACTTTCCAACTGCCTTACTATCAATCTCCCAACTTGGAGAGACAGGCCCTTTAACCTCCTGGTTTGCACAGGTTCCCAATTTGGCAGAGGATGGAAGGGACGAGGGAGAACCCATGAGAGAGTAGCTGTTAGGCATTTGGACGGGCACATGTCACTCTAATTTCCCGGCAGGAAGAAGAATTAACCAAAGTCTCAGCCACCCACCGGGAACCAGTATAGGACAGGATCCAAAATTTTGGACTTGCGTTCAGCTCACAAAAAACGAGTTGAGAAATGGAGCTCAGGGGCACAGCAATTCACAAACTGGCAGAGTGATAAAGGACAACTATCGTCCAAAAATCTGTTGAGGGAAGTCAACGAGGCGGACTTGAAAGTGAGGCAAAATAGCAGGAAACAGATTTCAAGAGGTACGTTGGAATCGCCTATAAAGCACAGGAAGAGGGGCACAACTTGGACAATGGTGCACTTGGCCAAACAGGGCGTATGCGTTTTCTCCTGAATATATTCAGGAGAAAACGCATACACCCTGTTTGGCCAAGCAAGCAAGCGGGCAATGCAAATCTGCACTACAAAGAAGTATCACTTCCCACCGGTCAAAAGGGACATCCACAAAATGTGTAAAAACCAGAAAGGCAAGACAGGCCCTGGAGAACAGGGAGCCTTGTTATGCTGATGGGCGGGATGTAAATTGCCAACTGCCTCACTGGAGGAGTGCATTGTGTTCCCTAAAACAAGTAAACAACAGAGCTACAGAGCCAAGGCCACTTCCAGTCTAGGGAATATACCTGGGGAAAACTGAAAATCAATAAGAAAGAGCCACCTCCAAATTTAGGGCTGCACTGGCTACAAGAACCTCAACTTGGGTACACCTTAAATATCCCAGGAAATATAAAAATGGTTCAAAACATTGTGGTACTTACGTACGATGGAATATCCCTCAGCCATGAAATCAATGTCATAAGACCAGTAGCAGCAAAGTGAGTGGATTCAGGTACGATGATTCTAAGTGAAATAAGTCACACAGAAAAAGAAACTTATCATAAGATATCACTTATGAAGATCCTGTAAACATGGCTACACGTGAACTGAGTTAGGAAAGAGAACAGAGTCTCACATTTAGAAAACACTCTTATGCCTGCATAAAGGGGAAGGAGAGGTGGGGTGATGCATAAAACCAGAGTTTGATATAAGCACAGGGACCGTTTCAAAAACCAACTTTGGAATTGACAAGACCGACACCTTCCTTAGTGAAAGAGACTAAAAACGCCATATTTCCCGCAGAGGAATATATCTGACTAGTAAGAATCTTAAAACCTATGTATTGATATGACTCCATGAGGGAATCAAGTGTGTCTAGAGTGGCATAAACATGGCAGCGAGAATCAGCTCAAACCCACTATAAAAAGGAATTTCAAAAGCAAAACCAAAAAACAGGGAAATTCTTTACAATTCCTTCAGGGTGTCTGAGGAAACCTGGAAAGACCCTATCTACAATGACAGCTGGATGTGGCATAAGGCTGGACACTTGGGACTGAGAGGATTGGTGAGATTGGGTGAGCAAATGCAGACCCTTTCAAGCAATAATGCATGGCCCCCATTCCATGGGTCCCAACTCTCCAGGTTCAAGGGAATATTACTACAGCTATAACATTTACAGGAAACCTAGAGAATGGACACACTGTGAATACGAAAGGTTTCTAAAACTCAACGAATAGTCCCTCTCCTGGTGCTCCAGTTTGACTTTCCAACTGCCTTACTATCAATATCCCAACTTGGAGAGACAGGCCCTTTAACCTCCTGGTTTGCACAGGTTCCCAATTTGGCAGAGGATGGAAGGGATGAGAGAGAACCCATGAGAGAGTAGCTGTTAGGCATTTGGACGGGCACATGTCACTCTAATTTCCCGGCAGGAAGAAGAATTAACCAAAGTCTCAGCCACCCACCGGGAACCAGTATAGGACATGATCCAAAATTTTGGACTTGCGTTCAGCTCACAAAAAACGAGTTGAGAAATGGAGCTCAGGGGCACAGCAATTCACAAACTGGCAGAGTGATAAAGGACAACTATCGTCCAAAAATCTGTTGAGGGAAGTCAACGAGGCGGACTTGAAAGTGAGGCAAAATAGCAGGAAACAGATTTCAAGAGGTACGTTGGAATCGCCTGTAAAGCACAGGAAGAGGGGCACAACTTGGACAATGGTGCACTTGGCCAAAAAGGGCGTATGCGTTTTCTCCTGAATATATTCAGGAGAAAACGCATACGCCCTTTTTGGCCAAGCAAGCAAGCGGGCAATGCAAATCTGCACTACAAAGCAGTATCACTTCCCACCGGTCCAAAGGGACATCCACAAAATGTGTAAAAACCAGAAAGGCAAGACAGGCCCTGGAGAACAGGGAGCCTTGTTATGCTGATGGGTGGGATGTAAATTGCTAACTGCCTCACTGGAGGAGTGCATTGTGTTCCCTAAAACAAGTAAACAACAGAGCTACAGAGCCAAGGCCACTTCCAGTGTAGGGAATATACCTGGGGAAAACTGAAAATCAATAAGAAAGAGCCACCTCCAAATTTAGGGCTGCACTGGCTACAAGAACCTCAACTTGGGTACACCTTAAATATCCCAGGAAATATAAAAATGGTTCAAAACATTGTGGTACTTACGTACGATGGAATATCCCTCAGCATTGAATTCAATGTCATAAGACCAGGAGCAGCAAAGTGAGTGGATTCAGGTACGATGATTCTAAGTGAAATAAGTCACACAGAAAAAGATACTTATCATAAGATATCACTTATGAAGATCCTGTAAACATGGCTACACGTGAACTGAGTTAGGAAAGAGAACAGAGTCTCACATTTAGAAAACACTCTTATGCCTGCATAAAGGGGAAGGAGAGGTGGGGTGATGCATAAAACCAGAGTTTGATATAAGCACAGGGACCGTTTCAAAAACCAACTTTGGAATAGACAAGACCTACACCTTCCTCAGTGAAAGAGACTCAAAACCCCATATTTCCCACAGAGGAATATATCTGACTAGTAAGAATCTTAAAACCTATGTATTGATATGTCTCCATAAGGGAATCAAGTGTGTCTAGAGTGGCATAAACATGGCAGCGAGAATCAGCTCAAACCCACTATAAAAAGGAATTTCAAAAGCAAAACCAAAAAACAGGGAAATTCTTTACAATTCCTTCAGGGTGTCTGAGGAAACCTGGAAAGACCCTATCTACAATGAGAGCTGGATGTGGCATAAGGCTGGACACTTGGGACTGAGAGGATTGGTGAGATTGGGTGAGCAAATGCAGACCCTTTCAAGCAATAATGCATGGCCCCCATTCCATGGGTCCCAACTCTCCAGGTTCAAGGGAATATTACTACAGCTATAACATGTACAGGAAACCTAGAGAATGGACACACTGTGAATACGAAAGGTTTCTAAAACTCAACGAATAGTCCCTCTCCTGGTGCTCCAGTTTGACTTTCCAACTGCCTTACTATCAATCTCCCAACTTGGAGAGACAGGCCCTTTAACCTCCTGGTTTGCACAGGTTCCCAATTTGGCAGAGGATGGAAGGGACGAGGGAGAACCCATGAGAGAGTAGCTGTTAGGCATTTGGACGGGCACATGTCACTCTAATTTCCCGGCAGGAAGAAGAATTAACCAAAGTCTCAGCCACCCACCGGGAACCAGTATAGGACAGGATCCAAAATTTTGGACTTGCGTTCAGCTCACAAAAAACGAGTTGAGAAATGGAGCTCAGGGGCACAGCAATTCACAAAGTGGCAGAGTGATAAAGGACAACTATCGTCCAAAAATCTGTTGAGGGAAGTCAACGAGGCGGACTTGAAAGTGAGGCAAAATAGCAGGAAACAGATTTCAAGAGGTACGTTGGAATCGCCTGTAAAGCACAGGAAGAGGGGCACAACTTGGACAATGGTGCACTTGGCCAAACAGGGCGTATGCGTTTTCTCCTGAATATATTCAGGAGAAAACGCATACACCCTGTTTGGCCAAGCAAGCAAGCGGGCAATGCAAATCTGCACTACAAAGAAGTATCACTTCCCACCGGTCAAAAGGGACATCCACAAAATGTGTAAAAACCAGAAAGGCAAGACAGGCCCTGGAGAACAGGGAGCCTTGTTATGCTGATGGGCGGGATGTAAATTGCCAACTGCCTCACTGGAGGAGTGCATTGTGTTCCCTAAAACAAGTAAACAACAGAGCTACAGAGCCAAGGCCACTTCCAGTCTAGGGAATATACCTGGGGAAAACTGAAAATCAATAAGAAAGAGCCACCTCCAAATTTAGGGCTGCACTGGCTACAAGAACCTCAACTTGGGTACACCTTAAATATCCCAGGAAATATAAAAATGGTTCAAAACATTGTGGTACTTACGTACGATGGAATATCCCTCAGCCATGAAATCAATGTCATAAGACCAGTAGCAGCAAAGTGAGTGGATTCAGGTACGATGATTCTAAGTGAAATAAGTCACACAGAAAAAGAAACTTATCATAAGATATCACTTAGGAAGATCCTGTAAACATGGCTACACGTGAACTGAGTTAGGAAAGAGAACAGAGTCTCACATTTAGAAAACACTCTTATGCCTGCATAAAGGGGAAGGAGAGGTGGGGTGATGCATAAAACCAGAGTTTGATATAAGCACAGGGACCGTTCCAAAAACCAACTTTGGAATAGACAAGACCTACACCTTCCTCAGTGAAAGAGACTCAAAACCCCATATTTATCGCAGAGGAATATATCTGACTAGTAAGAATCTTAAAACCTATGTATTGATATGACTCCATAAGGGAATCAAGTGTGTCTAGAGTGGCATAAACATGGCAGCGAGAATCAGCTCAAACCCACTATAAAAAGGAATTTCAAAAGCAAAACCAAAAAACAGGGAAATTCTTTACAATTCCTTCAGGGTGTCTGAGGAAACCTGGAAAGACCCTATCTACAATGAGAGCTGGATGTGGCATAAGGCTGGACACTTGGGACTGAGAGGATTGGTGAGATTGGGTGAGCAAATGCAGACCCTTTCAAGCAATAATGCATGGCCCCCATTCCATGGGTCCCAACTCTCCAGGTTCAAGGGAATATTACTACAGCTATAACATGTACAGGAAACCTAGAGAATGGACACACTGTGAATACGAAAGGTTTCTAAAACTCAACGAATAGTCCCTCTCCTGGTGCTCCAGTTTGACTTTCCAACTGCCTTACTATCAATCTCCCAACTTGGAGAGACAGGCCCTTTAACCTCCTGGTTTGCACAGGTTCCCAATTTGGCAGAGGATGGAAGGGACGAGGGAGAACCCATGAGAGAGTAGCTGTTAGGCATTTGGACGGGCACATGTCACTCTAATTTCCCGGCAGGAAGAAGAATTAACCAAAGTCTCAGCCACCCACCGGGAACCAGTATAGGACATGATCCAAAATTTTGGACTTGCGTTCAGCTCACAAAAAACGAGTTGAGAAATGGAGCTCAGGGGCACAGCAATTCACAAACTGGCAGAGTGATAAAGGACAACTATCGTCCAAAAATCTGTTGAGGGAAGTCAACGAGGCGGACTTGAAAGTGAGGCAAAATAGCAGGAAACAGATTTCAAGAGGTACGTTGGAATCGCCTGTAAAGCACAGGAAGAGGGGCACAACTTGGACAATGGTGCACTTGGCCAAAAAGGGTGTATGCGTTTTCTCCTGAATATATTCAGGAGAAAACGCATACACCCTTTTTGGCCAAGCAAGCAAGCGGGCAATGCAAATCTGCACTACAAAGAAGTATCACTTCCCACCGGTCAAAAGGGACATCCACAAAATGTGTAAAAACCAGAAAGGCAAGACAGGCCCTGGAGAACTGGGAGCCTTGTTATGCTGATGGGCGGGATGTAAATTGCCAACTGCCTCACTGGAGGAGTGCATTGTGTTCCCTAAAACAAGTAAACAACAGAGCTACAGAGCCAAGGCCACTTCCAGTCTAGGGAATATACCTGGGGAAAACTGAAAATCAATAAGAAAGAGCCACCTCCAAATTTACGGCTGCACTGGCTACAAGAACCTCAACTTGGGTACACCTTAAATATCCCAGGAAATGTAAAAATGGTTCAAAACATTGTGGTACTTACGTACGATGGAATATCCCTCAGCCATGAAATCAATGTCATAAGACCAGTAGCAGCAAAGTGAGTGGATTCAGGTACGATGATTCTAAGTGAAATAAGTCACACAGAAAAAGAAACTTATCATAAGATATCACTTATGAAGATCCTGTAAACATGGCTACACGTGAACTGAGTTAGGAAAGAGAACAGAGTCTCACATTTAGAAAACACTCTTATGCCTGCATAAAGGGGAAGGAGAGGTTGGGTGATGCATAAAACCAGAGTTTGATATAAGCACAGGGACCGTTTCAAAAACCAACTTTGGAATAGACAAGACCTACACCTTCCTCAGTGAAAGAGACTCAAAACCCCATATTTCCCACAGAGGAATATATCTGACTAGTAAGAATCTTAAAACCTATGTATTGATATGTCTCCATAAGGGAATCAAGTGTGTCTAGAGTGGCATAAACATGGCAGCGAGAATCAGCTGAAACCCACTATAAAAAGGAATTTCAAAAGGAAAACCAAAAAACAGGGAAATTCTTTACAATTCCTTCAGGGTGTCTGAGGAAACCTGGAAAGACCCTGTCTACAATGACAGCTGGATGTGGCATAAGGCTGGACACTTGGGACTGAGAGGATTGGTGAGATTGGGTGAGCAAATGCAGACCCTTTCAAGCAATAATGCATGGCCCCCATTCCATGGGTCCCAACTCTCCAGGTTCAAGGGAATATTACTACAGCTATAACATGTACAGGAAACCTAGAGAATGGACACACTGTGAATACCAAAGGTTTCTAAAACTCAACGAATAGTCCCTCTCCTGGTGCTCCAGTTTGACTTTCCAACTGCCTTACTATCAATCTCCCAACTTGGAGAGACAGGCCCTTTAACCTCCTGGTTTGCACAGGTTCCCAATTTGGCAGAGGATGGAAGGGACGAGGGAGAACCCATGAGAGAGTAGCTGTTAGGCATTTGGACGGGCACATGTCACTCTAATTTCCCGGCAGGAAGAAGAATTAACCAAAGTCTCAGCCACCCACCGGGAACCAGTATAGGACAGGATCCAAAATTTTGGACTTGCGTTCAGCTCACAAAAAACGAGTTGAGAAATGGAGCTCAGGGGCACAGCAATTCACAAACTGGCAGAGTGATAAAGGACAACTATCGTCCAAAAATCTGTTGAGGGAAGTCAACGAGGCGGACTTGAAAGTGAGGCAAAATAGCAGGAAACAGATTTCAAGAGGTACGTTGGAATCGCCTGTAAAGCACAGGAAGAGGGGCACAACTTGGACAATGGTGCACTTGGCCAAACAGGGCGTATGCGTTTTCTCCTGAATATATTCAGGAGAAAACGCATACGCCCTGTTTGGCCAAGCAAGTAAGCGGGCAATGCAAATCTGCACTACAAAGAAGTATCACTTCCCACCGGTCAAAAGGGACATCCACAAAATGTGTAAAAACCAGAAAGGCAAGACAGGCCCTGGAGAACAGGGAGCCTTGTTATGCTGATGGGCGGGATGTAAATTGCCAACTGCCTCACTGGAGGAGTGCATTGTGTTCCCTAAAACAAGTAAACAACAGAGCTACAGAGCCAAGGCCACTTCCAGTCTAGGGAATATACCTGGGGAAAACTGAAAATCAATAAGAAAGAGCCACCTCCAAATTTAGGGCTGCACTGGCTACAAGAACCTCAACTTGGGTACACCTTAAATATCCCAGGAAATATAAAAATGGTTCAAAACATTGTGGTACTTACGTACGATGGAATATCCCTCAGCCATGAAATCAATTTCATAAGACCAGTAGCAGCAAAGTGAGTGGATTCAGGTACGATGATTCTAAGTGAAATAAGTCACACAGAAAAAGAAACTTATCATAAGATATCACTTAGGAAGATCCTGTAAACATGGCTACACGTGAACTGAGTTAGGAAAGAGAACAGAGTCTCACATTTAGAAAACACTCTTATGCCTGCATAAAGGGGAAGGAGAGGTGGGGTGATGCATAAAACCAGAGTTTGATATAAGCACAGGGACCGTTCCAAAAACCAACTTTGGAATAGACAAGACCTACACCTTCCTCAGTGAAAGAGACTCAAAACCCCATATTTATCGCAGAGGAATATATCTGACTAGTAAGAATCTTAAAACCTATTTATTGATATGACTCCATAAGGGAATCAAGTGTGTCTAGAGTGGCATAAACATGGCAGCGAGAATCAGCTCAAACCCACTATAAAAAGTAATTTCAAAAGCAAAACCAAAAAACAGGGAAATTCTTTACAATTCCTTCAGGGTGTCTGAGGAAACCTGGAAAGACCCTATCTACAATGACAGCTGGATGTGGCATAAGGCTGGACACTTGGGACTGAGAGGATTGGTGAGATTGGGTGAGCAAATGCAGACCCTTTCAAGCAATAATGCATGGCCCCCATTCCATGGGTCCCAACTCTCCAGGTTCAAGGGAATATTACTACAGATATAACATGTACAGGAAACCTAGAGAATGGACACACTGTGAATACGAAAGGTTTCTAAAACTCAACGAATAGTCCCTCTCCTGGTGCTCCAGTTTGACTTTCCAACTGCCTTACTATCAATCTCCCAACTTGGAGAGACAGGCCCTTTAACCTCCTGGTTTGCACAGGTTCCCAATTTGGCAGAGGATGGAAGGGACGAGGGAGAACCCATGAGAGAGTAGCTGTTAGGCATTTGGACGGGCACATGTCACTCTAATTTCCCGGCAGGAAGAAGAATTAACCAAAGTCTCAGCCACCCACCGGGAACCAGTATAGGACATGATCCAAAATTTTGGACTTGCGTTCAGCTCACAAAAAACGTGTTGAGAAATGGAGCTCAGGGGCACAGCAATTCACAAACTGGCAGAGTGATAAAGGACAACTATCGTCCAAAAATCTGTTGAGGGAAGTCAACGAGGCGGACTTGAAAGCGAGGCAAAATAGCAGGAAACAGATTTCAAGAGGTACCTTGGAATCGCCTGTAAAGCACAGGAAGAGGGGCACAACTTGGACAATGGTGCACTTGGCCAAACAGGGCGTATGCGTTTTCTCCTGAATATATTCAGGAGAAAACGCATACGCCCTTTTTGGCCAAGCAAGCAAGCGGGCAATGCAAATCTGAACTACAAAGAAGTATCACTTCCCACCGGTCAAAAGGGACATCCACAAAATGTGTAAAAACCAGAAGGGCAAGACAGGCCCTGGAGAACAGGGAGCCTTGTTATGATGATGGGCGGGATGTAAATTGCCAACTGCCTCACTGGAGGAGTGCATTGTGTTCCCTAAAACAAGTAAACAACAGAGCTACAGAGCCAAGGCCACTTCCAGTCTAGGGAATATACCTTGGGAAAACTGAAAATCAATAAGAAAGAGCCACCTCCAAATTTAGGGCTGCACTGGCTACAAGAACCTCAACTTGGGTACACCTTAAATATCCCAGGAAATATAAAAATGGTTCAAAACATTGTGGTACTTACGTACGATGGAATATCCCTCAGCCATGAAATCAATGTCATAAGACCAGTAGCAGCAAAGTGAGTGGATTCAGGTACGATGATTCTAAGTGAAATAAGTCACACAGAAAAAGAAACTTATCATAAGATATCACTTATGAAGATCCTGTAAACATGGCTACACGTGAACTGAGTTAGGAAAGAGAACAGAGTCTCACATTTAGAAAACACTCTTATGCCTGCATAAAGGGGAAGGAGAGGTTGGGTGATGCATAAAACCAGAGTTTGATATAAGCACAGGGACCGTTCCAAAAACCAACTTTGGAATAGACAAGACCGACACCTTCCTCAGTGAAAGAGACTCAAAACCCCATATTTCCCGCAGAGGAATATATCTGACTAGTAAGAATCTTAAAACCTATGTATTGATATGACTCCATAAGGGAATCAAGTGTGTCTAGAGTGGCATAAACATGGCAGCGAGAATCAGCTCAAACCCACTATAAAAAGGAATTTCAAAAGCAAAACCAAAAAACAGGGAAATTCTTTACAATTCCTTCAGGGTGTCTGAGGAAACCTGGAAAGACCTATCTACAATGACAGCTGGATGTGGCATAAGGCTGGGCACTTGGGACTGAGAGGATTGGTGAGATTGGGTGAGCAAATGCAGACCCTTTCAAGCAATAATGCATGGCCCCCGTTCCATGGGTCCCAACTCTCCAGGTTCAAGGGAATATTACTACAGCTATAACATGTACAGGAAACCTAGAGAATGGACACACTGTGAATACGAAAGGTTTCTAAAACTCAACGAATAGTCCCTCTCCTGGTGCTCCAGTTTGACTTTCCAACTGCCTTACTATCAATCTCCCAACTTGGAGAGACAGGCCCTTTAACCTCCTGGTTTGCACAGGTTCCCAATTTGGCAGAGGATGGAAGGGACGAGGGAGAACCCATGAGAGAGTAGCTGTTAGGCATTTGGACGGGCACATGTCACTCTAATTTCCCGGCAGGAAGAAGAATTAACCAAAGTCTCAGCCACCCACCGGGAACCAGTATAGGACATGATCCAAAATTTTGGACTTGCGTTCAGCTCACAAAAAACGAGTTGAGAAATGGAGCTCAGGGGCACAGCAATTCACAAACTGGCAGAGTGATAAAGGACAACTATCGTCCAAAAATCTGTTGAGGGAAGTCAACGAGGCGGACTTGAAAGTGAGGCAAAATAGCAGGAAACAGATTTCAAGAGGTACGTTGGAATCGCCTGTAAAGCACAGGAAGAGGGGCACAACTTGGACAATGGTGCACTTGGCCAAAAAGGGCGTATGCGTTTTCTCCTGAATATATTCAGGAGAAAACGCATACGCCCTTTTTGGCCAAGCAAGCAAGCGGGCAATGCAAATCTGCACTACAAAGAAGTATCACTTCCCACCGGTCAAAAGGGACATCCACAAAATGTGTAAAAACCAGAAAGGCAAGACAGGCCCTGGAGAACAGGGAGCCTTGTTATGCTGATGGGCGGGATGTAAATTGCCACCTGCCTCACTGGAGGAGTGCATTGTGTTCCCTAAAACAAGTAAACAACAGAGCTACAGAGCCAAGGCCACTTCCAGTCTAGGGAATATACCTGGGGAAAACTGAAAATCAATAAGAAAGAGCCACCTCCAAATTTAGGGCTGCACTGGCTACAAGAACCTCAACTTGGGTACACCTTAAATATCCCAGGAAATATAAAAATGGTTCAAAACATTGTGGTACTTACGTACGATGGAATATCCCTCAGCCATGAAATCAATGTCATAAGACCAGTAGCAGCAAAGTGAGTGGATTCAGGTACGATGATTCTAAGTGAAATAAGTCACACAGAAAAAGAAACTTATCATAAGATATCACTTAGGAAGATCCTGTAAACATGGCTACACGTGAACTGAGTTAGGAAAGAGAACAGAGTCTCACATTTAGAAAACACTCTTATGCCTGCATAAAGGGGAAGGAGAGGTGGGGTGATGCATAAAACCAGAGTTTGATATAAGCACAGGGACCGTTCCAAAAACCAACTTTGGAATAGACAAGACCGACACCTTCCTCAGTGAAAGAGACTCAAAACCCCATATTTCCCGCAGAGGAATATATCTGACTAGTAAGAATCTTAAAACCTATGTATTGATATGACTCCATAAGGGAATCAAGTGTGTCTAGAGTGGCATAAACATGGCAGCGAGAATCAGCTCAAACCCACTATAAAAAGGAATTTCAAAAGCAAAACCAAAAAACAGGGAAATTCTTTACAATTCCTTCAGGGTGTCTGAGGAAACCTGGCAAGACCCTATCTACAATGACAGCTGGATGTGGCATAAGGCTGGACACTTGGGACTGAGAGGATTGGTGAGATTGGGTGAGCAAATGCAGACCCTTTCAAGCAATAATGCATGGCCCCCATTCCATGGGTCCCAACTCTCCAGGTTCAAGGGAATATTACTACAGCTATAACATGTACAGGAAACCTAGAGAATGGACACACTGTGAATACGAAAGGTTTCTAAAACTCAACGAATAGTCCCTCTCCTGGTGCTCCAGTTTGACTTTCCAACTGCCTTACTATCAATCTCCCAACTTGGAGAGACAGGCCCTTTAACCTCCTGGTTTGCACAGGTTCCCAATTTGGCAGAGGATGGAAGGGATGAGGGAGAACCCATGAGAGAGTAGCTGTTAGGCATTTGGACGGGCACATGTCACTCTAATTTCCCGGCAGGAAGAAGAATTAACCAAAGTCTCAGCCACCCACCGGGAACCAGTATAGGACATGATCCAAAATTTTGGACTTGCGTTCAGCTCACAAAAAACGAGTTGAGAAATGGAGCTCAGGGGCACAGCAATTCACAAACTGGCAGAGTGATAAAGGACAACTATCGTCCAAAAATCTGTTGAGGGAAGTCAACGAGGCGGACTTGAAAGTGAGGCAAAATAGCAGGAAACAGATTTCAAGAGGTACGTTGGAATCGCCTGTAAAGCACAGGAAGAGGGGCACAACTTGGACAATGGTGCACTTGGCCAAAAAGGGCGTATGCGTTTTCTCCTGAATATATTCAGGAGAAAACGCATACGCCCTTTTTGGCCAAGCAAGCAAGCGGGCAATGCAAATCTGCACTACAAAGAAGTATCACTTCCCACCGGTCAAAAGGGACATCCACAAAATGTGTAAAAACCAGAAAGGCAAGACAGGCCCTGGAGAACAGGGAGCCTTGTTATGCTGATGGGCGGGATGTAAATTGCCACCTGCCTCACTGGAGGAGTGCATTGTGTTCCCTAAAACAAGTAAACAACAGAGCTACAGAGCCAAGGCCACTTCCAGTCTAGGGAATATACCTGGGGAAAACTGAAAATCAATAAGAAAGAGCCACCTCCAAATTTAGGGCTGCACTGGCTACAAGAACCTCAACTTGGGTACACCTTAAATATCCCAGGAAATATAAAAATGGTTCAAAACATTGTGGTACTTACGTACGATGGAATATCCCTCAGCCATGAAATCAATGTCATAAGACCAGTAGCAGCAAAGTGAGTGGATTCAGGTACGATGATTCTAAGTGAAATAAGTCACACAGAAAAAGAAACTTATCATAAGATATCACTTAGGAAGATCCTGTAAACATGGCTACACGTGAACTGAGTTAGGAAAGAGAACAGAGTCTCACATTTAGAAAACACTCTTATGCCTGCATAAAGGGGAAGGAGAGGTGGGGTGATGCATAAAACCAGAGTTTGATATAAGCACAGGGACCGTTCCAAAAACCAACTTTGGAATAGACAAGACCGACACCTTCCTCAGTGAAAGAGACTCAAAACCCCATATTTCCCGCAGAGGAATATATCTGACTAGTAAGAATCTTAAAACCTATGTATTGATATGACTCCATAAGGGAATCAAGTGTGTCTAGAGTGGCATAAACATGGCAGCGAGAATCAGCTCAAACCCACTATAAAAAGGAATTTCAAAAGCAAAACCAAAAAACAGGGAAATTCTTTACAATTCCTTCAGGGTGTCTGAGGAAACCTGGCAAGACCCTATCTACAATGACAGCTGGATGTGGCATAAGGCTGGACACTTGGGACTGAGAGGATTGGTGAGATTGGGTGAGCAAATGCAGACCCTTTCAAGCAATAATGCATGGCCCCCATTCCATGGGTCCCAACTCTCCAGGTTCAAGGGAATATTACTACAGCTATAACATGTACAGGAAACCTAGAGAATGGACACACTGTGAATACGAAAGGTTTCTAAAACTCAACGAATAGTCCCTCTCCTGGTGCTCCAGTTTGACTTTCCAACTGCCTTACTATCAATCTCCCAACTTGGAGAGACAGGCCCTTTAACCTCCTGGTTTGCACAGGTTCCCAATTTGGCAGAGGATGGAAGGGATGAGGGAGAACCCATGAGAGAGTAGCTGTTAGGCATTTGGACGGGCACATGTCACTCTAATTTCCCGGCAGGAAGAAGAATTAACCAAAGTCTCAGCCACCCACCGGGAACCAGTATAGGACATGATCCAAAATTTTGGACTTGCGTTCAGCTCACAAAAAACGAGTTGAGAAATGGAGCTCAGGGGCACAGCAATTCACAAACTGGCAGAGTGATAAAGGACAACTATCGTCCAAAAATCTGTTGAGGGAAGTCAACGAGGCGGACTTGAAAGTGAGGCAAAATAGCAGGAAACAGATTTCAAGAGGTACGTTGGAATCGCCTGTAAAGCACAGGAAGAGGGGCACAACTTGGACAATGGTGCACTTGGCCAAAAAGGGCGTATGCGTTTTCTCCTGAATATATTCAGGAGAAAACGCATACGCCCTTTTTGGCCAAGCAAGCAAGCGGGCAATGCAAATCTGCACTACAAAGAAGTATCACTTCCCACCGGTCAAAAGGGACATCCACAAAATGTGTAAAAACCAGAAAGGCAAGACAGGCCCTGGAGAACAGGGAGCCTTGTTATGCTGATGGGCGGGATGTAAATTGCCACCTGCCTCACTGGAGGAGTGCATTGTGTTCCCTAAAACAAGTAAACAACAGAGCTACAGAGCCAAGGCCACTTCCAGTCTAGGGAATATACCTGGGGAAAACTGAAAATCAATAAGAAAGAGCCACCTCCAAATTTAGGGCTGCACTGGCTACAAGAACCTCAACTTGGGTACACCTTAAATATCCCAGGAAATATAAAAATGGTTCAAAACATTGTGGTACTTACGTACGATGGAATATCCCTCAGCCATGAAATCAATGTCATAAGACCAGTAGCAGCAAAGTGAGTGGATTCAGGTACGATGATTCTAAGTGAAATAAGTCACACAGAAAAAGAAACTTATCATAAGATATCACTTAGGAAGATCCTGTAAACATGGCTACACGTGAACTGAGTTAGGAAAGAGAACAGAGTCTCACATTTAGAAAACACTCTTATGCCTGCATAAAGGGGAAGGAGAGGTGGGGTGATGCATAAAACCAGAGTTTGATATAAGCACAGGGACCGTTCCAAAAACCAACTTTGGAATAGACAAGACCGACACCTTCCTCAGTGAAAGAGACTCAAAACCCCATATTTCCCGCAGAGGAATATATCTGACTAGTAAGAATCTTAAAACCTATGTATTGATATGACTCCATAAGGGAATCAAGTGTGTCTAGAGTGGCATAAACATGGCAGCGAGAATCAGCTCAAACCCACTATAAAAAGGAATTTCAAAAGCAAAACCAAAAAACAGGGAAATTCTTTACAATTCCTTCAGGGTGTCTGAGGAAACCTGGAAAGACCCTATCTACAATGACAGCTGGATGTGGCATAAGGCTGGACACTTGGGACTGAGAGGATTGGTGAGATTGGGTGAGCAAATGCAGACCCTTTCAAGCAATAATGCATGGCCCCCATTCCATGGGTCCCAACTCTCCAGGTTCAAGGGAATATTACTACAGCTATAACATGTACAGGAAACCTAGAGAATGGACACACTGTGAATACGAAAGGTTTCTAAAACTCAACGAATAGTCCCTCTCCTGGTGCTCCAGTTTGACTTTCCAACTGCCTTACTATCAATCTCCCAACTTGGAGAGACAGGCCCTTTAACCTCCTGGTTTGCACAGGTTCCCAATTTGGCAGAGGATGGAAGGGACGAGGGAGAACCCATGAGAGAGTAGCTGTTAGGCATTTGGACGGGCACATGTCACTCTAATTTCCCGGCAGGAAGAAGAATTAACCAAAGTCTCAGCCACCCACCGGGAACCAGTATAGGACATGATCCAAAATTTTGGACTTGCGTTCAGCTCACAAAAAACGAGTTGAGAAATGGAGCTCAGGGGCACAGCAATTCACAAACTGGCAGAGTGATAAAGGACAACTATCGTCCAAAAATCTGTTGAGGGAAGTCAACGAGGCGGACTTGAAAGTGAGGCAAAATAGCAGGAAACAGATTTCAAGAGGTACGTTGGAATCGCCTGTAAAGCACAGGAAGAGGGGCACAACTTGGACAATGGTGCACTTGGCCAAAAAGGGTGTATGCGTTTTCTCCTGAATATATTCAGGAGAAAACGCATACACCCTTTTTGGCCAAGCAAGCAAGCGGGCAATGCAAATATGCACTACAAAGAAGTATCACTTCCCACCGGTCAAAAGGGACATCCACAAAATGTGTAAAAACCAGAAAGGCAAGACAGGCCCTGGAGAACTGGGAGCCTTGTTATGCTGATGGGCGGGATGTAAATTGCCAACTGCCTCACTGGAGGAGTGCATTGTGTTCCCTAAAACAAGTAAACAACAGAGCTACAGAGCCAAGGCCACTTCCAGTCTAGGGAATATACCTGGGGAAAACTGAAAATCAATAAGAAAGAGCCACCTCCAAATTTAGGGCTGCACTGGCTACAAGAACCTCAACTTGGGTACACCTTAAATATCCCAGGAAATATAAAAATGGTTCAAAACATTGTGGTACTTACGTACGATGGAATATCCCTCAGCCATGAAATCAATGTCATAAGACCAGTAGCAGCAAAGTGAGTGGATTCAGGTACGATGATTCTAAGTGAAATAAGTCACACAGAAAAAGAAACTTATCATAAGATATCACTTATGAAGATCCTGTAAACATGGCTACACGTGAACTGAGTTAGGAAAGAGAACAGAGTCTCACATTTAGAAAACACTCTTATGCCTGCATAAAGGGGAAGGAGAGGTGGGGTGAGGCATAAAACCAGAGTTTGATATAAGCACAGGGACCGTTCCAAAAACCAACTTTGGAATAGACAAGACCGACACCTTCCTCAGTGAAAGAGACTCAAAACCCCATATTTCCCGCAGAGGAATATATCTGACTAGTAAGAATCTTAAAACCTATGTATTGATATGACTCCATAAGGGAATCAAGTGTGTCTAGAGTGGCATAAACATGGCAGCGAGAATCAGCTCAAACCCACTATAAAAAGGAATTTCAAAAGCAAAACCAAAAAACAGGGAAATTCTTTACAATTCCTTCAGGGTGTCTGAGGAAACCTGGAAAGACCCTATCTACAATGACAGCTGGATGTGGCATAAGGCTGGACACTTGGGACTGAGAGGATTGGTGAGATTGGGTGAGCAAATGCAGACCCTTTCAAGCAATAATGCATGGCCCCCATTCCATGGGTCCCAACTCTCCAGGTTCAAGGGAATATTACTACAGCTATAACATGTACAGGAAACCTAGAGAATGGACACACTGTGAATACGAAAGGTTTCTAAAACTCAACGAATAGTCCCTCTCCTGGTGCTCCAGTTTGACTTTCCAACTGCCTTACTATCAATCTCCCAACTTGGAGAGACAGGCCCTTTAACCTCCTGGTTTGCACAGGTTCCCAATTTGGCAGAGGATGGAAGGGACGAGGGAGAACCCATGAGAGAGTAGCTGTTAGGCATTTGGAAGGGCACATGTCACTCTAATTTCCCGGCAGGAAGAAGAATTAACCAAAGTCTCAGCCACCCACCGGGAACCAGTATAGGACATGATCCAAAATTTTGGACTTGCGTTCAGCTCACAAAAAACGAGTTGAGAAATGGAGCTCAGGGGCACAGCAATTCACAAACTGGCAGAGTGATAAAGGACAACTATCGTCCAAAAATCTGTTGAGGGAAGTCAACGAGGCGGACTTGAAAGTGAGGCAAAATAGCAGGAAACAGATTTCAAGAGGTACCTTGGAATCGCCTGTAAAGCACAGGAAGAGGGGCACAACTTGGACAATGGTGCACTTGGCCAAAAAGGGCGTATGCGTTTTCTCCTGAATATATTCAGGAGAAAACGCATACGCCCTTTTTGGCCAAGCAAGCAAGCGGGCAATGCAAATCTGCACTACAAAGAAGTATCACTTCCCACCGGTCAAAAGGGACATCCACAAAATGTGTAAAAACCAGAAAGGCAAGACAGGCCCTGGAGAACAGGGAGCCTTGTTATGCTGATGGGCGGGATGTAAATTGCCACCTGCCTCACTGGAGGAGTGCATTGTGTTCCCTAAAACAAGTAAACAACAGAGCTACAGAGCCAAGGCCACTTCCAGTCTAGGGAATATACCTGGGGAAAACTGAAAATCAATAAGAAAGAGCCACCTCCAAATTTAGGGCTGCACTGGCTACAAGAACCTCAACTTGGGTACACCTTAAATATCCCAGGAAATATAAAAATGGTTCAAAACATTGTGGTACTTACGTACGATGGAATATCCCTCAACCATGAAATCAATGTCATAAGACCAGTAGCAGCAAAGTGAGTGGATTCAGGTACGATGATTCTAAGTGAAATAAGTCACACAGAAAAAGGAACTTATCATAAGATATCACTTAGGAAGATCCTGTAAACATGGCTACACGTGAACTGAGTTAGGAAAGAGAACAGAGTCTCACATTTAGAAAACACTCTTATGCCTGCATAAAGGGGAAGGAGAGGTGGGGTGATGCATAAAACCAGAGTTTGTTATAAGCACAGGGACCGTTCCAAAAACCAACTTTGGAATAGACAAGACCGACACCTTCCTCAGTGAAAGAGACTCAAAACCCCATATTTCCCGCAGAGGAATATATCTGACTAGTAAGAATCTTAAAACCTATGTATTGATATGACTCCATAAGGGAATCAAGTGTGTCTAGAGTGGCATAAACATGGCAGCGAGAATCAGCTCAAACCCACTATAAAAAGGAATTTCAAAAGCAAAACCAAAAAACAGGGAAATTCTTTACAATTCCTTCAGGGTGTCTGAGGAAACCTGGAAAGACCCTATCTACAATGACAGCTGGATGTGGCATAAGGCTGGACACTTGGGACTGAGAGGATTGGTGAGATTGGGTGAGCAAATGCAGACCCTTTCAAGCAATAATGCATGGCCCCCATTCCATGGGTCCCAACTCTCCATGTTCAAGGGAATATTACTACAGCTATAACATGTACAGGAAACCTAGAGAATGGACACACTTTGAATACGAAAGGTTTCTAAAACTCAACGAATAGTCCCTCTCCTGGTGCTCCAGTTTGACTTTCCAACTGCCTTACTATCAATCTCCCAACTTGGAGAGACAGGCCCTTTAACCTCCTGGTTTGCACAGGTTCCCAATTTGGCAGAGGATGGAAGGGACGAGGGAGAACCCATGAGAGAGTAGCTGTTAGGCATTTGGACGGACACATGTCACTCTAATTTCCCGGCAGGAAGAAGAATTAACCAAAGTCTCAGCCACCCACCGGGAACCAGTATAGGACATGATCCAAAATTTTGGACTTGCGTTCAGCTCACAAAAAACGAGTTGAGAAATGGAGCTCAGGGGCACAGCAATTCACAAACTGGCAGAGTGATAAAGGACAACTATCGTCCAAAAATCTGTTGAGGGAAGTCAACGAGGCGGACTTGAAAGCGAGGCAAAATAGCAGGAAACAGATTTCAAGAGGTACCTTGGAATCGCCTGTAAAGCACAGGAAGAGGGGCACAACTTGGACAATGGTGCACTTGGCCAAAAAGGGCGTATGCGTTTTCTCCTGAATATATTCAGGAGAAAACGCATACACCCTTTTTGGCCAAGCAAGCAAGCGGGCAATGCAAATCTGCACTACAAAGAAGTATCACTTCCCACCGGTCAAAAGGGACATCCACAAAATGTGTAAAAACCAGAAAGGCAAGACAGGCCCTGGAGAACTGGGAGCCTTGTTATGCTGATGGGCGGGATGTAAATTGCCAACTGCCTCACTGGAGGAGTGCATTGTGTTCCCTAAAACAAGTAAACAACAGAGCTACAGAGCCAAGGCCACTTCCAGTCTAGGGAATATACCTGGGGAAAACTGAAAATCAATAAGAAAGAGCCACCTCCAAATTTAGGGCTGCACTGGCTACAAGAACCTCAACTTGGGTACACCTTAAATATCCCAGGAAATATAAAAATGGTTCAAAACATTGTGGTACTTACGTACGATGGAATATCCCTCAGCCATGAAATCAATGTCATAAGACCAGTAGCAGCAAAGTGAGTGGATTCAGGTACGATGATTCTAAGTGAAATAAGTCACACAGAAAAAGAAACTTATCATAAGATATCACTTATGAAGATCCTGTAAACATGGCTACACGTGAACTGAGTTAGGAAAGAGAACAGAGTCTCACATTTAGAAAACACTCTTATGCCTGCATAAAGGGGAAGGAGAGGTGGGGTGAGGCATAAAACCAGAGTTTGATATAAGCACAGGGACCGTTCCAAAAACCAACTTTGGAATAGACAAGACCGACACCTTCCTCAGTGAAAGAGACTCAAAACCCCATATTTCCCGCAGAGGAATATATCTGACTAGTAAGAATCTTAAAACCTATGTATTGATATGACTCCATAAGGGAATCAAGTGTGTCTAGAGTGGCATAAACATGGCAGCGAGAATCAGCTCAAACCCACTATAAAAAGGAATTTCAAAAGCAAAACCAAAAAACAGGGAAATTCTTTACAATTCCTTCAGGGTGTCTGAGGAAACCTGGAAAGACCCTATCTACAATGACAGCTGGATGTGGCATAAGGCTGGACACTTGGGACTGAGAGGATTGGTGAGATTGGGTGAGCAAATGCAGACCCTTTCAAGCAATAATGCATGGCCCCCATTCCATGGGTCCCAACTCTCCAGGTTCAAGGGAATATTACTACAGCTATAACATGTACAGGAAACCTAGAGAATGGACACACTGTGAATACGAAAGGTTTCTAAAACTCAACGAATAGTCCCTCTCCTGGTGCTCCAGTTTGACTTTCCAACTGCCTTACTATCAATCTCCCAACTTGGAGAGACAGGCCCTTTAACCTCCTGGTTTGCACAGGTTCCCAATTTGGCAGAGGATGGAAGGGACGAGGGAGAACCCATGAGAGAGTAGCTGTTAGGCATTTGGAAGGGCACATGTCACTCTAATTTCCCGGCAGGAAGAAGAATTAACCAAAGTCTCAGCCACCCACCGGGAACCAGTATAGGACATGATCCAAAATTTTGGACTTGCGTTCAGCTCACAAAAAACGAGTTGAGAAATGGAGCTCAGGGGCACAGCAATTCACAAACTGGCAGAGTGATAAAGGACAACTATCGTCCAAAAATCTGTTGAGGGAAGTCAACGAGGCGGACTTGAAAGTGAGGCAAAATAGCAGGAAACAGATTTCAAGAGGTACCTTGGAATCGCCTGTAAAGCACAGGAAGAGGGGCACAACTTGGACAATGGTGCACTTGGCCAAAAAGGGCGTATGCGTTTTCTCCTGAATATATTCAGGAGAAAACGCATACGCCCTTTTTGGCCAAGCAAGCAAGCGGGCAATGCAAATCTGCACTACAAAGAAGTATCACTTCCCACCGGTCAAAAGGGACATCCACAAAATGTGTAAAAACCAGAAAGGCAAGACAGGCCCTGGAGAACAGGGAGCCTTGTTATGCTGATGGGCGGGATGTAAATTGCCACCTGCCTCACTGGAGGAGTGCATTGTGTTCCCTAAAACAAGTAAACAACAGAGCTACAGAGCCAAGGCCACTTCCAGTCTAGGGAATATACCTGGGGAAAACTGAAAATCAATAAGAAAGAGCCACCTCCAAATTTAGGGCTGCACTGGCTACAAGAACCTCAACTTGGGTACACCTTAAATATCCCAGGAAATATAAAAATGGTTCAAAACATTGTGGTACTTACGTACGATGGAATATCCCTCAGCCATGAAATCAATGTCATAAGACCAGTAGCAGCAAAGTGAGTGGATTCAGGTACGATGATTCTAAGTGAAATAAGTCACACAGAAAAAGGAACTTATCATAAGATATCACTTAGGAAGATCCTGTAAACATGGCTACACGTGAACTGAGTTAGGAAAGAGAACAGAGTCTCACATTTAGAAAACACTCTTATGCCTGCATAAAGGGGAAGGAGAGGTGGGGTGATGCATAAAACCAGAGTTTGTTATAAGCACAGGGACCGTTCCAAAAACCAACTTTGGAATAGACAAGACCGACACCTTCCTCAGTGAAAGAGACTCAAAACCCCATATTTCCCGCAGAGGAATATATCTGACTAGTAAGAATCTTAAAACCTATGTATTGATATGACTCCATAAGGGAATCAAGTGTGTCTAGAGTGGCATAAACATGGCAGCGAGAATCAGCTCAAACCCACTATAAAAAGGAATTTCAAAAGCAAAACCAAAAAACAGGGAAATTCTTTACAATTCCTTCAGGGTGTCTGAGGAAACCTGGAAAGACCCTATCTACAATGACAGCTGGATGTGGCATAAGGCTGGACACTTGGGACTGAGAGGATTGGTGAGATTGGGTGAGCAAATGCAGACCCTTTCAAGCAATAATGCATGGCCCCCATTCCATGGGTCCCAACTCTCCATGTTCAAGGGAATATTACTACAGCTATAACATGTACAGGAAACCTAGAGAATGGACACACTTTGAATACGAAAGGTTTCTAAAACTCAACGAATAGTCCCTCTCCTGGTGCTCCAGTTTGACTTTCCAACTGCCTTACTATCAATCTCCCAACTTGGAGAGACAGGCCCTTTAACCTCCTGGTTTGCACAGGTTCCCAATTTGGCAGAGGATGGAAGGGACGAGGGAGAACCCATGAGAGAGTAGCTGTTAGGCATTTGGACGGACACATGTCACTCTAATTTCCCGGCAGGAAGAAGAATTAACCAAAGTCTCAGCCACCCACCGGGAACCAGTATAGGACATGATCCAAAATTTTGGACTTGCGTTCAGCTCACAAAAAACGAGTTGAGAAATGGAGCTCAGGGGCACAGCAATTCACAAACTGGCAGAGTGATAAAGGACAACTATCGTCCAAAAATCTGTTGAGGGAAGTCAACGAGGCGGACTTGAAAGCGAGGCAAAATAGCAGGAAACAGATTTCAAGAGGTACCTTGGAATCGCCTGTAAAGCACAGGAAGAGGGGCACAACTTGGACAATGGTGCACTTGGCCAAAAAGGGCGTATGCGTTTTCTCCTGAATATATTCAGGAGAAAACGCATACGCCCTTTTTGGCCAAGCAAGCAAGTGGGCAATGCAAATCTGCACTACAAAGAAGTATCACTTCCCACCGGTCAAAAGGGACATCCACAAAATGTGTAAAAACCAGAAAGGCAAGACAGGCCCTGGAGAACTGGGAGCCTTGTTATGCTGATGTGCGGGATGTAAATTGCCAACTGCCTCACTGGAGGAGTGCATTGTGTTCCCTAAAACAAGTAAACAACAGAGCTACAGAGCCAAGGCCACTTCCAGTCTAGGGAATATACCTTGGGAAAACTGAAAATCAATAAGAAAGAGCCACCTCCAAATTTAGGGCTGCACTGACTACAAGAACCTCAACTTGGGTACACCTTAAATATCCCAGGAAATATAAAAATGGTTCAAAACATTGTGGTACTTACGTACGATGGAATATCCCTCAGCCATGAAATCAATGTCATAAGACCAGTAGCAGCAAAGTGAGTGGATTCAGGTACGATGATTCTAAGTGAAATAAGTCACACAGAAAAAGGAACTTATCATAAGATATCACTTATGAAGATCCTGTAAACAAGGCTACACGTGAACTGAGTTAGGATAGAGAACAGAGTCTCACATTTAGAAAACACTCTTATGCCTGCATAAAGGGGATGGAGAGGTGGGGTGATGCATAAAACCAGAGTTTGATATAAGCACAGGGACCGTTCCAAAAACCAACTTTGGAATAGACAAGACCGACACCTTCCTCAGTGAAAGAGACTCAAAACCCCATATTTCCCGCAGAGGAATATATCTGACTAGTAAGAATCTTAAAACCTATGTATTGATATGACTCCATAAGGGAATCAAGTGTGTCTAGAGTGGCATAAACATGGCAGCGAGAATCAGCTCAAACCCACTATAAAAAGGAATTTCAAAAGCAAAACCAAAAAACAGGGAAATTCTTTACAATTCCTTCAGGGTGTCTGAGGAAACCTGGAAAGACCCTATCTACAATGACAGCTGGATGTGGCATAAGGCTGGACACTTGGGACTGAGAGGATTGGTGAGATTGGGTGAGCAAATGCAGACCCTTTCAAGCAATAATGCATGGCCCCCATTCCATGGGTCCCAACTCTCCATGTTCAAGGGAATATTACTACAGCTATAACATGTACAGGAAACCTAGAGAATGGACACACTGTGAATACGAAAGGTTTCTAAAACTCAACGAATAGTCCCTCTCCTGGTGCTCCAGTTTGACTTTCCAACTGCCTTACTATCAATCTCCCAACTTGGAGAGACAGGCCCTTTAACCTCCTGGTTTGCACAGGTTCCCAATTTGGCAGAGGATGGAAGGGACGAGGGAGAACCCATGAGAGAGTAGCTGTTAGGCATTTGGACGGGCACATGTCACTCTAATTTCCCGGCAGGAAGAAGAATTAACCAAAGTCTCAGCCACCCACCGGGAACCAGTATAGGACAGGATCCAAAATTTTGGACTTGCGTTCAGCTCACAAAAAACGAGTTGAGAAATGGAGCTCAAGGGCACAGCAATTCACAAACTGGCAGAGTGATAAAAGACAACTATCGTCCAAAAATCTGTTGAGGGAAGTCAACGAGGCGGACTTGAAAGTGAGGCAAAATAGCAGGAAACAGATTTCAAGAGGTACGTTGGAATCGCCTGTAAAGCACAGGAAGAGGGGCACAACTTGGACAATGGTGCACTTGGCCAAAAAGGGCGTATGCGTTTTCTCCTGAATATATTCAGGAGAAAATGCATACGCCCATTTTGGCCAAGCAAGCAAGCGGGCAATGCAAATCTGCACTACAAAGAAGTATCACTTCCCACTGGTCAAAAGGGACATCCACAAAATGTGTAAAAACCAGAAAGGCAAGACAGGCCCTGGAGAACAGGGAGCCTTGTTATGCTGATGGGCGGGATGTAAATTGCCAACTGCCTCACTGGAGGAGTGCATTGTGTTCCCTAAAACAAGGAAACAACAGAGCTACAGGGCAAAGGCCACTTCCAGTCTAGGGAATATAGCTGGGGAAAACTGAAAATCAATAAGAAAGAGCCACCTCCAAATTTAGGGCTGCACTGGCTACAAGAACCTCAACTTGGGTACACCTTAAATATCCCAGGAAATATAAAAATGGTTCAAAACATTGTGGTACTTACGTACGATGGAATATCCCTCAGCCATGAAATCAATGTCATAAGACCAGTAGCAGCAAAGTGAGTGGATTCAGGTACGATGATTCTAAGTGAAATAAGTCACACAGAAAAAGGAACTTATCATAAGATATCACTTAGGAAGATCCTGTAAACATGGCTACACGTGAACTGAGTTAGGAAAGAGAACAGAGTCTCACATTTAGAAAACACTCTTATGCCTGCATAAAGGGGAAGGAGAGGTGGGGTGATGCATAAAACCAGAGTTTGATATAAGCACAGGGACCGTTCCAAAAACCAACTTTGGAATAGACAAGACCGACACCTTCCTCAGTGAAAGAGACTCAAAACCCCATATTTCCCGCAGAGGAATATATCTGACTAGTAAGAATCTTAAAACCTATGTATTGATATGACTCCATAAGGGAATCAAGTGTGTCTAGAGTGGCATAAACATGGCAGCGAGAATCAGCTCAAACCCACTATAAAAAGGAATTTCAAAAGCAAAACCAAAAAACAGGGAAATTCTTTACAATTCCTTCAGGGTGTCTGAGGAAACCTGGAAAGACCCTATCTACAATGACAGCTGGATGTGGCATAAGGCTGGACACTTGGGACTGAGAGGATTGGTGAGATTGGGTGAGCAAATGCAGACCCTTTCAAGCAATAATGCATGGCCCCCATTCCATGGGTCCCAACTCTCCAGGTTCAAGGGAATATTACTACAGCTATAACATGTACAGGAAACCTAGAGAATGGACACACTGTGAATACGAAAGGTTTCTAAAACTCAACGAATAGTCCCTCTCCTGGTGCTCCAGTTTGACTTTCCAACTGCCTTACTATCAATCTCCCAACTTGGAGAGACAGGCCCTTTAACCTCCTGGTTTGCACAGGTTCCCAATTTGGCAGAGGATGGAAGGGACGAGGGAGAACCCATGAGAGAGTAGCTGTTAGGCATTTGGACGGGCACATGTCACTCTAATTTCCCGGCAGGAAGAAGAATTAACCAAAGTCTCAGCCACCCACCGGGAACCAGTATAGGACATGATCCAAAATTTTGGACTTGCGTTCAGCTCACAAAAAACGAGTTGAGAAATGGAGCTCAAGGGCACAGCAATTCACAAACTGGCAGAGTGATAAAGGACAACTATCGTCCAAAAATCTGTTGAGGGAAGTCAATGAGGCGGACTTGAAAGCGAGGCAAAATAGCAGGAAACAGATTTCAAGAGGTACCTTGGAATCGCCTGTAAAGCACAGGAAGAGGGGCACAACTTGGACAATGGTGCACTTGGCCAAAAAGGGCGTATGCGTTTTCTCCTGAATATATTCAGGAGAAAACGCATACGCCCTTTTTGGCCAAGCAAGCAAGCGGGCAATGCAAATCTTCACTACAAAGAAGTATCATTTCCAACCGGTCAAAAGGGACATCCACAAAATGTGTAAAAACCAGAAAGGCAAGACAGGCCCTGGAGAACTGGGAGCCTTGTTATGCTGATGGGCGGGATGTAAATTGCCAACTGCCTCACTGGAGGAGTGCATTGTGTTCCCTAAAACAAGTAAACAACAGAGCTACAGAGCCAAGGCCACTTCCAGTCTAGGGAATATACCTTGGGAAAACTGAAAATCAATAAGAAAGAGCCACCTCCAAATTCAGGGCTGCACTGACTACAAGAACCTCAACTTGGGTACACCTTAAATATCCCAGGAAATATAAAAATGGTTCAAAACATTGTGGTACTTACGTACGATGGAATATCCCTCAGCCATGAAATCAATGTCATAAGACCAGTAGCAGCAAAGTGAGTGGATTCAGGTACGATGATTCTAAGTGAAATAAGTCACACAGAAAAAGAAACTTATCATAAGATATCACTTATGAAGATCCTGTAAACATGGCTACACGTGAACTGAGTTAGGAAAGAGAACAGAGTCTCACATTTAGAAAACACTCTTATGCCTGCATAAAGGGGAAGGAGAGGTGGGGTGAGGCATAAAACCAGAGTTTGATATAAGCACAGGGACCGTTCCAAAAACCAACTTTGGAATAGACAAGACCGACACCTTCCTCAGTGAAAGAGACTCAAAACCCCATATTTCCCGCAGAGGAATATATCTGACTAGTAAGAATCTTAAAACCTATGTATTGATATGACTCCATAAGGGAAACAAGTGTGTCTAGAGTGGCATAAACATGGCAGCGAGAATCAGCTCAAACCCACTATAAAAAGGAATTTCAAAAGCAAAACCAAAAAACAGGGAAATTCTTTACAATTCCTTCAGGGTGTCTGAGGAAACCTGGAAAGACCCTATCTACAATGACAGCTGGATGTGGCATAAGGCTGGACACTTGGGACTGAGAGGATTGGTGAGATTGGGTGAGCAAATGCAGACCCTTTCAAGCAATAATGCATGGCCCCCATTCCATGGGTCCCAACTCTCCAGGTTCAAGGGAATATTACTACAGCTATAACATGTACAGGAAACCTAGAGAATGGACACACTGTGAATACGAAAGGTTTCTAAAACTCAACGAATAGTCCCTCTCCTGGTGCTCCAGTTTGACTTTCCAACTGCCTTACTATCAATCTCCCAACTTGGAGAGACAGGCCCTTTAACCTCCTGGTTTGCACAGGTTCCCAATTTGGCAGAGGATGGAAGGGACGAGGGAGAACCCATGAGAGAGTAGCTGTTAGGCATTTGGACGGGCACATGTCACTCTAATTTCCCGGCAGGAAGAAGAATTAACCAAAGTCTCAGCCACCCACCGGGAACCAGTATAGGACATGATCCAAAATTTTGGACTTGCGTTCAGCTCACAAAAAACGAGTTGAGAAATGGAGCTCAGGGGCACAGCAATTCACAAACTGGCAGAGTGATAAAGGACAACTATCGTCCAAAAATCTGTTGAGGGAAGTCAACGAGGCGGACTTGAAAGCGAGGCAAAATAGCAGGAAACAGATTTCAAGAGGTACCTTGGAATCGCCTGTAAAGCACAGGAAGAGGGGCACAACTTGGACAATGGTGCACTTGGCCAAAAAGGGCGTATGCGTTTTCTCCTGAATATATTCAGGAGAAAACGCATACGCCCTTTTTGGCCAAGCAAGCAAGCGGGCAATGCAAATCTGCACTACAAAGAAGTATCACTTCCCACCGGTCAAAAGGGACATCCACAAAATGTGTAAAAACCAGAAAGGCAAGACAGGCCCTGGAGAACAGGGAGCCTTGTTATGCTGATGGGCGGGATGTAAATTGCCAACTGCCTCACTGGAGGAGTGCATTGTGTTCCCTAAAACAAGTAAACAACAGAGCTACAGAGCCAAGGCCACTTCCAGTCTAGGGAATATACCATGGGAAAACTGAAAATCAATAAGAAAGAGCCACCTCCAAATTTAGGGCTGCACTGGCTACAAGAACCTCAACTTGGGTACACCTTAAATATCCCAGGAAATATAAAAATGGTTCAAAACATTGTGGTACTTACGTACGATGGAATATCCCTCAGCCATGAAATCAATGTCATAAGACCAGTAGCAGCAAAGTGAGTGGATTCAGGTACGATGATTCTAAGTGAAATAAGTCACACAGAAAAAGAAACTTATCATAAGATATCACTTATGAAGATCCTGTAAACATGGCTACACGTGAACTGAGTTAGGAAAGAGAACAGAGTCTCACATTTAGAAAACACTCTTATGCCTGCATAAAGGGGAAGGAGAGGTGGGGTGAGGCATAAAACCAGAGTTTGATATAAGCACAGGGACCGTTCCAAAAACCAACTTTGGAATAGACAAGACCGACACCTTCCTCAGTGAAAGAGACTCAAAACCCCATATTTCCCGCA
Organism: Mesoplodon densirostris; assembly: GCF_025265405.1. Classification (NCBI taxonomy): domain Eukaryota; kingdom Metazoa; phylum Chordata; class Mammalia; order Artiodactyla; family Ziphiidae; genus Mesoplodon; species Mesoplodon densirostris. The sequence continues at coordinate 436,907 of NW_026778232.1, read as the reverse complement.
GAGGAATATATCTGACTAGTAAGAATCTTAAAACCTATGTATTGATATGACTCCATAAGGGAATCAAGTGTGTCTAGAGTGGCATAAACATGGCAGCGAGAATCAGCTCAAACCCACTATAAAAAGGAATTTCAAAAGCAAAACCAAAAAACGGAAATTCTTTACAATTCCTTCAGGGTGTCTGAGGAAACCTGGAAAGACCCTATCTACAATGACAGCTGGATGTGGCATAAGGCTGGACACTTGGGACTGAGAGGATTAGTGAGATTGGGTGAGCAAATGCAGACCCTTTCAAGCAATAATTCATGGCCCCCATTCCATGGGTCCCAACTCTCCAGGTTCAAGGGAATATTACTACAGCTATAACATGTACAGGAAACCTAGAGAATGGACACACTGTGAATACGAAAGGTTTCTAAAACTCAACGAATAGTCCCTCTCCTGGTGCTCCAGTTTGACTTTCCAACTGCCTTACTATCAATCTCCCAACTTGGAGAGACAGGCCCTTTAACCTCCTGGTTTGCACAGGTTCCCAATTTGGCAGAGGATGGAAGGGACGAGGGAGAACCCATGAGAGAGTAGCTGTTAGGCATTTGGACGGGCACATGTCACTCTAATTTCCCGGCAGGAAGAATAATTAACCAAAGTCTCAGCCACCCACCGGGAACCAGTATAGGACATGATCCAAAATTTTGGACTTGCGTTCAGCTCACAAAAAACGAGTTGAGAAATGGAGCTCAGGGGCACAGCAATTCACAAACTGGAAGAGTGACAAAGGACAACTATCGTCCAAAAATCTGTTGAGGGAAGTCAACGAGGCGGACTTGAAAGTGAGGCAAAATAGCAGGAAACAGATTTCAAGAGGTACGTTGGAATCGCCTGTAAAGCACAGGAAGAGGGGCACAACTTGGACAATGGGGCACTTGGCCAAAAAGGGCGTATGCGTTTTCTCCTGAATATATTCAGGAGAAAACGCATACGCCCTTTTTGGCCAAGCAAGCAAGCGGGCAATGCAAATCTGCACTACAAAGAAGTATCATTTCCCACCGGTCAAAAGGGACATCCACAAAATGTGTAAAAACCAGAAAGGCAAGACAGGCCCTGGAGAACAGGGAGCCTTGTTATGCTGATGGGTGGGATGTAAATTGCCAACTGCCTCACTGGAGGAGTTCATTGTGTTCCCTAAAACAAGTAAACAACAGAGCTACAGAGCCAAGGCCACTTCCAGTCTAGGGAGTATACCTGGGGAAAACTGAAAATCAATAAGAAAGAGCCACCTCCAAATTTAGGGCTGAACTGGCTACAAGAACCTCAACTTGGGTACACCTTAAATATCCCAGGAAATATAAAAATGGTTCAAAACATTGTGGTACTTACGTATGATGGAAAATCCCTCAGCCATGAAATCAATGTCATAAGACCAGTAGCAGCAAAGTGAGTGGATTCAGGTACGATGATTCTAAGTGAAATAAGTCACACAGAAAAAGAAACTTATTATAAGATATCACTTATGAAGATCCTGTAAACATGGCTACACGTGAACTGAGTTAGGAAAGAGAACAGAGTCTCACATTTAGAAAACACTCTTATGCCTGCATAAAGGGGAAGGAGAGGTGGGGTGATGCATAAAACCAGAGTTTGATATAAGCACAGGGACCGTTCCAAAAACCAACTTTGGAATAGACAAGACCGACACCTTCCTCAGTGAAAGAGACTCAAAACCCCATATGTCCCACAGAGGAATATATCTGACTAGTAAGAATCTTAAAACCTATGTATTGATATGTCTCCATAAGGGAATCAAGTGTGTCTAGAGTGGCATAAACATGGCAGCGAGAATCAGCTCAAACCCACTATAAAAAGGAATTTCAAAAGCAAAAACCAAAAAACAGGGAAATTCTTTACAATTCCTTCAGGGTGTCTGAGGAAACCTGGAAAGACCCTATCTACAATGACAGCTGGATGTGGCATAAGGCTGGACACTTGGGACTGAGAGGATTGGTGAGATTGGGTGAGCAAATGCAGACCCTTTCAAGCAATAATGCATGGCCCCCATTCCATGGGTCCCAACTCTCCAGGTTCAAGGGAATATTACTACGGCTATAACATGTACAGGAAACCTAGAGAATGGACACACTGTGAATACGAAAGGTTTCTAAAACTCAACGAATAGTCCCTCTCCTGGTGCTCCAGTTTGACTTTCCAACTGCCTTACTATCAATCTCCCAACTTGGAGAGACAGGCCCTTTAACCTCCTGGTTTGCACAGGTTCCCAATTTGGCAGAGGATGGAAGGGACGAGGGAGAACCCATGAGAGAGTAGCTGTTAGGCATTTGGACGGGCACATGTCACTCTAATTTCCCGGCAGGAAGAAGAATTAACCAAAGTCTCAGCCACCCACCGGGAACCAGTATAGGACATGATCCAAAATTTTGGACTTGCGTTCAGCTCACAAAAAACGAGTTGAGAAATGGAGCTCAAGGGCACAGCAATTCACAAACTGGCAGAGTGATAAAGGACAACTATCGTCCAAAAATCTGTTGAGGGAAGTCAATGAGGCGGACTTGAAAGCGAGGCAAAATAGCAGGAAACAGATTTCAAGAGGTACCTTGGAATCGCCTGTAAAGCACAGGAAGAGGGGCACAACTTGGACAATGGTGCACTTGGCCAAAAAGGGCGTATGCGTTTTCTCCTGAATATATTCAGGAGAAAACGCATACGCCCTTTTTGGCCAAGCAAGCAAGCGGGCAATGCAAATCTTCACTACAAAGAAGTATCATTTCTAACCGGTCAAAAGGGACATCCACAAAATGTGTAAAAACCAGAAAGGCAAGACAGGCCCTGGAGAACTGGGAGCCTTGTTATGCTGATGGGCGGGATGTAAATTGCCAACTGCCTCACTGGAGGAGTGCATTGTGTTCCCTAAAACAAGTAAACAACAGAGCTACAGAGCCAAGGCCACTTCCAGTCTAGGGAATATACCTTGGGAAAACTGAAAATCAATAAGAAAGAGCCACCTCCAAATTCAGGGCTGCACTGACTACAAGAACCTCAACTTGGGTACACCTTAAATATCCCAGGAAATATAAAAATGGTTCAAAACATTGTGGTACTTACGTACGATGGAATATCCCTCAGCCATGAAATCAATGTCATAAGACCTGTAGCAGCAAAGTGAGTGGATTCAGGTACGATGATTCTAAGTGAAATAAGTCACACAGAAAAAGAAACTTATCATAAGATATCACTTATGAAGATCCTGTAAACATGGCTACACGTGAACTGAGTTAGGAAAGAGAACAGAGTCTCACATTTAGAAAACACTCTTATGCCTGCATAAAGGGGAAGGAGAGGTGGGGTGAGGCATAAAACCAGAGTTTGATATAAGCACAGGGACCGTTCCAAAAACCAACTTTGGAATAGACAAGACCGACACCTTCCTCAGTGAAAGAGACTCAAAACCCCATATTTCCCGCAGAGGAATATATCTGACTAGTAAGAATCTTAAAACCTATGTATTGATATGACTCCATAAGGGAAACAAGTGTGTCTAGAGTGGCATAAACATGGCAGCGAGAATCAGCTCAAACCCACTATAAAAAGGAATTTCAAAAGCAAAACCAAAAAACAGGGAAATTCTTTACAATTCCTTCAGGGTGTCTGAGGAAACCTGGAAAGACCCTATCTACAATGACAGCTGGATGTGGCATAAGGCTGGACACTTGGGACTGAGAGGATTGGTGAGATTGGGTGAGCAAATGCAGACCCTTTCAAGCAATAATGCATGGCCCCCATTCCATGGGTCCCAACTCTCCAGGTTCAAGGGAATATTACTACAGCTATAACATGTACAGGAAACCTAGAGAATGGACACACTGTGAATACGAAAGGTTTCTAAAACTCAACGAATAGTCCCTCTCCTGGTGCTCCAGTTTGACTTTCCAACTGCCTTACTATCAATCTCCCAACTTGGAGAGACAGGCCCTTTAACCTCCTGGTTTGCACAGGTTCCCAATTTGGCAGAGGATGGAAGGGACGAGGGAGAACCCATGAGAGAGTAGCTGTTAGGCATTTGGACGGGCACATGTCACTCTAATTTCCCGGCAGGAAGAAGAATTAACCAAAGTCTCAGCCACCCACCGGGAACCAGTATAGGACATGATCCAAAATTTTGGACTTGCGTTCAGCTCACAAAAAACGAGTTGAGAAATGGAGCTCAGGGGCACAGCAATTCACAAACTGGCAGAGTGATAAAGGACAACTATCGTCCAAAAATCTGTTGAGGGAAGTCAACGAGGCGGACTTGAAAGCGAGGCAAAATAGCAGGAAACAGATTTCAAGAGGTACCTTGGAATCGCCTGTAAAGCACAGGAAGAGGGGCACAACTTGGACAATGGTGCACTTGGCCAAAAAGGGCGTATGCGTTTTCTCCTGAATATATTCAGGAGAAAACGCATACACCCTTTTTGGCCAAGCAAGCAAGCGGGCAATGCAAATCTGCACTACAAAGAAGTATCACTTCCCACCGGTCAAAAGGGACATCCACAAAATGTGTAAAAACCAGAAAGGCAAGACAGGCCCTGGAGAACAGGGAGCCTTGTTATGCTGATGGGCGGGATGTAAATTGCCAACTGCCTCACTGGAGGAGTGCATTGTGTTCCCTAAAACAAGTAAACAACAGAGCTACAGAGCCAAGGCCACTTCCAGTCTAGGGAATATACCTGGGGAAAACTGAAAATCAATAAGAAAGAGCCACCTCCAAATTTAGGGCTGCACTGGCTACAAGAACCTCAACTTGGGTACACCTTAAATATCCCAGGAAATATAAAAATGGTTCAAAACATTGTGGTACTTACGTACGATGGAATATCCCTCAGCCATGAAATCAATGTCATAAGACCAGTAGCAGCAAAGTGAGTGGATTCAGGTACGATGATTCTAAGTGAAATAAGTCACACAGAAAAAGAAACTTATCATAAGATATCACTTATGAAGATCCTGTAAACATGGCTACACGTGAACTGAGTTAGGAAAGAGAACAGAGTCTCACATTTAGAAAACACTCTTATGCCTGCATAAAGGGGAAGGAGAGGTGGGGTGAGGCATAAAACCAGAGTTTGATATAAGCACAGGGACCGTTCCAAAAACCAACTTTGGAATAGACAAGACCGACACCTTCCTCAGTGAAAGAGACTCAAAACCCCATATTTCCCGCAGAGGAATATATCTGACTAGTAAGAATCTTAAAACCTATGTATTGATATGACTCCATAAGGGAATCAAGTGTGTCTAGAGTGGCATAAACATGGCAGCGAGAATCAGCTCAAACCCACTATAAAAAGGAATTTCAAAAGCAAAACCAAAAAACGGAAATTCTTTACAATTCCTTCAGGGTGTCTGAGGAAACCTGGAAAGACCCTATCTACAATGACAGCTGGATGTGGCATAAGGCTGGACACTTGGGACTGAGAGGATTAGTGAGATTGGGTGAGCAAATGCAGACCCTTTCAAGCAATAATTCATGGCCCCCATTCCATGGGTCCCAACTCTCCAGGTTCAAGGGAATATTACTACAGCTATAACATGTACAGGAAACCTAGAGAATGGACACACTGTGAATACGAAAGGTTTCTAAAACTCAACGAATAGTCCCTCTCCTGGTGCTCCAGTTTGACTTTCCAACTGCCTTACTATCAATCTCCCAACTTGGAGAGACAGGCCCTTTAACCTCCTGGTTTGCACAGGTTCCCAATTTGGCAGAGGATGGAAGGGACGAGGGAGAACCCATGAGAGAGTAGCTGTTAGGCATTTGGACGGGCACATGTCACTCTAATTTCCCGGCAGGAAGAATAATTAACCAAAGTCTCAGCCACCCACCGGGAACCAGTATAGGACATGATCCAAAATTTTGGACTTGCGTTCAGCTCACAAAAAACGAGTTGAGAAATGGAGCTCAGGGGCACAGCAATTCACAAACTGGAAGAGTGACAAAGGACAACTATCGTCCAAAAATCTGTTGAGGGAAGTCAACGAGGCGGACTTGAAAGTGAGGCAAAATAGCAGGAAACAGATTTCAAGAGGTACGTTGGAATCGCCTGTAAAGCACAGGAAGAGGGGCACAACTTGGACAATGGGGCACTTGGCCAAAAAGGGCGTATGCGTTTTCTCCTGAATATATTCAGGAGAAAACGCATACGCCCTTTTTGGCCAAGCAAGCAAGCGGGCAATGCAAATCTGCACTACAAAGAAGTATCATTTCCCACCGGTCAAAAGGGACATCCACAAAATGTGTAAAAACCAGAAAGGCAAGACAGGCCCTGGAGAACAGGGAGCCTTGTTATGCTGATGGGTGGGATGTAAATTGCCAACTGCCTCACTGGAGGAGTTCATTGTGTTCCCTAAAACAAGTAAACAACAGAGCTACAGAGCCAAGGCCACTTCCAGTCTAGGGAGTATACCTGGGGAAAACTGAAAATCAATAAGAAAGAGCCACCTCCAAATTTAGGGCTGAACTGGCTACAAGAACCTCAACTTGGGTACACCTTAAATATCCCAGGAAATATAAAAATGGTTCAAAACATTGTGGTACTTACGTATGATGGAATATCCCTCAGCCATGAAATCAATGTCATAAGACCAGTAGCAGCAAAGTGAGTGGATTCAGGTACGATGATTCTAAGTGAAATAAGTCACACAGAAAAAGAAACTTATTATAAGATATCACTTATGAAGATCCTGTAAACATGGCTACACGTGAACTGAGTTAGGAAAGAGAACAGAGTCTCACATTTAGAAAACACTCTTATGCCTGCATAAAGGGGAAGGAGAGGTGGGGTGATGCATAAAACCAGAGTTTGATATAAGCACAGGGACCGTTCCAAAAACCAACTTTGGAATAGACAAGACCGACACCTTCCTCAGTGAAAGAGACTCAAAACCCCATATGTCCCACAGAGGAATATATCTGACTAGTAAGAATCTTAAAACCTATGTATTGATATGTCTCCATAAGGGAATCAAGTGTGTCTAGAGTGGCATAAACATGGCAGCGAGAATCAGCTCAAACCCACTATAAAAAGGAATTTCAAAAGCAAAAACCAAAAAACAGGGAAATTCTTTACAATTCCTTCAGGGTGTCTGAGGAAACCTGGAAAGACCCTATCTACAATGACAGCTGGATGTGGCATAAGGCTGGACACTTGGGACTGAGAGGATTGGTGAGATTGGGTGAGCAAATGCAGACCCTTTCAAGCAATAATGCATGGCCCCCATTCCATGGGTCCCAACTCTCCAGGTTCAAGGGAATATTACTACGGCTATAACATGTACAGGAAACCTAGAGAATGGACACACTGTGAATACGAAAGGTTTCTAAAACTCAACGAATAGTCCCTCTCCTGGTGCTCCAGTTTGACTTTCCAACTGCCTTACTATCAATCTCCCAACTTGGAGAGACAGGCCCTTTAACCTCCTGGTTTGCACAGGTTCCCAATTTGGCAGAGGATGGAAGGGACGAGGGAGAACCCATGAGAGAGTAGCTGTTAGGCATTTGGACGGGCACATGTCACTCTAATTTCCCGGCAGGAAGAAGAATTAACCAAAGTCTCAGCCACCCACCGGGAACCAGTATAGGACATGATCCAAAATTTTGGACTTGCGTTCAGCTCACAAAAAACGAGTTGAGAAATGGAGCTCAAGGGCACAGCAATTCACAAACTGGCAGAGTGATAAAGGACAACTATCGTCCAAAAATCTGTTGAGGGAAGTCAATGAGGCGGACTTGAAAGCGAGGCAAAATAGCAGGAAACAGATTTCAAGAGGTACCTTGGAATCGCCTGTAAAGCACAGGAAGAGGGGCACAACTTGGACAATGGTGCACTTGGCCAAAAAGGGCGTATGCGTTTTCTCCTGAATATATTCAGGAGAAAACGCATACGCCCTTTTTGGCCAAGCAAGCAAGCGGGCAATGCAAATCTTCACTACAAAGAAGTATCATTTCCCACCGGTCAAAAGGGACATCCACAAAATGTGTAAAAACCAGAAAGGCAAGACAGGCCCTGGAGAACAGGGAGCCTTGTTATGCTGATGGGTGGGATGTAAATTGCCAACTGCCTCACTGGAGGAGTTCATTGTGTTCCCTAAAACAAGTAAACAACAGAGCTACAGAGCCAAGGCCACTTCCAGTCTAGGGAGTATACCTGGGGAAAACTGAAAATCAATAAGAAAGAGCCACCTCCAAATTTAGGGCTGAACTGGCTACAAGAACCTCAACTTGGGTACACCTTAAATATCCCAGGAAATATAAAAATGGTTCAAAACATTGTGGTACTTACGTAGGATGGAATATCCCTCAGCCATGAAATCAATGTCATAAGACCAGTAGCAGCAAAGTGAGTGGATTCAGGTACGATGATTCTAAGTGAAATAAGTCACATAGAAAAAGAAACTTATCATAAGATATCACTTATGAAGATCCTGTAAACATGGCTACACGTGAACTGAGTTAGGAAAGAGAACAGAGTCTCACATTTAGAAAACACTCTTATGCCTGCATAAAGGGGAAGGAGAGGTGGGGTGATGCATAAAACCAGAGTTTGATATAAGCACAGGGACCGTTCCAAAAACCAACTTTGGAATAGACAAGACCGACACCTTCCTCAGTGAAAGAGACTCAAAACCCCATATTTCCCGCAGAGGAATATATCTGACTAGTAAGAATCTTAAAACCTATGTATTGATATGACTCCATAAAGGAATCAAGTGTGTCTAGAGTGGCATAAACATGGCAGCGAGAATCAGCTCAAACCCACTATAAAAAGGAATTTCAAAAGCAAAACCAAAAAACAGGGAAATTCTTTACAATTCCTTCAGGGTGTCTGAGGAAACCTGGAAAGACCCTATCTACAATGACAGCTGGATGTGGCATAAGGCTGGACACTTGGGACTGAGAGGATTGGTGAGATTGGGTGAGCAAATGCAGACCCTTTCAAGCAATAATGCATGGCCCCCATTCCATGGGTCCCAACTCTCCAGGTTCAAGGGAATATTACTACAGCTATAACATGTACAGGAAACCTAGAGAATGGACACACTGTGAATACGAAAGGTTTCTAAAACTCAACGAATAGTCCCTCTCCTGGTGCTCCAGTTTGACTTTCCAACTGCCTTACTATCAATCTCCCAACTTGGAGAGACAGGCCCTTTAACCTCCTGGTTTGCACAGGTTCCCAATTTGGCAGAGGATGGAAGGGACGAGGGAGAACCCATGAGAGAGTAGCTGTTAGGCATTTGGACGGGCACATGTCACTCTAATTTCCCGGCAGGAAGAAGAATTAACCAAAGTCTCAGCCACCCACCGGGAACCAGTATAGGACATGATCCAAAATTTTGGACTTGCGTTCAGCTCACAAAAAACGAGTTGAGAAATGGAGCTCAGGGGCACAGCAATTCACAAACTGGCAGAGTGATAAAGGACAACTATCGTCCAAAAATCTGTTGAGGGAAGTCAATGAGGCGGACTTGAAAGCGAGGCAAAATAGCAGGAAACAGATTTCAAGAGGTACCTTGGAATCGCCTGTAAAGCACAGGAAGAGGGGCACAACTTGGACAATGGTGCACTTGGCCAAAAAGGGCGTATGCGTTTTCTCCTGAATATATTCAGGAGAAAACGCATACGCCCTTTTTGGCCAAGCAAGCAAGCGGGCAATGCAAATCTGCACTACAAAGAAGTATCACTTCCCACCGGTCAAAAGGGACATCCACAAAATGTGTAAAAACCAGAAAGGCAAGACAGGCCCTGGAGAACTGGGAGCCTTGTTATGCTGATGGGCGGGATGTAAATTGCCAACTGCCTCACTGGAGGAGTGCACTGTGTTCCCTAAAACAAGTAAACAACAGAGCTACAGAGCCAAGGCCACTTCCAGTCTAGGGAATATACCTGGGGAAAAGTGAAAATCAATAAGAAAGAGCCACCTCCAAATTTAGGGCTGCACTGACTACAAGAACCTCAACTTGGGTACACCTTAAATATCCCAAGAAATATAAAAATGGTTCAAAACATTGTGGTAATTTCGTACGATGGAATATCCCTCGGCCATGAAATCAATGTCATAAGACCAGTAGCAGCAAAGTGAGTGGATTCAGGTACGATGATTCTAAGTGAAATAAGTCACACAGAAAAAGAAACTTATTATAAGATATCACTTATGAAGATCCTGTAAACATGGCTACACGTGAACTGAGTTAGGAAAGAGAACAGAGTCTCACATTTAGAAAACACTCTTATGCCTGCATAAAGGGGAAGGAGTGGTGGGGTGATGCATAAAACCAGAGTTTGATATAAGCACAGGGACCGTTTCAAAAACCAACTTTGGAATTGACAAGACCGACACCTTCCTCAGTGAAAGAGACTCAAAACCCCATATGTCCCACAGAGGAATATATCTGACTAGTAAGAATCTTAAAACCTATGTATTGATATGTCTCCATAAGGGAATCAAGTGTGTCTAGAGTGGCATAAACATGGCAGCGAGAATCAGCTCAAACCCACTATAAAAAGGAATTTCAAAAGCAAAAACCAAAAAACAGGGAAATTCTTTACAATTCCTTCAGGGTGTCTGAGGAAACCTGGAAAGACCCTATCTACAATGACAGCTGGATGTGGCATAAGGCTGGACACTTGGGACTGAGAGGATTGGTGAGATTGGGTGAGCAAATGCAGACCCTTTCAAGCAATAATGCATGGCCCCCATTCCATGGGTCCCAACTCTCCAGGTTCAAGGGAATATTACTACGGCTATAACATGTACAGGAAACCTAGAGAATGGACACACTGTGAATACGAAAGGTTTCTAAAACTCAACGAATAGTCCCTCTCCTGGTGCTCCAGTTTGACTTTCCAACTGCCTTACTATCAATCTCCCAACTTGGAGAGACAGGCCCTTTAACCTCCTGGTTTGCACAGGTTCCCAATTTGGCAGAGGATGGAAGGGACGAGGGAGAACCCATGAGAGAGTAGCTGTTAGGCATTTGGACGGGCACATGGCACTCTAATTTCCCGGCAGGAAGAAGAATTAACCAAAGTCTCAGCCACCCACCGGGAACCAGTATAGGACATGATCCAAAATTTTGGACTTGTGTTCAGCTCACAAAGAACGAGTTGAGAAATGGAGCTCAGGGGCACAGCAATTCACAAACTGGCAGAGTGATAAAGGACAACTATCGTCCAAAAATCTGTTGAGGGAAGTCAACGAGGTGGACTTGAATGTGAGGCAAAATAGCAGGAAACAGATTTCAAGAGGTACGTTGGAATCGCCTGTAAAGCACAGGAAGAGGGGCACAACTTGGACAATGGTGCACTTGGCCAAAAAGGGCGTATGCGTTTTCTCCTGAATATATTCAGGAGAAAACGCATACGCCCTTTTTGGCCAAGCAAGCAAGCGGGCAATGCAAATCTGCACTACAAAGAAGTATCACTTCCCACCGGTCAAAAGGGACATCCACAAAATGTGTAAAAACCAGAAAGGCAAGACAGGCCCTGGAGAACAGGGAGCCTTGTTATGCTGATGGGCGGGATGTAAATTGCCAACTGCCTCACTGGAGGAGTGCATTGTGTTCCCTAAAACAAGTAAACAACAGAGCTACAGAGCCAAGGCCACTTCCAGTCTAGGGAATATACCTGGGGAAAACTGAAAATCAATAAGAAAGAGCCACCTCCAAATTTAGGGCTGCACTGGCTACAAGAACCTCAACTTGGGTACACCTTAAATATCCCAGGAAATATAAAAATGGTTCAAAACATTGTGGTACTTACGTACGATGGAATATCCCTCAGCCATGAAATCAATGTCATAAGACCAGTAGCAGCAAAGTGAGTGGATTCGGGTACGATGATTCTAAGTGAAATAAGTCACACAGAAAAAGAAACTTATCATAAGATATCACTTAGGAATATCCTGTAAACATGGCTACACGTGAACTGAGTTAGGAAAGAGAACAGAGTCTCACATTTAGAAAACACTCTTATGCCTGCATAAAGGGGATGGAGAGGTGGGGTAATGCATAAAAGCAGAGTTTGATATAAGCACAGGGACCGTTCCAAAAACCAACTTTGGAATAGACAAGACCTACACCTTCCTCAGTGAAAGAGACTCAAAACCCCATATTTCCCACAGAGGAATATATCTGACTAGTAAGAATCTTAAAACCTATGTATTGATATGACTCCATAAGGGAATCAAGTGTGTCTAGAGTGGCATAAACATGGCAGCGAGAATCAGCTCAAACCCACTATAAAAAGGAATTTCAAAAGCAAAACGAAAAAACAGGGAAATTCTTTACAAATCCTTCAGGGTGTCTGAGGAAACCTGGAAAGACCCTATCTACAATGACAGCTGGATGTGGCATAAGGCTGGACACTTGGGACTGAGAGGATTGGTGAGATTGGGTGAGCAAATGCAGACCCTTTCAAGCAATAATGCATGGCCCCCATTCCATGGGTCCCAACTCTCCAGGTTCAAGGGAATATTACTACAGCTATAACATGTACAGGAAACCTAGAGAATGGACACACTGTGAATACGAAAGGTTTCTAAAACTCAACGAATAGTCCCTCTCCTGGTGCTCCAGTTTGACTTTCCAACTGCCTTACTATCAATCTCCCAAATTGGACAGACAGGCCCTTTAACCTCCTGGTTTGCACAGGTTCCCAATTTGGCAGAGGATGGAAGGGACGAGGGAGAACCCATGAGAGAGTAGCTGTTAGGCATTTGGACGGGCACATGTCACTCTAATTTCCCGGCAGGAAGAAGAATTAACCAAAGTCTCAGCCACCCACCGGGAACCAGTATAGGACATGATCCAAAATTTTGGACTTGCGTTCAGCTCACAAAAAACGAGTGGAGAAATGGAGCTCAGGGGCACAGCAATTCACAAACTGGCAGAGTGATAAAGGACAACTATCGTCCAAAAATCTGTTGACGGAAGTCAACGAGGCGGACTTGAAAGCGAGGCAAAATAGCAGGAAACAGATTTCAAGAGGTACGTTGGAATCGCCTGTAAAGCACAGGAAGAGGGGCACAACTTGGACAATGGTGCACTTGGCCAAAAAGGGCCTATGCGTTTTCTCCTGAATATATTCAGGAGAAAACGCATACGCCCTTTTTGGCCAAGCAAGCAAGCGGGCAATGCAAATCTGCACTACAAAGAAGTATCAATTCCCACCGGTCAAAAGGGACATCCACAAAATGTGTAAAAACCAGAAAGGCAAGACAGGCCCTGGAGAACAGGGAGCCTTGTCATGCTGATGATCGGGATGTAAATTGCCAACTGCCTCACTGGAGGAGTGCATTGTGTTCCCTAAAACAAGTAAACAACAGAGCTACAGGGCAAAGGCCACTTCCAGTCTAGGGAATATACCTTGGGAAAACTGAAAATCAATAAGAAAGAGCCACCTCCAAATTTAGGGCTGCACTGACTACAAGAACCTCAACTTGGGTACACCTTAAATATCCCAGGAAATATAAAAATGGTTCAAAACATTGTGGTACTTACGTACGATGGAATATCCCTCAGCCATGAAATCAATGTCATAAGACCAGTAGCAGCAAAGTGAGTGGATTCAGGTACGATGATTCTAAGTGAAATAAGTCACACAGAAAAAGGAACTTATCATAAGATATCACTTATGAAGATCCTGTAAACATGGCTACACGTGAACTGAGTTAGGAAAGAGAACAGAGTCTCACATTTAGAAAACACTCTTATGCCTGCATAAAGGGGATGGAGAGGTGGGGTGATGCATAAAATCAGAGTTTGATATAAGCACAGGGACCGTTCCAAAAACCAACTTTGGAATAGACAAGACCGACACCTTCCTCAGTGAAAGAGACTCAAAACCCCATATTTCCCACAGAGGAATATATCTGACTAGTAAGAATCTTAAAACCTATGTATTGATATGTCTCCATAAGGGAATCAAGTGTGTCTAGAGTGGCATAAACATGGCAGCGAGAATCAGCTCAAACCCACTATAAAAAGGAATTTCAAAAGCAAAACCAAAAAACAGGGAAATTCTTTACAATTCCTTCAGGGTGTCTGAGGAAACCTGGAAAGACCCTATCTACAATGACAGCTGGATGTGGCATAAGGCTGGACACTTGGGACTGAGAGGATTGGTGAGATTGTGTGAGCAAATGCAGACCCTTTCAAGCAATAATGCATGGCCCCCATTCCATGGGTCCCAACTCTCCAGGTTCAAGGGAATATTACTACAGCTATAACATGTACAGGAAACCTAGAGAATGGACACACTGTGAATACGAAAGGTTTCTAAAACTCAACGAATAGTCCCTCTCCTGGTGCTCCAGTTTGACTTTCCAACTGCCTTACTATCAATCTCCCAACTTGGACAGACAGGCCCTTTAACCTCCTGGTTTGCACAGGTTCCCAATTTGGCAGAGGATGGAAGGGTCGAGGGAGAACCCATGAGAGAGTAGCTGTTAGGCATTTGGACGGGCACATGTCACTCTAATTTCCCGGCAGGAAGAAGAATTAACCAAAGTCTCAGCCACCCACCGGGAACCAGTATAGGACATGATCCAAAATTTTGGACTTGCGTTCAGCTCACAAAAAACGAGTTGAGAAATGGAGCTCAGGGGCACAGCAATTCACAAACTGGCAGAGTGATAAAGGACAACTATCGTCCAAAAATCTGTTGAGGGAAGTCAATGAGGCGGACTTGAAAGCGAGGCAAAATAGCAGGAAACAGATTTCAAGAGGTACCTTGGAATCGCCTGTAAAGCACAGGAAGAGGGGCACAACTTGGACAATGGTGCACTTGGCCAAAAAGGGCGTATGTGTTTTCTCCTGAATATATTCAGGAGAAAACGCATACGCCCTTTTTGGCCAAGCAAGCAAGCGGGCAATGCAAATCTGCACTACAAAGAAGTATCACTTCCCACCGGTCAAAAGGGACATCCACAAAATGTGTAAAAACCAGAAAGGCAAGACAGGCCCTGGAGAACTGGGAGCCTTGTTATGCTGATGGGCGGGATGTAAATTGCCAACTGCCTCACTGGAGGAGTGCACTGTGTTCCCTAAAACAAGTAAACAACAGAGCTACAGAGCCAAGGCCACTTCCAGTCTAGGGAATATACCTGGGGAAAAGTGAAAATCAATAAGAAAGAGCCACCTCCAAATTTAGGGCTGCACTGACTACAAGAACCTCAACTTGGGTACACCTTAAATATCCCAAGAAATATAAAAATGGTTCAAAACATTGTGGTAATTACGTACGATGGAATATCCCTCGGCCATGAAATCAATGTCATAAGACCAGTAGCAGCAAAGTGAGTGGATTCAGGTACGATGATTCTAAGTGAAATAAGTCACACAGAAAAAGAAACTTATCATAAGATATCACTTATGAAGATCCTGTAAACATGGCTACACGTGAACTGAGTTAGGAAAGAGAACATAGTCTCACATTTAGAAAACACTCTTATGCCTGCATAAAGGGGAAGGAGAGGTGGGGTGATGCATAAAAGCAGAGTTTGATATAAGCACAGGGACCGTTCCAAAAACCAACTTTGGAATAGACAAGACCTACACCTTCCTCAGTGAAAGAGACTCAAAACCCCATATTTCCCGCAGAGGAATATATCTGACTAGTAAGAATCTTAAAACCTATGTATTGATATGACTCCATAAGGGAATCAAGTGTGTCTAGAGTGGCATAAACATGGCAGCGAGAATCAGCTCAAACCCACTATAAAAAGGAATTTCAAAAGCAAAACCAAAAAACAGGGAAATTCTTTACAATTCCTTCAGGGTGTCTGAGGAAACCTGGAAAGACCCTATCTACAATGACAGCTGGATGTGGCATAAGGCTGGACACTTGGGACTGAGAGGATTGGTGAGATTGGGTAAGCAAATGCAGACCCTTTCAAGCAATAATGCATGGCCCCCATTCCATGGGTCCCAACTCTCCAGGTTCAAGGGAATATTACTACAGCTATAACATGTACAGGAAACCTAGAGAATGGACACACTGTGAATATGAAAGGTTTCTAAAACTCAACGAATAGTCCCTCTCCTGGTGCTCCAGTTTGACTTTCCAACTGCCTTACTATCAATCTCCCAACTTGGAGAGACAGGCCCTTTAACCTCCTGGTTTGCACAGGTTCCCAATTTGGCAGAGGATGGAAGGGACGAGGGAGAACCCATGAGAGAGTAGCTGTTAGGCATTTGGACTGGCACATGTCACTCTAATTTCCCGGCAGGAAGAAGAATTAACCAAAGTCTCAGCCACCCACCGGGAACGAGTATAGGACATGATACAAAATTTGGACTTGCGTTCAGCTCACAAAAAACGAGTTGAGAAATGGAGCTCAGGGGCACAGCAATTCACAAACTGGCAGAGTGATAAAGGACAACTATCGTCCAAAAATCTGTTGAGGGAAGTCAACGAGGCGGACTTGAAAGTGAGGCAAAATAGCAGGAAACAGATTTCAAGAGGTACGTTGGAATCGCCTGTAAAGCACAGGAAGAGGGGCACAACTTGGACAATGGTGCACTTGGCCAAACAGGGCGTATGCGTTTTCTCCTGAATATATTCAGGAGAAAACGCATACGCCCTGTTTGGCCAAGCAAGTAAGCGGGCAATGCAAATCTGCACTACAAAGAAGTATCACTTCCCACCGGTCAAAAGGGACATCCACAAAATGTGTAAAAACCAGAAAGGCAAGACAGGCCCTGGAGAACAGGGAGCCTTGTTATGCTGATGGGCGGGATGTAAATTGCCAACTGCCTCACTGGAGGAGTGCATTGTGTTCCCTAAAACAAGTAAACAACAGAGCTACAGAGCCAAGGCCACTTCCAGTCTAGGGAATATACCTGGGGAAAACTGAAAATCAATAAGAAAGAGCCACCTCCAAATTTAGGGCTGCACTGGCTACAAGAACCTCAACTTGGGTACACCTTAAATATCCCAGGAAATATAAAAATGGTTCAAAACATTGTGGTACTTACGTACGATGGAATATCCCTCAGCCATGAAATCAATTTCATAAGACCAGTAGCAGCAAAGTGAGTGGATTCAGGTACGATGATTCTAAGTGAAATAAGTCACACAGAAAAAGAAACTTATCATAAGATATCACTTAGGAAGATCCTGTAAACATGGCTACACGTGAACTGAGTTAGGAAAGAGAACAGAGTCTCACATTTAGAAAACACTCTTATGCCTGCATAAAGGGGAAGGAGAGGTGGGGTGATGCATAAAACCAGAGTTTGATATAAGCACAGGGACCGTTCCAAAAACCAACTTTGGAATAGACAAGACCTACACCTTCCTCAGTGAAAGAGACTCAAAACCCCATATTTATCGCAGAGGAATATATCTGACTAGTAAGAATCTTAAAACCTATGTATTGATATGACTCCATAAGGGAATCAAGTGTGTCTAGAGTGGCATAAACATGGCAGCGAGAATCAGCTCAAACCCACTATAAAAAGTAATTTCAAAAGCAAAACCAAAAAACAGGGAAATTCTTTACAATTCCTTCAGGGTGTCTGAGGAAACCTGGAAAGACCCTATCTACAATGACAGCTGGATGTGGCATAAGGCTGGACACTTGGGACTGAGAGGATTGGTGAGATTGGGTGAGCAAATGCAGACCCTTTCAAGCAATAATGCATGGCCCCCATTCCATGGGTCCCAACTCTCCAGGTTCAAGGGAATATTACTACAGATATAACATGTACAGGAAACCTAGAGAATGGACACACTGTGAATACGAAAGGTTTCTAAAACTCAACGAATAGTCCCTCTCCTGGTGCTCCAGTTTGACTTTCCAACTGCCTTACTATCAATCTCCCAACTTGGAGAGACAGGCCCTTTAACCTCCTGGTTTGCACAGGTTCCCAATTTGGCAGAGGATGGAAGGGACGAGGGAGAACCCATGAGAGAGTAGCTGTTAGGCATTTGGACGGGCACATGTCACTCTAATTTCCCGGCAGGAAGAAGAATTAACCAAAGTCTCAGCCACCCACCGGGAACCAGTATAGGACATGATCCAAAATTTTGGACTTGCGTTCAGCTCACAAAAAACGAGTTGAGAAATGGAGCTCAGGGGCACAGCAATTCACAAACTGGCAGAGTGATAAAGGACAACTATCGTCCAAAAATCTGTTGAGGGAAGTCAACGAGGCGGACTTGAAAGCGAGGCAAAATAGCAGGAAACAGATTTCAAGAGGTACCTTGGAATCGCCTGTAAAGCACAGGAAGAGGGGCACAACTTGGACAATGGTGCACTTGGCCAAACAGGGCGTATGTGTTTTCTCCTGAATATATTCAGGAGAAAACGCATACGCCCTGTTTGGCCAAGCAAGCAAGCGGGCAATGCAAATCTGCACTACAAAGAAGTATCACTTCCCACCGGTCAAAAGGGACATCCACAAAATGTGTAAAAACCAGAAAGGCAAGACAGGCCCTGGAGAACAGGGAGCCTTGTTATGCTGATGGGCGGGATGTAAATTGCCAACTGCCTCACTGGAGGAGTGCATTGTGTTCCCTAAAACAAGTAAACAACAGAGCTACAGAGCCAAGGCCACTTCCAGTCTAGGGAATATACCTTGGGAAAACTGAAAATCAATAAGAAAGAGCCACCTCCAAATTTAGGGCTGCACTGGCTACAAGAACCTCAACTTGGGTACACCTTAAATATCCCAGGAAATATAAAAATGGTTCAAAACATTGTGGTACTTACGTACGATGGAATATCCCTCAGCCATGAAATCAATGTCATAAGACCAGTAGCAGCAAAGTGAGTGGATTCAGGTACGATGATTCTAAGTGAAATAAGTCACACAGAAAAAGAAACTTATCATAAGATATCACTTATGAAGATCCTGTAAACATGGCTACACGTGAACTGAGTTAGGAAAGAGAACAGAGTCTCACATTTAGAAAACACTCTTATGCCTGCATAAAGGGGAAGGAGAGGTGGGGTGATGCATAAAACCAGAGTTTGATATAAGCACAGGGACCGTTCCATAAACCAACTTTGGAATAGACAAGACCGACACCTTCCTCAGTGAAAGAGACTCAAAACCCCATATTTCCCGCAGAGGAATATATCTGACTAGTAAGAATCTTAAAACCTATGTATTGATATGACTCCATAAGGGAATCAAGTGTGTCTAGAGTGGCATAAACATGGCAGCGAGAATCAGCTCAAACCCACTATAAAAAGGAATTTCAAAAGCAAAACCAAAAAACAGGGAAATTCCTTACAATTCCTTCAGGGTGTCTGAGGAAACCTGGAAAGACCTATCTACAATGACAGCTGGATGTGGCATAAGGCTGGGCACTTGGGACTGAGAGGATTGGTGAGATTGGGTGAGCAAATGCAGACCCTTTCAAGCAATAATGCATGGCCCCCATTCCATGGGTCCCAACTCTCCAGGTTCAAGGGAATATTACTACAGCTATAACATGTACAGGAAACCTAGAGAATGGACACACTGTGAATACGAAAGGTTTCTAAAACTCAACGAATAGTCCCTCTCCTGGTGCTCCAGTTTGACTTTCCAACTGCCTTACTATCAATCTCCCAACTTGGAGAGACAGGCCCTTTAACCTCCTGGTTTGCACAGGTTCCCAATTTGGCAGAGGATGGAAGGGACGAGGGAGAACCCATGAGAGAGTAGCTGTTAGGCATTTGGACGGGCACATGTCACTCTAATTTCCCGGCAGGAAGAAGAATTAACCAAAGTCTCAGCCACCCACCGGGAACCAGTATAGGACATGATCCAAAATTTTGGACTTGCGTTCAGCTCACAAAAAACGAGTTGAGAAATGGAGCTCAGGGGCACAGCAATTCACAAACTGGCAGAGTGATAAAGGACAACTATCGTCCAAAAATCTGTTGAGGGAAGTCAACGAGGCGGACTTGAAAGTGAGGCAAAATAGCAGGAAACAGATTTCAAGAGGTACGTTGGAATCGCCTGTAAAGCACAGGAAGAGGGGCACAACTTGGACAATGGTGCACTTGGCCAAAAAGGGCGTATGCGTTTTCTCCTGAATATATTCAGGAGAAAACGCATACGCCCTTTTTGGCCAAGCAAGCAAGCGGGCAATGCAAATCTGCACTACAAAGAAGTATCACTTCCCACCGGTCAAAAGGGACATCCACAAAATGTGTAAAAACCAGAAAGGCAAGACAGGCCCTGGAGAACAAGGAGCCTTGTTATGCTGATGGGCGGGATGTAAATTGCCACCTGCCTCACTGGAGGAGTGCATTGTGTTCCCTAAAACAAGTAAACAACAGAGCTACAGAGCCAAGGCCACTTCCAGTCTAGGGAATATACCTGGGGAAAACTGAAAATCAATAAGAAAGAGCCACCTCCAAATTTAGGGCTGCACTGGCTACAAGAACCTCAACTTGGGTACACCTTAAATATCCCAGGAAATATAAAAATGGTTCAAAACATTGTGGTACTTACGTACGATGGAATATCCCTCAGCCATGAAATCAATGTCATAAGACCAGTAGCAGCAAAGTGAGTGGATTCAGGTACAATGATTCTAAGTGAAATAAGTCACACAGAAAAAGAAACTTATCATAAGATATCACTTAGGAAGATCCTGTAAACATGGCTACACGTGAACTGAGTTAGGAAAGAGAACAGAGTCTCACATTTAGAAAACACTCTTATGCCTGCATAAAGGGGAAGGAGAGGTGGGGTGATGCATAAAACCAGAGTTTGATATAAACACAGGGACCGTTCCAAAAACCAACTTTGGAATAGACAAGACCGACACCTTCCTCAGTGAAAGAGACTCAAAACCCCATATTTCCCGCAGAGGAATATATCTGACTAGTAAGAATCTTAAAACCTATGTATTGATATGACTCCATAAGGGAATCAAGTGTGTCTAGAGTGGCATAAACATGGCAGCGAGAATCAGCTCAAACCCACTATAAAAAGGAATTTCAAAAGCAAAACCAAAAAACAGGGAAATTCTTTACAATTCCTTCAGGGTGTCTGAGGAAACCTGGAAAGACCCTATCTACAATGACAGCTGGATGTGGCATAAGGCTGGACACTTGGGACTGAGAGGATTGGTGAGATTGGGTGAGCAAATGCAGACCCTTTCAAGCAATAATGCATGGCCCCCATTCCATGGGTCCCAACTCTCCAGGTTCAAGGGAATATTACTACAGCTATAACATGTACAGGAAACCTAGAGAATGGACACACTGTGAATACGAAAGGTTTCTAAAACTCAACGAATAGTCCCTCTCCTGGTGCTCCAGTTTGACTTTCCAACTGCCTTACTATCAATCTCCCAACTTGGAGAGACAGGCCCTTTAACCTCCTGGTTTGCACAGGTTCCCAATTTGGCAGAGGATGGAAGGGACGAGGGAGAACCCATGAGAGAGTAGCTGTTAGGCATTTGGACGGGCACATGTCACTCTAATTTCCCGGCAGGAAGAAGAATTAACCAAAGTCTCAGCCACCCACCGGGAACCAGTATAGGACATGATCCAAAATTTTGGACTTGCGTTCAGCTCACAAAAAACGAGTTGAGAAATGGAGCTCAGGGGCACAGCAATTCACAAACTGGCAGAGTGATAAAGGACAACTATCGTCCAAAAATCTGTTGAGGGAAGTCAACGAGGCGGACTTGAAAGTGAGGCAAAATAGCAGGAAACAGATTTCAAGAGGTACGTTGGAATCGCCTGTAAAGCACAGGAAGAGGGGCACAACTTGGACAATGGTGCACTTGGCCAAAAAGGGCGTATGCGTTTTCTCCTGAATATATTCAGGAGAAAACGCATACGCCCTTTTTGGCCAAGCAAGCAAGCGGGCAATGCAAATCTGCACTACAAAGAAGTATCACTTCCCACCGGTCAAAAGGGACATCCACAAAATGTGTAAAAACCAGAAAGGCAAGACAGGCCCTGGAGAACAGGGAGCCTTGTTATGCTGATGGGCGGGATGTAAATTGCCACCTGCCTCACTGGAGGAGTGCATTGTGTTCCCTAAAACAAGTAAACAACAGAGCTACAGAGCCAAGGCCACTTCCAGTCTAGGGAATATACCTGGGGAAAACTGAAAATCAATAAGAAAGAGCCACCTCCAAATTTAGGGCTGCACTGGCTACAAGAACCTCAACTTGGGTACACCTTAAATATCCCAGGAAATATAAAAATGGTTCAAAACATTGTGGTACTTACGTACGATGGAATATCCCTCAGCCATGAAATCAATGTCATAAGACCAGTAGCAGCAAAGTGAGTGGATTCAGGTACGATGATTCTAAGTGAAATAAGTCACACAGAAAAAGAAACTTATCATAAGATATCACTTAGGAAGATCCTGTAAACATGGCTACACGTGAACTGAGTTAGGAAAGAGAACAGAGTCTCACATTTAGAAAACACTCTTATGCCTGCATAAAGGGGAAGGAGAGGAGGGGTGATGCATAAAACCAGGGTTTGATATAAGCACAGGGACCTTTCCATAAACCAACTTTGGAATAGACAAGACCGACACCTTCCTCAGTGAAAGAGACTCAAAACCCCATATTTCCCGCAGAGGAATATATCTGACTAGTAAGAATCTTAAAACCTATGTATTGATATGACTCCATAAGGGAATCAAGTGTGTCTAGAGTGGCATAAACATGGCAGCGAGAATCAGCTCAAACCCACTATAAAAAGGAATTTCAAAAGCAAAACCAAAAAACAGGGAAATTCTTTACAATTCCTTCAGGGTGTCTGAGGAAACCTGGAAAGACCCTATCTACAATGACAGCTGGATGTGGCATAAGGCTGGGCACTTGGGACTGAGAGGATTGGTGAGATTGGGTGAGCAAATGCAGACCCTTTCAAGCAATAATGCATGGCCCCCATTCCATGGGTCCCAACTCTCCAGGTTCAAGGGAATATTACTACAGCTATAACATGTACAGGAAACCTAGAGAATGGACACACTGTGAATACGAAAGGTTTCTAAAACTCAACGAATAGTCCCTCTCCTGGTGCTCCAGTTTGACTTTCCAACTGCCTTACTATCAATCTCCCAACTTGGAGAGACAGGCCCTTTAACCTCCTGGTTTGCACAGGTTCCCAATTTGGCAGAGGATGGAAGGGACGAGGGAGAACCCATGAGAGAGTAGCTGTTAGGCATTTGGACGGGCACATGTCACTCTAATTTCCCGGCAGGAAGAAGAATTAACCAAAGTCTCAGCCACCCACCGGGAACCAGTATAGGACATGATCCAAAATTTTGGACTTGCGTTCAGCTCACAAAAAACGAGTTGAGAAATGGAGCTCAGGGGCACAGCAATTCACAAACTGGCAGAGTGATAAAGGACAACTATCGTCCAAAAATCTGTTGAGGGAAGTCAACGAGGCGGACTTGAAAGTGAGGCAAAATAGCAGGAAACAGATTTCAAGAGGTACGTTGGAATCGCCTGTAAAGCACAGGAAGAGGGGCACAACTTGGACAATGGTGCACTTGGCCAAAAAGGGCGTATGCGTTTTCTCCTGAATATATTCAGGAGAAAACGCATACGCCCTTTTTGGCCAAGCAAGCAAGCGGGCAATGCAAATCTGCACTACAAAGAAGTATCACTTCCCACCGGTCAAAAGGGACATCCACAAAATGTGTAAAAACCAGAAAGGCAAGACAGGCCCTGGAGAACAGGGAGCCTTGTTATGCTGATGGGCGGGATGTAAATTGCCACCTGCCTCACTGGAGGAGTGCATTGTGTTCCCTAAAACAAGTAAACAACAGAGCTACAGAGCCAAGGCCACTTCCAGTCTAGGGAATATACCTGGGGAAAACTGAAAATCAATAAGAAAGAGCCACCTCCAAATTTAGGGCTGCACTGGCTACAAGAACCTCAACTTGGGTACACCTTAAATATCCCAGGAAATATAAAAATGGTTCAAAACATTGTGGTACTTACGTACGATGGAATATCCCTCAGCCATGAAATCAATGTCATAAGACCAGTAGCAGCAAAGTGAGTGGATTCAGGTACGATGATTCTAAGTGAAATAAGTCACACAGAAAAAGAAACTTATCATAAGATATCACTTAGGAAGATCCTGTAAACATGGCTACACGTGAACTGAGTTAGGAAAGAGAACAGAGTCTCACATTTAGAAAACACTCTTATGCCTGCATAAAGGGGAAGGAGAGGAGGGGTGATGCATAAAACCAGGGTTTGATATAAGCACAGGGACCTTTCCATAAACCAACTTTGGAATAGACAAGACCGACACCTTCCTCAGTGAAAGAGACTCAAAACCCCATATTTCCCGCAGAGGAATATATCTGACTAGTAAGAATCTTAAAACCTATGTATTGATATGACTCCATAAGGGAATCAAGTGTGTCTAGAGTGGCATAAACATGGCAGCGAGAATCAGCTCAAACCCACTATAAAAAGGAATTTCAAAAGCAAAACCAAAAAACAGGGAAATTCTTTACAATTCCTTCAGGGTGTCTGAGGAAACCTGGAAAGACCCTATCTACAATGACAGCTGGATGTGGCATAAGGCTGGGCACTTGGGACTGAGAGGATTGGTGAGATTGGGTGAGCAAATGCAGACCCTTTCAAGCAATAATGCATGGCCCCCATTCCATGGGTCCCAACTCTCCAGGTTCAAGGGAATATTACTACAGCTATAACATGTACAGGAAACCTAGAGAATGGACACACTGTGAATACGAAAGGTTTCTAAAACTCAACGAATAGTCCCTCTCCTGGTGCTCCAGTTTGACTTTCCAACTGCCTTACTATCAATCTCCCAACTTGGAGAGACAGGCCCTTTAACCTCCTGGTTTGCACAGGTTCCCAATTTGGCAGAGGATGGAAGGGACGAGGGAGAACCCATGAGAGAGTAGCTGTTAGGCATTTGGACGGGCACATGTCACTCTAATTTCCCGGCAGGAAGAAGAATTAACCAAAGTCTCAGCCACCCACCGGGAACCAGTATAGGACATGATCCAAAATTTTGGACTTGCGTTCAGCTCACAAAAAACGAGTTGAGAAATGGAGCTCAGGGGCACAGCAATTCACAAACTGGCAGAGTGATAAAGGACAACTATCGTCCAAAAATCTGTTGAGGGAAGTCAACGAGGCGGACTTGAAAGTGAGGCAAAATAGCAGGAAACAGATTTCAAGAGGTACGTTGGAATCGCCTGTAAAGCACAGGAAGAGGGGCACAACTTGGACAATGGTGCACTTGGCCAAAAAGGGTGTATGCGTTTTCTCCTGAATATATTCAGGAGAAAACGCATACACCCTTTTTGGCCAAGCAAGCAAGCGGGCAATGCAAATCTGCACTACAAAGAAGTATCACTTCCCACCGGTCAAAAGGGACATCCACAAAATGTGTAAAAACCAGAAAGGCAAGACAGGCCCTGGAGAACTGGGAGCCTTGTTATGCTGATGGGCGGGATGTAAATTGCCAACTGCCTCACTGGAGGAGTGCATTGTGTTCCCTAAAACAAGTAAACAACAGAGCTACAGAGCCAAGGCCACTTCCAGTCTAGGGAATATACCTGGGGAAAACTGAAAATCAATAAGAAAGAGCCACCTCCAAATTTAGGGCTGCACTGGCTACAAGAACCTCAACTTGGGTACACCTTAAATATCCCAGGAAATATAAAAATGGTTCAAAACATTGTGGTACTTACGTACGATGGAATATCCCTCAGCCATGAAATCAATGTCATAAGACCAGTAGCAGCAAAGTGAGTGGATTCAGGTACGATTATTCTAAGTGAAATAAGTCACACAGAAAAAGAAACTTATCATAAGATATCACTTATGAAGATCCTGTAAACATGGCTACACGTGAACTGAGTTAGGAAAGAGAACAGAGTCTCACATTTAGAAAACACTCTTATGCCTGCATAAAGGGGAAGGAGAGGTGGGGTGATGCATAAAACCAGAGTTTGATATAAGCACAGGGACCGTTCCAAAAACCAACTTTGGAATAGACAAGACCGACACCTTCCTCAGTGAAAGAGACTCAAAACCCCATATTTCCCGCAGAGGAATATATCTGACTAGTAAGAATCTTAAAACCTATGTATTGATATGACTCCATAAGGGAATCAAGTGTGTCTAGAGTGGCATAAACATGGCAGCGAGAATCAGCTCAAACCCACTATAAAAAGGAATTTCAAAAGCAAAACCAAAAAACAGGGAAATTCTTTACAATTCCTTCAGGGTGTCTGAGGAAACCTGGAAAGACCCTATCTACAATGACAGCTGGATGTGGCATAAGGCTGGACACTTGGGACTGAGAGGATTGGTGAGATTGGGTGAGCAAATGCAGACCCTTTCAAGCAATAATGCATGGCCCCCATTCCATGGGTCCCAACTCTCCAGGTTCAAGGGAATATTACTACAGCTATAACATGTACAGGAAACCTAGAGAATGGACACACTGTGAATACGAAAGGTTTCTAAAACTCAACGAATAGTCCCTCTCCTGGTGCTCCAGTTTGACTTTCCAACTGCCTTACTATCAATCTCCCAACTTGGAGAGACAGGCCCTTTAACCTCCTGGTTTGCACAGGTTCCCAATTTGGCAGAGGATGGAAGGGACGAGGGAGAACCCATGAGAGAGTAGCTGTTAGGCATTTGGAAGGGCACATGTCACTCTAATTTCCCGGCAGGAAGAAGAATTAACCAAAGTCTCAGCCACCCACCGGGAACCAGTATAGGACATGATCCAAAATTTTGGACTTGCGTTCAGCTCACAAAAAACGAGTTGAGAAATGGAGCTCAGGGGCACAGCAATTCACAAACTGGCAGAGTGATAAAGGACAACTATCGTCCAAAAATCTGTTGAGGGAAGTCAACGAGGCGGACTTGAAAGTGAGGCAAAATAGCAGGAAACAGATTTCAAGAGGTACCTTGGAATCGCCTGTAAAGCACAGGAAGAGGGGCACAACTTGGACAATGGTGCACTTGGCCAAAAAGGGCGTATGCGTTTTCTCCTGAATATATTCAGGAGAAAACGCATACGCCCTTTTTGGCCAAGCAAGCAAGCGGGCAATGCAAATCTGCACTACAAAGAAGTATCACTTCCCACCGGTCAAAAGGGACATCCACAAAATGTGTAAAAACCAGAAAGGCAAGACAGGCCCTGGAGAACAGGGAGCCTTGTTATGCTGATGGGCGGGATGTAAATTGCCACCTGCCTCACTGGAGGAGTGCATTGTGTTCCCTAAAACAAGTAAACAACAGAGCTACAGAGCCAAGGCCACTTCCAGTCTAGGGAATATACCTGGGGAAAACTGAAAATCAATAAGAAAGAGCCACCTCCAAATTTAGGGCTGCACTGGCTACAAGAACCTCAACTTGGGTACACCTTAAATATCCCAGGAAATATAAAAATGGTTCAAAACATTGTGGTACTTACGTACGATGGAATATCCCTCAGCCATGAAATCAATGTCATAAGACCAGTAGCAGCAAAGTGAGTGGATTCAGGTACGATGATTCTAAGTGAAATAAGTCACACAGAAAAAGGAACTTATCATAAGATATCACTTAGGAAGATCCTGTAAACATGGCTACACGTGAACTGAGTTAGGAAAGAGAACAGAGTCTCACATTTAGAAAACACTCTTATGCCTGCATAAAGGGGAAGGAGAGGTGGGGTGATGCATAAAACCAGAGTTTGTTATAAGCACAGGGACCGTTCCAAAAACCAACTTTGGAATAGACAAGACCGACACCTTCCTCAGTGAAAGAGACTCAAAACCCCATATTTCCCGCAGAGGAATATATCTGACTAGTAAGAATCTTAAAACCTATGTATTGATATGACTCCATAAGGGAATCAAGTGTGTCTAGAGTGGCATAAACATGGCAGCGAGAATCAGCTCAAACCCACTATAAAAAGGAATTTCAAAAGCAAAACCAAAAAACAGGGAAATTCTTTACAATTCCTTCAGGGTGTCTGAGGAAACCTGGAAAGACCCTATCTACAATGACAGCTGGATGTGGCATAAGGCTGGACACTTGGGACTGAGAGGATTGGTGAGATTGGGTGAGCAAATGCAGACCCTTTCAAGCAATAATGCATGGCCCCCATTCCATGGGTCCCAACTCTCCAGGTTCAAGGGAATATTACTACAGCTATAACATGTACAGGAAACCTAGAGAATGGACACACTGTGAATACGAAAGGTTTCTAAAACTCAACGAATAGTCCCTCTCCTGGTGCTCCAGTTTGACTTTCCAACTGCCTTACTATCAATCTCCCAACTTGGAGAGACAGGCCCTTTAACCTCCTGGTTTGCACAGGTTCCCAATTTGGCAGAGGATGGAAGGGACGAAGGAGAACCCATGAGAGAGTAGCTGTTAGGCATTTGGACGGGCACATGTCACTCTAATTTCCCGGCAGGAAGAAGAATTAACCAAAGTCTCAGCCACCCACCGGGAACCAGTATAGGACATGATCCAAAATTTTGGACTTGCGTTCAGCTCACAAAAAACGAGTTGAGAAATGGAGCTCAGGGGCACAGCAATTCACAAACTGGCAGAGTGATAAAGGACAACTATCGTCCAAAAATCTGTTGAGGGAAGTCAACGAGGCGGACTTGAAAGTGAGGCAAAATAGCAGGAAACAGATTTCAAGAGGTACGTTGGAATCGCCTGTAAAGCACAGGAAGAGGGGCACAACTTGGACAATGGTGCACTTGGCCAAAAAGGGCGTATGCGTTTTCTCCTGAATATATTCAGGAGAAAACGCATACGCCCTTTTTGGCCAAGCAAGCAAGCGGGCAATGCAAATCTGCACTACAAAGAAGTATCACTTCCCACCGGTCAAAAGGGACATCCACAAAATGTGTAAAAACCAGAAAGGCAAGACAGGCCCTGGAGAACAGGGAGCCTTGTTATGCTGATGGGCGGGATGTAAATTGCCACCTGCCTCACTGGAGGAGTGCATTGTGTTCCCTAAAACAAGTAAACAACAGAGCTACAGAGCCAAGGCCACTTCCAGTCTAGGGAATATACCTGGGGAAAACTGAAAATCAATAAGAAAGAGCCACCTCCAAATTTAGGGCTGCACTGGCTACAAGAACCTCAACTTGGGTACACCTTAAATATCCCAGGAAATATAAAAATGGTTCAAAACATTGTGGTACTTACGTACGATGGAATATCCCTCAGCCATGAAATCAATGTCATAAGACCAGTAGCAGCAAAGTGAGTGGATTCAGGTACGATGATTCTAAGTGAAATAAGTCACACAGAAAAAGAAACTTATCATAAGATATCACTTAGGAAGATCCTGTAAACATGGCTACACGTGAACTGAGTTAGGAAAGAGAACAGAGTCTCACATTTAGAAAACACTCTTATGCCTGCATAAAGGGGAAGGAGAGGAGGGGTGATGCATAAAACCAGGGTTTGATATAAGCACAGGGACCTTTCCATAAACCAACTTTGGAATAGACAAGACCGACACCTTCCTCAGTGAAAGAGACTCAAAACCCCATATTTCCCGCAGAGGAATATATCTGACTAGTAAGAATCTTAAAACCTATGTATTGATATGACTCCATAAGGGAATCAAGTGTGTCTAGAGTGGCATAAACATGGCAGCGAGAATCAGCTCAAACCCACTATAAAAAGGAATTTCAAAAGCAAAACCAAAAAACAGGGAAATTCTTTACAATTCCTTCAGGGTGTCTGAGGAAACCTGGAAAGACCCTATCTACAATGACAGCTGGATGTGGCATAAGGCTGGGCACTTGGGACTGAGAGGATTGGTGAGATTGGGTGAGCAAATGCAGACCCTTTCAAGCAATAATGCATGGCCCCCATTCCATGGGTCCCAACTCTCCAGGTTCAAGGGAATATTACTACAGCTATAACATGTACAGGAAACCTAGAGAATGGACACACTGTGAATACGAAAGGTTTCTAAAACTCAACGAATAGTCCCTCTCCTGGTGCTCCAGTTTGACTTTCCAACTGCCTTACTATCAATCTCCCAACTTGGAGAGACAGGCCCTTTAACCTCCTGGTTTGCACAGGTTCCCAATTTGGCAGAGGATGGAAGGGACGAGGGAGAACCCATGAGAGAGTAGCTGTTAGGCATTTGGACGGGCACATGTCACTCTAATTTCCCGGCAGGAAGAAGAATTAACCAAAGTCTCAGCCACCCACCGGGAACCAGTATAGGACATGATCCAAAATTTTGGACTTGCGTTCAGCTCACAAAAAACGAGTTGAGAAATGGAGCTCAGGGGCACAGCAATTCACAAACTGGCAGAGTGATAAAGGACAACTATCGTCCAAAAATCTGTTGAGGGAAGTCAACGAGGCGGACTTGAAAGTGAGGCAAAATAGCAGGAAACAGATTTCAAGAGGTACGTTGGAATCGCCTGTAAAGCACAGGAAGAGGGGCACAACTTGGACAATGGTGCACTTGGCCAAAAAGGGTGTATGCGTTTTCTCCTGAATATATTCAGGAGAAAACGCATACACCCTTTTTGGCCAAGCAAGCAAGCGGGCAATGCAAATCTGCACTACAAAGAAGTATCACTTCCCACCGGTCAAAAGGGACATCCACAAAATGTGTAAAAACCAGAAAGGCAAGACAGGCCCTGGAGAACTGGGAGCCTTGTTATGCTGATGGGCGGGATGTAAATTGCCAACTGCCTCACTGGAGGAGTGCATTGTGTTCCCTAAAACAAGTAAACAACAGAGCTACAGAGCCAAGGCCACTTCCAGTCTAGGGAATATACCTGGGGAAAACTGAAAATCAATAAGAAAGAGCCACCTCCAAATTTAGGGCTGCACTGGCTACAAGAACCTCAACTTGGGTACACCTTAAATATCCCAGGAAATATAAAAATGGTTCAAAACATTGTGGTACTTACGTACGATGGAATATCCCTCAGCCATGAAATCAATGTCATAAGACCAGTAGCAGCAAAGTGAGTGGATTCAGGTACGATTATTCTAAGTGAAATAAGTCACACAGAAAAAGAAACTTATCATAAGATATCACTTATGAAGATCCTGTAAACATGGCTACACGTGAACTGAGTTAGGAAAGAGAACAGAGTCTCACATTTAGAAAACACTCTTATGCCTGCATAAAGGGGAAGGAGAGGTGGGGTGATGCATAAAACCAGAGTTTGATATAAGCACAGGGACCGTTCCAAAAACCAACTTTGGAATAGACAAGACCGACACCTTCCTCAGTGAAAGAGACTCAAAACCCCATATTTCCCGCAGAGGAATATATCTGACTAGTAAGAATCTTAAAACCTATGTATTGATATGACTCCATAAGGGAATCAAGTGTGTCTAGAGTGGCATAAACATGGCAGCGAGAATCAGCTCAAACCCACTATAAAAAGGAATTTCAAAAGCAAAACCAAAAAACAGGGAAATTCTTTACAATTCCTTCAGGGTGTCTGAGGAAACCTGGAAAGACCCTATCTACAATGACAGCTGGATGTGGCATAAGGCTGGACACTTGGGACTGAGAGGATTGGTGAGATTGGGTGAGCAAATGCAGACCCTTTCAAGCAATAATGCATGGCCCCCATTCCATGGGTCCCAACTCTCCAGGTTCAAGGGAATATTACTACAGCTATAACATGTACAGGAAACCTAGAGAATGGACACACTGTGAATACGAAAGGTTTCTAAAACTCAACGAATAGTCCCTCTCCTGGTGCTCCAGTTTGACTTTCCAACTGCCTTACTATCAATCTCCCAACTTGGAGAGACAGGCCCTTTAACCTCCTGGTTTGCACAGGTTCCCAATTTGGCAGAGGATGGAAGGGACGAGGGAGAACCCATGAGAGAGTAGCTGTTAGGCATTTGGAAGGGCACATGTCACTCTAATTTCCCGGCAGGAAGAAGAATTAACCAAAGTCTCAGCCACCCACCGGGAACCAGTATAGGACATGATCCAAAATTTTGGACTTGCGTTCAGCTCACAAAAAACGAGTTGAGAAATGGAGCTCAGGGGCACAGCAATTCACAAACTGGCAGAGTGATAAAGGACAACTATCGTCCAAAAATCTGTTGAGGGAAGTCAACGAGGCGGACTTGAAAGTGAGGCAAAATAGCAGGAAACAGATTTCAAGAGGTACCTTGGAATCGCCTGTAAAGCACAGGAAGAGGGGCACAACTTGGACAATGGTGCACTTGGCCAAAAAGGGCGTATGCGTTTTCTCCTGAATATATTCAGGAGAAAACGCATACGCCCTTTTTGGCCAAGCAAGCAAGCGGGCAATGCAAATCTGCACTACAAAGAAGTATCACTTCCCACCGGTCAAAAGGGACATCCACAAAATGTGTAAAAACCAGAAAGGCAAGACAGGCCCTGGAGAACAGGGAGCCTTGTTATGCTGATGGGCGGGATGTAAATTGCCACCTGCCTCACTGGAGGAGTGCATTGTGTTCCCTAAAACAAGTAAACAACAGAGCTACAGAGCCAAGGCCACTTCCAGTCTAGGGAATATACCTGGGGAAAACTGAAAATCAATAAGAAAGAGCCACCTCCAAATTTAGGGCTGCACTGGCTACAAGAACCTCAACTTGGGTACACCTTAAATATCCCAGGAAATATAAAAATGGTTCAAAACATTGTGGTACTTACGTACGATGGAATATCCCTCAGCCATGAAATCAATGTCATAAGACCAGTAGCAGCAAAGTGAGTGGATTCAGGTACGATGATTCTAAGTGAAATAAGTCACACAGAAAAAGGAACTTATCATAAGATATCACTTAGGAAGATCCTGTAAACATGGCTACACGTGAACTGAGTTAGGAAAGAGAACAGAGTCTCACATTTAGAAAACACTCTTATGCCTGCATAAAGGGGAAGGAGAGGTGGGGTGATGCATAAAACCAGAGTTTGTTATAAGCACAGGGACCGTTCCAAAAACCAACTTTGGAATAGACAAGACCGACACCTTCCTCAGTGAAAGAGACTCAAAACCCCATATTTCCCGCAGAGGAATATATCTGACTAGTAAGAATCTTAAAACCTATGTATTGATATGACTCCATAAGGGAATCAAGTGTGTCTAGAGTGGCATAAACATGGCAGCGAGAATCAGCTCAAACCCACTATAAAAAGGAATTTCAAAAGCAAAACCAAAAAACAGGGAAATTCTTTACAATTCCTTCAGGGTGTCTGAGGAAACCTGGAAAGACCCTATCTACAATGACAGCTGGATGTGGCATAAGGCTGGACACTTGGGACTGAGAGGATTGGTGAGATTGGGTGAGCAAATGCAGACCCTTTCAAGCAATAATGCATGGCCCCCATTCCATGGGTCCCAACTCTCCAGGTTCAAGGGAATATTACTACAGCTATAACATGTACAGGAAACCTAGAGAATGGACACACTGTGAATACGAAAGGTTTCTAAAACTCAACGAATAGTCCCTCTCCTGGTGCTCCAGTTTGACTTTCCAACTGCCTTACTATCAATCTCCCAACTTGGAGAGACAGGCCCTTTAACCTCCTGGTTTGCACAGGTTCCCAATTTGGCAGAGGATGGAAGGGACGAGGGAGAACCCATGAGAGAGTAGCTGTTAGGCATTTGGACGGGCACATGTCACTCTAATTTCCCTGCAGGAAGAAGAATTAACCAAAGTCTCAGCCACCCACCGGGAACCAGTATAGGACATGATCCAAAATTTTGGACTTGCGTTCAGCTCACAAAAAACGAGTTGAGAAATGGAGCTCAGGGGCACAGCAATTCACAAACTGGCAGAGTGATAAAGGACAACTATCGTCCAAAAATCTGTTGAGGGAAGTCAACGAGGCGGACTTGAAAGCGAGGCAAAATAGCAGGAAACAGATTTCAAGAGGTACCTTGGAATCGCCTGTAAAGCACAGGAAGAGGGGCACAACTTGGACAATGGTGCACTTGGCCAAAAAGGGCGTATGCGTTTTCTCCTGAATATATTCAGGAGAAAACGCATATGCCCTTTTTGGCCAAGCAAGCAAGCGGGCAATGCAAATCTGCACTACAAAGAAGTATCACTTCCCACCGGTCAAAAGGGACATCCACAAAATGTGTAAAAACCAGAAAGGCAAGACAGGCCCTGGAGAACTGGGAGCCTTGTTATGCTGATGGGCGGGATGTAAATTGCCAACTGCCTCACTGGAGGAGTGCATTGTGTTCCCTAAAACAAGTAAACAACAGAGCTACAGAGCCAAGGCCACTTCCAGTCTAGGGAATATACCTTGGGAAAACTGAAAATCAATAAGAAAGAGCCACCTCCAAATTTAGGGCTGCACTGACTACAAGAACCTCAACTTGGGTACACCTTAAATATCCCAGGAAATATAAAAATGGTTCAAAACATTGTGGTACTTACGTACGATGGAATATCCCTCAGCCATGAAATCAATGTCATAAGACCAGTAGCAGCAAAGTGAGTGGATTCAGGTACGATGATTCTAAGTGAAATAAGTCACACAGAAAAAGGAACTTATCATAAGATATCACTTATGAAGATCCTGTAAACAAGGCTACACGTGAACTGAGTTAGGAAAGAGAACAGAGTCTCACATTTAGAAAACACTCTTATGCCTGCATAAAGGGGATGGAGAGGTGGGGTGATGCATAAAACCAGAGTTTGATATAAGCACAGGGACCGTTCCAAAAACCAACTTTGGAATAGACAAGACCGACACCTTCCTCAGTGAAAGAGACTCAAAACCCCATATTTCCCGCAGAGGAATATATCTGACTAGTAAGAATCTTAAAACCTATGTATTGATATGACTCCATAAGGGAATCAAGTGTGTCTAGAGTGGCATAAACATGGCAGCGAGAATCAGCTCAAACCCACTATAAAAAGGAATTTCAAAAGCAAAACCAAAAAACAGGGAAATTCTTTACAATTCCTTCAGGGTGTCTGAGGAAACCTGGAAAGACCCTATCTACAATGACAGCTGGATGTGGCATAAGGCTGGACACTTGGGACTGAGAGGATTGGTGAGATTGGGTGAGCAAATGCAGACCCTTTCAAGCAATAATGCATGGCCCCCATTCCATGGGTCCCAACTCTCCAGGTTCAAGGGAATATTACTACAGATATAACATGTACAGGAAACCTAGAGAATGGACACACTGTGAATACGAAAGGTTTCTAAAACTCAACGAATAGTCCCTCTCCTGGTGCTCCAGTTTGACTTTCCAACTGCCTTACTATCAATCTCCCAACTTGGAGAGACAGGCCCTTTAACCTCCTGGTTTGCACAGGTTCCCAATTTGGCAGAGGATGGAAGGGACGAGGGAGAACCCATGAGAGAGTAGCTGTTAGGCATTTGGACGGGCACATGTCACTCTAATTTCCCGGCAGGAAGAAGAATTAACCAAAGTCTCAGCCACCCACCGGGAACCAGTATAGGACATGATCCAAAATTTTGGACTTGCGTTCAGCTCACAAAAAACGAGTTGAGAAATGGAGCTCAGGGGCACAGCAATTCACAAACTGGCAGAGTGATAAAGGACAACTATCGTCCAAAAATCTGTTGACGGAAGTCAACGAGGCGGACTTGAAAGCGAGGCAAAATAGCAGGAAACAGATTTCAAGAGGTACGTTGGAATCGCCTGTAAAGCACAGGAAGAGGGGCACAACTTGGACAATGGTGCACTTGGCCAAAAAGGGCCTATGCGTTTTCTACTGAATATATTCAGGAGAAAACGCATACGCCCTTTTTGGCCAAGCAAGCAAGCGGGCAATGCAAATCTGCACTACAAAGAAGTATCACTTCCCACCGGTCAAAAGGGACATCCACAAAATGTGTAAAAACCAGAAAGGCAAGACAGGCCCTGGAGAACAGGGAGCCTTGTCATGCTGATGATCGGGATGTAAATTGCCAACTGCCTCACTGGAGGAGTGCATTGTGTTCCCTAAAACAAGTAAACAACAGAGCTACAGGGCAAAGGCCACTTCCAGTCTAGGGAATATACCTTGGGAAAACTGAAAATCAATAAGAAAGAGCCACCTCCAAATTTAGGGCTGCACTGACTACAAGAACCTCAACTTGGGTACACCTTAAATATCCCAGGAAATATAAAAATGGTTCAAAACATTGTGGTACTTACGTACGATGGAATATCCCTCAGCCATGAAATCAATGTCATAAGACCAGTAGCAGCAAAGTGAGTGGATTCAGGTACGATGATTCTAAGTGAAATAAGTCACACAGAAAAAGGAACTTATCATAAGATATCACTTATGAAGATCCTGTAAACATGGCTACACGTGAACTGAGTTAGGAAAGAGAACAGAGTCTCACATTTAGAAAACACTCTTATGCCTGCATAAAGGGGATGGAGAGGTGGGGTGATGCATAAAATCAGAGTTTGATATAAGCACAGGGACCGTTCCAAAAACCAACTTTGGAATAGACAAGACCGACACCTTCCTCAGTGAAAGAGACTCAAAACCCCATATTTCCCGCAGAGGAATATATCTGACTAGTAAGAATCTTAAAACCTATGTATTGATATGACTCCATGAGGGAATCAAGTGTATCTAGAGTGGCATAAACATGGCAGCGAGAATCAGCTCAAACCCACTATAAAAAGGAATTTCAAAAGCAAAACCAAAAAACAGGGAAATTCTTTACAATTCCTTCAGGGTGTCTGAGGAAACCTGGAAAGACCCTATCTACAATGACAGCTGGATGTGGCATAAGGCTGGACACTTGGGACTGAGAGGATTGGTGAGATTGGGTGAGCAAATGCAGACCCTTTCAAGCAATAATGCATGGCCCCCATTCCATGGGTCCCAACTCTCCAGGTTCAAGGGAATATTACTACAGCTATAACATGTACAGGTAACCTAGAGAATGGACACACTGTGAATACGAAAGGTTTCTAAAACTCAACGTATAGTCCCTCTCCTGGTGCTCCAGTTTGACTTTCCAACTGCCTTACTATCAATCTCCCAACTTGGAGAGACAGGCCCTTTAACCTCCTGGTTTGCACAGGTTCCCAATTTGGCAGAGGATGGAAGGGACGAGGGAGAACCCATGAGAGAGTAGCTGTTAGGCATTTGGACGGGCACATGTCACTCTAATTTCCCGGCAGGAAGAAGAATTAACCAAAGTCTCAGCCACCCACCGGGAACCAGTATAGGACATGATCCAAAATTTTGGACTTGCGTTCAGCTCACAAAAAACGAGTTGAGAAATGGAGCTCAGGGGCACAGCAATTCACAAACTGGCAGAGTGATAAAGGACAACTATCGTCCAAAAATCTGTTGAGGGAATTCAATGAGGTGTACTTGAAAGTGAGGCAAAATAGCAGGAAACAGATTTCAAGAGGTACCTTGGAATCGCCTGTAAAGCACAGGAAGAGGGGCACAACTTGGACAATGGTGCAGTTGGCCAAAAAGGGCGTATGCGTTTTCTCCTGAATATATTCAGGAGAAAAAGCATACGCCCTTTTTGGCCAAGGAAGCAAGTGGGCAATGCAAATCTGCACTACAAAGAAGTATCACTTCCCACCGGTCAAAAGGGACATCCACAAAATGTGTAAAAACCAGAAAGGCAAGACAGGCCCTGGAGAACAGGGAGCCTTGTCATGCTGATGATCGGGATGTAAATTGCCAACTGCCTCACTGGAGGAGTGCATTGTGTTCCCTAAAACAAGTAAACAACAGAGCTACAGGACAAAGGCCACTTCCTGTCTAGGGAATATACCTTGGGAAAACTGAAAATCAATAATAAAGAGCCACCTCCAAATTTAGGGCTGCACTGACTACAAGAACCTCAACTTGGGTACACCTTAAATATCCCAGGAAATATAAAAATGGTTCAAAACATTGTGGTACTTACGTGCGATGGAATATCCCTCAGCCATGAAATCAATGTCATAAGACCAGTAGCAGCAAAGTGAGTGGATTCAGGTACGATGATTCTAAGTGAAATAAGTCACACAGAAAAAGGAACTTATCATAAGATATCACTTATGAAGATCCTGTAAACATGGCTACACGTGAACTGAGTTAGGAAAGAGAACAGAGTCTCACATTTAGAAAACACTCTTATGCCTGCATAAAGGGGATGGAGAGGTGGGGTGATGCATAAAACCAGAGTTTGATATAAGCACAGGGACCGTTCCAAAAACCAACTTTGGAATAGACAAGACCGACACCTTCCTCAGTGAAAGAGACTCAAAACCCCATATTTCCCGCAGAGGAATATATCTGAGTAGTAAGAATCTTAAAACCTATGTATTGATATGACTCCATAAGGGAATCAAGTGTGTCTAGAGTGGCATAAACATGGCAGCGAGAATCAGCTCAAACCCACTATAAAAAGGAATTTTAAAAGCAAAACCAAAAAACAGGGAAATTCTTTACAATTCCTTCAGGGTGTCTGAGGAAACCTGGAAAGACCCTATCTACAATGACAGCTGGATGTGGCATAAGGCTGGACACTTGGGACTGAGAGGATTGGTGAGATTGGGTGAGCAAATGCAGACCCTTTCAAGCAATAATGCATGGCCCCCATTCCATGGGTCCCAACTCTCCAGGTTCAAGGGAATATTACTACAGCTATAACATGTACAGGAAACCTAGAGAATGGACACACTGTGAATACGAAAGGTTTCTAAAACTCAACGAATAGTCCCTCTCCTGGTGCTCCAGTTTGACTTTCCAACTGCCTTACTATCAATCTCCCAACTTGGAGAGACAGGCCCTTTAACCTCCTGGTTTGCACAGGTTCCCAATTTGGCAGAGGATGGAAGGGACGAGGGAGAACCCATGAGAGAGTAGCTGTTAGGCATTTGGACGGGCACATGTCACTCTAATTTCCCGGCAGGAAGAAGAATTAACCAAAGTCTCAGCCACCCACCGGGAACCAGTATAGGACATGATCCAAAATTTTGGACTTGCGTTCAGCTCACAAAAAACGAGTTGAGAAATGGAGCTCAGGGGCACAGCAATTCACAAACTGGCAGAGTGATAAAGGACAACTATCGTCCAAAAATCTGTTGACGGAAGTCAACGAGGCGGACTTGAAAGCGAGGCAAAATAGCAGGAAACAGATTTCAAGAGGTACCTTGGAATCGCCTGTAAAGCACAGGAAGAGGGGCACAACTTGGACAATGGTGCACTTGGCCAAAAAGGGCGTATGCGTTTTCTCCTGAATATATTCAGGAGAAAACGCATACGCCCTTTTTGGCCAAGCAAGCAAGCGGGCAATGCAAATCTGCACTACAAAGAAGTATCACTTCCCACCGGTCAAAAGGGACATCCACAAAATGTGTAAAAACCAGAAAGGCAAGACAGGCCCTGGAGAACTGGGAGCCTTGTTATGCTGATGGGCGGGATGTAAATTGCCAACTGCCTCACTGGAGGAGTGCATTGTGTTCCCTAAAACAAGTAAACAACAGAGCTACAGAGCCAAGGCCACTTCCAGTCTAGGGAATATACCTTGGGAAAACTGAAAATCAATAAGAAAGAGCCACCTCCAAATTTAGGGCTGCACTGACTACAAGAACCTCAACTTGGGTACACCTTAAATATCCCAGGAAATATAAAAATGGTTCAAAACATTGTGGTACTTACGTGCGATGGAATATCCCTCAGCCATGAAATCAATGTCATAAGACCAGTAGCAGCAAAGCGAGTGGATTCAGGTACGATGATTCTAAGTGAAATAAGTCACACAGAAAAAGAAACTTATCATAAGATATCACTTAAGAAGATCCTGTAAACATGGCTACACGTGAACTGAGTTGGGAAAGAGAACAGAGTCTCACATTTAGAAAACACTCTTATGCCTGC
This sequence comes from Mesoplodon densirostris, assembly GCF_025265405.1. NCBI lineage: Eukaryota > Metazoa > Chordata > Mammalia > Artiodactyla > Ziphiidae > Mesoplodon > Mesoplodon densirostris. Next base: position 397,054 of record NW_026778232.1, on the reverse strand, counting down.
ATAAAGGGGAAGGAGAGGTGGGGTGATGCATAAAACCAGAGTTTGATATAAGCACAGGGACCGTTTCAAAAACCAACTTTGGAATTGACAAAACCGACACCTTCCTCAGTGAAAGAGACTCAAAACCCCATATTTCCCACAGAGGAATATATCTGACTAGTAAGAATCTTAAAACCTATGTATTGATATGTCTCCATAAGGGAATCAAGTGTGTCTAGAGTGGCATAAACATGGCAGTGAGAATCAGCTCAAACCCACTATAAAAAGGAATTTCAAAAGCAAAACCAAAAAACAGGGAAATTCTTTACAATTCCTTCAGGGTGTCTGAGGAAACCTGGAAAGACCCTATCTACAATGACAGCTGGATGTGGCATAATGCTGGACACTTGGGACTGAGAGGATTGGTGAGATTGGGTGAGCAAATGCAGACCCTTTCAAGCAATAATGCATGGCCCCCATTCCATGGGTCCCAACTCTCCAGGTTCAAGGGAATATTACTACAGCTATAACATGTACAGGAAACCTAGAGAATGGACACACTGTGAATACGAAAGGTTTCTAAAACTCAACGAATAGTCCCTCTCCTGGTGCTCCAGTTTGACTTTCCAACTGCCTTACTATCAATCTCCCAACTTGGAGAGACAGGCCCTTTAACCTCCTGGTTTGCACAGGTTCCCAATTTGGCAGAGGATGGAAGGGACGAGGGAGAACCCATGAGAGAGTAGCTGTTAGGCATTTGGACGGGCACATGTCACTCTAATTTCCCGGCAGGAAGAAGAATTAACCAAAGTCTCAGCCACCCACCGGGAACCAGTATAGGACATGATCCAAAATTTTGGACTTGCGTTCAGCTCACAAAAAACGAGTTGAGAAATGGAGCTCAGGGGCACAGCAATTCACAAACTGGCAGAGTGATAAAGGACAACTATTGTCCAAAAATCTGTTGAGGGAAGTCAACGAGGCGGACTTGAAAGTGAGGCAAAATAGCAGGAAACAGATTTCAAGAGGTACCTTGGAATCGCCTGTAAAGCACAGGAAGAGGGGCACAACTTGGACAATGGCGCACTTGGCCAAAAAGGGGGTATGCGTTTTCTCCTGAATATATTCAGGAGAAAACGCATACCCCCTTTTAGGCCAAGCAAGCAAGCGGGCAATGCAAATCTGCACTACAAAGAAGTATCACTTCCCACCGGTCAAAAGGGACATCCACAAAATGTGTAAAAACCAGAAAGGCAAGACGGGCCCTGGAGAACTGGGAGCCTTGTTATGCTGATGGGCGGGATGTAAATTGCCAACTGCCTCACTGGAGGAGTGCATTGTGTTCCCTAAAACAAGTAAACAACAGAGCTACAGAGCCAAGGCCACTTCCAGTCTAGGGAATATACCTGGGGAAAACTGAAAATCAATAAGAAAGTGCCACCTCCAAATTTAGGGCTGCACTGGCTACAAGAACCTCAACTTGGGTACACCTTAAATATCCCAGGAAATATAAAAATGGTTCAAAACATTGTGGTACTTACGTGCGATGGAATATCCCTCAGCCATGAAATCAATGTCATAAGACCAGTAGCAGCAAAGTGAGTGGATTCAGGTACGATGATTCTAAGTGAAATAAGTCACACAGAAAAAGGAACTTATCATAAGATATCACTTATGAAGATCCTGTAAACATGGCTACACGTGAACTGAGTTAGGAAAGAGAACAGAGTCTCACATTTAGAAAACACTCTTATGCCTGCATAAAGGGGATGGAGAGGTGGGGTGATGCATAAAACCAGAGTTTGATATAAGCACAGGGACCGTTCCAAAAACCAACTTTGGAATAGACAAGACCGACACCTTCCTCAGTGAAAGAGACTCAAAACCCCATATTTCCCGCAGAGGAATATATCTGAGTAGTAAGAATCTTAAAACCTATGTATTGATATGACTCCATAAGGGAATCAAGTGTGTCTAGAGTGGCATAAACATGGCAGCGAGAATCAGCTCAAACCCACTATAAAAAGGAATTTTAAAAGCAAAACCAAAAAACAGGGAAATTCTTTACAATTCCTTCAGGGTGTCTGAGGAAACCTGGAAAGACCCTATCTACAATGACAGCTGGATGTGGCATAAGGCTGGACACTTGGGACTGAGAGGATTGGTGAGATTGGGTGAGCAAATGCAGACCCTTTCAAGCAATAATGCATGGCCCCCATTCCATGGGTCCCAACTCTCCAGGTTCAAGGGAATATTACTACAGCTATAACATGTACAGGAAACCTAGAGAATGGACACACTGTGAATACGAAAGGTTTCTAAAACTCAACGAATAGTCCCTCTCCTGGTGCTCCAGTTTGACTTTCCAACTGCCTTACTATCAATCTCCCAACTTGGAGAGACAGGCCCTTTAACCTCCTGGTTTGCACAGGTTCCCAATTTGGCAGAGGATGGAAGGGACGAGGGAGAACCCATGAGAGAGTAGCTGTTAGGCATTTGGACGGGCACATGTCACTCTAATTTCCCGGCAGGAAGAAGAATTAACCAAAGTCTCAGCCACCCACCGGGAACCAGTATAGGACATGATCCAAAATTTTGGACTTGCGTTCAGCTCACAAAAAACGAGTTGAGAAATGGAGCTCAGGGGCACAGCAATTCACAAACTGGCAGAGTGATAAAGGACAACTATCGTCCAAAAATCTGTTGACGGAAGTCAACGAGGCGGACTTGAAAGCGAGGCAAAATAGCAGGAAACAGATTTCAAGAGGTACCTTGGAATCGCCTGTAAAGCACAGGAAGAGGGGCACAACTTGGACAATGGTGCACTTGGCCAAAAAGGGCGTATGCGTTTTCTCCTGAATATATTCAGGAGAAAACGCATACGCCCTTTTTGGCCAAGCAAGTAAGCGGGCAATGCAAATCTGCACTACAAAGAAGTATCACTTCCCACCGGTCAAAAGGGACATCCACAAAATGTGTAAAAACCAGAAAGGCAAGACAGGCCCTGGAGAACTGGGAGCCTTGTTATGCTGATGGGCGGGATGTAAATTGCCAACTGCCTCACTGGAGGAGTGCATTGTGTTCCCTAAAACAAGTAAACAACAGAGCTACAGAGCCAAGGCCACTTCCAGTCTAGGGAATATACCTTGGGAAAACTGAAAATCAATAAGAAAGAGCCACCTCCAAATTTAGGGCTGCACTGACTACAAGAACCTCAACTTGGGTACACCTTAAATATCCCAGGAAATATAAAAATGGTTCAAAACATTGTGGTACTTACGTGCGATGGAATATCCCTCAGCCATGAAATCAATGTCATAAGACCAGTAGCAGCAAAGCGAGTGGATTCAGGTACGATGATTCTAAGTGAAATAAGTCACACAGAAAAAGAAACTTATCATAAGATATCACTTAAGAAGATCCTGTAAACATGGCTACACGTGAACTGAGTTGGGAAAGAGAACAGAGTCTCACATTTAGAAAACACTCTTATGCCTGCATAAAGGGGAAGGAGAGGTGGGGTGATGCATAAAACCAGAGTTTGATATAAGCACAGGGACCGTTTCAAAAACCAACTTTGGAATTGACAAAACCGACACATTCCTCAGTGAAAGAGACTCAAAACCCCATATTTCCCACAGAGGAATATATCTGACTAGTAAGAATCTTAAAACCTATGTATTGATATGTCTCCATAAGGGAATCAAGTGTGTCTAGAGTGGCATAAACATGGCAGTGAGAATCAGCTCAAACCCACTATAAAAAGGAATTTCAAAAGCAAAACCAAAAAACAGGGAAATTCTTTACAATTCCTTCAGGGTGTCTGAGGAAACCTGGAAAGACCCTATCTACAATGACAGCTGGATGTGGCATAATGCTGGACACTTGGGACTGAGAGGATTGGTGAGATTGGGTGAGCAAATGCAGACCCTTTCAAGCAATAATGCATGGCCCCCATTCCATGGGTCCCAACTCTCCAGGTTCAAGGGAATATTACTACAGCTATAACATGTACAGGAAACCTAGAGAATGGACACACTGTGAATACGAAAGGTTTCTAAAACTCAACGAATAGTCCCTCTCCTGGTGCTCCAGTTTGACTTTCCAACTGCCTTACTATCAATCTCCCAACTTGGAGAGACAGGCCCTTTAACCTCCTGGTTTGCACAGGTTCCCAATTTGGCAGAGGATGGAAGGGACGAGGGAGAACCCATGAGAGAGTAGCTGTTAGGCATTTGGACGGGCACATGTCACTCTAATTTCCCGGCAGGAAGAAGAATTAACCAAAGTCTCAGCCACCCACCGGGAACCAGTATAGGACATGATCCAAAATTTTGGACTTGCGTTCAGCTCACAAAAAACGAGTTGAGAAATGGAGCTCAGGGGCACAGCAATTCACAAACTGGCAGAGTGATAAAGGACAACTATCGTCCAAAAATCTGTTGAGGGAAGTCAACGAGGCGGACTTGAAAGTGAGGCAAAATAGCAGGAAACAGATTTCAAGAGGTACCTTGGAATCGCCTGTAAAGCACAGGAAGAGGGGCACAACTTGGACAAAGGCGCACTTGGCCAAAAAGGGGGTATGCGTTTTCTCCTGAATATATTCAGGAGAAAACGCATACCCCCTTTTAGGCCAAGCAAGCAAGCGGGCAATGCAAATCTGCACTACAAAGAAGTATCACTTCCCACCGGTCAAAAGGGACATCCACAAAATGTGTAAAAACCAGAAAGGCAAGACGGGCCCTGGAGAACTGGGAGCCTTGTTATGCTGATGGGCGGGATGTAAATTGCCAACTGCCTCACTGGAGGAGTGCATTGTGTTCCCTAAAACAAGTAAACAACAGAGCTACAGAGCCAAGGCCACTTCCAGTCTAGGGAATATACCTGGGGAAAACTGAAAATCAATAAGAAAGTGCCACCTCCAAATTTAGGGCTGCACTGGCTACAAGAACCTCAACTTGGGTACACCTTAAATATCCCAGGAAATATAAAAATGGTTCAAAACATTGTGGTACTTACGTACGATGGAATATCCCTCAGCCATGAAATCGATGTCATAAGACCAGTAGCAGCAAAGTGAGTGGATTCAGGTACGATGATTCTAAGTGAAATAAGTCACACAGAAAAAGAAACTTATCATAAGATATCACTTATGAAGATCCTGTAAACATGGCTACACGTGAACTGAGTTAGGAAAGAGAACAGAGTCTCACATTTAGAAAACACTCTTATGCCTGCATAAAGGGGAAGGAGAGGTGGGGTGATGCATAAAAGCAGAGTTTGATATAAGCACAGGGACCGTTCCAAAAACCAACTTTGGAATAGACAAGACCTACACCTTCCTCAGTGAAAGAGACTCAAAACCCCATATTTCCCGCAGAGGAATATATCTGACTAGTAAGAATCTTAAAACCTATGTATTGATATGACTCCATAAGGGAATCAAGTGTGTCTAGAGTGGCATAAACATGGCAGCGAGAATCAGCTCAAACCCACTATAAAAAGGAATTTCAAAAGCAAAACCAAAAAACAGTGAAATTCTTTACAATTCCTTCAGGGTGTCTGAGGAAACCTGGAAAGACCCTATCTACAATGACAGCTGGATGTGGCATAAGGCTGGACACTTGGGACTGAGAGGATTGGTGAGATTGGGTAAGCAAATGCAGACCCTTTCAAGCAATAATGCATGGCCCCCATTCCATGGGTCCCAACTCTCCAGGTTCAAGGGAATATTACTACAGCTATAACATGTACAGGAAACCTAGAGAATGGACACACTGTGAATATGAAAGGTTTCTAAAACTCAACGAATAGTCCCTCTCCTGGTGCTCCAGTTTGACTTTCCAACTGCCTTACTATCAATCTCCCAACTTGGAGAGACAGGCCCTTTAACCTCCTGGTTTGCACAGGGTCCCAATTTGGCAGAGGATGGAAGGGACGAGGGAGAACCCATGAGAGAGTAGCTGTTAGGCATTTGGACGGGCACATGTCACTCTAATTTCCCGGCAGGAAGAAGAATTAACCAAAGTCTCAGCCACCCACCGGGAACCAGTATAGGACATGATACAAAATTTGGACTTGCGTTCAGCTCACAAAAAACGAGTTGAGAAATGGAGCTCAGGGGCACAGCAATTCACAAACTGGCAGAGTGATAAAGGACAACTATCGTCCAAAAATCTGTTGAGGGAAGTCAACGAGGTGGACTTGAAAGTGAGGCAAAATAGCAGGAAACAGATTTCAAGAGGTACGTTGGAATCGCCTGTAAAGCACAGGAAGAGGGGCACAGCTTGGACAATGGTGCACTTGGCCAAAAATGGGGTATGCGTTTTCTCCTGAATATATTCAGGAGAAAAAGCATACCCCCTTTTTGGCCAAGGAAGCAAGTGGGCAATGCAAATCTGCACTACAAAGAAGTATCACTTCCCACCGGTCAAAAGGGACATCTACAAAATGTGTAAAAACCAGAAAGGCAAGACAGGCCCTGGAGAACAGGGAGCCTTGTCATGCTGATGATCGGGATGTAAATTGCCAACTGCCTCACTGGAGGAGTGCATTGTGTTCCCTAAAACAAGTAAACAACAGAGCTACAGGGCAAAGGCCACTTCCAGTCTAGGGAATATACCTTGGGAAAACTGAAAATCAATAAGAAAGAGCCACCTCCAAATTTAGGGCTGCACTGACGACAAGAACCTCAACTTGGGTACACCTTAAATATCCCAGGAAATATAAAAATGGTTCAACACATTGTGGTACTTACGTACGATGGAATATCCCTCAGCCATGAAATCAATGTCATAAGACCAGTAGCAGCAAAGTGAGTGGATTCAGGTACGATGATTCTAAGTGAAATAAGTCACACAGAAAAAGGAACTTATCATAAGATATCACTTATGAAGATCCTGTAAACATGGCTACACGTGAACTGAGTTAGGAAAGAGAACAGAGTCTCACATTTAGAAAACACTCTTGTGCCTGCATAAAGGGGATGGAGAGGTGGGGTGATGCATAAAACCAGAGTTTGATATAAGCACAGGGACCGTTCCAAAAACCAACTTTGGAATAGACAAGACCGACACCTTCCTCAGTGAAAGAGACTCAAAACCCCATATTTCCCGCAGAGGAATATATCTGAGTAGTAAGAATCTTAAAACCTATGTATTGATATGACTCCATAAGGGAATCAAGTGTGTCTAGAGTGGCATAAACATGGCAGCGAGAATCAGCTCAAACCCACTATAAAAAGGAATTTTAAAAGCAAAACCAAAAAACAGGGAAATTCTTTACAATTCCTTCAGGGTGTCTGAGGAAACCTGGAAAGACCCTATCTACAATGACAGCTGGATGTGGCATAAGGCTGGACACTTGGGACTGAGAGGATTGGTGAGATTGGGTGAGCAAATGCAGACCCTTTCAAGCAATAATGCATGGCCCCCATTCCATGGGTCCCAACTCTCCAGGTTCAAGGGAATATTACTACAGCTATAACATGTACAGGAAACCTAGAGAATGGACACACTGTGAATACGAAAGGTTTCTAAAACTCAACGAATAGTCCCTCTCCTGGTGCTCCAGTTTGACTTTCCAACTGCCTTACTATCAATCTCCCAACTTGGAGAGACAGGCCCTTTAACCTCCTGGTTTGCACAGGTTCCCAATTTGGCAGAGGATGGAAGGGACGAGGGAGAACCCATGAGAGAGTAGCTGTTAGGCATTTGGACGGGCACATGTCACTCTAATTTCCCGGCAGGAAGAAGAATTAACCAAAGTCTCAGCCACCCACCGGGAACCAGTATAGGACATGATCCAAAATTTTGGACTTGCGTTCAGCTCACAAAAAACGAGTTGAGAAATGGAGCTCAGGGGCACAGCAATTCACAAACTGGCAGAGTGATAAAGGACAACTATCGTCCAAAAATCTGTTGACGGAAGTCAACGAGGCGGACTTGAAAGCGAGGCAAAATAGCAGGAAACAGATTTCAAGAGGTACCTTGGAATCGCCTGTAAAGCACAGGAAGAGGGGCACAACTTGGACAATGGTGCACTTGGCCAAAAAGGGCGTATGCGTTTTCTCCTGAATATATTCAGGAGAAAACGCATACGCCCTTTTTGGCCAAGCAAGCAAGCGGGCAATGCAAATCTGCACTACAAAGAAGTATCACTTCCCACCGGTCAAAAGGGACATCCACAAAATGTGTAAAAACCAGAAAGGCAAGACAGGCCCTGGAGAACTGGGAGCCTTGTTATGCTGATGGGCGGGATGTAAATTGCCAACTGCCTCACTGGAGGAGTGCATTGTGTTCCCTAAAACAAGTAAACAACAGAGCTACAGAGCCAAGGCCACTTCCAGTCTAGGGAATATACCTTGGGAAAACTGAAAATCAATAAGAAAGAGCCACCTCCAAATTTAGGGCTGCACTGACTACAAGAACCTCAACTTGGGTACACCTTAAATATCCCAGGAAATATAAAAATGGTTCAAAACATTGTGGTACTTACGTGCGATGGAATATCCCTCAGCCATGAAATCAATGTCATAAGACCAGTAGCAGCAAAGTGAGTGGATTCAGGTACGATGATTCTAAGTGAAATAAGTCACACAGAAAAAGAAACTTATCATAAGATATCACTTAAGAAGATCCTGTAAACATGGCTACACGTGAACTGAGTTGGGAAAGAGAACAGAGTCTCACATTTAGAAAACACTCTTATGCCTGCATAAAGGGGAAGGAGAGGTGGGGTGATGCATAAAACCAGAGTTTGATATAAGCACAGGGACCGTTTCAAAAACCAACTTTGGAATTGACAAAACCGACACCTTCCTCAGTGAAAGAGACTCAAAACCCCATATTTCCCACAGAGGAATATATCTGACTAGTAAGAATCTTAAAACCTATGTATTGATATGTCTCCATAAGGGAATCAAGTGTGTCTAGAGTGGCATAAACATGGCAGCGAGAATCAGCTCAAACCCACTATAAAAAGGAATTTCAAAAGCAAAACCAAAAAACAGGGAAATTCTTTACAATTCCTTCAGGGTGTCTGAGGAAACCTGGAAAGACCCTATCTACAATGACAGCTGGATGTGGCATAATGCTGGACACTTGGGACTGAGAGGATTGGTGAGATTGGGTGAGCAAATGCAGACCCTTTCAAGCAATAATGCATGGCCCCCATTCCATGGGTCCCAACTCTCCAGGTTCAAGGGAATATTACTACAGCTATAACATGTACAGGAAACCTAGAGAATGGACACACTGTGAATACGAAAGGTTTCTAAAACTCAACGAATAGTCCCTCTCCTGGTGCTCCAGTTTGACTTTCCAACTGCCTTACTATCAATCTCCCAACTTGGAGAGACAGGCCCTTTAACCTCCTGGTTTGCACAGGTTCCCAATTTGGCAGAGGATGGAAGGGACGAGGGAGAACCCATGAGAGAGTAGCTGTTAGGCATTTGGACGGGCACATGTCACTCTAATTTCCCGGCAGGAAGAAGAATTAACCAAAGTCTCAGCCACCCACCGGGAACCAGTATAGGACATGATCCAAAATTTTGGACTTGCGTTCAGCTCACAAAAAACGAGTTGAGAAATGGAGCTCAGGGGCACAGCAATTCACAAACTGGCAGAGTGATAAAGGACAACTATCGTCCAAAAATCTGTTGAGGGAAGTCAACGAGGCGGACTTGAAAGTGAGGCAAAATAGCAGGAAACAGATTTCAAGAGGTACCTTGGAATCGCCTGTAAAGCACAGGAAGAGGGGCACAACTTGGACAATGGCGCACTTGGCCAAAAAGGGGGTATGCGTTTTCTCCTGAATATATTCAGGAGAAAACGCATACCCCCTTTTAGGCCAAGCAAGCAAGCGGGCAATGCAAATCTGCACTACAAAGAAGTATCACTTCCCACCGGTCAAAAGGGACATCCACAAAATGTGTAAAAACCAGAAAGGCAAGACGGGCCCTGGAGAACTGGGAGCCTTGTTATGCTGATGGGCGGGATGTAAATTGCCAACTGCCTCACTGGAGGAGTGCATTGTGTTCCCTAAAACAAGTAAACAACAGAGCTACAGAGCCAAGGCCACTTCAGGTCTAGGGAATATACCTGGGGAAAACTGAAAATCAATAAGAAAGTGCCACCTCCAAATTTAGGGCTGCACTGGCTACAAGAACCTCAACTTGGGTACACCTTAAATATCCCAGGAAATATAAAAATGGTTCAAAACATTGTGGTACTTACGTACGATGGAATATCCCTCAGCCATGAAATCGATGTCATAAGACCAGTAGCAGCAAAGTGAGTGGATTCAGGTACGATGATTCTAAGTGAAATAAGTCACACAGAAAAAGAAACTTATCATAAGATATCACTTATGAAGATCCTGTAAACATGGCTACACGTGAACTGAGTTAGGAAAGAGAACAGAGTCTCACATTTAGAAAACACTCTTATGCCTGCATAAAGGGGAAGGAGAGGTGGGGTGATGCATAAAAGCAGAGTTTGATATAAGCACAGGGACCGTTCCAAAAACCAACTTTGGAATAGACAAGACCTACACCTTCCTCAGTGAAAGAGACTCAAAACCCCATATTTCCCGCAGAGGAATATATCTGACTAGTAAGAATCTTAAAACCTATGTATTGATATGACTCCATAAGGGAATCAAGTGTGTCTAGAGTGGCATAAACATGGCAGCGAGAATCAGCTCAAACCCACTATAAAAAGGAATTTCAAAAGCAAAACCAAAAAACAGTGAAATTCTTTACAATTCCTTCAGGGTGTCTGAGGAAACCTGGAAAGACCCTATCTACAATGACAGCTGGATGTGGCATGAGGCTGGACACTTGGGACTGAGAGGATTGGTGAGATTGGGTAAGCAAATGCAGACCCTTTCAAGCAATAATGCATGGCCCCCATTCCATGGGTCCCAACTCTCCAGGTTCAAGGGAATATTACTACAGCTATAACATGTACAGGAAACCTAGAGAATGGACACACTGTGAATATGAAAGGTTTCTAAAACTCAACGAATAGTCCCTCTCCTGGTGCTCCAGTTTGACTTTCCAACTGCCTTACTATCAATCTCCCAACTTGGAGAGACAGGCCCTTTAACCTCCTGGTTTGCACAGGTTCCCAATTTGGCAGAGGATGGAAGGGACGAGGGAGAACCCATGAGAGAGTAGCTGTTAGGCATTTGGACGGGCACATGTCACTCTAATTTCCCGGCAGGAAGAAGAATTAACCAAAGTCTCAGCCACCCACCGGGAACCAGTATAGGACATGATACAAAATTTGGACTTGCGTTCAGCTCACAAAAAACGAGTTGAGAAATGGAGCTCAGGGGCACAGCAATTCACAAACTGGCAGAGTGATAAAGGACAACTATCGTCCAAAAATCTGTTGAGGGAAGTCAACGAGGTGGACTTGAAAGTGAGGCAAAATAGCAGGAAACAGATTTCAAGAGGTACGTTGGAATCGCCTGTAAAGCACAGGAAGAGGGGCACAGCTTGGACAATGGTGCACTTGGCCAAAAATGGGGTATGCGTTTTCTCATGAATATATTCAGGAGAAAAAGCATACCCCCTTTTTGGCCAAGGAAGCAAGTGGGCAATGCAAATCTGCACTACAAAGAAGTATCACTTCCCACCGGTCAAAAGGGACATCTACAAAATGTGTAAAAACCAGAAAGGCAAGACAGGCCCTGGAGAACAGGGAGCCTTGTCATGCTGATGATCGGGATGTAAATTGCCAACTGCCTCACTGGAGGAGTGCATTGTGTTCCCTAAAACAAGTAAACAACAGAGCTACAGGGCAAAGGCCACTTCCAGTCTAGGGAATATACCTTGGGAAAACTGAAAATCAATAAGAAAGAGCCACCTCCAAATTTAGGGCTGCACTGACGACAAGAACCTCAACTTGGGTACACCTTAAATATCCCAGGAAATATAAAAATGGTTCAACACATTGTGGTACTTACGTACGATGGAATATCCCTCAGCCATGAAATCAATGTCATAAGACCAGTAGCAGCAAAGTGAGTGGATTCAGGTACGATGATTCTAAGTGAAATAAGTCACACAGAAAAAGGAACTTATCATAAGATATCACTTATGAAGATCCTGTAAACATGGCTACACGTGAACTGAGTTAGGAAAGAGAACAGAGTCTCACATTTAGAAAACACTCTTATGCCTGCATAAAGGGGATGGAGAGGTGGGGTGATGCATAAAACCAGAGTTTGATATAAGCACAGGGACCGTTCCAAAAACCAACTTTGGAATAGACAAGACCGACACCTTCCTCAGTGAAAGAGACTCAAAACCCCATATTTCCCACAGAGGAATATATCTGACTAGTAAGAATCTTAAAACCTATGTATTGATATGACTCTATAAGGGAATCAAGTGTGTCTAGAGTGGCATAAACATGGCAGCGAGAATCAGCTCAAACCCACTATAAAAAGGAATTTCAAAAGCAAAACCAAAAAACAGGGAAATTCTTTACAATTCCTTCAGGGTGTCTGAGGAAACCTGGAAAGACCCTATCTACAATGACAGCTGGATGTGGCATAAGGCTGGACACTTGGGACTGAGAGGATTGGTGAGATTGGGTGAGCAAATGCAGACCCTTTCAAGCAATAATGCATGGCCCCCATTCCATGGGTCCCAACTCTCCAGGTTCAAGGGAATATTACTACAGCTATAACATGTACAGGAAACCTAGAGAATGGACACACTGTGAATACGAAAGGTTTCTAAAACTCAACGAATAGTCCCTCTCCTGGTGCTCCAGTTTGACTTTCCAACTGCCTTACTATCAATCTCCCAACTTGGAGAGACTGGCCCTTTAACCTCCTGGTTTGCACAGGTTCCCAATTTGGCAGAGGATGGAAGGGACGAGGGAGAACCCATGAGAGAGTAGCTGTTAGGCATTTGGACGGGCACATGTCACTCTAATTTCCCGGCAGGAAGAAGAATTAACCAAAGTCTCAGCCACCCACCGGGAACCAGTATAGGACATGATCCAAAATTTTGGACTTGCGTTCAGCTCACAAAAAACGAGTTGAGAAATGGAGCTCAGGGGCACAGCAATTCACAAACTGGCAGAGTGATAAAGGACAACTATCGTCCAAAAATCTGTTGAGGGAAGTCAACGAGGCGGACTTGAAAGCGAGGCAAAATAGCAGGAAACAGATTTCAAGAGGTACCTTGGAATCGCCTGTAAAGCACAGGAAGAGGGGCACAACTTGGACAATGGCGCACTTGGCCAAAAAGGGTGTATGCGTTTTCTCCTGAATATATTCAGGAGAAAACGCATACACCCTTTTTGGCCAAGCAAGCAAGCGGGCAATGCAAATCTGCACTACAAAGAAGTATCACTTCCCACCGGTCAAAAGGGACATCCACAAAATGTGTAAAAACCAGAAAGGCAAGACAGGCCCTGGAGAACTGGGAGCCTTGTTATGCTGATGGGCGGGATGTAAATTGCCAACTGCCTCACTGGAGGAGTGCATTGTGTTCCCTAAAACAAGTAAACAACAGAGCTACAGAGCCAAGGCCACTTCCAGTCTAGGGAATATACCTGGGGAAAACTGAAAATCAATAAGAAAGTGCCACCTCAAAATTTAGGGCTGCACTGGCTACAAGAACCTCAACTTGGGTACACCTTAAATATCCCAGGAAATATAAAAATGGTTCAAAACATTGTGGTACTTACGTACGATGGAATATCCCTCAGCCATGGAATCGATGTCATAAGACCAGTAGCAGCAAAGTGAGTGGATTCAGGTACGATGATTCTAAGTGAAATAAGTCACACAGAAAAAGAAACTTATCATAAGATATCACTTATGAAGATCCTGTAAACATGGCTACACGTGAACTGAGTTAGGAAAGAGAACAGAGTCTCACATTTAGAAAACACTCTTATGCCTGCATAAAGGGGAAGGAGAGGTGGGGTGATGCATAAAAGCAGAGTTTGATATAAGCACAGGGACCGTTCCAAAAACCAACTTTGGAATAGACAAGACCTACACCTTCCTCAGTGAAAGAGACTCAAAACCCCATATTTCCCGCAGAGGAATATATCTGACTAGTAAGAATCTTAAAACCTATGTATTGATATGACTCCATAAGGGAATCAAGTGTGTCTAGAGTGGCATAAACATGGCAGCGAGAATCAGCTCAAACCCACTATAAAAAGGAATTTCAAAAGCAAAACCAAAAAACAGTGAAATTCTTTACAATTCCTTCAGGGTGTCTGAGGAAACCTGGAAAGACCCTATCTACAATGACAGCTGGATGTGGCATAAGGCTGGACACTTGGGACTGAGAGGATTAGTGAGATTGGGTGAGCAAATGCAGACCCTTTCAAGCAATAATGCATGGCCCCCATTCCATGGGTCCCAACTCTCCAGGTTCAAGGGAATATTACTACAGCTATAACATGTACAGGAAACCTAGAGAATGGACACACTGTGAATACGAAAGGTTTCTAAAACTCAACGAATAGTCCCTCTCCTGGTGCTCCAGTTTGACTTTCCAACTGCCTTACTATCAATCTCCCAACTTGGACAGACAGGCCCTTTAACCTCCTGGTTTGCACAGGTTCCCAATTTGGCAGAGGATGGAAGGGACGAGGGGGAACCCATGAGAGAGTAGCTGTTAGGCATTTGGACGGGCACATGTCACTCTAATTTCCCGGCAGGAAGAAGAATTAACCAAAGTCTCAGCCACCCACCGGGAACCAGTATAGGACATGATACAAAATTTTGGACTTGCGTTCAGCTCACAAAAAACGAGTTGAGAAATGGAGCTCAGGGGCACAGCAATTCACAAACTGGCAGAGTGATAAAGGACAACTATCGTCCAAAAATCTGTTGAGGGAAGTCAACGAGATGGACTTGAAAGTGAGGCAAAATAGCAGGAAACAGATTTCAAGAGGTACGTTGGAATCGCATGTAAAGCACAGGAAGAGGGGCACAGCTTGGACAATGGTGCACTTGGCCAAAAATGGGGTATGCGTTTTCTCCTGAATATATTCAGGAGAAAAAGCATACCCCCTTTTTGGCCAAGGAAGCAAGTGGGCAATGCAAATCTGCACTACAAAGAAGTATCACTTCCCACCGGTCAAAAGGGACATCCACAAAATGTGTAAAAACCAGAAAGGCAAGACAGGCCCTGGAGAACAGGGAGCCTTGTCATGCTGATGATCGGGATGTAAATTGCCAACTGCCTCACTGGAGGAGTGCATTGTGTTCCCTAAAACAAGTAAACAACAGAGCTACAGGGCAAAGGCCACTTCCAGTCTAGGGAATATACCTTGGTAAAACTGAAAATCAATAAGAAAGAGCCACCTCCAAATTTAGGGCTGCACTGACGACAAGAACCTCAACTTGGGTACACCTTAAATATCCCAGGAAATATAAAAATGGTTCAAAACATTGTGGTACTTACGTGCGATGGAATATCCCTCAGCCATGAAATCAATGTCATAAGACCAGTAGCAGCAAAGTGAGTGGATTCAGGTACGATGATTCTAAGTGAAATAAGTCACACAGAAAAAGGAACTTATCATAAGATATCACTTATGAAGATCCTGTAAACATGGCTACACGTGAACTGAGTTAGGAAAGAGAACAGAGTCTCACATTTAGAAAACACTCTTATGCCTGCATAAAGGGGATGGAGAGGTGGGGTGATGCATAAAACCAGAGTTTGATATAAGCACAGGGACCATTCCAAAAACCAACTTTGGAATAGACAAGACCGACACCTTCCTCAGTGAAAGAGACTCAAAACCCCATATTTCCCACAGAGGAATATATCTGACTAGTAAGAATCTTAAAACCTATGTATTGATATGACTCCATAAGGGAATCAAGTGTGTCTAGAGAGGCATAAACATGGCAGCGAGAATCAGCTCAAACCTACTATAAAAAGGAATTTCAAAAGCAAAACCAAAAAACAGGGAAATTCTTTACAATTCCTTCAGGGTGTCTGAAGAAACCTGGAAAGACCCTATCTACAATGACAGCTGGATGTGGCATAAGGCTGGACACTTGGGACTGAGAGGATTGGTGAGATTGGGTGAGCAAATGCAGACCCTTTCAAGCAATAATGCATGGCCCCCATTCCATGGGTCCCAACTCTCCAGGTTCAAGGGAATATTACTACAGCTATAACATGTACAGGAAACCTAGAGAATGGACACACTGTGAATACGAAAGGTTTCTAAAACTCAACGAATAGTCCCTCTCCTGGTGCTCCAGTTTGACTTTCCAACTGCCTTACTATCAATCTCCCAACTTGGAGAGACAGGCCCTTTAACCTCCTGGTTTGAACAGGTTCCCAATTTGGCAGAGGATGGAAGGGACGAAGGAGAACCCATGAGAGAGTAGCTGTTAGGCATTTGGACGGGCACATGTCACTCTAATTTCCCGGCAGGAAGAAGAATTAACCAAAGTCTCAGCCACCCACCGGGAACCAGTATAGGACATGATCCAAAATTTTGGACTTGCGTTCAGCTCACAAAAAACGAGTTGAGAAATGGAGCTCAGGGGCACAGCAATTCACAAACTGGCAGAGTGATAAAGGACAACTATCGTCCAAAAATCTGTTGAGGGAATTCAACGAGGTGGACTTGAAAGTGAGGCAAAATAGCAGGAAACAGATTTCAAGAGGTACCTTGGAATCGCCTGTAAAGCACAGGAAGAGGGGCACAACTTGGACAATGGTGCACTTGGCCAAAAAGGGCGTATGCGTTTTCTCCTGAATATATTCAGGAGAAAACGCATACGCCCTTTTTGGCCAAGGAAGCAAGTGGGCAATGCAAATCTGCACTACAAAGAAGTATCACTTCCCACCGGTCAAAAGGGACATCCACAAAATGTGTAAAAACCAGAAAGGCAAGACAGGCCCTGGATAACAGGGAGCCTTGTCATGCTGATGATCGGGATGTAAATTGCCAACTGCCTCACTGGAGGAGTGCATTGTGTTCCCTAAAACAAGTAAACAACAGAGCTACAGGGCAAAGGCCACTTCCAGTCTAGGGAATATACCTTGGGAAAACTGAAAATCAATAAGAAAGAGCCACCTCCAAATTTAGGGCTGCACTGACTACAAGAACCTCAACTTGGGTACACCTTAAATATCCCAGGAAATATAAAAATGGTTCAAAACATTGTGGTACTTACGTACGATGGAATATCCCTCAGCCATGAAATCAATGTCATAAGACCAGTAGCAGCAAAGTGAGTGGATTCAGGTACGATGATTCTAAGTGAAATAAGTCACACAGAAAAAGGAACTTATCATATGATATCACTTATGAAGATCCTGTAAACATGGCTACACGTGAACTGAGTTAGGAAAGAGAACAGAGTCTCACATTTAGAAAACACTCTTATGCCTGCATAAAGGGGATGGAGAGGTGGGGTGATGCATAAAACCAGAGTTTGATATAAGCACAGGGACCGTTCCAAAAACCAACTTTGGAATAGACAAGACCGACACCTTCCTCAGTGAAAGAGACTCAAAACCCCATATTTCCCGCAGAGGAATATATCTGACTAGTAAGAATCTTAAAACCTATGTATTGATATGACTCCATAAGGGAATCAAGTGTGTCTAGAGTGGCATAAACATGGCAGCGAGAATCAGCTCAAACCCAATATAAAAAGGAATTTCAAAAGCAAAACCAAAAAACAGGGAAATTCTTTACAATTCCTTCAGGGTGTCTGAGGAAACCTGGAAAGACCCTATCTACAATGACAGCTGGATGTGGCATAAGGCTGGACACTTGGGACTGAGAGGATTGGTAAGATTGGGTGAGCAAATGCAGACCCTTTCAAGCAATAATGCATGGCCCCCATTCCATGGGTCCCAACTCTCCAGGTTCAAGGGAATATTACTACAGCTATAACATGTACAGGAAACCTAGAGAATGGACACACTGTGAATACGAAAGGTTTCTAAAACTCAACGAATAGTCCCTCTCCTGATGCTCCAGTTTGACTTTCCAACTGCCTTACTATCAATCTCCCAACTTGGAGAGACTGGCCCTTTAACCTCCTGGTTTGCACAGGTTCCCAATTTGGCAGAGGATGGAAGGGACGAGGGAGAACCCATGAGAGAGTAGCTGTTAGGCATTTGGACGGGCACATGTCACTCTAATTTCCCGGCAGGAAGAAGAATTAACCAAAGTCTCAGCCACCCACCGGGAACCAGTATAGGACATGATCCAAAATTTTGGACTTGCGTTCAGCTCACAAAAAACGAGTTGAGAAATGGAGCTCAGGGGCACAGCAATTCACAAACTGGCAGAGTAATAAAGGACAACTATCGTCCAAAAATCTGTTGAGGGATGTCAACGAGGCGGACTTGAAAGCGAGGCAAAATAGCAGGAAACAGATTTCAAGAGGTACCTTGGAATCGCCTGTAAAGCACAGGAAGAAGGGCACAACTTGGACAATGGTGCACTTGGCCAAAAAGGGCGTATGCGTTTTCTCCTGAATATATTCAGGAGAAAACGCATACGCCCTTTTTGGCCAAGCAAGCAAGCGGGCAATGCAAATCTGCACGACAAAGAAGTATCACTTCCCACCGGTCAAAAAGGACATCCACAAAATGTGTAAAAACCAGAAAGGCAAGACAGGCCCTGGAGAACAGGGAGCCTTGTTATGCTGATGGGCGGGATGTAAATTGCCAACTGCCTCACTGGAGGAGTGCATTGTGTTCCCTAAAACAAGTAAACAACAGAGCTACAGAGCCAAGGCCACTTCCAGTCTAGTGAATATACCTTGGGAAAACTGAAAATCAATAAGAAAGAGCCACCTCCAAATTTAGGGCTGCACTGACTACAAGAACCTCAACTTGGGTACACCTTAAATATCCCAGGAAATATAAAAATGGTTCAAAACATTGTGGTACTTACGTACGATGGAATATCCCTCAGCCATGAAATCAATGTCATAAGACCAGTAGCAGCAAAGTGAGTGGATTCAGGTACGATGATTCTAAGTGAAATAAGTCACACAGAAAAAGAAACTTATCATAAGATATCACTTAAGAAGATCCTGTAAACATGGCTACACGTGAACTGAGTTGGGAAAGAGAACAGAGTCTCACATTTAGAAAACACTCTTATGCCTGCATAAAGGGGAAGGAGAGGTGGGGTGATGCATAAAACCAGAGTTTGATATAAGCACAGGGACCGTTTCAAAAACCAACTTTGGAATTGACAAAACCGACACCTTCCTCAATGAAAGAGACTCAAAACCCCATATTTCCCACAGAGGAATATATCTGACTAGTAAGAATCTTAAAACCTATGTATTGATATGTCTCCATAAGGGAATCAAGTGTGTCTAGAGTGGCATAAACATGGCAGCGAGAATCAGCTCAAACCCACTATAAAAAGGAATTTCAAAAGCAAAACCAAAAAACAGGGAAATTCTTTACAATTCCTTCAGGGTGTCTGAGGAAACCTGGAAAGACCCTATCTACTATGACAGCTGGATGTGGCATAAGGCTGGACACTTGGGACTGAGAGGATTGGTGAGATTGGGTGAGCAAATGCAGACCCTTTCAAGCAATAATGCATGGCCCCCATTCCATGGGTCCCAACTCTCCAGGTTCAAGGGAATATTACTACAGCTATAACATGTACAGGTAACCTAGAGAATGGACACACTGTGAATACGAAAGGTTTCTAAAACTCAACGAATAGTCCCTCTCCTGGTGCTCCAGTTTGACTTTCCAACTGCCTTACTATCAATCTCCCAACTTGGAGAGACAGGCCCTTTAACCTCCTGGTTTGCACAGGTTCCCAATTTGGCAGAGGATGGAAGGGACGAGGGAGAACCCATGAGAGAGTAGCTGTTAGGCATTTGGACGGGCACATGTCACTCTAATTTCCCGGCAGGAAGAAGAATTAACCAAAGTCTCAGCCACCCACCGGGAACCAGTATAGGACATGATCCAAAATTTTGGACTTGCGTTCAGCTCACAAAAAACGAGTTGAGAAATGGAGCTCAGGGGCACAGCAATTCACAAACTGGCAGAGTGATAAAGGACAACTATCGTCCAAAAATCTGTTGAGGGAATTCAATGAGGTGGACTTGAAAGTGAGGCAAAATAGCAGGAAACAGATTTCAAGAGGTACCTTGGAATCGCCTGTAAAGCACAGGAAGAGGGGCACAACTCGGACAATGGTGCAGTTGGCCAAAAAGGGCGTATGCGTTTTCTCCTGAATATATTCAGGAGAAAAAGCATACGCCCTTTTTGGCCAAGGAAGCAAGTGGGCAATGCAAATCTGCACTACAAAGAAGTATCACTTCCCACCGGTCAAAAGGGACATCCACAAAATGTGTAAAAACCAGAAAGGCAAGACAGGCCCTGGAGAACAGGGAGCCTTGTCATGCTGATGATCGGGATGTAAATTGCCAACTGCCTCACTGGAGGAGTGCATTGTGTTCCCTAAAACAAGTAAACAACAGAGCTACAGGACAAAGGCCACTTCCAGTCTAGGGAATATACCTTGGGAAAACTGAAAATCAATAATAAAGAGCCACCTCCAAATTTAGGGCTGCACTGACTACAAGAACCTCAACTTGGGTACACCTTAAATATCCCAGGAAATATAAAAATGGTTCAAAACATTGTGGTACTTACGTGCGATGGAATATCCCTCAGCCATGAAATCAATGTCATAAGACCAGTAGCAGCAAAGTGAGTGGATTCAGGTACGATGATTCTAAGTGAAATAAGTCACACAGAAAAAGGAACTTATCATAAGATATCACTTATGAAGATCCTGTAAACATGGCTACACGTGAACTGAGTTAGGAAAGAGAACAGAGTCTCACATTTAGAAAACACTCTTATGCCTGCATAAAGGGGATGGAGAGGTGGGGTGATGCATAAAACCAGAGTTTGATATAAGCACAGGGACCGTTCCAAAAACCAACTTTGGAATAGACAAGACCGACACCTTCCTCAGTGAAAGAGACTCAAAACCCCATATTTCCCACAGAGGAATATATCTGAGTAGTAAGAATCTTAAAACCTATGTATTGATATGACTCCATAAGGGAATCAAGTGTGTCTAGAGTGGCATAAACATGGCAGCGAGAATCAGCTCAAACCCACTATAAAAAGGAATTTTAAAAGCAAAACCAAAAAACAGGGAAATTCTTTACAATTCCTTCAGGGTGTCTGAGGAAACCTGGAAAGACCCTATCTACAATGACAGCTGGATGTGGCATAAGGCTGGACACTTGGGACTGAGAGGATTGGTGAGATTGGGTGAGCAAATGCAGACCCTTTCAAGCAATAATGCATGGCCCCCATTCCATGGGTCCCAACTCTCCAGGTTCAAGGGAATATTACTACAGCTATAACATGTACAGGAAACCTAGAGAATGGACACACTGTGAATACGAAAGGTTTCTAAAACTCAACGAATAGTCCCTCTCCTGGTGCTCCAGTTTGACTTTCCAACTGCCTTACTATCAATCTCCCAACTTGGAGAGACAGGCCCTTTAACCTCCTGGTTTGCACAGGTTCCCAATTTGGCAGAGGATGGAAGGGACGAGGGAGAACCCATGAGAGAGTAGCTGTTAGGCATTTGGACGGGCACATGTCACTCTAATTTCCCGGCAGGAAGAAGAATTAACCAAAGTCTCAGCCACCCACCGGGAACCAGTATAGGACATGATCCAAAATTTTGGACTTGCGTTCAGCTCACAAAAAACGAGTTGAGAAATGGAGCTCAGGGGCACAGCAATTCACAAACTGGCAGAGTGATAAAGGACAACTATCGTCCAAAAATCTGTTGACGGAAGTCAACGAGGCGGACTTGAAAGCGAGGCAAAATAGCAGGAAACAGATTTCAAGAGGTACCTTGGAATCGCCTGTAAAGCACAGGAAGAGGGGCACAACTTGGACAATGGTGCACTTGGCCAAAAAGGGCGTATGCGTTTTCTCCTGAATATATTCAGGAGAAAACGCATACGCCCTTTTTGGCCAAGCAAGCAAGCGGGCAATGCAAATCTGCACTACAAAGAAGTATCACTTCCCACCGGTCAAAAGGGACATCCACAAAATGTGTAAAAACCAGAAAGGCAAGACGGGCCCTGGAGAACTGGGAGCCTTGTTATGCTGATGGGCGGGATGTAAATTGCCAACTGCCTCACTGGAGGAGTGCATTGTGTTCCCTAAAACAAGTAAACAACAGAGCTACAGAGCCAAGGCCACTTCCAGTCTAGGGAATATACCTGGGGAAAACTGAAAATCAATAAGAAAGTGCCACCTCCAAATTTAGGGCTGCACTGGCTACAAGAACCTCAACTTGGGTACACCTTAAATATCCCAGGAAATATAAAAATGGTTCAAAACATTGTGGTACTTACGTGCGATGGAATATCCCTCAGCCATGAAATCAATGTCATAAGACCAGTAGCAGCAAAGTGAGTGGATTCAGGTACGATGATTCTAAGTGAAATAAGTCACACAGAAAAAGAAACTTATCATAAGATATCACTTATGAAGATCCTGTAAACATGGCTACACGTGAACTGAGTTAGGAAAGAGAACAGAGTCTCACATTTAGAAAACACTCTTATGCCTGCATAAAGGGGAAGGAGAGGTGGGGTGATGCATAAAAGCAGAGTTTGATATAAGCACAGGGACCGTTCCAAAAACCAACTTTGGAATAGACAAGACCTACACCTTCCTCAGTGAAAGAGACTCAAAACCCCATATTTCCCGCAGAGGAATATATCTGACTAGTAAGAATCTTAAAACCTATGTATTGATATGACTCCATAAGGGAATCAAGTGTGTCTAGAGTGGCATAAACATGGCAGCGAGAATCAGCTCAAACCCACTATAAAAAGGAATTTCAAAAGCAAAACCAAAAAACAGTGAAATTCTTTACAATTCCTTCAGGGTGTCTGAGGAAACCTGGAAAGACCCTATCTACAATGACAGCTGGATGTGGCATAAGGCTGGACACTTGGGACTGAGAGGATTGGTGAGATTGGGTAAGCAAATGCAGACCCTTTCAAGCAATAATGCATGGCCCCCATTCCATGGGTCCCAACTCTCCAGGTTCAAGGGAATATTACTACAGCTATAACATGTACAGGAAACCTAGAGAATGGACACACTGTGAATATGAAAGGTTTCTAAAACTCAACGAATAGTCCCTCTCCTGGTGCTCCAGTTTGACTTTCCAACTGCCTTACTATCAATCTCCCAACTTGGAGAGACAGGCCCTTTAACCTCCTGGTTTGCACAGGTTCCCAATTTGGCAGAGGATGGAAGGGACGAGGGAGAACCCATGAGAGAGTAGCTGTTAGGCATTTGGACGGGCACATGTCACTCTAATTTCCCGGCAGGAAGAAGAATTAACCAAAGTCTCAGCCACCCACCGGGAACCAGTATAGGACATGATACAAAATTTGGACTTGCGTTCAGCTCACAAAAAACGAGTTGAGAAATGGAGCTCAGGGGCACAGCAATTCACAAACTGGCAGAGTGATAAAGGACAACTATCATCCAAAAATCTGTTGAGGGAAGTCAACGAGGTGGACTTGAAAGTGAGGCAAAATAGCAGGAAACAGATTTCAAGAGGTACGTTGGAATCGCCTGTAAAGCACAGGAAGAGGGGCACAGCTTGGACAATGGTGCACTTGGCCAAAAATGGGGTATGCGTTTTCTCCTGAATATATTCAGGAGAAAAAGCATACCCCCTTTTTGGCCAAGGAAGCAAGTGGGCAATGCAAATCTGCACTACAAAGAAGTATCACTTCCCACCGGTCAAAAGGGACATCTACAAAATGTGTAAAAACCAGAAAGGCAAGACAGGCCCTGGAGAACAGGGAGCCTTGTCATGCTGATGATCGGGATGTAAATTGCCAACTGCCTCACTGGAGGAGTGCATTGTGTTCCCTAAAACAAGTAAACAACAGAGCTACAGGGCAAAGGCCACTTCCAGTCTAGGGAATATACCTTGGGAAAACTGAAAATCAATAAGAAAGAGCCACCTCCAAATTTAGGGCTGCACTGACGACAAGAACCTCAACTTGGGTACACCTTAAATATCCCAGGAAATATAAAAATGGTTCAACACATTGTGGTACTTACGTACGATGGAATATCCCTCAGCCATGAAATCAATGTCATAAGACCAGTAGCAGCAAAGTGAGTGGATTCAGATACGATGATTCTAAGTGAAATAAGTCACACAGAAAAAGGAACTTATCATAAGATATCACTTATGAAGATCCTGTAAACATGGCTACACGTGAACTGAGTTAGGAAAGAGAACAGAGTCTCACATTTAGAAAACACTCTTATGCCTGCATAAAGGGGATGGAGAGGTGGGGTGATGCATAAAACCAGAGTTTGATATAAGCACAGGGACCGTTCCAAAAACCAACTTTGGAATAGACAAGACCGACACCTTCCTCAGTGAAAGAGACTCAAAACCCCATATTTCCCGCAGAGGAATATATCTGAGTAGTAAGAATCTTAAAACCTATGTATTGATATGACTCCATAAGGGAATCAAGTGTGTCTAGAGTGGCATAAACATGGCAGCGAGAATCAGCTCAAACCCACTATAAAAAGGAATTTTAAAAGCAAAACCAAAAAACAGGGAAATTCTTTACAATTCCTTCAGGGTGTCTGAGGAAACCTGGAAAGACCCTATCTACAATGACAGCTGGATGTGGCATAAGGCTGGACACTTGGGACTGAGAGGATTGGTGAGATTGGGTGAGCAAATGCAGACCCTTTCAAGCAATAATGCATGGCCCCCATTCCATGGGTCCCAACTCTCCAGGTTCAAGGGAATATTACTACAGCTATAACATGTACAGGAAACCTAGAGAATGGACACACTGTGAATACGAAAGGTTTCTAAAACTCAACGAATAGTCCCTCTCCTGGTGCTCCAGTTTGACTTTCCAACTGCCTTACTATCAATCTCCCAACTTGGAGAGACAGGCCCTTTAACCTCCTGGTTTGCACAGGTTCCCAATTTGGCAGAGGATGGAAGGGACGAGGGAGAACCCATGAGAGAGTAGCTGTTAGGCATTTGGACGGGCACATGTCACTCTAATTTCCCGGCAGGAAGAAGAATTAACCAAAGTCTCAGCCACCCACCGGGAACCAGTATAGGACATGATCCAAAATTTTGGACTTGCGTTCAGCTCACAAAAAACGAGTTGAGAAATGGAGCTCAGGGGCACAGCAATTCACAAACTGGCAGAGTGATAAAGGACAACTATCGTCCAAAAATCTGTTGACGGAAGTCAACGAGGCGGACTTGAAAGCGAGGCAAAATAGCAGGAAACAGATTTCAAGAGGTACCTTGGAATCGCCTGTAAAGCACAGGAAGAGGGGCACAACTTGGACAATGGTGCACTTGGCCAAAAAGGGCGTATGCGTTTTCTCCTGAATATATTCAGGAGAAAACGCATACGCCCTTTTTGGCCAAGCAAGCAAGCGGGCAATGCAAATCTGCACTACAAAGAAGTATCACTTCCCACCGGTCAAAAGGGACATCCACAAAATGTGTAAAAACCAGAAAGGCAAGACAGGCCCTGGAGAACTGGGAGCCTTGTTATGCTGATGGGCGGGATGTAAATTGCCAACTGCCTCACTGGAGGAGTGCATTGTGTTCCCTAAAACAAGTAAACAACAGAGCTACAGAGCCAAGGCCACTTCCAGTCTAGGGAATATACCTTGGGAAAACTGAAAATCAATAAGAAAGAGCCACCTCCAAATTTAGGGCTGCACTGACTACAAGAACCTCAACTTGGGTACACCTTAAATATCCCAGGAAATATAAAAATGGTTCAAAACATTGTGGTACTTACGTGCGATGGAATATCCCTCAGCCATGAAATCAATGTCATAAGACCAGTAGCAGCAAAGTGAGTGGATTCAGGTACGATGATTCTAAGTGAAATAAGTCACACAGAAAAAGAAACTTATCATAAGATATCACTTAAGAAGATCCTGTAAACATGGCTACACGTGAACTGAGTTGGGAAAGAGAACAGAGTCTCACATTTAGAAAACACTCTTATGCCTGCATAAAGGGGAAGGAGAGGTGGGGTGATGCATAAAACCAGAGTTTGATATAAGCACAGGGACCGTTTCAAAAACCAACTTTGGAATTGACAAAACCGACACCTTCCTCAGTGAAAGAGACTCAAAATCCCATATTTCCCACAGAGGAATATATCTGACTAGTAAGAATCTTAAAACCTATGTATTGATATGTCTCCATAAGGGAATCAAGTGTGTCTAGAGTGGCATAAACATGGCAGCGAGAATCAGCTCAAACCCACTATAAAAAGGAATTTCAAAAGCAAAACCAAAAAACAGGGAAATTCTTTACAATTCCTTCAGGGTGTCTGAGGAAACCTGGAAAGACCCTATCTACAATGACAGCTGGATGTGGCATAATGCTGGACACTTGGGACTGAGAGGATTGGTGAGATTGGGTGAGCAAATGCAGACCCTTTCAAGCAATAATGCATGGCCCCCATTCCATGGGTCCCAACTCTCCAGGTTCAAGGGAATATTACTACAGCTATAACATGTACAGGAAACCTAGAGAATGGACACACTGTGAATACGAAAGGTTTCTAAAACTCAACGAATAGTCCCTCTCCTGGTGCTCCAGTTTGACTTTCCAACTGCCTTACTATCAATCTCCCAACTTGGAGAGACAGGCCCTTTAACCTCCTGGTTTGCACAGGTTCCCAATTTGGCAGAGGATGGAAGGGACGAGGGAGAACCCATGAGAGAGTAGCTGTTAGGCACTTGAACGGGCACATGTCACTCTAATTTCCCGGCAGGAAGAAGAATTAACCAAAGTCTCAGCCACCCACCGGGAACCAGTATAGGACATGATCCAAAATTTTGGACTTGCGTTCAGCTCACAAAAAACGAGTTGAGAAATGGAGCTCAGGGGCACAGCAATTCACAAACTGGCAGAGTGATAAAGGACAACTATTGTCCAAAAATCTGTTGAGGGAAGTCAACGAGGCGGACTTGAAAGTGAGGCAAAATAGCAGGAAACAGATTTCAAGAGGTACCTTGGAATCGCCTGTAAAGCACAGGAAGAGGGGCACAACTTGGACAATGGCGCACTTGGCCAAAAAGGGGGTATGCGTTTTCTCCTGAATATATTCAGGAGAAAACGCATACCCCCTTTTAGGCCAAGCAAGCAAGCGGGCAATGCAAATCTGCACTACAAAGAAGTATCACTTCCCACCGGTCAAAAGGGACATCCACAAAATGTGTAAAAACCAGAAAGGCAAGACGGGCCCTGGAGAACTGGGAGCCTTGTTATGCTGATGGGCGGGATGTAAATTGCCAACTGCCTCACTGGAGGAGTGCATTGTGTTCCCTAAAACAAGTAAACAACAGAGCTACAGAGCCAAGGCCACTTCCAGTCTAGGGAATATACCTGGGGAAAACTGAAAATCAATAAGAAAGTGCCACCTCCAAATTTAGGGCTGCACTGGCTACAAGAACCTCAACTTGGGTACACCTTAAATATCCCAGGAAATATAAAAATGGTTCAAAACATTGTGGTACTTACGTACGATGGAATATCCCTCAGCCATGAAATCGATGTCATAAGACCAGTAGCAGCAAAGTGAGTGGATTCAGGTACGATGATTCTAAGTGAAATAAGTCACACAGAAAAAGAAACTTATCATAAGATATCACTTATGAAGATCCTGTAAACATGGCTACACGTGAACTGAGTTAGGAAAGAGAACAGAGTCTCACATTTAGAAAACACTCTTATGCCTGCATAAAGGGGAAGGAGAGGTGGGGTGATGCATAAAAGCAGAGTTTGATATAAGCACAGGGACCGTTCCAAAAACCAACTTTGGAATAGACAAGACCTACACCTTCCTCAGTGAAAGAGACTCAAAACCCCATATTTCCCGCAGAGGAATATATCTGACTAGTAAGAATCTTAAAACCTATGTATTGATATGACTCCATAAGGGAATCAAGTGTGTCTAGAGTGGCATAAACATGGCAGCGAGAATCAGCTCAAACCCACTATAAAAAGGAATTTCAAAAGCAAAACCAAAAAACAGTGAAATTCTTTACAATTCCTTCAGGGTGTCTGAGGAAACCTGGAAAGACCCTATCTACAATGACAGCTGGATGTGGCATGAGGCTGGACACTTGGGACTGAGAGGATTGGTGAGATTGGGTAAGCAAATGCAGACCCTTTCAAGCAATAATGCATGGCCCCCATTCCATGGGTCCCAACTCTCCAGGTTCAAGGGAATATTACTACAGCTATAACATGTACAGGAAACCTAGAGAATGGACACACTGTGAATATGAAAGGTTTCTAAAACTCAACGAATAGTCCCTCTCCTGGTGCTCCAGTTTGACTTTCCAACTGCCTTACTATCAATCTCCCAACTTGGAGAGACAGGCCCTTTAACCTCCTGGTTTGCACAGGTTCCCAATTTGGCAGAGGATGGAAGGGACGAGGGAGAACCCATGAGAGAGTAGCTGTTAGGCATTTGGACGGGCACATGTCACTCTAATTTCCCGGCAGGAAGAAGAATTAACCAAAGTCTCAGCCACCCACCGGGAACCAGTATAGGACATGATACAAAATTTGGACTTGCGTTCAGCTCACAAAAAACGAGTTGAGAAATGGAGCTCAGGGGCACAGCAATTCACAAACTGGCAGAGTGATAAAGGACAACTATCGTCCAAAAATCTGTTGAGGGAAGTCAACGAGGTGGACTTGAAAGTGAGGCAAAATAGCAGGAAACAGATTTCAAGAGGTACGTTGGAATCGCCTGTAAAGCACAGGAAGAGGGGCACAGCTTGGACAATGGTGCACTTGGCCAAAAATGGGGTATGCGTTTTCTCCTGAATATATTCAGGAGAAAAAGCATACCCCCTTTTTGGCCAAGGAAGCAAGTGGGCAATGCAAATCTGCACTACAAAGAAGTATCACTTCCCACCGGTCAAAAGGGACATCTACAAAATGTGTAAAAACCAGAAAGGCAAGACAGGCCCTGGAGAACAGGGAGCCTTGTCATGCTGATGATCGGGATGTAAATTGCCAACTGCCTCACTGGAGGAGTGCATTGTGTTCCCTAAAACAAGTAAACAACAGAGCTACAGGGCAAAGGCCACTTCCAGTCTAGGGAATATACCTTGGGAAAACTGAAAATCAATAAGAAAGAGCCACCTCCAAATTTAGGGCTGCACTGACGACAAGAACCTCAACTTGGGTACACCTTAAATATCCCAGGAAATATAAAAATGGTTCAACACATTGTGGTACTTACGTACGATGGAATATCCCTCAGCCATGAAATCAATGTCATAAGACCAGTAGCAGCAAAGTGAGTGGATTCAGGTACGATGATTCTAAGTGAAATAAGTCACACAGAAAAAGGAACTTATCATAAGATATCACTTATGAAGATCCTGTAAACATGGCTACACGTGAACTGAGTTAGGAAAGAGAACAGAGTCTCACATTTAGAAAACACTCTTATGCCTGCATAAAGGGGATGGAGAGGTGGGGTGATGCATAAAACCAGAGTTTGATATAAGCACAGGGACCGTTCCAAAAACCAACTTTGGAATAGACAAGACCGACACCTTCCTCAGTGAAGGAGACTCAAAACCCCATATTTCCCACAGAGGAATATATCTGACTAGTAAGAATCTTAAAACCTATGTATTGATATGACTCTATAAGGGAATCAAGTGTGTCTAGAGTGGCATAAACATGGCAGCGAGAATCAGCTCAAACCCACTATAAAAAGGAATTTCAAAAGCAAAACCAAAAAACAGGGAAATTCTTTACAATTCCTTCAGGGTGTCTGAGGAAACCTGGAAAGACCCTATCTACAATGACAGCTGGATGTGGCATAAGGCTGGACACTTGGGACTGAGAGGATTGGTGAGATTGGGTGAGCAAATGCAGACCCTTTCAAGCAATAATGCATGGCCCCCATTCCATGGGTCCCAACTCTCCAGGTTCAAGGGAATATTACTACAGCTATAACATGTACAGGAAACCTAGAGAATGGACACACTGTGAATACGAAAGGTTTCTAAAACTCAACGAATAGTCCCTCTCCTGGTGCTCCAGTTTGACTTTCCAACTGCCTTACTATCAATCTCCCAACTTGGAGAGACTGGCCCTTTAACCTCCTGGTTTGCACAGGTTCCCAATTTGGCAGAGGATGGAAGGGACGAGGGAGAACCCATGAGAGAGTAGCTGTTAGGCATTTGGACGGGCACATGTCACTCTAATTTCCCGGCAGGAAGAAGAATTAACCAAAGTCTCAGCCACCCACCGGGAACCAGTATAGGACATGATCCAAAATTTTGGACTTGCGTTCAGCTCACAAAAAACGAGTTGAGAAATGGAGCTCACGGGCACAGCAATTCACAAACTGGCAGAGTGATAAAGGACAACTATCGTCCAAAAATCTGTTGAGGGAAGTCAACGAGGCGGACTTGAAAGCGAGGCAAAATAGCAGGAAACAGATTTCAAGAGGTACCTTGGAATCGCCTGTAAAGCACAGGAAGAGGGGCACAACTTGGACAATGGCGCACTTGGCCAAAAAGGGCGTATGCGTTTTCTCCTGAATATATTCAGGAGAAAACGCATACACCCTTTTTGGCCAAGCAAGCAAGCGGGCAATGCAAATCTGCACTACAAAGAAGTATCACTTCCCACCGGTCAAAAGGGACATCCACAAAATGTGTAAAAACCAGAAAGGCAAGACAGGCCCTGGAGAACTGGGAGCCTTGTTATGCTGATGGGCGGGATGTAAATTGCCAACTGCCTCACTGGAGGAGTGCATTGTGTTCCCTAAAACAAGTAAACAACAGAGCTACAGAGCCAAGGCCACTTCCAGTCTAGGGAATATACCTGGGGAAAACTGAAAATCAATAAGAAAGTGCCACCTCCAAATTTAGGGCTGCACTGGCTACAAGAACCTCAACTTGGGTACACCTTAAATATCCCAGGAAATATAAAAATGGTTCAAAACATTGTGGTACTTACGTACGATGGAATATCCCTCAGCCATGAAATCGATGTCATAAGACCAGTAGCAGCAAATTGAGTGGATTCAGGTACGATGATTCTAAGTGAAATAAGTCACACAGAAAAAGAAACTTATCATAAGATATCACTTATGAAGATCCTGTAAACATGGCTACACGTGAACTGAGTTAGGAAAGAGAACAGAGTCTCACATTTAGAAAACACTCTTATGCCTGCATAAAGGGGAAGGAGAGGTGGGGTGATGCATAAAAGCAGAGTTTGATATAAGCACAGGGACCGTTCCAAAAACCAACTTTGGAATAGACAAGACCTACACCTTCCTCAGTGAAAGAGACTCAAAACCCCATATTTCCCGCAGAGGAATATATCTGACTAGTAAGAATCTTAAAACCTATGTATTGATATGACTCCATAAGGGAATCAAGTGTGTCTAGAGTGGCATAAACATGGCAGCGAGAATCAGCTCAAACCCACTATAAAAAGGAATTTCA
This sequence comes from Mesoplodon densirostris, assembly GCF_025265405.1. Lineage (NCBI taxonomy): Eukaryota > Metazoa > Chordata > Mammalia > Artiodactyla > Ziphiidae > Mesoplodon > Mesoplodon densirostris. Next base: position 365,481 of record NW_026778232.1, on the reverse strand, counting down.
AAAGCAAAACCAAAAAACAGGGAAATTCTTTACAATTCCTTCAGGGTGTCTGAGGAAACCTGGAAAGACCCTATCTACAATGACAGCTGGATGTGGCATAAGGCTGGACACTTGGGACTGAGAGGATTGGTGAGATTGGGTGAGCAAATGCAGACTCTTTCAAGCAATAATGCATGGCCCCCATTCCATGGGTCCCAACTCTCCAGGTTCAAGGGAATATTACTACAGCTATAACATGTACAGGAAACCTAGAGAATGGACACACTGTGAATACGAAAGGTTTCTAAAACTCAACGAATAGTCCCTCTCCTGGTGCTCCAGTTTGACTTTCCAACTGCCTTACTATCAATCTCCCAACTTGGACAGACAGGCCCTTTAACCTCCTGGTTTGCACAGGTTCCCAATTTGGCAGAGGATGGAAGGGACGAGGGAGAACCCATGAGAGAGTAGCTGTTAGGCATTTGGACGGGCACATGTCACTCTAATTTCCCGGCAGGAAGAAGAATTAACCAAAGTCTCAGCCACCCACCGGGAAACAGTATAGGACATGATACAAAATTTGGACTTGCGTTCAGCTCACAAAAAACGAGTTGAGAAATGGAGCTCAGGGGCACAGCAATTCACAAACTGGCAGAGTGATAAAGGACAACTATCGTCCAAAAATCTGTTGAGGGAAGTCAACGAGGTGGACTTGAAAGTGAGGCAAAATAGCAGGAAACAGATTTCAAGAGGTACGTTGGAATCGCCTGTAAAGCACAGGAAGAGGGGCACAGCTTGGACAATGGTGCACTTGGCCAAAAATGGGGTATGCGTTTTCTCCTGAATATATTCAGGAGAAAAAGCATACCCCCTTTTTGGCCAAGGAAGCAAGTGGGCAATGCAAATCTGCACTACAAAGAAGTATCACTTCCCACCGTTCAAAAGGGACATCTACAAAATGTGTAAAAACCAGAAAGGCAAGACAGGCCCTGGAGAACAGGGAGCCTTGTCATGCTGATGATCGGGATGTAAATTGCCAACTGCCTCACTGGAGGAGTGCATTGTGTTCCCTAAAACAAGGAAACAACAGAGCTACAGGGCAAAGGCCACTTCCAGTCTAGGGAATATACCTTGGGAAAACTGAAAATCAATAAGAAAGAGCCACCTCCAAATTTAGGGCTGCACTGACGACAAGAAACTCAACTTGGGTACACCTTAAATATCCCAGGAAATATAAAAATGGTTCAACACATTGTGGTACTTACGTACGATGGAATATCCCTCAGCCATGAAATCAATGTCATAAGACCAGTAGCAGCAAAGTGAGTGGATTCAGGTACGATGATTCTAAGTGAAATAAGTCACACAGAAAAAGGAACTTATCATAAGATATCACTTATGAAGATCCTGTAAACATGGCTACACGTGAACTGAGTTAGGAAAGAGAACAGAGTCTCACATTTAGAAAACACTCTTATGCCTGCATAAAGGGGATGGAGAGGTGGGGTGATGCATAAAACCAGAGTTTGATATAAGCACAGGGACCGTTCCAAAAACCAACTTTGGAATAGACAAGACCGACACCTTCCTCAGTGAAAGAGACTCAAAACCCCATATTTCCCACAGAGGAATATATCTGACTAGTAAGAATCTTAAAACCTATGTATTGATATGACTCTATAAGGGAATCAAGTGTGTCTAGAGTGGCATAAACATGGCAGCGAGAATCAGCTCAAACCCACTATAAAAAGGAATTTCAAAAGCAAAACCAAAAAACAGGGAAATTCTTTACAATTCCTTCAGGGTGTCTGAGGAAACCTGGAAAGACCCTATCTACAATGACAGCTGGATGTGGCATAAGGCTGGACACTTGGGACTGAGAGGATTGGTGAGATTGGGTGAGCAAATGCAGACCCTTTCAAGCAATAATGCATGGCCCCCATTCCATGGGTCCCAACTCTCCAGGTTCAAGGGAATATTACTACAGCTATAACATGTACAGGAAACCTAGAGAATGGACACACTGTGAATACGAAAGGTTTCTAAAACTCAACGAATAGTCCCTCTCCTGGTGCTCCAGTTTGACTTTCCAACTGCCTTACTATCAATCTCCCAACTTGGAGAGACTGGCCCTTTAACCTCCTGGTTTGCACAGGTTCCCAATTTGGCAGAGGATGGAAGGGACGAGGGAGAACCCATGAGAGAGTAGCTGTTAGGCATTTGGACGGGCACATGTCACTCTAATTTCCCGGCAGGAAGAAGAATTAACCAAAGTCTCAGCCACCCACCGGGAACCAGTATAGGACATGATCCAAAATTTTGGACTTGCGTTCAGCTCACAAAAAACGAGTTGAGAAATGGAGCTCAGGGGCACAGCAATTCACAAACTGGCAGAGTGATAAAGGACAACTATCGTCCAAAAATCTGTTGAGGGAAGTCAACGAGGCGGACTTGAAAGCGAGGCAAAATAGCAGGAAACAGATTTCAAGAGGTACCTTGGAATCGCCTGTAAAGCACAGGAAGAGGGGCACAACTTGGACAATGGCGCACTTGGCCAAAAAGGGTGTATGCGTTTTCTCCTGAATATATTCAGGAGAAAACGCATACACCCTTTTTGGCCAAGCAAGCAAGCGGGCAATGCAAATCTGCACTACAAAGAAGTATCACTTCCCACCGGTCAAAAGGGACATCCACAAAATGTGTAAAAACCAGAAAGGCAAGACAGGCCCTGGAGAACTGGGAGCCTTGTTATGCTGATGGGCGGGATGTAAATTGCCAACTGCCTCACTGGAGGAGTGCATTGTGTTCCCTAAAACAAGTAAACAACAGAGCTACAGAGCCAAGGCCACTTCCAGTCTAGGGAATATACCTGGGGAAAACTGAAAATCAATAAGAAAGTGCCACCTCCAAATTTGGGGCTGCACTGGCTACAAGAACCTCAACTTGGGTACACCTTAAATATCCCAGGAAATATAAAAATGGTTCAAAACATTGTGGTACTTACGTACGATGGAATATCCCTCAGCCATGGAATCGATGTCATAAGACCAGTAGCAGCAAAGTGAGTGGATTCAGGTACGATGATTCTAAGTGAAATAAGTCACACAGAAAAAGAAACTTATCATAAGATATCACTTATGAAGATCCTGTAAACATGGCTACACGTGAACTGAGTTAGGAAAGAGAACAGAGTCTCACATTTAGAAAACACTCTTATGCCTGCATAAAGGGGAAGGAGAGGTGGGGTGATGCATAAAAGCAGAGTTTGATATAAGCACAGGGACCGTTCCAAAAACCAACTTTGGAATAGACAAGACCTACACCTTCCTCAGTGAAAGAGACTCAAAACCCCATATTTCCCGCAGAGGAATATATCTGACTAGTAAGAATCTTAAAACCTATGTATTGATATGACTCCATAAGGGAATCAAGTGTGTCTAGAGTGGCATAAACATGGCAGCGAGAATCAGCTCAAACCCACTATAAAAAGGAATTTCAAAAGCAAAACCAAAAAACAGTGAAATTCTTTACAATTCCTTCAGGGTGTCTGAGGAAACCTGGAAAGACCCTATCTACAATGACAGCTGGATGTGGCATAAGGCTGGACACTTGGGACTGAGAGGATTGGTGAGATTGGGTGAGCAAATGCAGACCCTTTCAAGCAATAATGCATGGCCCCCATTCCATGGGTCCCAACTCTCCAGGTTCAAGGGAATATTACTACAGCTATAACATGTACAGGAAACCTAGAGAATGGACACACTGTGAATACGAAAGGTTTCTAAAACTCAACGAATAGTCCCTCTCCTGGTGCTCCAGTTTGACTTTCCAACTGCCTTACTATCAATCTCCCAACTTGGACAGACAGGCCCTTTAACCTCCTGGTTTGCACAGGTTCCCAATTTGGCAGAGGATGGAAGGGACGAGGGAGAACCCATGAGAGAGTAGCTGTTAGGCATTTGGACGGGCACATGTCACTCTAATTTCCCGGCAGGAAGAAGAATTAACCAAAGTCTCAGCCACCCACCGGGAACCAGTATAGGACATGATACAAAATTTTGGACTTGCGTTCAGCTCACAAAAAACGAGTTGAGAAATGGAGCTCAGGGGCACAGCAATTCACAAACTGGCAGAGTGATAAAGGATAACTATCGTCCAAAAATCTGTTGAGGGAAGTCAACGAGATGGACTTGAAAGTGAGGCAAAATAGCAGGAAACAGATTTCAAGAGGTACGTTGGAATCGCATGTAAAGCACAGGAAGAGGGGCACAGCTTGGACAATGGTGCACTTGGCCAAAAATGGGGTATGCGTTTTCTCCTGAATATATTCAGGAGAAAAAGCATACCCCCTTTTTGGCCAAGGAAGCAAGTGGGCAATGCAAATCTGCACTACAAAGAAGTATCACTTCCCACCGGTCAAAAGGGACATCCACAAAATGTGTAAAAACCAGAAAGGCAAGACAGGCCCTGGAGAACAGGGAGCCTTGTCATGCTGATGATCGGGATGTAAATTGCCAACTGCCTCACTGGAGGAGTGCATTGTGTTCCCTAAAACAAGTAAACAACAGAGCTACAGGGCAAAGGCCACTTCCAGTCTAGGGAATATACCTTGGTAAAACTGAAAATCAATAAGAAAGAGCCACCTCCAAATTTAGGGCTGCACTGACGACAAGAACCTCAACTTGGGTACACCTTAAATATCCCAGGAAATATAAAAATGGTTCAAAACATTGTGGTACTTACGTGCGATGGAATATCCCTCAGCCATGAAATCAATGTCATAAGACCAGTAGCAGCAAAGTGAGTGGATTCAGGTACGATGATTCTAAGTGAAATAAGTCACACAGAAAAAGGAACTTATCATAAGATATCACTTATGAAGATCCTGTAAACATGGCTACACGTGAACTGAGTTAGGAAAGAGAACAGAGTCTCACATTTAGAAAACACTCTTATGCCTGCATAAAGGGGATGGAGAGGTGGGGTGATGCATAAAACCAGAGTTTGATATAAGCACAGGGACCGTTCCAAAAACCAACTTTGGAATAGACAAGACCGACACCTTCCTCAGTGAAAGAGACTCAAAACCCCATATTTCCCACAGAGGAATATATCTGACTAGTAAGAATCTTAAAACCTATGTATTGATATGACTCCATAAGGGAATCAAGTGTGTCTAGAGAGGCATAAACATGGCAGCGAGAATCAGCTCAAACCCACTATAAAAAGGAATTTCAAAAGCAAAACCAAAAAACAGGGAAATTCTTTACAATTCCTTCAGGTTGTCTGAAGAAACCTGGAAAGACCCTATCTACAATGACAGCTGGATGTGGCATAAGGCTGGACACTTGGGACTGAGAGGATTGGTGAGATTGGGTGAGCAAATGCAGACCCTTTCAAGCAATAATGCATGGCCCCCATTCCATGGGTCCCAACTCTCCAGGTTCAAGGGAATATTACTACAGCTATAACATGTACAGGAAACCTAGAGAATGGACACACTGTGAATACGAAAGGTTTCTAAAACTCAACGAATAGTCCCTCTCCTGGTGCTCCAGTTTGACTTTCCAACTGCCTTACTATCAATCTCCCAACTTGGAGAGACAGGCCCTTTAACCTCCTGGTTTGAACAGGTTCCCAATTTGGCAGAGGATGGAAGGGACGAAGGAGAACCCATGAGAGAGTAGCTGTTAGGCATTTGGACGGGCACATGTCACTCTAATTTCCCGGCAGGAAGAAGAATTAACCAAAGTCTCAGCCACCCACCGGGAACCAGTATAGGACATGATCCAAAATTTTGGACTTGCGTTCAGCTCACAAAAAACGAGTTGAGAAATGGAGCTCAGGGGCACAGCAATTCACAAACTGGCAGAGTGATAAAGGACAACTATCGTCCAAAAATCTATTGAGGGAATTCAACGAGGTGGACTTGAAAGTGAGGCAAAATAGCAGGAAACAGATTTCAAGAGGTACCTTGGAATCGCCTGTAAAGCACAGGAAGAGGGGCACAACTTGGACAATGGTGCACTTGGCCAAAAAGGGCGTATGCGTTTTCTCCTGAATATATTCAGGAGAAAACGCATACGCCCTTTTTGGCCAAGGAAGCAAGTGGGCAATGCAAATCTGCACTACAAAGAAGTATCACTTCCCACCGGTCAAAAGGGACATCCACAAAATGTGTAAAAACCAGAAAGGCAAGACAGGCCCTGGATAACAGGGAGCCTTGTCATGCTGATGATCGGGATGTAAATTGCCAACTGCCTCACTGGAGGAGTGCATTGTGTTCCCTAAAACAAGTAAACAACAGAGCTACAGGGCAAAGGCCACTTCCAGTCTAGGGAATATACCTTGGGAAAACTGAAAATCAATAAGAAAGAGCCACCTCCAAATTTAGGGCTGCACTGACTACAAGAACCTCAACTTGGGTACACCTTAAATATCCCAGGAAATATAAAAATGGTTCAAAACATTGTGGTACTTACGTACGATGGAATATCCCTCAGCCATGAAATCAATGTCATAAGACCAGTAGCAGCAAAGTGAGTGGATTCAGGTACGATGATTCTAAGTGAAATAAGTCACACAGAAAAAGGAACTTATCATAAGATATCACTTATGAAGATCCTGTAAACATGGCTACACGTGAACTGAGTTAGGAAAGAGAACAGAGTCTCACATTTAGAAAACACTCTTATGCCTGCATAAAGGGGATGGAGAGGTGGGGTGATGCATAAAACCAGAGTTTGATATAAGCACAGGGACCGTTCCAAAAACCAACTTTGGAATAGACAAGACCGACACCTTCCTCAGTGAAAGAGACTCAAAACCCCATATTTCCCGCAGAGGAATATATCTGACTAGTAAGAATCTTAAAACCTATGTATTGATATGACTCCATAAGGGAATCAAGTGTGTCTAGAGTGGCATAAACATGGCAGCGAGAATCAGCTCAAACCCAATATAAAAAGGAATTTCAAAAGCAAAACCAAAAAACAGGGAAATTCTTTACAATTCCTTCAGGGTGTCTGAGGAAACCTGGAAAGACCCTATCTACAATGACAGCTGGATGTGGCATAAGGCTGGACACTTGGGACTGAGAGGATTGGTGAGATTGGGTGAGCAAATGCAGACCCTTTCAAGCAATAATGCATGGCCCCCATTCCATGGGTCCCAACTCTCCAGGTTCAAGGGAATATTACTACAGCTATAACATGTACAGGAAACCTAGAGAATGGACACACTGTGAATACGAAAGGTTTCTAAAACTCAACGAATAGTCCCTCTCCTGATGCTCCAGTTTGACTTTCCAACTGCCTTACTATCAATCTCCCAACTTGGAGAGACTGGCCCTTTAACCTCCTGGTTTGCACAGGTTCCCAATTTGGCAGAGGATGGAAGGGACGAGGGAGAACCCATGAGAGAGTAGCTGTTAGGCATTTGGACGGGCACATGTCACTCTAATTTCCCGGCAGGAAGAAGAATTAACCAAAGTCTCAGCCACCCACCGGGAACCAGTATAGGACATGATCCAAAATTTTGGACTTGCGTTCAGCTCACAAAAAACGAGTTGAGAAATGGAGCTCAGGGGCACAGCAATTCACAAACTGGCAGAGTGATAAAGGACAACTATCGTCCAAAAATCTGTTGAGGGAAGTCAACGAGGCGGACTTGAAAGCGAGGCAAAATAGCAGGAAACAGATTTCAAGAGGTACCTTGGAATCGCCTGTAAAGCACAGGAAGAGGGGCACAACTTGGACAATGGTGCACTTGGCCAAAAAGGGCGTATGCGTTTTCTCCTGAATATATTCAGGAGAAAACGCATACGCCCTTTTTGGCCAAGCAAGCAAGCGGGAAATGCAAATCTGCACTACAAAGAAGTATCACTTCCCACCGGTCAAAAGGGACATCCACAAAATGTGTAAAAACCAGAAAGGCAAGACAGGCCCTGGAGAACAGGGAGCCTTGTTATGCTGATGGGCGGGATGTAAATTGCCAACTGCCTCACTGGAGGAGTGCATTGTGTTCCCTAAAACAAGTAAACAACAGAGCTACAGAGCCAAGGCCACTTCCAGTCTAGTGAATATACCTTGGGAAAACTGAAAATCAATAAGAAAGAGCCACCTCCAAATTTAGGGCTGCACTGACTACAAGAACCTCAACTTGGGTACACCTTAAATATCCCAGGAAATATAAAAATGGTTCAAAACATTGTGGTACTTACGTACGATGGAATATCCCTCAGCCATGAAATCAATGTCATAAGACCAGTAGCAGCAAAGTGAGTGGATTCAGGTACGATGATTCTAAGTGAAATAAGTCACACAGAAAAAGAAACTTATCATAAGATATCACTTAAGAAGATCCTGTAAACATGGCTACACGTGAACTGAGTTGGGAAAGAGAACAGAGTCTCACATTTAGAAAACACTCTTATGCCTGCATAAAGGGGAAGGAGAGGTGGGGTGATGCATAAAACCAGAGTTTGATATAAGCACAGGGACCGTTTCAAAAACCAACTTTGGAATTGACAAAACCGACACCTTCCTCAGTGAAAGAGACTCAAAACCCCATATTTCCCACAGAGGAATATATCTGACTAGTAAGAATCTTAAAACCTATGTATTGATATGTCTCCATAAGGGAATCAAGTGTGTCTAGAGTGGCATAAACATGGCAGCGAGAATCAGCTCAAACCCACTATAAAAAGGAATTTCAAAAGCAAAACCAAAAAACAGGGAAATTCTTTACAATTCCTTCAGGGTGTCTGAGGAAACCTGGAAAGAACCTATCTACTATGACAGCTGGATGTGGCATAAGGCTGGACACTTGGGACTGAGAGGATTGGTGAGATTGGGTGAGCAAATGCAGACCCTTTCAAGCAATAATGCATGGCCCCCATTCCATGTGTCCCAACTCTCCAGGTTCAAGGGAATATTACTACAGTTATAACATGTACAGGAAACCTAGAGAATGGACACACTGTGAATACGAAAGGTTTCTAAAACTCAACGAATAGTCCCTCTCCTGGTGCTCCAGTTTGACTTTCCAACTGCCTTACTATCAATCTCCCAACTTGGACAGACAGGCCCTTTAACCTCCTGGTTTGCACAGGTTCCCAATTTGGCAGAGGATGGAAGGGACGAGGGAGAACCCATGAGAGAGTAGCTGTTAGGCATTTGGACGGGCACATGTCACTCTAATTTCCCGGCAGGAAGAAGAATTAACCAAAGTCTCAGCCACCCACCGGGAACCAGTATAGGACATGATCCAAAATTTTGGACTTGCGTTCAGCTCACAAAAAACGAGTTGAGAAATGGAGCTCAGGGGCACAGCAATTCACAAACTGGCAGAGTGATAAAGGACAACTATCGTCCAAAAATCTGTTGAGGGAATTCAACGAGGTGGACTTGAAAGTGAGGCAAAATAGCAGGAAACAGATTTCAAGAGGTACGTTGGAATCGCCTGTAAAGCACAGGAAGAGGGGCACAACTTGGACAACGGTGCACTTGGCCAAAAAGGGCGTATGCGTTTTCTCCTGAATATATTCAGGAGAAAAAGCATACGCCCTTTTTGGCCAAGCAAGCAAGTGGGCAATGCAAATCTGCACTACAAAGAAGTATCACTTCCCACCGGTCAAAAGGGACATCCACAAAATGTGTAAAAATCAGAAAGGCAAGACAGGCCCTGGAGAACAGGGAGCCTTGTCATGCTGATGATCGGGATGTAAATTGCCAACTGCCTCACTGGAGGAGTGCATTGTGTTCCCTAAAACAAGTAAACAACAGAGCTACATGGCAAAGGCCACATCCAGTCTAGGGAATATACCTTGGGAAAACTGAAAATCAATAAGAAAGAGCCACCTCCAAATTTAGGGCTGCACTGACTACAAGAACCTCAACTTGGGTACACCTTAAATATCCCAGGAAATATAAAAATGGTTCAAAACATTGTGGTACTTACGTACGATGGAATATCTCTCAGCCATGAAATCAATGTCATAAGACCAGTAGCAGCAAAGTGAGTGGATTCACGTACGATGATTCTAAGTGAAATAAGTCACACAGAAAAAGAAACTTATCATAAGATATCACTTAAGAAGATCCTGTAAACATGGCTACACGTGAACTGAGTTGGGAAAGAGAACAGAGTCTCACATTTAGAAAACACTCTTATGCCTGCATAAAGGGGAAGGAGAGGTGGGGTGATGCATAAAACCAGAGTTTGATATAAGCACAGGGACCGTTTCAAAAACCAACTTTGGAATTGACAAGACCGACACCTTCCTCAGTGAAAGAGACTCAAAACCCCATATTTCCCACAGAGGAATATATCTGACTAGTAAGAATCTTAAAACCTATGTATTGATATGTCTCCATAAGGGAATCAAGTGTGTCTAGAGTGGCATAAACATGGCAGCGAGAATCAGCTCAAACCCACTATAAAAAGGAATTTCAAAAGCAAAACCAAAAAACAGGGAAATTCTTTACAATTCCTTCAGGGTGTCTGAGGAAACCTGGAAAGACCCTATCTACAATGACAGCTGGATGTGGCATAATGCTGGACACTTGGGACTGAGAGGATTGGTGAGATTGGGTGAGCAAATGCAGACCCTTTCAAGCAATAATGCATGGCCCCCATTCCATGGGTCCCAACTCTCCAGGTTCAAGGGAATATTACTACAGCTATAACATGTACAGGAAACCTAGAGAATGGACACACTGTGAATACGAAAGGTTTCTAAAACTCAACGAATAGTCCCTCTCCTGGTGCTCCAGTTTGACTTTCCAACTGCCTTACTATCAATCTCCCAACTTGGACAGACAGGCCCTTTAACCTCCTGGTTTGCACAGGTTCCCAATTTGCCAGAGGATGGAAGGGACGAGGGAGAACCCATGAGAGAGTAGCTGTTAGGCATTTGGACGGGCACATGTCACTCTAATTTCCCGGCAGGAAGAAGAATTAACCAAAGTCTCAGCCACCCACCGGGAACCAGTATAGGACATGATCCAAAATTTTGGACTTGCGTTCAGCTCACAAAAAACGAGTGGAGAAATGGAGCTCAGGGGCACAGCAATTCACAAACTGGCAGAGTGATAAAGGACAACTATCGTCCAAAAATCTGTTGAGGGAAGTCGACGAGGCGGACTTGAAAGCGAGGCAAAGTAGCAGGAAACAGATTTCAAGAGGTACCTTGGAATAGCCTGTAAAGCACAGGAAGAGGGGCACAACTTGGACAATGGTGCACTTGGCCAAAAAGGGTGTATGCGTTTTCTCCTGAATATATTCAGGAGAAAACGCATACGCCCTTTTTGGCCAAGCAAGCAAGCGGGCAATGCAAATCTGCACTACAAAGAAGTATCACTTCCCACCGGTCAAAAGGGACATCCACAAAATGTGTAAAAACCAGAAAGGCAAGACAGGCCCTGGAGAACAGGGAGCCTTGTTATGCTGATGGGCGGGATGTAAATTGCCAACTGCCTCACTGGAGGAGTGCATTGTGTTCCCTAAAACAAGTAAACAACAGAGCTACAAAGCCAAGGCCACTTCCAGTCTAGGGAATATACCTGGGGAAAACTGAAAATCAATAAGAAAGAGCCACCTCCAAATTTAGGGCTGCACTGGCTACAAGAACCTCAACTTGGGTACACCTTAAATATCCCAGGAAATATAAAAATGGTTCAAAACATTGTGGTACTTACGTACGATGGAATATCCCTCAGCCATGAAATCAATGTCATAAGACCAGTAGCAGCAAAGTGAGTGGATTCACGTACGATGATTCTAAGTGAAATAAGTCACACAGAAAAAGAAACTTATCATAAGATATCACTTAAGAAGATCCTGTAAACATGGCTACACGTGAACTGAGTTGGGAAAGAGAACAGAGTCTCACATTTAGAAAACACTCTTATGCCTGCATAAAGGGGAAGGAGAGGTGGGGTGATGCATAAAACCAGAGTTTGATATAAGCACAGGGACCGTTTCAAAAACCAACTTTGGAATTGACAAAACCGACACCTTCCTCAGTGAAAGAGACTCAAAACCCCATATTTCCCACAGAGGAATATATCTGACTAGTAAGAATCATAAAACCTATGTATTGATATGTCTCCATAAGGGAATCAAGTGTGTCTAGAGTGGCATAAACATGGCAGCGAGAATCAGCTCAAACCCACTATAAAAAGGAATTTCAAAAGCAAAACCAAAAAACAGGGAAATTCTTTACAATTCCTTCAGCGTGTCTGAGGAAACCTGGAAAGACCCTATCTACAATGACAGCTGGATGTGGCATAAGGCTGGACACTTGGGACTGAGAGGATTGGTGAGATTGGGTGAGCAAATGCAGACCCTTTCAAGCAATAATGCATGGCCCCCATTCCATGGGTCCCAACTCTCCAGGTTCAAGGGAATATTACTACAGCTATAACATGTACAGGAAACCTAGAGAATGGACACACTGTGAATACGAAAGGTTTCTAAAACTCAACGAATAGTCCCTCTCCTGGTGCTCCAGTTTGACTTTCCAACTGCCTTACTATCAATCTCCCAACTTGGACAGACAGGCCCTTTAACCTCCTGGTTTGCACAGGTTCCCAATTTGGCAGAGGATGGAAGGGACGAGGGAGAACCCATGAGAGAGTAGCTGTTAGGCATTTGGACGGGCACATGTCACTCTAATTTCCCGGCAGGAAGAAGAATTAACCAAAGTCTCAGCCACCCACCGGGAACCAGTATAGGACATGATCCAAAATTTTGGACTTGCGTTCAGCTCACAAAAAACGACTTGAGAAATGGAGCTCAGGGGCACAGCAATTCACAAACTGGCAGAGTGATAAAGGACAACTATCGTCCAAAAATCTGTTGAGGGAAGTCAACGAGGCGGACTTGAAAGCGAGGCAAAATAGCAGGAAACAGATTTCAAGAGGTACCTTGGAATCGCCTGTAAAGCACAGGAAGAGGGGCACAACTTGGACAATGGTGCACTTGGCCAAAAAGGGCGTATGCGTTTTCTCCTGAATATATTCAGGAGAAAACGCATACGCCCTTTTTGGCCAAGCAAGCAAGCGGGCAATGCAAATCTGCACTACAAAGAAGTATCACTTCCCGCCGGTCAAAAGGGACATCCACAAAATGTGTAAAAACCAGAAAGGCAAGACAGGCCCTGGAGAACAGGGAGCCTTGTCATGCTGATGATCGGGATGTAAATTGCCAACTGCCTCACTGGAGGAGTGCATTGTGTTCCCTAAAACAAGTAAACAACAGAGCTACAGGGCAAAGGCCACTTCCAGTCTAGGGAATATACCTTGGGAAAACTGAAAATCAATAAGAAAGAGCCACCTCCAAATTTAGGGCTGCACTGACTACAAGAACCTCAACTTGGGTACACCTTAAATATCCCAGGAAATATAAAAATGGTTCAAAACATTGTGGTACTTACGTACGATGGAATATCCCTCAGCCATGAAATCAATGTCATAAGACCAGTAGCAGCAAAGTGAGTGGATTCACGTACGATGATTCTAAGTGAAATAAGTCACACAGGAAAAGAAACTTATCATAAGATATCACTTAAGAAGATCCTGTAAACATGGCTACACATGAACTGAGTTGGGAAAGAGAACAGAGTTTCACATTTAGAAAACCCTCTTATGCCTGCATAAAGGGGAAGGAGAGGTGGGGTGATGCATAAAACCAGAGTTTGATATAAGCACAGGGACCGTTTCAAAAACCAACTTTGAATTGACAAAACCGACACCTTCCTCAGTGAAAGAGACTCAAAACCCCATATTTCCCACAGAGGAATATATCTGACTAGTAAGATTCTTAAAACCTATGTATTGATATGTCTCCATAAGGGAATCAAGTGTGTCTAGAGTGGCATAAACATGGCAGCGAGAATCAGCTCAAACCCACTATAAAAAGGAATTTCAAAAGCAAAACCAAAAAACAGGGAAATTCTTTACAATTCCTTCAGGGTGTCTGAGGAAACCTGGAAAGACCCTATCTACAATGACAGCTGGATGTGGCATAAGGCTGGACACTTGGGACTGAGAGGATTGGTGAGATTGGGTGAGCAAAGGCAGTCCCTTTCAAGCAATAATGCATGCCACCTCTTCCATGGGTCCCAACTCTTCATGTTGAAGGGAATATTACTACAGCTATAACATGTACGTGAAACCTAGAGAATAGACACACTGTGATTATGAATGGTTTCTAAAACTCAACGAATAGTCCCTCTACTGCTGCTCTGGTTTGACTTTCCAACTGCTTTACTATCAATCAACCAACTAGGAGAGACAGCCCCTTTAACCTCCTGGTTCGCACAGGTTGTCAATTTGGCAGAGGATGAAAGGGAAGAGGAAGAAACAATGAGAGAGTAGCTGTTAGGCATTTGGACAGGCACATTTCATACTAATTTCCCGGCAGGAAGAAGAATTAACCAAAGTCTCAGCCACGCACCGGGAACCAGTATAGATCTTGAAACAAAATTTTGGACTTGCGTTCAGCTCACAAAAATCGAGTTGTAAAATGGAGCTCAGGGGCACAGCAATTCACAAACTGGCAGAGTAATGCAGGACATCTATCGTCCATAAATCTGTTGAGGGAAGGAAACGAGGCGGACTTGAAAGCGATGCCGAATAGCAGGAAACAGATTTCAAGAGGTACGTTGGAATCGCCTTTAAAGCACAGGAAGAGAGGCACAACTTGCACAATGATGCACTTGGCCAAAAAGGGCGTATGCGTTTTCTCCTGAATATATTCAGGAGAAAACGCATACGCCCTTTTTGGCCAAGCAAGCAAGCGGGCAATGCAAATTTGCACTACAAAGAAGTGTCACTTCCCACCGGTCAAAAGGGACATCCACAAAATGTGTAAAAACCAGAATGGCATGACAGGGCCTGGAGAACACAGAGCCTTTTTATGCTGATGGTCCGGATGTAAATTGCCAACTGCCTCTCTGGAGGAGTGCACTGTGTTCCCTAAAACAAGTAAACAACAGAGCTACAGAGCCAAGGACACTTTCAGTCTAGGGAATATATCTTGGGAAAACTGAAAATCAATAAGACAGAGTCACCCCAAAATTTAGGGCTGCACTGCTTACAAGAACCTCAACTTGGGTACACCTTAAATATCCCAGGAAATATAAAATGGATTCAAAAAATTGTGGTACATACGAAAGATGTAATATCCCTCATCCATGAAATCAATGTCATAAGACCAGTAGCAGCAAAATGAGTCGATTAAGGTACGATGATTCTAAGTGAAATAAGTCACACAGAAAAAGAAACTTATCATAAGATATGACTTTTGGAGATCCTGTAAACATGGCTACATATGAACTGAGTTAGGAAAGAGAACAGTGTCTCACATTTAGAAAAAAACTCGTATGCATGCTTAAGGGAGAAAGAGAGGTGGGGTAATGCATAAAACCAGAGTTTGATATAATCACAGGGACCGTTCCAAAAACTTACTATGGAAAAGATAAGACCTACACCTTCCTCAGTGAAAGGGACTCAAAACCACATATTTCCCGCAGAGGAATAGATCTGACTAGTAAGAATCTTAAAACCTATGTATTGATATGTCTCCATAAGGTTATCAAGTGTGTCTTGACTGGCATAAACATGGCAGCGAGAATCAGCTCAAACCCACTATAAAAAGGAATTTCAAAAACAAAACAAAAAAACAGGGAAAGTCTTTACAATTCCTTCAGGGTCTCTGATGAAACGTGGAATGAACCTATCTACAATGACAGCTGGATATGGCATAAGGCTGGACACTTGGGACTGAGAGGATTGGTGAGATTGGGTGAGCAAATGCAGACCCTTTCAAGCAATAATGCATGGCCCCCATTCCATGGGTCCCAACTCTCCAGGTTCAAGGGAATATTACTACAGCTATAACATGTACAGGAAACCTAGAGAATGGACACACTGTGAATACGAAAGGTTTCTAAAACTCAACGAATAGTCCCTCTCCTGGTTCTCCAGTTTGACTTTCCAACTGCCTTACTATCAATCTCCCAACTTGGAGAGACAGGCCCTTTAACCTCCTGGTTTGCACAGGTTCCCAATTTGGCAGAGGATGGAAGGGACGAGGGAGGACCCATGAGAGAGTAGCTGTTAGGCATTTGGACGGGCACATGTCACTCTAATTTCCCGGCAGGAAGAAGAATTAACCAAAGTCTCAGCCACCCATCGGGAACCAGTATAGGACATGATCCAAAATTTTGGACTTGCGTTCAGCTCACAAAAAACGAGTTGAGAAATGGAGCTCAGGGGCACAGCAATTCACAAACTGGCAGAGTGATAAAGGACAACTATCGTCCAAAAATCTGTTGAGGGAAGTCAACGAGGCGGACTTGAAAGCGAGGCAAAATAGCAGGAAACAGATTTCAAGAGGTACCTTGGAATCGCCTGTAAAGCACAGGAATAGGGGCACAACTTGGACAATGGTGCACTTGGCCAAAAAGGGCGTATGCGTTTTCTCCTGAATATATTCAGGAGATAACGCATACGCCCTTTTTGGCCAAGCAAGCAAGCGGGCAATGCAAATCTGCACTACAAAGAAGTATCACTTCCCACCGGTCAAAAGGGACATCCACAAAATGTGTAAAAACCAGAAAGGCAAGACAGGACCTGGAGAACTGGAAGCCTTGTTATGCTGATGGGCGGGATGTAAACTGCCAACTGCCTCACTGGAGGAGTGCATTGTGTTCCCTAAAACAAGTAAACAACAGAGCTACAGAGCCAAGGCCACTTCCAGTCTAGGGAATATACCTTGGGAAAAATGAAAATCAATAAGAAAGAGCCACCTCCAAATTTAGGGCTGCACTGACTACAAGAACCTCAACTTGGGTACACCTTAAATATCCCAGGAAATATAAAAATGGTTCAAAACATTGTGGTACTTACGTACGATGGAATATCCCTCAGCCATGAAATCAATGTCATAAGACCAGTAGCAGCAAAGTGAGTGGATTCAGGTACGATGATTCTAAGTGAAATAAGTCACACAGAAAAAGAAACTTATCATAAGATATCACTTAGGAAGATCCTGTAAACATGGCTACACGTGAACTGAGTTAGGAAAGAGAACAGAGTCTCACATTTAGAAAACACTCTTATGCCTGCATAAAGGGGAAGGAGAGGTGGGGTGATGCATAAAACCAGAGTTTGATATAAGCACAGGGACCGTTTCAAAAACCAACTTTGGAATAGACAAGACCTACACCTTCCTCAGTGAAAGAGACTCAAAACCCCATATTTCACACAGAGGAATATATCTGACTTGTAAGAATCTTAAAACCTATGTATTGATATGTCTCCATAAGGGAATCAAGTGTGTCTAGAGTGGCATAAACATGGCAGCGAGAATCAGCTCAAACCCACTATAAAAAGGAATTTCAAAAGCAAAACCAAAAAACAGGGAAATTCTTTACAATTCCTTCAGGCTGTCTGAGGAAACCTGGAAAGACCCTATGTACAATGACAGCTGTATGTGGCATAAGGCTGGACACTTGGGACTGAGAGGATTGGTGAGATTGGGTGAGCAAATGCAGACCCTTTCAAGCAATAATGCATGGCCCCCATTCCATGGGTCCCAACACTCCAGGTTCAAGGGAATATTACTACAGCTATAACATGTACAGGAAACCTAGAGAATGGACACACTGTGAATACGAAAGGTTTCTAAAACTCAACGAATAGTCCCTCTCCTGGTGCTCCAGTTTGACTTTCCAACTGCCTTACTATCAATCTCCCAACTTGGAGAGACAGGCCCTTTAACCTCCTGGTTTGCACAGGTTCCCAATTTGGCAGAGGATGGAAGGGACGAGGGAGAACCCATGAGAGAGTAGCTGTTACGCATTTGGACGGGCACATGTCACTCTAATTTCCCGGCAGGAAGAAGAATTAACCAAAGTCTCAGCCACCCACCGGGAACCAGTATAGGACATGATCCAAAATTTTGGACTTGCGTTCAGCTCACGAAAAACGAGTTGAGAGATGGAGCTCAGGGGCACAGCAATTCACAAACTGGCAGAGTGATAAAGGACAACTATCGTCCAAAAATCTGTTGAGGGAACTCAACGAGGCGGACTTGAAAGCGAGGCAAAATAGCAGGAAACAGATTTCAAGAGGTACCTTGGAATCGCCTGTAAAGCACAGGAAGAGGGGCACAACTTGGACAATGGTGCACTTGGCCAAAAAGGGCGTATGCGTTTTCTCCTGAATATATTCAGGAGAAAACGCATACGCCCTTTTTGGCCAAGCAAGCAAGCGGGCAATGCAAATCTGCACTACAAAGAAGTATCATTTCCCACCGGTCAAAAGGGACATCCACAAAATGTGTAAAAACCAGAAAGGCAAGACAGGCCCTGGAGAACAGGGAGCCTTGTTATGCTGATGGGCGGGATGTAAATTGCCAACTGCCTCACTGGAGGAGTGCATTGTGTTCCCTAAAACAAGTAAACAACAGAGCTACTGAGCCAAGGCCACTTCCAGTCTAGGGAATATACCTTGGGAAAACTGAAAATCAATAAGAAAGAGCCACCTCCAAATTTAGGGCTGTACTGACTCCAAGAACCTAAACTTGGGTACACCTTAAATATCCCAGGAAATATAAAAATGGTTCAAAACATTGTGGTACTTACGTACGATGGAATATTCCTCAGCCATGAAATCAATGTCATAAGACCAGTAGCAGCAAAGTGAGTGGATTCAGGTACGATGATTCTAAGTGAAATAAGTCACACAGAAAAAAGAAACTTATCATAAGATATCACTTAGGAAGATCCTGTAAACATGGCTACACGTGAACTGAGTTAGGAAAGAGAACAGAGTCTCACATTTAGAAAACACTCTTATGCCTGCATAAAGGGGAATGAGAGGTGGGGTGATGCATAAAACCAGAGTTTGATATAAGCACAGGGACCGTTTCAAAAACCAACTTTGGAATAGACAAGACCTACACCTTCCTCAGTGAAAGAGACTCAAAACCCCATATTTCCCACAGAGGAATATATCTGACTAGTAAGAATCTTAAAACCTATGTATTGATATGTCTCCATAAGGGAATCAAGTGTATCTAGAGTGGCATAAATATGGCAGCGAGAATCAGCTCAAACCCACTATAAAAAGGAATTTCAAAAGCAAAACGAAAAAACAGGGAAATTCTTTACAATTCCTTCAGGGTGTCTGAGGAAACCTGGAAAGACCCTATCTACAATGACAGCTGGATGTGGCATAAGGCTGGACACTTGGGACTGAGAAAATTGGTGAGATTGGGTGAGCAAAGGCAGTCCCTTTCAAGCAATAATGCATGCCACCTCTTCCATGGGTCCCAACTCTTCATGTTGAAGGGAATATTACTACAGCTATAACATGTACGTGAAACCTAGAGAATAGACACACTGTGATTATGAAAGGTTTCTAAAACTCAACGAATAGTCCCTCTACTGCTGCTCTGGTTTGACTTTCCAACTGCTTTACTATCAATCAACCAACTAGGAGAGACAGCCCCTTTAACCTCCTGGTTCGCACAGGTTGTCAATTTGGCAGAGGATGAAAGGGAAGAGGAAGAAACAATAAGAGAGTAGCTGTTAGGCATTTGGACAGGCACATTTCATGCTAATTTCCCGGCAGGAAGAAGAATTAACCAAAGTCTCAGCCACCCACCGGGAACCAGTATAGATCCTGAAACAAAATTTTGGACTTGCGTTCAGCTCACAAAAATCGAGTTGTAAAATGGAGCTCAGGGGCACAGCAATTCACAAACTGGCAGAGTAATGCAGGACATCTATCGTCCATAAATCTGTTGAGGGAAGGAAACGAGGCGGACTTGAAAGCGATGCCGAATAGCAGGAAACAGATTTCAAGAGGTACGTTGGAATCGCCTTTAAAGCACAGGAAGAGAGGCACAACTTGGACAATGATGCACTTGGCCAAAAAGGGCGTATGCGTTTTCTCCTGAATATATTCAGGAGAAAACGCATACGCCCTTTTTGGCCAAGCAAGCAAGCGGGCAATGCAAATTTGCACTACAAAGAAGTGTCACTTCCCACCGGTCAAAAGGGACATCCACAAAATGTGTAAAAACCAGAATGGCATGACAGGGCCTGGAGAACACAGAGCCTTTTTATGCTGATGGTCCGGATGTAAATTGCCAACTGCCTCTCTGGAGGAGTGCACTGTGTTCCCTAAAACAAGTAAACAACAGAGCTACAGAGCCAAGGACACTTTCAGTCTAGGGAATATATCTTGGGAAAACTGAAAATCAATAAGACAGAGTCACCCCAAAATTTAGGGCTGCACTGCTTACAAGAACCTCAACTTGGGTACACCTTAAATATCCCAGGAAATATAAAATGGATTCAAAAAATTGTGGTACATACGAAAGATGTAATATCCCTCATCCATGAAATCAATGTCATAAGACCAGTAGCAGCAAAATGAGTCGATTCAGGTACGATGATTCTAAGTGAAATAAGTCACACAGAAAAAGAAACTTATCATAAGATATGACTTTTGGACATCCTGTAAACATGGCTACATATGAACTGAGTTAGGAAAGAGAACAGTGTCTCACATTTAGAAAAAAACTCGTATGCATGCTTAAGGGAGAAAGAGAGGTGGGGTAATGCATAAAACCAGAGTTTGATATAATCACAGGGACCGTTCCAAAAACTTACTATGGAATAGATAAGACCTACACCTTCCTCAGTGAAAGGGACTCAAAACCACATATTTCCCGCAGAGGAATAGATCTGACTAGTAAGAATCTTAAAACCTATGTATTGATATGTCTCCATAAGGTTATCAAGTGTGTCTTGACTGGCATAAACATGGCAGCGAGAATCAGCTCAAACCCACTATAAAAAGGAATTTCAAAAACAAAACCAAAAAACAGGGAAAGTCTTTACAATTCCTTCAGGGTCTCTGATGAAACGTGGAATGAACCTATCTACAATGACAGCTGGATATGGCATAAGGCTGGACACTTGGGACTGAGAGGATTGGTGAGATTGGGTGAGCAAATGCAGACCCTTTCAAGCAATAATGCATGGCCCCCATTCCATGGGTCCCAACTCTCCAGGTTCAAGGGAATATTACTACAGCTATAACATGTACAGGAAACCTAGAGAATGGACACACTGTGAATACGAAAGGTTTCTAAAACTCAACGAATAGTCCCTCTCCTGGTGCTCCAGTTTGACTTTCCAACTGCCTTACTATCAATCTCCCAACTTGGACAGACAGGCCCTTTAACCTCCTGGTTTGCACAGGTTCCCAATTTGGCAGAGGATGGAAGGGACGAGGGAGAACCCATGAGAGAGTAGCTGTTAGGCATTTGGACGGGCACATGTCACTCTAATTTCCCGGCAGGAAGAAGAATTAACCAAAGTCTCAGCCACCCACCGGGAAACAGTATAGGACATGATCCAAAATTTTGGACTTCCGTTCAGCTCACGAAAAACGAGTTGAGAAATGGAGCTCAGGGGCACAGCAATTCACAAACTGGCAGAGTGATAAAGGACAACTATCGTCCAAAAATCTGTTGAGGGAAGTCAACGAGGCGGACTTGAAAGCGAGGCAAAATAGCAGGAAACAGATTTCAAGAGGTACCTTGGAATCGCCTGTAAAGCACAGTAAGAGGGGCACAACTTGGACAATGGTGCACTTGGCCAAAAAGGGCGTATGCGTTTTCTCCTGAATATATTCAGGAGAAAACGCATACGCCCTTTTTGGCCAAGCAAGCAAGCGGGCAATGCAAATCTGCACTACAAAGAAGTATCATTTCCCACCGGTCAAAAGGGACATCCACAAAATGTGTAAAAACCAGAAAGGCAAGACAGGCCCTGGAGAACAGGGAGCCTTGTTATGCTGATGGGCGGGATGTAAATTGCCAACTGCCTCACTGGAGGAGTGCATTGTGTTCCCTAAAACAAGTAAACAACAGAGCTACAGAGCCAAGGCCACTTCCAGTCTAGGGAATATACCTTGGGAAAAATGAAAATCAATAAGAAAGAGCCACCTCCAAATTTAGGGCTGTACTGACTACAAGAACCTAAACTTGGGTACACCTTAAATATCCCAGGAAATATAAAAATGGTTCAAAACATTGTGGTACTTACGTACGATGGAATATTCCTCAGCCATGAAATCAATGTCATAAGACCAGTAGCAGCAAAGTGAGTGGATTCAGGTACGATGATTCTAAGTGAAATAAGTCACACAGAAAAAAGAAACTTATCATAAGATATCACTTAGGAAGATCCTGTAAACATGGCTACACGTGAACTGAGTTAGGAAAGAGAACAGAGTCTCACATTTAGAAAACACTCTTATGCCTGCATAAAGGGGAATGAGACGTGGGGTGATGCATAAAACCAGAGTTTGATATAAGCACAGGGACCGCTTCAAAAACCAACTTTGGAATAGACAAGACCTACACCTTCCTCAGTGAAAGAGACTCAAAACCCCATATTTCCCGCAGAGGAAAATATCTGACTAGTAAGAATCTTAAAACCTATGTATTGATATGTCTCCATAAGGGAATCAAGTGTATCTAGAGTGGCATAAATATGGCAGCGAGAATCAGCTCAAACCCACTATAAAAAGGAATTTCAAAAGCAAAACCAAAAAACAGGGAAATTCTTTACAATTCCTTCAGGGTGTCTGAGGAAACCTGGAAAGACCCTATCTACAATGACAGCTGTATGTGGCATAAGGCTGGACACTTGGGACTGAGAGGATTGGTGAGATTGGGTGAGCAAATGCAGACCCTTTCAAGCAATAATGCATGGCCCCCATTCCATGGGTCCCAACTCTCCAGGTTCAAGGGAATATTACTACAGCTATAACATGTACAGGAAACCTAGAGAATGGACACACTGTGAATACGAAAGGTTTCTAAAACTCAACGAATAGTCCCTCTCCTGGTGCTCCAGTTTGACTTTCCAACTGCCTTACTATCAATCTCCCAACTTGGAGAGACAGGCCCTTTAACCTCCTGGTTTGCACAGGTTCCCAATTTGGCAGAGGATGGAAGGGACGAGGGAGAACCCATGAGAGAGTAGCTGTTAGGCATTTGGACGGGCACATGTCACTCTAATTTCCCGGCAGGAAGAAGAATTAACCAAAGTCTCATCCACCCACCTGGAACCAGTATAGGACATGATCCAAAATTTTGGACTTGCGTTCAGCTCACAAAAAACGAGTTGAGAAATGGAGCTCAGGGGCACAGCAATTCACAAACTGGCAGAGTGATAAAGGACAACTATCATCCAAAAATCTCTTGAGGGAAGTCAACGAGGTGGACTTGAAAACGAGGCAAAATAGCAGGAAACAGATTTCAAGAGGTACGTTGGAATCGCCTGTAAAGCACAGGAAGAGGGGCACAACTTGGACAATGATGCACTTGGCCAAAAAGGGCGTATGCGTTTTCTCCTGAATATATTCAGGAGAAAACGCATACGCCCTTTTTGGCCAAGCAAGCAAGCGGGCAATGCAAATCTGCACTACAAAGAAGTATCACTTCCCACCGGTCAAAAGGGACATCCACAAAATGTGTAAAAACCAGAAAGGCAAGACAGGCCCTGGAGAACAGGGAGCCTTGTTATGCTGATGGGCGGGATGTAAATTGCCAACTGCCTCACTGGAGGAGTGCATTGTGTTCCCTAAAACAAGTAAACAACAGAGCTACAGAGCCAAGGCCACTTCCAGTCTAGGGAATATACCTTGGGAAAACTGAAAATCAATAAGAAAGAGCCACCTCCAAATTTAGGGCTGCACTGACTACAAGAACCTCAACTTGGGTACACCTTAAATATCCCAGGAAATATAAAAATGGTTCAAAACATTGTGGTACTTACGTACGATGGAATATCCCTCAGCCATGAAATCAATGTCATAAGACCAGTAGCAGCAAAGTGAGTGGATTCAGGTACGATGATTCTAAGTGAAATAAGTCACACAGAAAAAGAAACTTATCATAAGATATCACTTAGGAAGATCCTGTAAACATGGCTACACGTGAACTGAGTTAGGAAAGAGAACAGAGTCTCACATTTAGAAAACACTCTTATGCCTGCATAAAGGGGAATGAGAGGTGGGGTGATGCATAAAACCAGAGTTTGATATAAGCACAGGGACCGTTTCAAAAACCAACTTTGGAGTAGACAAGACCTACACCTTCCTCAGTGAAAGAGACTCAAAACCCCATATTTCCCACAGAGGAATATATCTGACTAGTAAGAATCTTAAAACCTATGTATTGATATGTCTCCATAAGGGAATCAAGTGTATCTAGAGTGGCATAAACATGGCAGCGAGAATCAGCTCAAACCCACTATAAAAAGGAATTTCAAAAGCAAAACCAAAAAACAGGGAAATTCTTTACAATTCCTTCAGGGTGTCTGAGGAAACCTGGAAAGACCCTATCTACAATGACAGCTGTATGTGGCATAAGGCTGGACACTTGGGACTGAGAGGATTGGTGAGATTGGGTGAGCAAATGCAGACCCTTTCAAGCAATAATGCATGGCCCCCATTCCATGGGTCCCAACTCTCCAGGTTCAAGGGAATATTACTACAGCTATAACATGTACAGGAAACCTAGAGAATGGACACACTGTGAATACGAAAGGTTTCTAAAACTCAACGAATAGTCCCTCTCCTGGTGCTCCAGTTTGACTTTCCAACTGCCTTACTATCAATCTCCCAACTTGGAGAGACAGGCCCTTTAACCTCCTGGTTTGCACAGGTTCCCAATTTGGCAGAGGATGGAAGGGACGAGGGAGAACCCATGAGAGAGTAGCTGTTAGGCATTTGGACGGGCACATGTCACTCTAATTTCCCGGCAGGAAGAAGAATTAACCAAAGTCTCATCCACCCACCTGGAACCAGTATAGGACATGATCCAAAATTTTGGACTTGCGTTCAGCTCACAAAAAACGAGTTGAGAAATGGAGCTCAGGGGCACAGCAATTCACAAACTGGCAGAGTGATAAAGGACAACTATCATCCAAAAATCTCTTGAGGGAAGTCAACGAGGTGGACTTGAAAACGAGGCAAAATAGCAGGAAACAGATTTCAAGAGGTACGTTGGAATCGCCTGTAAAGCACAGGAAGAGGGGCACAACTTGGACAATGATGCACTTGGCCAAAAATGGCGTATGCGTTTTCTCCTGAATATATTCAGGAGAAAACGCATACACCCTTTTTGGCCAAGCAAGCAAGCGGGCAATGCAAATCTGCACTACAAAGAAGTATCACTTCCCACCGGTCAAAAGGGACATCCACAAAATGTGTAAAAACCAGAAAGGCAAGACAGGCCCTGGAGAACAGGGAGCCTTGTTATGCTGATGGGCGGGATGTAAATTGCCAACTGCCTCACTGGAGGAGTGCATTGTGTTCCCTAAAACAAGTAAACAACAGAGCTACAGAGCCAAGGCCACTTCCAGTCTAGGGAATATACCTTGGGAAAACTGAAAATGAATAAGAAAGAGCCACCTCCAAATTTAGGGCTGCACTGACTACAAGAACCTCAACTTGGGTACACCTTAAATATCCCAGGAAATATAAAAATGGTTCAAAACATTGTGGTACTTACGTACGATGGAATATTCCTCAGCCATGAAATCAATGTCATAAGACCAGTAGCAGCAAAGTGAGTGGATTCAGGTACGATGATTCTAAGTGAAATAAGTCACACAGAAAAAAGAAAGTTATCATAAGATATCACTTAGGAAGATCCTGTAAACATGGCTACACGTGAACTGAGTTAGGAAAGAGAACAGAGTCTCACATTTAGAAAACACTCTTATGCCTGCATAAAGGGGAATGAGAGGTGGGGTGATGCATAAATCCAGAGTTTGATATTAGCACAGGGACCGTTTCAAAAACCAACTTTAGAATAGACAAGACCTACACCTTCCTCAGTGAAAGAGACTCAAAACCCCATATTTCCCACAGAGGAATATATCTGACTAGTAAGAATCTTAAAACCTATGTATTGATATGTCTCCATAAGGGAATCAAGTGTATCTAGAGTGGCATAAATATGGCAGCGAGAATCAGCTCAAACCCACTATAAAAAGGAATTTCAAAAGCAAAACCAAAAAACAGGGAAATTCTTTACAATTCCTTCAGGGTGTCTGAGGAAACCTGGAAAGACCCTATCTACAATGACAGCTGTATGTGGCATAAGGCTGGACACTTGGGACTGAGAGGATTGGTGAGATTGGGTGAGCAAATGCAGACCCTTTCAAGCAATAATGCATGGCCCCCATTCCATGGGTCCCAACTCTCCAGGTTCAAGGGAATATTACTACAGCTATAACATGTACAGGAAACCTAGAGAATGGACAGACTGTGAATACGAAAGGTTTCTAAACTCAACGAATAGTCCCTCTCCTGGTGCTCCAGTTTGACTTTCCAACTGCCTTACTATCAATCTCCCAACTTTGAGAGACAGGCCCTTTAACCTCCTGGTTTGCACAGGTTCCCAATTTGGCAGAGGATGGAAGGGACGAGGGAGAACCCATGAGAGAGTAGCTGTTAGGCATTTGGACGGGCACATGTCACTCTAATTTCCCGGCAGGAAGAAGAATTAACCAAAGTCTCAGCCACCCACCGGGAACCAGTATAGGACATGATCCAAAATTTTGGACTTGCGTTCAGCTCCCAAAAAACGAGTTGAGAAATGGAGCTCAGTGGCACAGCAATTCACAAACAGGCAGAGTGATAAAGGACAACTATCGTCCAAAAATCTCTTGAGGGAAGTCAACGAGGTGGACTTGAAAGCGAGGCAAAATAGCAGGAAACAGATTTCAAGTGGTACGTTGGAATCGCCTGTAAAGCACAGGAAGAGGGGCACAACTTGGACAATGATGCACTTGGCCAAAAAGGGCGTATGCGTTTTCTCCTGAATATATTCAGGAGAAAACGCATACGCCCTTTTTGGCCAAGCAAGCAAGTGGGCAATGCAAATCTGCACTACAAAGAAGTATCACTTCCCACCGGTCAAAAGGGACATCCACAAAATGTGTAAAAACCAGAAAGGCAAGACAGGCCCTGGAGAACAGGGAGCCTTGTTATGCTGATGGGCGGGATGTAAATTGCCAACTGCCTCACTGGAGGAGTGCATTGTGTTCCCTAAAACAAGTAAACAACAGAGCTACAGAGCCAAGGCCACTTGCAGTCTAGGGAATATACCTTGGGAAAACTGAAAATCAATAAGAAAGAGCCTCCTCCAAATTTAGGGCTGCACTGACTACAAGAACCTCAACTTGGGTACACCTTAAATATCCCAGGAAATATAAAAATGGTTCAAAACATTGTGGTACTTACGTACGATGGAATATTCCTC
The DNA here is from genome assembly GCF_025265405.1 of Mesoplodon densirostris. Lineage (NCBI taxonomy): Eukaryota > Metazoa > Chordata > Mammalia > Artiodactyla > Ziphiidae > Mesoplodon > Mesoplodon densirostris. The sequence continues at coordinate 338,130 of NW_026778232.1, read as the reverse complement.
AGCCATGAAATCAATGTCATAAGACCAGTAGCAGCAAAGTGAGTGGATTCAGGTACGATGATTCTAAGTGAAATAAGTCACGCAGAAAAAGAAACTTATCATAAGATATCACTTATGAAGATCCTGTAAACATGGCTACACATGAACTGAGTTAGGAAAGAGAACAGAGTCTCACATTTAGAAAACACTCTTATGCCTGCATAAAGGGGATGGAGAGGTGGGGTGATGCATAAAACCAGTGTTTGATATAAGCACAGGGACCGTTCCAAAAACCAACTTTGGAATAGACAAGACCTACACCTTCCTCAGTGAAAGAGACTCAAAACCCCATATTTCCCGCAGAGGAATATATCTGACTAGTAAGAATCTTAAAACCTATGTATTGATATGACTCCATAAGGGAATCAAGTGTGTCTAGAGTGGCATAAACATGGCAGCGAGAATCAGCTCAAACCCACTATAAAAAGGAATTTCAAAAGCAAAACGAAAAAACAGGGAAATTCTTTACAATTCCTTCAGGGTGTCTGAGGAAACCTGGAAAGACCCTATCTACAATGACAGCTGGATGTGGCATAAGGCTGGACACTTGGGACTGAGAAAATTGGTGAGATTGGGTGAGCAAAGGCAGTCCCTTTCAAGCAATAATGCATGCCACCTCTTCCATGGGTCCCAACTCTTCATGTTGAAGGGAATATTACTACAGCTATAACATGTACGTGAAACCTAGAGAATAGACACACTGTGATTATGAAAGGTTTCTAAAACTCAACGAATAGTCCCTCTACTGCTGCTCTGGTTTGACTTTCCAACTGCTTTACTATCAATCAACCAACTAGGAGAGACAGCCCCTTTAACCTCCTGGTTCACACAGGTTGTCAATTTGGCAGAGGATGAAAGGGAAGAGGAAGAAACAATGAGAGAGTAGCTGTTAGGCATTTGGACAGGCACATTTCATACTAATTTCCCGGCAGGAAGAAGAATTAACCAAAGTCTCAGCCACCCACCGGGAACCAGTATAGATCCTGAAACAAAATTTTGGACTTGCGTTCAGCTCACAAAAATCGAGTTGTAAAATGGAGCTCAGGGGCACAGCAATTCACAAACTGGCAGAGTAATGCAGGACATCTATCGTCCATAAATCTGTTGAGGGAAGGAAACGAGGCGGACTTGAAAGCGATGCCAAATAGCAGGAAAAAGATTTCAAGAGGTACGTTGGAATCGCCTTTAAAGCACAGGAAGAGAGGCACAACTTGGACAATGATGCACTTGGCCAAAAAGGGCGTATGCGTTTTCTCCTGAATATATTCAGGAGAAAACGCATACGCCCTTTTTGGCCAAGCAAGCAAGCGGGCAATGCAAATTTGCACTACAAAGAAGTGTCACTTCCCACCGGTCAAAAGGGACATCCACAAAATGTGTAAAAACCAGAATGGCATGACAGGGCCTGGAGAACACGGAGCATTTTTATGCTGATTTTCCGGATGTAAATTGCCAACTGCCTCTCTGGAGGAGTGCACTGTGTTCCCTAAAACAAGTAAACAACAGAGCTACAGAGCCAAGGACACTTTCAGTCTAGGGAATATATCTTGGGAAAACTGAAAATCAATAAGACAGAGTCACCCCAAAATTTAGGGCTGCACTGCTTACAAGAACCTCAACTTGGGTACACCTTAAATATCCCAGGAAATATAAAATGGATTCAAAAAATTGTGGTACATACGAAAGATGTAATATCCCTCATCCATGAAATCAATGTCATAAGACCAGTAGCAGCAAAATGAGTCGATTCAGGTACGATGATTCTAAGTGAAATAAGTCACACAGAAAAAGAAACTTATCATAAGATATGACTTTTGGAGATCCTGTAAACATGGCTACATATGAACTGAGTTAGGAAAGAGAACAGTGTCTCACATTTAGAAAAAAACTAGTATGCATGCTTAAGGGAGAAAGAGAGGTGGGGTAATGCATAAAACCAGAGTTTGATATAATCACAGGGACCGTTCCAAAAACTTACTATGGAATAGATAAGACCTACACCTTCCTCAGTGAAAGGGACTCAAAACCACATATTTCCCGCAGAGGAATAGATCTGACTAGTAAGAATCTTAAAACCTATGTATTGATATGTCTCCATAAGGTTATCAAGTGTGTCTTGACTGGCATAAACATGGCAGCGAGAATCAGCTCAAACCCACTATAAAAAGGAATTTCAAAAACAAAACAAAAAAACAGGGAAAGTCTTTACAATTCCTTCAGGGTCTCTGATGAAACGTGGAATGAACCTATCTACAATGACAGCTGGATATGGCATAAGGCTGGACACTTGGGACTGAGAGGATTGGTGAGATTGGGTGAGCAAATGCAGACCCTTTCAAGCAATAATGCATGGCCCCCATTCCATGGGTCCCAACTCTCCAGGTTCAAGGGAATATTACTACAGCTATAACATGTACAGGAAACCTAGAGAATGGACACACTGTGAATACGAAAGGTTTCTAAAACTCAACGAATAGTCCCTCTCCTGGTGCTCCAGTTTGACTTTCCAACTGCCTTACTATCAATCTCCCAACTTGGAGAGACAGGCCCTTTAACCTCCTGGTTTGCACAGGTTCCCAATTTGGCAGAGGATGGAAGGGACGAGGGAGAACCCATGAGAGAGTAGCTGTTAGGCATTTGGACGGGCACATGTCACTCTAATTTCCCGGCAGGAAGAAGAATTAACCAAAGTCTCATCCACCCACCTGGAACCAGTATAGGACATGATCCAAAATTTTGGACTTGCGTTCAGCTCACGAAAAACGAGTTGAGAAATGGAGCTCAGGGGCACAGCAATTCACAAACTGGCAGAGTGATAAAGGACAACTATCGTCCAAAAATCTGTTGAGGGAAGTCAACGAGGCGGACTTGAAAGCGAGGCAAAATAGCAGGAAACAGATTTCAAGAGGTACCTTGGAATCGCCTGTAAAGCACAGTAAGAGGGGCACAACTTGGACAATGGTGCACTTGGCCAAAAAGGGCGTATGCGTTTTCTCCTGAATATATTCAGGAGAAAACGCATACGCCCTTTTTGGCCAAGCAAGCAAGCGGGCAATGCAAATCTGCACTACAAAGAAGTATCATTTCCCACCGGTCAAAAGGGACATCCACAAAATGTGTAAACACCAGAAAGGCAAGACAGGCCCTGGAGAACAGGGAGCCTTGTTATGCTGATGGGCGGGATGTAAATTGCCAACTGCCTCACTGGAGGAGTGCATTGTGTTCCCTAAAACAAGTAAACAACAGAGCTACAGAGCCAAGGCCACTTCCAGTCTAGGGAATATACCTTGGGAAAACTGAAAATCAATAAGAAAGAGCCACCTCCAAATTTAGGGCTGTACTGACTACAAGAACCTAAACTTGGGTACACCTTAAATATCCCAGGAAATATAAAAATGGTTCAAAACATTGTGGTACTTACGTACGATGGAATATTCCTCAGCCATGAAATCAATGTCATAAGACCAGTAGCAGCAAAGTGAGTGGATTCAGGTACGATGATTCTAAGTGAAATAAGTCACACAGAAAAAAGAAACTTATCATAAGATATCACTTAGGAAGATCCTGTAAACATGGCTACACATGAACTGAGTTAGGAAAGAGAACAGAGTCTCACATTTAGAAAACACTCTTATGCCTGCATAAAGGGGAATGAGACGTGGGGTGATGCATAAAACCAGAGTTTGATATAAGCACAGGGACCGTTTCAAAAACCAACTTTGGAATAGACAAGACCTACACCTTCCTCAGTGAAAGAGACTCAAAACCCCATATTTCCCGCAGAGGAAAATATCTGACTAGTAAGAATCTTAAAACCTATGTATTGATATGTCTCCATAAGGGAATCAAGTGTATCTAGAGTGGCATAAATATGGCAGCGAGAATCAGCTCAAACCCACTATAAAAAGGAATTTCAAAAGCAAAACCAAAAAACAGGGAAATTCTTTACAATTCCTTCAGGGTGTCTGAGGAAACCTGGAAAGACCCTATCTACAATGACAGCTGGATGTGGCATAAGGCTGGACACTTGGGACTGAGAGGATTGGTGAGATTGGGTGAGCAAATGCAGACCCTTTCAAGCAATAATGCATGGCCCCCATTCCATGGGTCCCAACTCTCCAGGTTCAAGGGAATATTACTACAGCTATAACATGTACAGGAAACCTAGAGAATGGACACACTGTGAATACGAAAGGTTTCTAAAACTCAACGAATAGTCCCTCTCCTGGTGCTCCAGTTTGACTTTCCAACTGCCTTACTATCAATCTCCCAACTTGGAGAGACAGGCCCTTTAACCTCCTGGTTTGCACAGGTTCCCAATTTGGCAGAGGATGGAAGGGACGAGGGAGAACCCATGAGAGAGTAGCTGTTAGGCATTTGGACGGGCACATGTCACTCTAATTTCCCGGCAGGAAGAAGAATTAACCAAAGTCTCAGCCACCCACCGGGAACCAGTATAGGACATGATCCAAAATTTTGGACTTGCGTTCAGCTCACAAAAAACGAGTTGAGAAATGGAGCTCAGGGGCACAGCAATTCACAAACTGGCAGAGTGATAAAGGACAACTATCATCCAAAAATCTCTTGAGGGAAGTCAACGAGGTGGACTTGAAAGCGAGGCAAAATAGCAGGAAACAGATTTCAAGAGGTACGTTGGAATCGCCTGTAAAGCACAGGATGAGGGGCACAACTTGGACAATGATGCACTTGGCCAAAAAGGGCGTATGCGTTTTCTCCTGAATATATTCAGGAGAAAACGCATATGCCCTTTTTGGCCAAGCAAGCAAGCGGGCAATGCAAATCTGCACTACAAAGAAGTATCACTTCCCACCGGTCAAAAGGGACATCCACAAAATGTGTAAAAACCAGAAAGGCAAGACAGGCCCTGGAGAACAGGGAGCCTTGTTATGCTGATGGGCGGGATGTAAATTGCCAACTGCCTCACTGGAGGAGTGCATTGTGTTCCCTAAAACAAGTAAACAACAGAGCTACAGAGCCAAGGCCACTTCCAGTCTAGGTAATATACCTGGGGAAAACTGAAAATCAATAAAAAGAGCCACCTCCAAATTTAGGGCTGCACTGACTACAAGAACCTCAACTTGGGTACACCTTAAATATCCCAGGAAATATAAAAATGGTTCAAAACATTGTGGTACTTACGTACGATGGAATATCCCTCAGCCATGAAATCAATGTCATAAGACCAGTAGCAGCAAAGTGAGTGGATTCAGGTACGATGATTCTAAGTGAAATAAGTCACACAGAAAAAGAAACTTATCATAAGATATCACTTATGAAGATCCTGTAAACATGGCTACACGTGAACTGAGTTAGGAAAGAGAACAGAGTCTCACATTTAGAAAACACTCTTATGCCTGCATAAAGGGGAATGAGAGGTGGGGTGATGCATAAAACCAGAGTTTGATATAAGCACAGGGACCGTTTCAAAAACCAACTTTGGAGTAGACAAGACCTACACCTTCCTCAGTGAAAGAGACTCAAAACCCCATATTTCCCACAGAGGAATATATCTGACTAGTAAGAATCTTAAAACCTATGTATTGATATGTCTCCATAAGGGAATCAAGTGTATCTAGAGTGGCATAAACATGGCAGCGAGAATCAGCTCAAACCCACTATAAAAAGGAATTTCAAAAGCAAAACCAAAAAACAGGGAAATTCTTTACAATTCCTTCAGGGTGTCTGAGGAAACCTGGAAAGACCCTATCTACAATGACAGCTGTATGTGGCATAAGGCTGGACACTTGGGACTGAGAGGATTGGTGAGATTGGGTGAGCAAATGCAGACCCTTTCAAGCAATAATGCATGGCCCCCATTCCATGGGTCCCAACTCTCCAGGTTCAAGGGAATATTACTACAGCTATAACATGTACAGGAAACCTAGAGAATGGACACACTGTGAATACGAAAGGTTTCTAAAACTCAACGAATAGTCCCTCTCCTGGTGCTCCAGTTTGACTTTCCAACTGCCTTACTATCAATCTCCCAACTTGGAGAGACAGGCCCTTTAACCTCCTGGTTTGCACAGGTTCCCAATTTGGCAGAGGATGGAAGGGACGAGGGAGAACCCATGAGAGAGTAGCTGTTAGGCATTTGGACGGGCACATGTCACTCTAATTTCCCGGCAGGAAGAAGAATTAACCAAAGTCTCATCCACCCACCTGGAACCAGTATAGGACATGATCCAAAATTTTGGACTTGCGTTCAGCTCACAAAAAACGAGTTGAGAAATGGAGCTCAGGGGCACAGCAATTCACAAACTGGCAGAGTGATAAAGGACAACTATCATCCAAAAATCTCTTGAGGGAAGTCAACGAGGTGGACTTGAAAACGAGGCAAAATAGCAGGAAACAGATTTCAAGAGGTACGTTGGAATCGCCTGTAAAGCACAGGAAGAGGGGCACAACTTGGACAATGATGCACTTGGCCAAAAATGGCGTATGCGTTTTCTCCTGAATATATTCAGGAGAAAACGCATACACCCTTTTTGGCCAAGCAAGCAAGCGGGCAATGCAAATCTGCACTACAAAGAAGTATCACTTCCCACCGGTCAAAAGGGACATCCACAAAATGTGTAAAAACCAGAAAGGCAAGACAGGCCCTGGAGAACAGGGAGCCTTGTTATGCTGATGGGCGGGATGTAAATTGCCAACTGCCTCACTGGAGGAGTGCATTGTGTTCCCTAAAACAAGTAAACAACAGAGCTACAGAGCCAAGGCCACTTCCAGTCTAGGGAATATACCTTGGGAAAACTGAAAATGAATAAGAAAGAGCCACCTCCAAATTTAGGGCTGCACTGACTACAAGAACCTCAACTTGGGTACACCTTAAATATCCCAGGAAATATAAAAATGGTTCAAAACATTGTGGTACTTACGTACGATGGAATATTCCTCAGCCATGAAATCAATGTCATAAGACCAGTAGCAGCAAAGTGAGTGGATTCAGGTACGATGATTCTAAGTGAAATAAGTCACACAGAAAAAAGAAACTTATCATAAGATATCACTTAGGAAGATCCTGTAAACATGGCTACACGTGAACTGAGTTAGGAAAGAGAACAGAGTCTCACATTTAGAAAACACTCTTATGCCTGCATAAAGGGGAATGAGAGGTGGGGTGATGCATAAATCCAGAGTTTGATATAAGCACAGGGACCGTTTCAAAAACCAACTTTAGAATAGACAAGACCTACACCTTCCTCAGTGAAAGAGACTCAAAACCCCATATTTCCCACAGAGGAATATATCTGACTAGTAAGAATCTTAAAACCTATGTATTGATATGTCTCCATAAGGGAATCAAGTGTATCTAGAGTGGCATAAATATGGCAGCGAGAATCAGCTCAAACCCACTATAAAAAGGAATTTCAAAAGCAAAACCAAAAAACAGGGAAATTCTTTACAATTCCTTCAGGGTGTCTGAGGAAACCTGGAAAGACCCTATCTACAATGACAGCTGTATGTGGCATAAGGCTGGACACTTGGGACTGAGAGGATTGGTGAGATTGGGTGAGCAAATGCAGACCCTTTCAAGCAATAATGCATGGCCCCCATTCCATGGGTCCCAACTCTCCAGGTTCAAGGGAATATTACTACAGCTATAACATGTACAGGAAACCTAGAGAATGGACAGACTGTGAATACGAAAGGTTTCTAAACTCAACGAATAGTCCCTCTCCTGGTGCTCCAGTTTGACTTTCCAACTGCCTTACTATCAATCTCCCAACTTTGAGAGACAGGCCCTTTAACCTCCTGGTTTGCACAGGTTCCCAATTTGGCAGAGGATGGAAGGGACGAGGGAGAACCCATGAGAGAGTAGCTGTTAGGCATTTGGACGGGCACATGTCACTCTAATTTCCCGGCAGGAAGAAGAATTAACCAAAGTCTCAGCCACCCACCGGGAACCAGTATAGGACATGATCCAAAATTTTGGACTTGCGTTCAGCTCCCAAAAAACGAGTTGAGAAATGGAGCTCAGTGGCACAGCAATTCACAAACAGGCAGAGTGATAAAGGACAACTATCGTCCAAAAATCTCTTGAGGGAAGTCAACGAGGTGGACTTGAAAGCGAGGCAAAATAGCAGGAAACAGATTTCAAGTGGTACGTTGGAATCGCCTGTAAAGCACAGGAAGAGGGGCACAACTTGGACAATGATGCACTTGGCCAAAAAGGGCGTATGCCTTTTCTCCTGAATATATTCAGGAGAAAACGCATACGCCCTTTTTGGCCAAGCAAGCAAGTGGGCAATGCAAATCTGCACTACAAAGAAGTATCACTTCCCACCGGTCAAAAGGGACATCCACAAAATGTGTAAAAACCAGAAAGGCAAGACAGGCCCTGGAGAACAGGGAGCCTTGTTATGCTGATGGGCGGGATGTAAATTGCCAACTGCCTCACTGGAGGAGTGCATTGTGTTCCCTAAAACAAGTAAACAACAGAGCTACAGAGCCAAGGCCACTTGCAGTCTAGGGAATATACCTTGGGAAAACTGAAAATCAATAAGAAAGAGCCTCCTCCAAATTTAGGGCTGCACTGACTACAAGAACCTCAACTTGGGTACACCTTAAATATCCCAGGAAATATAAAAATGGTTCAAAACATTGTGGTACTTACGTACGATGGAATATTCCTCAGCCATGAAATCAATGTCATAAGACCAGTAGCAGCAAAGTGAGTGGATTCAGGTACGATGATTCTAAGTGAAATAAGTCACGCAGAAAAAGAAACTTATCATAAGATATCACTTATGAAGATCCTGTAAACATGGCTACACATGAACTGAGTTAGGAAAGAGAACAGAGTCTCACATTTAGAAAACACTCTTATGCCTGCATAAAGGGGATGGAGAGGTGGGGTGATGCATAAAACCAGTGTTTGATATAAGCACAGGGACCGTTCCAAAAACCAACTTTGGAATAGACAAGACCTACACCTTCCTCAGTGAAAGAGACTCAAAACCCCATATTTCCCGCAGAGGAATATATCTGACTAGTAAGAATCTTAAAACCTATGTATTGATATGACTCCATAAGGGAATCAAGTGTGTCTAGAGTGGCATAAACATGGCAGCGAGAATCAGCTCAAACCCACTATAAAAAGGAATTTCAAAAGCAAAACGAAAAAACAGGGAAATTCTTTACAATTCCTTCAGGGTGTCTGAGGAAACCTGGAAAGACCCTATCTACAATGACAGCTGGATGTGGCATAAGGCTGGACACTTGGGACTGAGAAAATTGGTGAGATTGGGTGAGCAAAGGCAGTCCCTTTCAAGCAATAATGCATGCCACCTCTTCCATGGGTCCCAACTCTTCATGTTGAAGGGAATATTACTACAGCTATAACATGTACGTGAAACCTAGAGAATAGACACACTGTGATTATGAAAGGTTTCTAAAACTCAACGAATAGTCCCTCTACTGCTGCTCTGGTTTGACTTTCCAACTGCTTTACTATCAATCAACCAACTAGGAGAGACAGCCCCTTTAACCTCCTGGTTCGCACAGGTTGTCAATTTGGCAGAGGATGAAAGGGAAGAGGAAGAAACAATGAGAGAGTAGCTGTTAGGCATTTGGACAGGCACATTTCATACTAATTTCCCGGCAGGAAGAAGAATTAACCAAAGTCTCAGCCACCCACCGGGAACCAGTATAGATCCTGAAACAAAATTTTGGACTTGCGTTCAGCTCACAAAAATCGAGTTGTAAAATGGAGCTCAGGGGCACAGCAATTCACAAACTGGCAGAGTAATGCAGGACATCTATCGTCCATAAATCTGTTGAGGGAAGGAAACGAGGCGGACTTGAAAGCGATGCCAAATAGCAGGAAAAAGATTTCAAGAGGTACGTTGGAATCGCCTTTAAAGCACAGGAAGAGAGGCACAACTTGGACAATGATGCACTTGGCCAAAAAGGGCGTATGCGTTTTCTCCTGAATATATTCAGGAGAAAACGCATACGCCCTTTTTGGCCAAGCAAGCAAGCGGGCAATGCAAATTTGCACTACAAAGAAGTGTCACTTCCCACCGGTCAAAAGGGACATCCACAAAATGTGTAAAAACCAGAATGGCATGACAGGGCCTGGAGAACACGGAGCATTTTTATGCTGATTTTCCGGATGTAAATTGCCAACTGCCTCTCTGGAGGAGTGCACTGTGTTCCCTAAAACAAGTAAACAACAGAGCTACAGAGCCAAGGACACTTTCAGTCTAGGGAATATATCTTGGGAAAACTGAAAATCAATAAGACAGAGTCACCCCAAAATTTAGGGCTGCACTGCTTACAAGAACCTCAACTTGGGTACACCTTAAATATCCCAGGAAATATAAAATGGATTCAAAAAATTGTGGTACATACGAAAGATGTAATATCCCTCATCCATGAAATCAATGTCATAAGACCAGTAGCAGCAAAATGAGTCGATTCAGGTACGATGATTCTAAGTGAAATAAGTCACACAGAAAAAGAAACTTATCATAAGATATGACTTTTGGAGATCCTGTAAACATGGCTACATATGAACTGAGTTAGGAAAGAGAACAGTGTCTCACATTTAGAAAAAAACTAGTATGCATGCTTAAGGGAGAAAGAGAGGTGGGGTAATGCATAAAACCAGAGTTTGATATAATCACAGGGACCGTTCCAAAAACTTACTATGGAATAGATAAGACCTACACCTTCCTCAGTGAAAGGGACTCAAAACCACATATTTCCCGCAGAGGAATAGATCTGACTAGTAAGAATCTTAAAACCTATGTATTGATATGTCTCCATAAGGTTATCAAGTGTGTCTTGACTGGCATAAACATGGCAGCGAGAATCAGCTCAAACCCACTATAAAAAGGAATTTCAAAAACAAAACAAAAAAACAGGGAAAGTCTTTACAATTCCTTCAGGGTCTCTGATGAAACGTGGAATGAACCTATCTACAATGACAGCTGGATATGGCATAAGGCTGGACACTTGGGACTGAGAGGATTGGTGAGATTGGGTGAGCAAATGCAGACCCTTTCAAGCAATAATGCATGGCCCCCATTCCATGGGTCCCAACTCTCCAGGTTCAAGGGAATATTACTACAGCTATAACATGTACAGGAAACCTAGAGAATGGACACACTGTGAATACGAAAGGTTTCTAAAACTCAACGAATAGTCCCTCTCCTGGTGCTCCAGTTTGACTTTCCAACTGCCTTACTATCAATCTCCCAACTTGGAGAGACAGGCCCTTTAACCTCCTGGTTTGCACAGGTTCCCAATTTGGCAGAGGATGGAAGGGACGAGGGAGAACCCATGAGAGAGTAGCTGTTAGGCATTTGGACGGGCACATGTCACTCTAATTTCCCGGCAGGAAGAAGAATTAACCAAAGTCTCATCCACCCACCTGGAACCAGTATAGGACATGATCCAAAATTTTGGACTTGCGTTCAGCTCACGAAAAACGAGTTGAGAAATGGAGCTCAGGGGCACAGCAATTCACAAACTGGCAGAGTGATAAAGGACAACTATCGTCCAAAAATCTGTTGAGGGAAGTCAACGAGGCGGACTTGAAAGCGAGGCAAAATAGCAGGAAACAGATTTCAAGAGGTACCTTGGAATCGCCTGTAAAGCACAGTAAGAGGGGCACAACTTGGACAATGGTGCACTTGGCCAAAAAGGGCGTATGCGTTTTCTCCTGAATATATTCAGGAGAAAACGCATACGCCCTTTTTGGCCAAGCAAGCAAGCGGGCAATGCAAATCTGCACTACAAAGAAGTATCATTTCCCACCGGTCAAAAGGGACATCCACAAAATGTGTAAACACCAGAAAGGCAAGACAGGCCCTGGAGAACAGGGAGCCTTGTTATGCTGATGGGCGGGATGTAAATTGCCAACTGCCTCACTGGAGGAGTGCATTGTGTTCCCTAAAACAAGTAAACAACAGAGCTACAGAGCCAAGGCCACTTCCAGTCTAGGGAATATACCTTGGGAAAACTGAAAATCAATAAGAAAGAGCCACCTCCAAATTTAGGGCTGTACTGACTACAAGAACCTAAACTTGGGTACACCTTAAATATCCCAGGAAATATAAAAATGGTTCAAAACATTGTGGTACTTACGTACGATGGAATATTCCTCAGCCATGAAATCAATGTCATAAGACCAGTAGCAGCAAAGTGAGTGGATTCAGGTACGATGATTCTAAGTGAAATAAGTCACACAGAAAAAAGAAACTTATCATAAGATATCACTTAGGAAGATCCTGTAAACATGGCTACACATGAACTGAGTTAGGAAAGAGAACAGAGTCTCACATTTAGAAAACACTCTTATGCCTGCATAAAGGGGAATGAGACGTGGGGTGATGCATAAAACCAGAGTTTGATATAAGCACAGGGACCGTTTCAAAAACCAACTTTGGAATAGACAAGACCTACACCTTCCTCAGTGAAAGAGACTCAAAACCCCATATTTCCCGCAGAGGAAAATATCTGACTAGTAAGAATCTTAAAACCTATGTATTGATATGTCTCCATAAGGGAATCAAGTGTATCTAGAGTGGCATAAATATGGCAGCGAGAATCAGCTCAAACCCACTATAAAAAGGAATTTCAAAAGCAAAACCAAAAAACAGGGAAATTCTTTACAATTCCTTCAGGGTGTCTGAGGAAACCTGGAAAGACCCTATCTACAATGACAGCTGGATGTGGCATAAGGCTGGACACTTGGGACTGAGAGGATTGGTGAGATTGGGTGAGCAAATGCAGACCCTTTCAAGCAATAATGCATGGCCCCCATTCCATGGGTCCCAACTCTCCAGGTTCAAGGGAATATTACTACAGCTATAACATGTACAGGAAACCTAGAGAATGGACACACTGTGAATACGAAAGGTTTCTAAAACTCAACGAATAGTCCCTCTCCTGGTGCTCCAGTTTGACTTTCCAACTGCCTTACTATCAATCTCCCAACTTGGAGAGACAGGCCCTTTAACCTCCTGGTTTGCACAGGTTCCCAATTTGGCAGAGGATGGAAGGGACGAGGGAGAACCCATGAGAGAGTAGCTGTTAGGCATTTGGACGGGCACATGTCACTCTAATTTCCCGGCAGGAAGAAGAATTAACCAAAGTCTCAGCCACCCACCGGGAACCAGTATAGGACATGATCCAAAATTTTGGACTTGCGTTCAGCTCACAAAAAACGAGTTGAGAAATGGAGCTCAGGGGCACAGCAATTCACAAACTGGCAGAGTGATAAAGGACAACTATCATCCAAAAATCTCTTGAGGGAAGTCAACGAGGTGGACTTGAAAGCGAGGCAAAATAGCAGGAAACAGATTTCAAGAGGTACGTTGGAATCGCCTGTAAAGCACAGGATGAGGGGTACAACTTGGACAATGATGCACTTGGCCAAAAAGGGTGTATGCGTTTTCTCCTGAATATATTCAGGAGAAAACGCATACGCCCTTTTTGGCCAAGCAAGCAAGCGGGCAATGCAAATCTGCACTACAAAGAAGTATCACTTCCCACCGGTCAAAAGGGACATCCACAAAATGTGTAAAAACCAGAAAGGCAAGACAGGCCCTGGAGAACAGGGAGCCTTGTTATGCTGATGGGCGGGATGTAAATTGCCAACTGCCTCACTGGAGGAGTGCATTGTGTTCCCTAAAACAAGTAAACAACAGAGCTACAGAGCCAAGGCCACTTCCAGTCTAGGTAATATACCTGGGGAAAACTGAAAATCAATAAAAAGAGCCACCTCCAAATTTAGGGCTGCACTGACTACAAGAACCTCAACTTGGGTACACCTTAAATATCCCAGGAAATATAAAAATGGTTCAAAACATTGTGGTACTTACGTACGATGGAATATCCCTCAGCCATGAAATCAATGTCATAAGACCAGTAGCAGCAAAGTGAGTGGATTCAGGTACGATGATTCTAAGTGAAATAAGTCACACAGAAAAAGAAACTTATCATAAGATATCACTTATGAAGATCCTGTAAACATGGCTACACGTGAACTGAGTTAGGAAAGAGAACAGAGTCTCACATTTAGAAAACACTCTTATGCCTGCATAAAGGGGAATGAGAGGTGGGGTGATGCATAAAACCAGAGTTTGATATAAGCACAGGGACCGTTTCAAAAACCAACTTTGGAATAGACAAGACCTACACCTTCCTCAGTGAAAGAGACTCAAAACCCCATATTTCCCACAGAGGAATATATCTGACTAGTAAGAATCTTAAAACCTATGTATTGATATGTCTCCATAAGGGAATCAAGTGTATCTAGAGTGGCATAAACATGGCAGCGAGAATCAGCTCAAACCCACTATAAAAAGGAATTTCAAAAGCAAAACCAAAAAACAGGGAAATTCTTTACAATTCCTTCAGGGTGTCTGAGGAAACCTGGAAAGACCCTATCTACAATGACAGCTGGATGTGGCATAAGGCTGGACACTTGGGACTGAGAGGATTGGTGAGATTGGGTGAGCAAATGCAGACCCTTTCAAGCAATAATGCATGGCCCCCATTCCATGGGTCCCAACTCTCCAGGTTCAAGGGAATATTACTACAGCTATAACATGTACAGGAAACCTAGAGAATGGACACACTGTGAATACGAAAGGTTTCTAAAACTCAACGAATAGTCCCTCTCCTGGTGCTCCAGTTTGACTTTCCAACTGCCTTACTATCAATCTCCCAACTTGGAGAGACAGGCCCTTTAACCTCCTGGTTTGCACAGGTTCCCAATTTGGCAGAGGATGGAAGGGACGAGGGAGAACCCATGAGAGAGTAGCTGTTAGGCATTTGGACGGGCACATGTCACTCTAATTTCCCGGCAGGAAGAAGAATTAACCAAAGTCTCATCCACCCACCTGGAACCAGTATAGGACATGATCCAAAATTTTGGACTTGCGTTCAGCTCACAAAAAACGAGTTGAGAAATGGAGCTCAGGGGCACAGCAATTCACAAACTGGCAGAGTGATAAAGGACAACTATCATCCAAAAATCTCTTGAGGGAAGTCAACGAGGTGGACTTGAAAACGAGGCAAAATAGCAGGAAACAGATTTCAAGAGGTACGTTGGAATCGCCTGTAAAGCACAGGAAGAGGGGCACAACTTGGACAATGATGCACTTGGCCAAAAAGGGCGTATGCGTTTTCTCCTGAATATATTCAGGAGAAAACGCATACGCCCTTTTTGGCCAAGCAAGCAAGCGGGCAATGCAAATCTGCACTACAAAGAAGTATCACTTCCCACC
Organism: Mesoplodon densirostris; assembly: GCF_025265405.1. NCBI lineage: Eukaryota > Metazoa > Chordata > Mammalia > Artiodactyla > Ziphiidae > Mesoplodon > Mesoplodon densirostris. The sequence goes on along the minus strand of NW_026778232.1, from coordinate 322,825 downwards.
GGTCAAAAGGGACATCCACAAAATGTGTAAAAACCAGAAAGGCAAGACAGGCCCTGGAGAACAGGGAGCCTTGTTATGCTGATGGGCGGGATGTAAATTGCCAACTGCCTCACTGGAGGAGTGCATTGTGTTCCCTAAAACAAGTAAACAACAGAGCTACAGAGCCAAGGCCACTTCCAGTCTAGGGAATATACCTGGGGAAAACTGAAAATCAATAAGAAAGAGCCACCTCCAAATTTAGGGCTGCACTGACTACAAGAACCTCAACTTGGGTACACCTTAAATATCCCAGGAAATATAAAAATGGTTCAAAACATTGTGGTACTTACGTACGATGGAATATCCCTCAGCCATGAAATCAATGTCATAAGACCAGTAGCAGCAAAGTGAGTGGATTCAGGTACGATGATTCTAAGTGAAATAAGTCACACAGAAAAAGAAACTTATCATAAGATATCACTTAGGAAGATGCTGTAAACATGGCTACACGTGAACTGAGTTAGGAAAGAGAACAGAGTCTCACATTTAGAAAACACTCTTATGCCTGCATAAAGGGGAATGAGAGGTGGGGTGATGCATAAAACCAGAGTTTGATATAAGCACAGGGACCGTTTCAAAAACCAACTTTGGAATAGACAAGACCTACACCTTCCTCAGTGAAAGAGACTCAAAACCCCATATTTCCCGCAGAGGAATATATCTGACTAGTAAGAATCTTAAAACCTATGTATTGATATGTCTCCATAAGGGAATCAAGTGTATCCAGAGTGGCATAAACATGGCAGCGAGAATCAGCTCAAACCCACTATAAAAAGGAATTTCAAAAGCAAAACCAAAAAACAGGGAAATTCTTTACAATTCCTTCAGGGTGTCTGAGGAAACCTGGAAAGACCCTATCTACAATGACAGCTGTATGTGGCATAAGGCTGGACACTTGGGACTGAGAGGATTGGTGAGATTGGGTGAGCAAATGCAGACCCTTTCAAGCAATAATGCATGGCCCCCATTCCATGGGTCCCAACTCTCCAGGTTCAAGGGAATATTACTACAGCTATAACATGTACAGGAAACCTAGAGAATGGACACACTGTGAATACGAAAGGTTTCTAAAACTCAACGAATAGTCCCTCTCCTGGTGCTCCAGTTTGACTTTCCAACTGCCTTACTATCAATCTCCCAACTTGGACAGACAGGCCCTTTAACCTCCTGGTTTGCACAGGTTCCCAATTTGGCAGAGGATGGAAGGGACGAGGGAGAACCCATGAGAGAGTAGCTGTTAGGCATTTGGACGGGCACATGTCACTCTAATTTCCCGGCAGGAAGAAGAATTAACCAAAGTCTCATCCACCCACCTGGAACCAGTATAGGACATGATCCAAAATTTTGGACTTGCGTTCAGCTCACAAAAAACGAGTTGAGAAATGGAGCTCAGGGGCACAGCAATTCACAAACTGGCAGAGTGATAAAGGACAACTATCATCCAAAAATCTCTTGAGGGAAGTCAACGAGGTGGACTTGAAAACGAGGCAAAATAGCAGGAAACAGATTTCAAGAGGTACGTTGGAATCGCCTGTAAAGCACAGGAAGAGGGGCACAACTTGGACAATGATGCACTTGGCCAAAAAGGGCGTATGCGTTTTCTCCTGAATATATTCAGGAGAAAACGCATATGCCCTTTTTGGCCAAGCAAGCAAGCGGGCAATGCAAATCTGCACTACAAAGAAGTATCACTTCCCACCGGTCAAAAGGGACATCCACAAAATGTGTAAAAACCAGAAAGGCAAGACAGGCCCTGGAGAACAGGGAGCCTTGTTATGCTGATGGGCGGGATGTAAATTGCCAACTGCCTCACTGGAGGAGTGCATTGTGTTCCCTAAAACAAGTAAACAACAGAGCTACAGAGCCAAGGCCACTTCCAGTCTAGGGAATATACCTTGGGAAAAATGAAAATCAATAAGAAAGAGCCACCTCCAAATTTAGGGCTGCACTGACTACAAGAACCTCAACTTGGGTACACCTTAAATATCCCAGGAAATATAAAAATGGTTCAAAACATTGTGGTACTTACGTACGATGGAATATTCCTCAGCCATGAAATCAATGTCATAAGACCAGTAGCAGCAAAGTGAGTGGATTCAGGTACGATGATTCTAAGTGAAATAAGTCACACAGAAAAAAGAAACTTATCATAAGATATCACTTAGGAAGATCCTGTAAACATGGCTACACGTGAACTGAGTTAGGAAAGAGAACAGAGTCTCACATTTAGAAAACACTCTTATGCCTGCATAAAGGGGAATGAGAGGTGGGGTGATGCATAAAACCAGAGTTTGATATAAGCACAGGGACCGTTTCAAAAACCAACTTTGGAATAGACAAGACCTACACCTTCCTCAGTGAAAGAGACTCAAAACCCCATATTTCCCACAGAGGAATATATCTGACTAGTAAGAATCTTAAAACCTATGTATTGATATGTCTCCATAAGGGAATCAAGTGTATCTAGAGTGGCATAAATATGGCAGCGAGAATCAGCTCAAACCCACTATAAAAAGGAATTTCAAAAGTAAAACCAAAAAACAGGGAAATTCTTTACAATTCCTTCAGGGTGTCTGAGGAAACCTGGAAAGACCCTATCTACAATGACAGCTGTATGTGGCATAAGGCTGGACACTTGGGACTGAGAGGATTGGTGAGATTGGGTGAGCAAATGCAGACCCTTTCAAGAAATAATGCATGGCCCCCATTCCATGGGTCCCAACTCTCCAGGTTCAAGGGAATATTACTACAGCTATAACATGTACAGGAAACCTAGAGAATGGACACACTGTGAATACGAAAGGTTTCTAAACTCAACGAATAGTCCCTCTCCTGGTGCTCCAGTTTGACTTTCCAACTGCCTTACTATCAATCTCCCAACTTGGAGAGACAGGCCCTTTAACCTCCTGGTTTGCACAGGTTCCCAATTTGGCAGAGGATGGAAGGGACGAGGGAGAACCCATGAGAGAGTAGCTGTTAGGCATTTGGACGGGCACATGTCACTCTAATTTCCCGGCAGGAAGAAGAATTAACCAAAGTCTCAGCCACCCACCGGGAACCACTATAGGACATGATCCAAAATTTTGGACTTGCGTTCAGCTCCCAAAAAACGAGTTGAGAAATGGAGCTCAGTGGCACAGCAATTCACAAACAGGCAGAGTGATAAAGGACAACTATCGTCCAAAAATCTCTTGAGGGAAGTCAACGAGGTGGACTTGAAAGCGAGGCAAAATAGCAGGAAACAGATTTCAAGTGGTACGTTGGAATCGCGGGTAAAGCACAGGAAGAGGGGCACAACTTGGACAATGATGCACTTGGCCAAAAAGGGCGTATGCGTTTTCTCCTGAATATATTCAGGAGAAAACGCATACGCCCTTTTTGGCCAAGCAAGCAAGTGGGCAATGCAAATCTGCACTACAAAGAAGTATCACTTCCCACCGGTCAAAAGGGACATCCACAAAATGTGTAAAAACCAGAAAGGCAAGACAGGCCCTGGAGAACAGGGAGCCTTGTTATGCTGATGGGCGGGATGTAAATTGCCAACTGCCTCACTGGAGGAGTGCATTGTGTTCCCTAAAACAAGTAAACAACAGAGCTACAGAGCCAAGGCCACTTCCAGTCTAGGGAATATACCTGGGGAAAACTGAAAATCAATAAGAAAGAGCCACCTCCAAATTTAGGGCTGCACTGACTACAAGAACCTCAACTTGGGTACACCTTAAATATCCCAGGAAATATAAAAATGGTTCAAAACATTGTGGTACTTACGTACGATGGAATATCCCTCAGCCATGAAATCAATGTCATAAGACCAGTAGCAGCAAAGTGAGTGGATTCAGGTACGATGATTCTAAGTGAAATAAGTCACACAGAAAAAGAAACTTATCATAAGATATCACTTAGGAAGATGCTGTAAACATGGCTACACGTGAACTGAGTTAGGAAAGAGAACAGAGTCTCACATTTAGAAAACACTCTTATGCCTGCATAAAGGGGAATGAGAGGTGGGGTGATGCATAAAACCAGAGTTTGATATAAGCACAGGGACCGTTTCAAAAACCAACTTTGGAATAGACAAGACCTACACCTTCCTCAGTGAAAGAGACTCAAAACGCCATATTTCCCAAAGAGGAATATATCTGACTAGTAAGAATCTTAAAACCTATGTATTGATATGTCTCCATAAGGGAATCAAGTGTATCCAGAGTGGCATAAACATGGCAGCGAGAATCAGCTCAAACCCACTATAAAAAGGAATTTCAAAAGCAAAACCAAAAAACAGGGAAATTCTTTACAATTCCTTCAGGGTGTCTGAGGAAACCTGGAAAGACCCTATCTACAATGACAGCTGTATGTGGCATAAGGCTGGACACTTGGGACTGAGAGGATTGGTGAGATTGGGTGAGCAAATGCAGACCCTTTCAAGCAATAATGCATGGCCCCCATTCCATGGGTCCCAACTCTCCAGGTTCAAGGGAATATTACTACAGCTATAACATGTACAGGAAACCTAGAGAATGGACACACTGTGAATACGAAAGGTTTCTAAAACTCAACGAATAGTCCCTCTCCTGGTGCTCCAGTTTGACTTTCCAACTGCCTTACTATCAATCTCCCAACTTGGACAGACAGGCCCTTTAACCTCCTGGTTTGCACAGGTTCCCAATTTGGCAGAGGATGGAAGGGACGAGGGAGAACCCATGAGAGAGTAGCTGTTAGGCATTTGGACGGGCACATGTCACTCTAATTTCCCGGCAGGAAGAAGAATTAACCAAAGTCTCATCCACCCACCTGGAACCAGTATAGGACATGATCCAAAATTTTGGACTTGCGTTCAGCTCACAAAAAACGAGTTGAGAAATGGAGCTCAGGGGCACAGCAATTCACAAACTGGCAGAGTGATAAAGGACAACTATCATCCAAAAATCTCTTGAGGGAAGTCAACGAGGTGGACTTGAAAACGAGGCAAAATAGCAGGAAACAGATTTCAAGAGGTACGTTGGAATCGCCTGTAAAGCACAGGAAGAGGGGCACAACTTGGACAATGATGCACTTGGCCAAAAAGGGCGTATGCGTTTTCTCCTGAATATATTCAGGAGAAAACGCATATGCCCTTTTTGGCCAAGCAAGCAAGCGGGCAATGCAAATCTGCACTACAAAGAAGTATCACTTCCCACCGGTCAAAAGGGACATCCACAAAATGTGTAAAAACCAGAAAGGCAAGACAGGCCCTGGAGAACAGGGAGCCTTGTTATGCTGATGGGCGGGATGTAAATTGCCAACTGCCTCACTGGAGGAGTGCATTGTGTTCCCTAAAACAAGTAAACAACAGAGCTACAGAGCCAAGGCCACTTCCAGTCTAGGGAATATACCTTGGGAAAAATGAAAATCAATAAGAAAGAGCCACCTCCAAATTTAGGGCTGCACTGACTACAAGAACCTCAACTTGGGTACACCTTAAATATCCCAGGAAATATAAAAATGGTTCAAAACATTGTGGTACTTACGTACGATGGAATATTCCTCAGCCATGAAATCAATGTCATAAGACCAGTAGCAGCAAAGTGAGTGGATTCAGGTACGATGATTCTAAGTGAAATAAGTCACACAGAAAAAAGAAACTTATCATAAGATATCACTTAGGAAGATCCTGTAAACATGGCTACACGTGAACTGAGTTAGGAAAGAGAACAGAGTCTCACATTTAGAAAACACTCTTATGCCTGCATAAAGGGGAATGAGAGGTGGGGTGATGCATAAAACCAGAGTTTGATATAAGCACAGGGACCGTTTCAAAAACCAACTTTGGAATAGACAAGACCTACACCTTCCTCAGTGAAAGAGACTCAAAACCCCATATTTCCCACAGAGGAATATATCTGACTAGTAAGAATCTTAAAACCTATGTATTGATATGTCTCCATAAGGGAATCAAGTGTATCTAGAGTGGCATAAATATGGCAGCGAGAATCAGCTCAAACCCACTATAAAAAGGAATTTCAAAAGTAAAACCAAAAAACAGGGAAATTCTTTACAATTCCTTCAGGGTGTCTGAGGAAACCTGGAAAGACCCTATCTACAATGACAGCTGTATGTGGCATAAGGCTGGACACTTGGGACTGAGAGGATTGGTGAGATTGGGTGAGCAAATGCAGACCCTTTCAAGAAATAATGCATGGCCCCCATTCCATGGGTCCCAACTCTCCAGGTTCAAGGGAATATTACTACAGCTATAACATGTACAGGAAACCTAGAGAATGGACACACTGTGAATACGAAAGGTTTCTAAACTCAACGAATAGTCCCTCTCCTGGTGCTCCAGTTTGACTTTCCAACTGCCTTACTATCAATCTCCCAACTTGGAGAGACAGGCCCTTTAACCTCCTGGTTTGCACAGGTTCCCAATTTGGCAGAGGATGGAAGGGACGAGGGAGAACCCATGAGAGAGTAGCTGTTAGGCATTTGGACGGGCACATGTCACTCTAATTTCCCGGCAGGAAGAAGAATTAACCAAAGTCTCAGCCACCCACCGGGAACCACTATAGGACATGATCCAAAATTTTGGACTTGCGTTCAGCTCCCAAAAAACGAGTTGAGAAATGGAGCTCAGTGGCACAGCAATTCACAAACAGGCAGAGTGATAAAGGACAACTATCGTCCAAAAATCTCTTGAGGGAAGTCAACGAGGTGGACTTGAAAGCGAGGCAAAATAGCAGGAAACAGATTTCAAGTGGTACGTTGGAATCGCGGGTAAAGCACAGGAAGAGGGGCACAACTTGGACAATGATGCACTTGGCCAAAAAGGGCGTATGCGTTTTCTCCTGAATATATTCAGGAGAAAACGCATACGCCCTTTTTGGCCAAGCAAGCAAGTGGGCAATGCAAATCTGCACTACAAAGAAGTATCACTTCCCACCGGTCAAAAGGGACATCCACAAAATGTGTAAAAACCAGAAAGGCAAGACAGGCCCTGGAGAACAGGGAGCCTTGTTATGCTGATGGGCGGGATGTAAATTGCCAACTGCCTCACTGGAGGAGTGCATTGTGTTCCCTAAAACAAGTAAACAACAGAGCTACAGAGCCAAGGCCACTTGCAGTCTAGGGAATATACCTTGGGAAAACTGAAAATCAATAAGAAAGAGCCTCCTCCAAATTTAGGGCTGCACTGACTACAAGAACCTCAACTTGGGTACACCTTAAATATCCCAGGAAATATAAAAATGGTTCAAAACATTGTGGTACTTACGTACGATGGAATATTCCTCAGCCATGAAATCAATGTCATAAGACCAGTAGCAGCAAAGTGAGTGGATTCAGGTACGATGATTCTAAGTGAAATAAGTCACGCAGAAAAAGAAACTTATCATAAGATATCACTTATGAAGATCCTGTAAACATGGCTACACATGAACTGAGTTAGGAAAGAGAACAGAGTCTCACATTTAGAAAACACTCTTATGCCTGCATAAAGGGGATGGAGAGGTGGGGTGATGCATAAAACCAGTGTTTGATATAAGCACAGGGACCGTTCCAAAAACCAACTTTGGAATAGACAAGACCTACACCTTCCTCAGTGAAAGAGACTCAAAACCCCATATTTCCCGCAGAGGATTATATCTGACTAGTAAGAATCTTAAAACCTATGTATTGATATGACTCCATAAGGGAATCAAGTGTGTCTAGAGTGGCATAAACATGGCAGCGAGAATCAGCTCAAACCCACTATAAAAAGGAATTTCAAAAGCAAAACGAAAAAACAGGGAAATTCTTTACAATTCCTTCAGGGTGTCTGAGGAAACCTGGAAAGACCCTATCTACAATGACAGCTGGATGTGGCATAAGGCTGGACACTTGGGACTGAGAAAATTGGTGAGATTGGGTGAGCAAAGGCAGTCCCTTTCAAGCAATAATGCATGCCACCTCTTTCATGGGTCCCAACTCTTCATGTTGAAGGGAATATTACTACAGCTATAACATGTACGTGAAACCTAGAGAATAGACACACTGTGATTATGAAAGGTTTCTAAAACTCAACGAATAGTCCCTCTACTGCTGCTCTGGTTTGACTTTCCAACTGCTTTACTATCAATCAACCAACTAGGAGAGACAGCCCCTTTAACCTCCTGGTTCGCACAGGTTGTCAATTTGGCAGAGGATGAAAGGGAAGAGGAAGAAACAATGAGAGAGTAGCTGTTAGGCATTTGGACAGGCACATTTCATACTAATTTCCCGGCAGGAAGAAGAATTAACCAAAGTCTCAGCCACCCACCGGGAACCAGTATAGATCCTGAAACAAAATTTTGGACTTGCGTTCAGCTCACAAAAATCGAGTTGAGAAATGGAGCTCAGGGGCACAGCAATTCACAAACTGGCAGAGTAATGCAGGACATCTATCGTCCATAAATCTGTTGAGGGAAGGAAACGAGGCGGACTTGAAAGCGATGCCAAATAGCAGGAAAAAGATTTCAAGAGGTACGTTGGAATCGCCTTTAAAGCCCAGGAAGAGAGGCACAACTTGGACAATGATGCACTTGGCCAAAAAGGGCGTATGCGTTTTCTCCTGAATATATTCAGGAGAAAACGCATACGCCCTTTTTGGCCAAGCAAGCAAGCCGGCAATGCAAATTTGCACTACAAAGAAGTGTCACTTCCCACCGGTCAAAAGGGACATCCACAAAATGTGTAAAAACCAGAATGGCATGACAGGGCCTGGAGAACACGGAGCCTTTTTATGCTGATTTTCCGGATGTAAATTGCCAACTGCCTCTCTGGAGGAGTGCACTGTGTTCCCTAAAACAAGTAAACAACAGAGCTACAGAGCCAAGGACACTTTCAGTCTAGGGAATATATCTTGGGAAAACTGAAAATCAATAAGACAGAGTCACCCCAAAATTTAGGGCTGCACTGCTTACAAGAACCTCAACTTGGGTACACCTTAAATATCCCAGGAAATATAAAATGGATTCAAAAAATTGTGGTACATACGAAAGATGTAATATCCCTCATCCATGAAATCAATGTCATAAGACCAGTAGCAGCAAAATGAGTCGATTCAGGTACGATGATTCTAAGTGAAATAAGTCACACAGAAAAAGAAACTTATCATAAGATATGACTTTTGGAGATCCTGTAAACATGGCTACATATGAACTGAGTTAGGAAAGAGAACAGTGTCTCACATTTAGAAAAAAACTAGTATGCATGCTTAAGGGAGAAAGAGAGGTGGGGTAATGCATAAAACCAGAGTTTGATATAATCACAGGGACCGTTCCAAAAACTTACTATGGAATAGATAAGACCTACACCTTCCTCAGTGAAAGGGACTCAAAACCACATATTTCCCGCAGAGGAATAGATCTGACTAGTAAGAATCTTAAAACCTATGTATTGATATGTCTCCATAAGGTTATCAAGTGTGTCTTGACTGGCATAAACATGGCAGCGAGAATCAGCTCAAACCCACTATAAAAAGGATTTCAAAAACAAAACCAAAAAAACAGGGAAAGTCTTTACAATTCCTTCAGGGTCTCTGATGAAACGTGGAATGAACCTATCTACAATGACAGCTGGATATGGCATAAGGCTGGACACTTGGGACTGAGAGGATTGGTGAGATTGGGTGAGCAAATGCAGACCCTTTCAAGCAATAATGCATGGCCCCCATTCCATGGGTCCCAACTCTCCAGGTTCAAGGGAATATTACTACAGCTATAACATGTACAGGAAACCTAGAGAATGGACACACTGTGAATACGAAAGGTTTCTAAAACTCAACGAATAGTCCCTCTCCTGGTGCTCCAGTTTGACTTTCCAACTGCCTTACTATCAATCTCCCAACTTGGACAGACAGGCCCTTTAACCTCCTGGTTTGCACAGGTTCCCAATTTGGCAGAGGATGGAAGGGACGAGGGAGAACCCATGAGAGAGTAGCTGTTAGGTATTTGGACGGGCACATGTCACTCTAATTTCCCGGCAGGAAGAAGAATTAACCAAAGTCTCAGCCACCCACCGGGAAACAGTATAGGACATGATCCAAAATTTTGGACTTCCGTTCAGCTCACGAAAAACGAGTTGAGAAATGGAGCTCAGGGGCACAGCAATTCACAAACTGGCAGAGTGATAAAGGACAACTATCGTCCAAAAATCTGTTGAGGGAAGTCAACGAGGCGGACTTGAAAGCGAGGCAAAATAGCAGGAAACAGATTTCAAGAGGTACCTTGGAATCGCCTGTAAAGCACAGTAAGAGGGGCACAACTTGGACAATGGTGCACTTGGCCAAAAAGGGCGTATGCGTTTTCTCCTGAATATATTCAGGAGAAAACGCATACGCCCTTTTTTTGCCAAGCAAGCAAGCGGGCAATGCAAATCTGCACTACAAAGAAGTATCATTTCCCACCGGTCAAAAGGGACATCCACAAAATGTGTAAAAACCAGAAAGGCAAGACAGGCCCTGGAGAACAGGGAGCCTTGTTATGCTGATGGGCGGGATGTAAATTGCCAACTGCCTCACTGGAGGAGTGCATTGTGTTCCCTAAAACAAGTAAACAACAGAGCTACAGAGCCAAGGCCACTTCCAGTCTAGGGAATATACCTTGGGAAAAATGAAAATCAATAAGAAAGAGCCACCTCCAAATTTAGGGCTGTACTGACTACAAGAACCTAAACTTGGGTACACCTTAAATATCCCAGGAAATATAAAAATGGTTCAAAACATTGTGGTACTTACGTACGATGGAATATTCCTCAGCCATGAAATCAATGTCATAAGACCAGTAGCAGCAAAGTGAGTGGATTCAGGTACGATGATTCTAAGTGAAATAAGTCACACAGAAAAAAGAAACTTATCATAAGATATCACTTAGGAAGATCCTGTAAACATGGCTACACGTGAACTGAGTTAGGAAAGAGAACAGAGTCTCACATTTAGAAAACACTCTTATGCCTGCATAAAGGGGAATGAGACGTGGGGTGATGCATAAAACCAGAGTTTGATATAAGCACAGGGACCGCTTCAAAAACCAACTTTGGAATAGACAAGACCTACACCTTCCTCAGTGAAAGAGACTCAAAACCCCATATTTCCCGCAGAGGAAAATATCTGACTAGTAAGAATCTTAAAACCTATGTATTGATATGTCTCCATAAGGGAATCAAGTGTATCTAGAGTGGCATAAATATGGCAGCGAGAATCAGCTCAAACCCACTATAAAAAGGAATTTCAAAAGCAAAACCAAAAAACAGGGAAATTCTTTACAATTCCTTCAGGGTGTCTGAGGAAACCTGGAAAGACCCTATCTACAATGACAGCTGTATGTGGCATAAGGCTGGACACTTGGGACTGAGAGGATTGGTGAGATTGGGTGAGCAAATGCAGACCCTTTCAAGCAATAATGCATGGCCCCCATTCCATGGGTCCCAACTCTCCAGGTTCAAGGGAATATTACTACAGCTATAACATGTACAGGAAACCTAGAGAATGGACACACTGTGAATACGAAAGGTTTCTAAAACTCAACGAATAGTCCCTCTCCTGGTGCTCCAGTTTGACTTTCCAACTGCCTTACTATCAATCTCCCAACTTGGAGAGACAGGCCCTTTAACCTCCTGGTTTGCACAGGTTCCCAATTTGGCAGAGGATGGAAGGGACGAGGGAGAACCCATGAGAGAGTAGCTGTTAGGCATTTGGACGGGCACATGTCACTCTAATTTCCCGGCAGGAAGAAGAATTAACCAAAGTCTCATCCACCCACCTGGAACCAGTATAGGACATGATCCAAAATTTTGGACTTGCGTTCAGCTCACAAAAAACGAGTTGAGAAATGGAGCTCAGGGGCACAGCAATTCACAAACTGGCAGAGTGATAAAGGACAACTATCATCCAAAAATCTCTTGAGGGAAGTCAACGAGGTGGACTTGAAAACGAGGCAAAATAGCAGGAAACAGATTTCAAGAGGTACGTTGGAATCGCCTGTAAAGCACAGGAAGAGGGGCACAACTTGGACAATGATGCACTTGGCCAAAAAGGGCGTATGCGTTTTCTCCTGAATATATTCAGGAGAAAACGCATATGCCCTTTTTGGCCAAGCAAGCAAGCGGGCAATGCAAATCTGCACTACAAAGAAGTATCACTTCCCACCGGTCAAAAGGGACATCCACAAAATGTGTAAAAACCAGAAAGGCAAGACAGGCCCTGGAGAACAGGGAGCCTTGTTATGCTGATGGGCGGGATGTAAATTGCCAACTGCCTCACTGGAGGAGTGCATTGTGTTCCCTAAAACAAGTAAACAACAGAGCTACAGAGCCAAGGCCACTTCCAGTCTAGGGAATATACCTGGGGAAAACTGAAAATCAATAAGAAAGAGCCACCTCCAAATTTAGGGCTGCACTGACTACAAGAACCTCAACTTGGGTACACCTTAAATATCCCAGGAAATATAAAAATGGTTCAAAACATTGTGGTACTTACGTACGATGGAATATCCCTCAGCCATGAAATCAATGTCATAAGACCAGTAGCAGCAAAGTGAGTGGATTCAGGTACGATGATTCTAAGTGAAATAAGTCACACAGAAAAAGAAACTTATCATAAGATATCACTTAGGAAGATCCTGTAAACATGGCTACACGTGAACTGAGTTAGGAAAGAGAACAGAGTCTCACATTTAGAAAACACTCTTATGCCTGCATAAAGGGGAATGAGAGGTGGGGTGATGCATAAAACCAGAGTTTGATATAAGCACAGGGACCGTTTCAAAAACCAACTTTGGAGTAGACAAGACCTACACCTTCCTCAGTGAAAGAGACTCAAAACCCCATATTTCCCACAGAGGAATATATCTGACTAGTAAGAATCTTAAAACCTATGTATTGATATGTCTCCATAAGGGAATCAAGTGTATCTAGAGTGGCATAAACATGGCAGCGAGAATCAGCTCAAACCCACTATAAAAAGGAATTTCAAAAGCAAAACCAAAAAACAGGGAAATTCTTTACAATTCCTTCAGGGTGTCTGAGGAAACCTGGAAAGACCCTATCTACAATGACAGCTGTATGTGGCATAAGGCTGGACACTTGGGACTGAGAGGATTGGTGAGATTGGGTGAGCAAATGCAGACCCTTTCAAGCAATAATGCATGGCCCCCATTCCATGGGTCCCAACTCTCCAGGTTCAAGGGAATATTACTACAGCTATAACATGTACAGGAAACCTAGAGAATGGACACACTGTGAATACGAAAGGTTTCTAAAACTCAACGAATAGTCCCTCTCCTGGTGCTCCAGTTTGACTTTCCAACTGCCTTACTATCAATCTCCCAACTTGGAGAGACAGGCCCTTTAACCTCCTGGTTTGCACAGGTTCCCAATTTGGCAGAGGATGGAAGGGACGAGGGAGAACCCATGAGAGAGTAGCTGTTAGGCATTTGGACGGGCACATGTCACTCTAATTTCCCGGCAGGAAGAAGAATTAACCAAAGTCTCATCCACCCACCTGGAACCAGTATAGGACATGATCCAAAATTTTGGACTTGCGTTCAGCTCACAAAAAACGAGTTGAGAAATGGAGCTCAGGGGCACAGCAATTCACAAACTGGCAGAGTGATAAAGGACAACTATCATCCAAAAATCTCTTGAGGGAAGTCAACGAGGTGGACTTGAAAACGAGGCAAAATAGCAGGAAACAGATTTCAAGAGGTACGTTGGAATCGCCTGTAAAGCACAGGAAGAGGGGCACAACTTGGACAATGATGCACTTGGCCAAAAAGGGCGTATGCGTTTTCTCCTGAATATATTCAGGAGAAAACGCATACGCCCTTTTTGGCCAAGCAAGCAAGCGGGCAATGCAAATCTGCACTACAAAGAAGTATCACTTCCCACCGGTCAAAAGGGACATCCACAAAATGTGTAAAAACCAGAAAGGCAAGACAGGCCCTGGAGAACAGGGAGCCTTGTTATGCTGATGGGCGGGATGTAAATTGCCAACTGCCTCACTGGAGGAGTGCATTGTGTTCCCTAAAACAAGTAAACAACAGAGCTACAGAGCCAAGGCCACTTCCAGTCTAGGGAATATACCTTGGGAAAACTGAAAATGAATAAGAAAGAGCCACCTCCAAATTTAGGGCTGCACTGACTACAAGAACCTCAACTTGGGTACACCTTAAATATCCCAGGAAATATAAAAATGGTTCAAAACATTGTGGTACTTACGTACGATGGAATATCCCTCAGCCATGAAATCAATGTCATAAGACCAGTAGCAGCAAAGTGAGTGGATTCAGGTACGATGATTCTAAGTGAAATAAGTCACACAGAAAAAGAAACTTATCATAAGATATCACTTAGGAAGATCCTGTAAACATGGCTACACGTGAACTGAGTTAGGAAAGAGAACAGAGTCTCACATTTAGAAAACACTCTTATGCCTGCATAAAGGGGAATGAGAGGTGGGGTGATGCATAAAACCAGAGTTTGATATAAGCACAGGGACCGTTTCAAAAACCAACTTTGGAATAGACAAGACCTACACCTTCCTCAGTGAAAGAGACTCAAAACCCCATATTTCCCACAGAGGAATATATCTGACTAGTAAGAATCTTAAAACCTATGTATTGATATGTCTCCATAAGGGAATCAAGTGTATCTAGAGTGGCATAAACATGGCAGCGAGAATCAGCTCAAACCCACTATAAAAAGGAATTTCAAAAGCAAAACCAAAAAACAGGGAAATTCTTTACAATTCCTTCAGGGTGTCTGAGGAAACCTGGAAAGACCCTATCTACAATGACAGCTGTATGTGGCATAAGGCTGGACACTTGGGACTGAGAGGATTGGTGAGATTGGGTGAGCAAATGCAGACCCTTTCAAGCAATAATGCATGGCCCCCATTCCATGGGTCCCAACTCTCCAGGTTCAAGGGAATATTACTACAGCTATAACATGTACAGGAAACCTAGAGAATGGACACACTGTGAATACGAAAGGTTTCTAAAACTCAACGAATAGTCCCTCTCCTGGTGCTCCAGTTTGACTTTCCAACTGCCTTACTATCAATCTCCCAACTTGGAGAGACAGGCCCTTTAACCTCCTGGTTTGCACAGGTTCCCAATTTGGCAGAGGATGGAAGGGACGAGGGAGAACCCATGAGAGAGTAGCTGTTAGGCATTTGGACGGGCACATGTCACTCTAATTTCCCGGCAGGAAGAAGAATTAACCAAAGTCTCATCCACCCACCTGGAACCAGTATAGGACATGATCCAAAATTTTGGACTTGCGTTCAGCTCACAAAAAACGAGTTGAGAAATGGAGCTCAGGGGCACAGCAATTCACAAACTGGCAGAGTGATAAAGGACAACTATCGTCCAAAAATCTGTTGAGGGAAGTCAACGAGGCGGAATTGAAAGCGAGGCAAAATAGCAGGAAACAGATTTCAAGAGGTACCTTGGAATCGCCTGTAAAGCACAGGAATAGGGGCACAACGTGGACAATGGTGCACTTGGCCAAAAAGGGCGTATGCGTTTTCTCCTGAATATATTCAGGAGAAAACGCATACGCCCTTTTTGGCCAAGCAAGCAAGCGGGCAATGCAAATCTGCACTACAAAGAAGTATCATTTCCCACCGGTCAAAAGGGACATCCACAAAATGTGTAAAAACCAGAAAGGCAAGACAGGCCCTGGAGAACTGGAAGCCTTGTTATGCTTATGGGCGGGATGTAAACTGCCAACTGCCTCACTGGAGGAGTGCATTGTGTTCCCTAAAACAAGTAAACAACAGAGCTACAGAGCCAAGGCCACTTCCAGTCTAGGGAATATACCTTGGGAAAAATGAAAATCAATAAGAAAGAGCCACCTCCAAATTTAGGGCTGCACTGACTACAAGAACCTCAACTTGGGTACACCTTAAATATCCCAGGAAATATAAAAATGGTTCAAAACATTGTGGTACTTACGTACGATGGAATATCCCTCAGCCATGAAATCAATGTCATAAGACCAGTAGCAGCAAAGTGAGTGGATTCAGGTACGATGATTCTAAGTGAAATAAGTCACACAGAAAAAGAAACTTATCATAAGATATCACTTAAGAAGATCCTGTAAACATGGCTACACGTGAACTGAGTTGGGAAAGAGAACAGAGTCTCACATTTAGAAAACACTCTTATGCCTGCATAAAGGGGAAGGAGAGGTGGGGTGATGCATAAAACCAGAGTTTGATATAAGCACAGGGACCGTTTCAAAAACCAACTTTGGAATAGACAAGACCTACACCTTCCTCAGTGAAAGAGACTCAAAACCCCATATTTCCCACAGAGGAATATATCTGACTAGTAAGAATCTTAAAACCTATGTATTGATATGTCTCCATAAGGGAATCAAGTGTGTCTAGAGTGGCATAAACATGGCAGCGAGAATCAGCTCAAACCCACTATAAAAAGGAATTTCAAAAGCAAAACCAAAAAACAGGGAAATTCTTTACAATTCCTTCAGGGTGTCTGAGGAAACCTGGAAAGACCCTATCTACAATGACAGCTGGATGTGGCATAAGGCTGGACACTTGGGACTGAGAGGATTGGTGAGATTGGGTGAGCAAATGCAGACCCTTTCAAGCAATAATGCATGGCCCCCATTCCATGGGTCCCAACTCTCCAGGTTCAAGGGAATATTACTACAGCTATAACATGTACAGGAAACCTAGAGAATGGACACACTGTGAATACGAAAGGTTTCTAAAACTCAACGAATAGTCCCTCTCCTGGTGCTCCAGTTTGACTTTCCAACTGCCTTACTATCAATCTCCCAACTTGGAGAGACAGGCCCTTTAACCTCCTGGTTTGCACAGGTTCCCAATTTGGCAGAGGATGGAAGGGACGAGGGAGAACCCATGAGAGAGTAGCTGTTAGGCATTTGGACGGGCACATGTCACTCTAATTTCCCGGCAGGAAGAAGAATTAACCAAAGTCTCATCCACCCACCTGGAACCAGTATAGGACATGATCCAAAATTTTGGACTTGCGTTCAGCTCACAAAAAACGAGTTGAGAAATGGAGCTCAGGGGCACAGCAATTCACAAACTGGCAGAGTGATAAAGGACAACTATCGTCCAAAAATCTGTTGAGGGAAGTCAACGAGGCGGACTTGAAAGCGAGGCAAAATAGCAGGAAACAGATTTCAAGAGGTACCTTGGAATCGCCCTTAAAGCACAGGAATAGGGGCACAACTTGGACAATGGTGCACTTGGCCAAAAAGGGCGTATGCGTTTTCTCCTGAATATATTCAGGAGAAAACGCATACGCCCTTTTTGGCCAAGCAAGCAAGCGGGCAATGCAAATCTGCACTACAAAGAAGTATCATTTCCCAGCGGTCAAAAGGGACATCCACAAAATGTGTAAAAACCAGAAAGGCAAGACAGGACCTGCAGAACTGGAAGCCTTGTTATGCTGATGGGCGGGATGTAAACTGCCAACTGCCTCACTGGAGGAGTGCATTGTGTTCCCTAAAACAAGTAAACAACAGAGCTACAGAGCCAAGGCCACTTCCAGTCTAGGGAATATACCTTGGGAAAAATGAAAATCAATAAAAAAGAGCCACCACCAAATTTAGGGCTGCACTGACTACAAGAACCTCAACTTGGGTACACCTTAAATATCCCAGGAAATATAAAAATGGTTCAAAACATTGTGGTACTTACGTACGATGGAATATCCCTCAGCCATGAAATCAATGTCATAAGACCAGTAGCAGCAAAGTGAGTGGATTCAGGTACGATGATTCTAAGTGAAATAAGGCACACAGAAAAAGAAACTTATCATAAGATATCACTTAGGAAGATCCTGTAAACATGGCTACACGTGAACTGAGTTAGGAAAGAGAACAGAGTCTCACATTTAGAAAACACTCTTATGCCTGCATAAAGGGGAAGGAGAGGTGGGGTGATGCATAAAACCAGAGTTTGATATAAGCACAGGGACCGTTTCAAAAACCAACTTTGGAATAGACAAGACCTACACCTTCCTCAGTGAAAGAGACTCAAAACCCCATATTTCCCACAGAGGAATATATCTGACTAGTAAGAATCTTAAAACCTATGTATTGATATGTCTCCATAAGGGAATCAAGTGTGTCTAGAGTGGCATAAACATGGCAGCGAGAATCAGCTCAAACCCACTATAAAAAGGAATTTCAAAAGCAAAACCAAAAAACAGGGAAATTCTTTACAATTCCTTCAGGGTGTCTGAGGAAACCTGGAAAGACCCTATCTACAATGACAGCTGGATGTGGCATAAGGCTGGACACTTGGGACTGAGAGGATTGGTGAGATTGGGTGAGCAAATGCAGACCATTTCAAGCAATAATGCATGGCCCCCATTCCATGGGTCCCAACTCTCCAGGTTCAAGGGAATATTACTACAGCTATAACATGTACAGGAAACCTAGAGAATGGACACACTGTGAATACGAAAGGTTTCTAAAACTCAACGAATAGTCCCTCTCCTGGTGCTCCAGTTTGACTTTCCAACTGCCTTACTATCAATCTCCCAACTTGGAGAGACAGGCCCTTTAACCTCCTGGTTTGCACAGGTTCCCAATTTGGCAGAGGATGGAAGGGACGAGGGAGAACCCATGAGAGAGTAGCTGTTAGGCATTTGGACGGGCACAAGTCAATCTAATTTCCCAGCAGGAAGAAGAATTAACCAAAGTCTCAGCCACCCACCGGGAACCAGTATAGGACATGATCCAAAATTTTGGACTTGCGTTCAGCTCACAAAAAACGAGTTGAGAAATGGAGCTCAGGGGCACAGCAATTCACAAACTGGCAGAGTGATAAAGGACAACTATCGTCCAAAAATCTGTTGAGGGAAGTCAACGAGGCGGACTTGAAAGCGAGGCAAAATAGCAGGAAACAGATTTCAAGAGGTACCTTGGAATCGCCTGTAAAGCACAGGAATAGGGGCACAACTTGGACAATGGTGCACTTGGCCAAAAAGGGCGTATGCGTTTTCTCCTGAATATATTCAGGAGAAAACGCATACGCCCTTTTTGGCCAAGCAAGCAAGCGGGCAATGCAAATCTGCACTACAAAGAAGTATCATTTCCCAGCGGTCAAAAGGGACATCCACAAAATTTGTAAAAACCAGAAAGGCAAGACAGGACCTGCAGAACTGGAAGCCTTGTTATGCTGATGGGCGGGATGTAAACTGCCAACTGCCTCACTGGAGGAGTGCATTGTGTTCCCTAAAACAAGTAAACAACAGAGCTACAGAGCCAAGGCCACTTCCAGTCTAGGGAATATACCTTGGGAAAAATGAAAATCAATAAAAAAGAGCCACCACCAAATTTAGGGCTGCACTGACTACAAGAACCTCAACTTGGGTACACCTTAAATATCCCAGGAAATATAAAAATGGTTCAAAACATTGTGGTACTTACGTACGATGGAATATCCCTCAGCCATGAAATCAATGTCATAAGACCAGTAGCAGCAAAGTGAGTGGATTCAGGTACGATGATTCTAAGTGAAATAAGGCACACAGAAAAAGAAACTTATCATAAGATATCACTTAGGAAGATCCTGTAAACATGGCTACACGTGAACTGAGTTAGGAAAGAGAACAGAGTCTCACATTTAGAAAACACTCTTATGCCTGCATAAAGGGGAAGGAGAGGTGGGGTGATGCATAAAACCAGAGTTTGATATAAGCACAGGGACCGTTTCAAAAACCAACTTTGGAATAGACAAGACCTACACCTTCCTCAGTGAAAGAGACTCAAAACCCCATATTTCCCACAGAGGAATATATCTGACTAGTAAGAATCTTAAAACCTATGTATTGATATGTCTCCATAAGGGAATCAAGTGTGTCTAGAGTGGCATAAACATGGCAGCGAGAATCAGCTCAAACCCACTATAAAAAGGAATTTCAAAAGCAAAACCAAAAAACAGGGAAATTCTTTACAATTCCTTCAGGGTGTCTGAGGAAACCTGGAAAGACCCTATCTACAATGACAGCTGTATGTGGCATAAGGCTGGACACTTGGGACTGAGAGGATTGGTGAGATTGGGTGAGCAAATGCAGACCCTTTCAAGCAATAATGCATGGCCCCCATTCCATGGGTCCCAACTCTCCAGGTTCAAGGGAATATTACTTCAGCTATAACATGTACAGGAAACCTAGAGAATGGACACACTGTGAATACGAAAGGTTTCTAAAACTCAACGAATAGTCCCTCTCCTGGTGCTCCAGTTTGACTTTCCAACTGCCTTACTATCAATCTCCCAACTTGGAGAGACAGGCCCTTTAACCTCCTGGTTTGCACAGGTTCCCAGTTTGGCAGAGGATGGAAGGGACGAGGGAGAACCCATGAGAGAGTAGCTGTTAGGCATTTGGACGGGCACGTGTCACTCTAATATACCGTTAGGAAGAAGAATTAACCAAAGTCTCAGCCACCCACCGGGAACCAGTATAGGTCCTGAACCAAAATTTTGGACTTGCATTCAGCTCACTAAAAACGAGTTGAAAAATGGAGCTCAGGGGCACAGCAATTCACAAACTGGCAGAGTAATAAAGCACAACTATTGTCCAAAAATCTGTTGAGGGAAGGCAACGAGGCGGACTTGAATGCGAGGCAGAATAGCAGGAAACAGATTTAAAGAGGTACGTTGGAATCGCCTGTAAAGCACAGGAAGAGGGGCACAAGTTCGACAATGATGCACTTGGCCAAAAAGGGCGTATGCGTTTTCTCCTGAATATATTCAGGAGAAAACGCATACGCCCTGTTTGGCCAAGCAAGCAAGCGGGCAATGCAAATCTGCACTACAAAGAAGTATCACTTCCCACCGGTCAAAAGGGACATCCACAAAATGTGTAAAATCCAGAAAGGGAAGACAGGCCCTGGAGAACAGGGAGCCTTGTTATGCTGATGGGCGTGATATAAATTGCCAACTGCCTCTCTGGAGGAGTACATTGTGTTCCCTAAAACAAGTAAACAACAGACCTACAGAGCCAAGGGCGCTTCCAGTCTAGGGAATATACCTTGGGAAAACTGAAAATCAATAAGACACGGCCACCCCAAAATTTAGGGCTGCACTGCTTACAGGAAGCTCAACGTGGGTACACCTTAAATATCCCACGAAATATAAACTTGGTTCAAATTATTGTGGTACTTACGTATGATGGAATATCCGTCAGCCATGAAATCAATGTCATAAGACCAGTAGAAGCAAAATGAATGGATTCAGGTAAGATGATTCTTAGTGAAATAAGTCACACAGAAAAAGAAACTTATCATAAAATATTACTTATGAAGATCCTGTAAACATGGCTACACATGAACTGAGTTAGGAAAGAGAACAGAGTCTCACATTTAAAAAACATTCTTACGCCTGCTTAAGGGGAAAGGAGAGGTGGGGTGATGCATAAAACTAGACTTTGATAGAATCACACGTACCGTTCCAAAAACCATCTATGGAATAGAAAAGACCTACACCTTCCTCAGTGAAAGGTACTCAGAACCCCATATTTCCCGGAGAGGAATATATCACACTAGAAAGAATCTTAAAACCTATGTATTGATATGTCTCCATAAGGGAATCAAGTGTGTCTAGATTGGCATAAACATGGCAGCGAGAATCAGCTCAAACCCACTATAAAAGGGAATTTCAAAAACAAAACAAATAAACAGGGAAATTCTTTACAATTCCTTCAGGGTCTCTGATGAAACCTGGAATAAGCCTATCTACAATGACAGCTGGATGTGGCATAAGGCTGGACACTTGGGACTGAGCAGATTGGTGAGATTGGGTGAGCAAATGCAGACCCTTTCAAGCAATATTTCATGGCACCCATTCCATGGCTCCCAACTCTCCAGGTTCAAGGGAATATTACTACAGCTATAACATGTACAGGAAACCTAGAGAATGTACACATGGTGAATACGACAGGTTTCTAAAACTCAACGATTAGTCCCTCTCCTGGTGCTCCAATTTGACTTTCCAACTGCCTTACTATCAATCTCCCAACTTGGAGAGACAGGCCCTTTAACCTCCTGGTTTTCACAGGTTCCCAATTTGGCAGAGGATGGAAGGGACGAGGGAGAACCCATGAGAGAGTAGCTGTTAGGCATTTGGATGGGCACATGTCACTCTAATCTCCCGGCAGGAAGAAGAATTAACCAAAGTCTCAGCCACCCACCGGGAACCAGTATAGGACATGATCCAAAATTTTGGACTTGCGTTCAGCTCACAAAAAACGAGTTGAGAAATGGAGCTCAGGGGCACAGCAATTCACAAACTGGCAGAGTGATAAAGGACAACTATCGTCCAAAAATCTGTTGAGGGAAGTCAACGAGGCGGACTTGAAAGCGAGGCAAAATAGCAGGAAACAGATTTCAAGAGGTACCTTGGAATCGCCTGTAAAGCACAGGAAGAGGGGCACAACTTGGACAATGGTGCACTTGGCCAAAAAGGGCGTATGCGTTTTCTCCTGAATATATTCAGGAGAAAACGCATACGCCCTTTTTGGCCAAGCAAGCAAGCGGGCAATGCAAATCTGCACTACAAAGAAGTATCATTTCCCACCGGTCAAAAGGGACATCCACAAAATTTGTAAAAACCAGAAAGGCAAGACAGGCCCTGGAGAACTGGAAGCCTTGTTATGCTGATGGGCGGGATGTAAACTGCCAACTGCCTCACTGGAGGAGTGCATTGTGTTCCCTAAAACAAGTAAACAACAGAGCTACAGAGCCAAGACCACTTCCAGTCTAGGGAATATACCTTGGGAAAAATGAAAATCAATAAGAAAGAGCCACCTCAAAAATTTAGGGCTGCACTGACTACATGAACCTCAACTTGGGTACACCTTAAATATCCCAGGAAATATAAAAATGGTTCAAAACATTGTGGTACTTACGTACGATGGAATATCCCTCAGCCATGAAATCAATGTCATAAGACCAGTAGCAGCAAAGTGAGTGGATTCAGGTACGATGATTCTAAGTGAAATAAGGCACACAGAAAAAGAAACTTATCATAAGATATCACTTAGGAAGATCCTGTAAACATGGCTACACGTGAACTGAGTTAGGAAAGAGAACAGAGTCTCACATTTAGAAAACACTCTTATGCCTGCATAAAGGGGAAGGAGAGGTGGGGTGATGCATAAAACCAGAGTTTGATATAAGCACAGGGACCGTTTCAAAAACCAACTTTGGAATAGACAAGACCTACACCTTCCTCAGTGAAAGAGACTCAAAACCCCATATTTCCCACAGAGGAATATATCTGACTAGTAAGAATCTTAAAACCTATGTATTGATATGTCTCCATAAGGGAATCAAGTGTGTCTAGAGTGGCATAAACATGGCAGCGAGAATCAGCTCAAACCCACTATAAAAAGGAATTTCAAAAGCAAAACCAAAAAACAGGGAAATTCTTTACAATTCCTTCAGGGTGTCTGAGGAAACCTGGAAAGACCCTATCTACAATGACAGCTGTATGTGGCATAAGGCTGGACACTTGGGACTGAGAGGATTGGTGAGATTGGGTGAGCAAATGCAGACCCTTTCAAGCAATAATGCATGGCCCCCATTCCATGGGTCCCAACTCTCCAGGTTCAAGGGAATATTACTACAGCTATAACATGTACAGGAAACCTAGAGAATGGACACACTGTGAATACGAAAGGTTTCTAAAACTCAACGAATAGTCCCTCTCCTGGTGCTCCAGTTTGACTTTCCAACTGCCTTACTATCAATCTCCCAACTTGGAGAGACAGGCCCTTTAACCTCCTGGTTTGCACAGGTTCCCAATTTGGCAGAGGATGGAAGGGACGAGGGAGAACCCATGAGAGAGTAGCTGTTAGGCATTTGGACGGGCACGTGTCACTCTAATATACCGTTAGGAAGAAGAATTAACCAAAGTCTCAGCCACCCACCGGGAACCAGTATAGGTCCTGAACCAAAATTTTGGACTTGCATTCAGCTCACTAAAAACGAGTTGAAAAATGGAGCTCAGGGGCACAGCAATTCACAAACTGGCAGAGTAATAAAGCACAACTATTGTCCAAAAATCTGTTGAGGGAAGGCAACGAGGCGGACTTGAATGCGAGGCAGAATAGCAGGAAACAGATTTAAAGAGGTACGTTGGAATCGCCTGTAAAGCACAGGAAGAGGGGCACAAGTTCGACAATGATGCACTTGGCCAAAAAGGGCGTATGCGTTTTCTCCTGAATATATTCAGGAGAAAACGCATACGCCCTGTTTGGCCAAGCAAGCAAGCGGGCAATGCAAATCTGCACTACAAAGAAGTATCACTTCCCACCGGTCAAAAGGGACATCCACAAAATGTGTAAAATCCAGAAAGGGAAGACAGGCCCTGGAGAACAGGGAGCCTTGTTATGCTGATGGGCGTGATATAAATTGCCAACTGCCTCTCTGGAGGAGTACATTGTGTTCCCTAAAACAAGTAAACAACAGACCTACAGAGCCAAGGGCGCTTCCAGTCTAGGGAATATACCTTGGGAAAACTGAAAATCAATAAGACACGGCCACCCCAAAATTTAGGGCTGCACTGCTTACAGGAAGCTCAACGTGGGTACACCTTAAATATCCCACGAAATATAAACTTGGTTCAAATTATTGTGGTACTTACGTATGATGGAATATCCGTCAGCCATGAAATCAATGTCATAAGACCAGTAGAAGCAAAATGAATGGATTCAGGTAAGATGATTCTTAGTGAAATAAGTCACACAGAAAAAGAAACTTATCATAAAATATCACTTATGAAGATCCTGTAAACATGGCTACACATGAACTGAGTTAGGAAAGAGAACAGAGTCTCACATTTAAAAAACATTCTTACGCCTGCTTAAGGGGAAAGGAGAGGTGGGGTGATGCATAAAACTAGACTTTGATAGAATCACACGTACCCTTCCAAAAACCATCTATGGAATAGAAAAGACCTACACCTTCCTCAGTGAAAGGTACTCAGAACCCCATATTTCCCGGAGAGGAATATATCACACTAGAAAGAATCTTAAAACCTATGTATTGATATGTCTCCATAAGGGAATCAAGTGTGTCTAGATTGGCATAAACATGGCAGCGAGAATCAGCTCAAACCCACTATAAAAGGGAATTTCAAAAACAAAACAAATAAACAGGGAAATTCTTTACAATTCCTTCAGGGTCTCTGATGAAACCTGGAATAAGCCTATCTACAATGACAGCTGGATGTGGCATAAGGCTGGACACTTGGGACTGAGCGGATTGGTGAGATTGGGTGAGCAAATGCAGACCCTTTCAAGCAATATTTCATGGCACCCATTCCATGGCTCCCAACTCTCCAGGTTGAAGGGAATATTACTACAGCTATAACATGTACAGGAAACCTAGAGAATGTACACATGGTGAATACGACAGGTTTCTAAAACTCAACGATTAGTCCCTCTCCTGGTGCTCCAGTTTGACTTTCCAACTGCCTTACTATCAATCTCCCAACTTGGAGAGACAGGCCCTTTAACCTCCTGGTTTTCACAGGTTCCCAATTTGGCAGAGGATGGAAGGGACGAGGGAGAACCCATGAGAGAGTAGCTGTTAGGCATTTGGATGGGCACATGTCACTCTAATCTCCCGGCAGGAAGAAGAATTAACCAAAGTCTCAGCCACCCACCGGGAACCAGTATAGGACATGATCCAAAATTTTGGACTTGCGTTCAGCTCACAAAAAACGAGTTGAGAAATGGAGCTCAGGGGCACAGCAATTCACAAACTGGCAGAGTGATAAAGGACAACTATCGTCCAAAAATCTGTTGAGGGAAGTCAACGAGGCGGACTTGAAAGCGAGGCAAAATAGCAGGAAACAGATTTCAAGAGGTACCTTGGAATCGCCTGTAAAGCACAGGAAGAGGGGCACAACTTGGACAATGGTGCACTTGGCCAAAAAGGGCGTATGCGTTTTCTCCTGAATATATTCAGGAGAAAACACATACGCCCTTTTTGGCCAAGCAAGCAAGCGGGCAATGCAAATCTGCACTACAAAGAAGTATCATTTCCCACCGGTCAAAAGGGACATCCACAAAATGTGTAAAAACCAGAAAGGCAAGACAGGCCCTGGAGAACTGGAAGCCTTGTTATGCTGATGGGCGGGATGTAAACTGCCAACTGCCTCACTGGAGGAGTGCATTGTGTTCCCTAAAACAAGTAAACAACAGAGCTACAGAGCCAAGACCACTTCCAGTCTAGGGAATATACATTGGGAAAACTGAAAATCAATAAGAAAGAGCCACCTCCAAATTTAGGGCTGCACTGACTACAAGAACCTCAACTTGGGTACACCTTAAATATCCCAGGAAATATAAAAATGGTTCAAAACATTGTGGTACTTACGTACGATGGAATATCCCTCAGCCATGAAATCAATGTCATAAGACCAGTAGCAGCAAAGTGAGTGGATTCAGGTACGATGATTCTAAGTGAAATAAGTCACACAGAAAAAGAAACTTATCATAAGATATCACTTAGGAAGATCCTGTAAACATGGCTACACGTGAACTGAGTTAGGAAAGAGAACAGAGTCTCACATTTAGAAAACACTCTTATGCCTGCATAAAGGGGAAGGAGAGGTGGGGTGATGCATAAAAACAGAGTTTGATATAAGCACAGGGACCGTTTCAAAAACCAACTTTGGAATAGACAAGACCTACACCTTCCTCAGTGAAAGAGACTCAAAACCCCATGTTTCCCACAGAGGAATATATCTGACTAGTAAGAATCTTAAAACCTATGTATTGATATGTCTCCATAAGGGAATCAAGTGTGTCTAGAGTGGCATAAACATGGCAGCGAGAATCAGCTCAAACCCACTATAAAAAGGAATTTCAAAAGAAAAACCAAAAAACAGGGAAATTCTTTACAATTCCTTCAGGGTGTCTGAGGAAACCTGGAAAGACCCTATCTACAATGACAGCTGGATGTGGCATAAGGCTGGACACTTGGGACTGAGAGGATTGGTGAGATTGGGTGAGCAAATGCAGACCCTTTCAAGCAATAATGCATGGCCCCCATTCCATGGGTCCCAACTCTCCAGGTTCAAGGGAATATTACTACAGCTATAACATGTACAGGAAACCTAGAGAATGGACACACTGTGAATACGAAAGGTTTCTAAAACTCAACGAATAGTCCCTCTCCTGGTGCTCCAGTTTGACTTTCCAACTGCCTTACTATCAATCTCCCAACTTGGAGAGACAGGCCCTTTAACCTCCTGGTTTGCACAGGTTCCCAATTTGGCAGAGGATGGAAGGGACGAGGGAGAACCCATGAGAGAGTAGCTGTTAGGCATTTGGACGGGCACATGTCACTCTAATTTCCCGGCAGGAAGAAGAATTAACCAAAGTCTCAGCCACCCACCGGGAACCAGTATAGGACATGATCCAAAATTTTGGACTTGCGTTCAGCTCACAAAAAACGAGTTGAGAAATGGAGCTCAGGGGCACAGCAATTCACAAACTGGCAGAGTGATAAAGGACAACTATGGTCCAAAAATCTGTTGAGGGAAGTCAACGATGCGGACTTGAAAGCGAGGCAAAATAGGAGGAAACAGATTTCAAGAGGTACGTTGGAATCGCCTTTAAAGCACAGGAAGAGAGGCACAACTTGGACAATGATGCACTTGGCCAAAAAGGGCGTATGCGTTTTCTCCTGAATATATTCAGGAGAAAACGCATACGCCCTTTTTGGCCAAGCAAGCAAGCGGGCAATGCAAATTTGCACTACAAAGAAGTGTCACTTCCCACCGGTCAAAAGGGACATCCAGAAAATGTGTAAAAACCAGAAAGGCATGACAGGGCCTGGAGAACACGGAGCCTTTTTATGCTGATGGTCCGGATGTAAATTGCCAACTGCCTCTCTGGAGGAGTGCACTGTGTTCCCTAAAACAAGTAAACAACAGAGCTACAGAGCCAAGGACACTTTCAGTCTAGGGAATATATCTTGGGAAAACTGAAAATCAATAAGACAGAGTCACCCCAAAATTTAGGGCTGCACTGCTTACAAGAACCTCAACTTGGGTACACCTTAAATATCCCAGGAAATATAAAATGGATTCAAAAAATTGTGGTACATACGAAAGATGTAATATCCCTCATCCATGAAATCAATGTCATAAGACCAGTAGCAGCAAAATGAGTCAATTCAGGTACGATGATTCTAAGTGAAATAAGTCACACAGAAAAAGAAACTTATCATAAGATATGACTTTTGGAGATCCTGTAAACATGGCTACATATGAACTGAGTTAGGAAAGAGAACAGTGTCTCACATTTAGAAAAAAACTCGTATGCATGCTTAAGGGAGAAAGAGAGGTGGGGTAATGCATAAAACCAGAGTTTGATATAATCACAGGGACCGTTCCAAAAACTTACTATGGAATAGATAAGACCTACACCTTCCTCAGTGAAAGGGACTCAAAACCACATATTTCCCGCAGAGGAATAGATCTGACTAGTAAGAATCTTAAAACCTATGTATTGATATGTCTCCATAAGGTTATCAAGTGTGTCTTGACTGGCATAAACATGGCAGCGAGAATCAGCTCAAACCCACTATAAAAAGGAATTTCAAAAACAAAACAAAAAAACAGGGAAAGTCTTTACAATTCCTTCAGGGTCTCTGATGAAACGTGGAATGTACATATCTACAATGACAGCTGGATATGGCATAAGGCTGGACACTTGGGACTGAGCGGATTCGTGAGATTGGGTGAGCAAATGCAGACCCTTTCAAGCAATATTTCATGGCACCCATTCCATGGCTCCCAACTCTCCAGGTTGAAGGGAATATTACTACAGCTATAACATGTACAGGAAACCTAGAGAATGTACACATGGTGAATACGACAGGTTTCCAAAACTCAACGATTAGTCCCTCTCCTGGTGCTCCAGTTTGACTTTCCAACTGCCTTACTATCAATCTCCCAACTTGGAGAGACAGGCCCTTTAACCTCCTGGTTTTCACAGGTTCCCAATTTGGCAGAGGATGGAAGGGACGAGGGAGAACCCATGAGAGAGTAGCTGTTAGGCATTTGGACGGGCACATGTCACTCTAATCTCCCGGCAGGAAGAAGAATTAACCAAAGTCTCAGCCACCCACCGGGAACCAGTATAGGACATGATCCAAAATTTTGGACTTGCGTTCAGCTCACAAAAAACGAGTTGAGAAATGGAGCTCAGGGGCACAGCAATTCACAAACTGGCAAAGTGATAAAGGACAACTATCGTCCAAAAATCTGTTGAGGGAAGTCAACGAGGCGGACTTGAAAGCGAGGCAAAATAGCAGGAAACAGATTTCAAGAGGTACCTTGGAATCGCCTGTAAAGCACAGGAATAGGTGCACAACTTGGACAATGGTGCACTTGGCCAAAAAGGGCGTATGCGTTTTCTCCTGAATATATTCAGGAGAAAACGCATACGCCCTTTTTGGCCAAGCAAGCAAGCGGGCAATGCAAATCTGCACTACAAAGAAGTATCATTTCCCACCGGTCAAAAGGGACATCCACAAAATGTGTAAAAACCAGAAAGGCAAGACAGGCCCTGGAGAACTGGAAGCCTTGTTATGCTGATGGGCGGGATGTAAATTGCCAACTGCCTCACTGGAGGAGTGCATTGTGTTCCCTAAAACAAGTAAACAACAGAGCTACAGAGCCAAGGCCACTTCCAGTCTAGGGAATATACCTTGGGAAAACTGAAAATCAATAAGAAAGAGCCACCTCCAAATTTAGGGCTGCACTGACTACAAGAACCTCAACTTGGGTACACCTTAAATATCCCAGGAAATATAAAAATGGTTCAAAACATTGTGGTACTTACGTACGATGGAATATCCCTCAGCCATGAAATCAATGTCATAAGACCAGTAGCAGCAAAGTGAGTGGATTCAGGTACGATGATTCTAAGTGAAATAAGTCACACAGAAAAAGAAACTTATCATAAGATATCACTTAGGAAGATCCTGTAAACATGGCTACACGTGAACTGAGTTAGGAAAGAGAACAGAGTCTCACATTTAGAAAACACTCTTATGCCTGCATAAAGGGGAAGGAGAGGTGGGGTGATGCATAAAACCAGAGTTTGATATAAGCACAGGGACCGTTTCAAAAACCAACTTTGGAATAGACAAGACCTACACCTTCCTCAGTGAAAGAGACTCAAAACCCCATATTTCCCACAGAGGAATATATCTGACTAGTAAGAATCTTAAAACCTATGTATTGATATGTCTCCATAAGGGAATCAAGTGTGTCTAGAGTGGCATAAACATGGCAGCGAGAATCAGCTCAAACCCACTATAAAAAGGAATTTCAAAAGAAAAACCAAAAAACAGGGAAATTCTTTACAATTCCTTCAGGGTGTCTGAGGAAACCTGGAAAGACCCTATCTACAATGACAGCTGGATGTGGCATAAGGCTGGACACTTGGGACTGAGAGGATTGGTGAGATTGGGTGAGCAAATGCAGACCCTTTCAAGCAGTAATGCATAGCCCCCATTCCATGGGTCCCAACTCTCCAGGTTGAAGGGAATATTACTACAGCTATAACATGTACGTGAAACCTAGAGAATAGACACACTGTGATTATGAAAGGTTTCTAAAACTCAACGAATAGTCCCTCTACTGCTGCTCTGGTTTGACTTTCCAACTGCTTTACTATCAATCAACCAACTAGGAGAGACAGCCCCTTTAACCTCCTGGTTTGCACAGGTTGTCAGTTTGGCAGAGGATGAAAGGGAAGAGGAAGAAACAATGAGAGAGTAGCTGTTAGGCATTTGGACAGGCACATTTCATACTAATTTCCCGGCAGGAAGAAGAATTAACCAAAGTCTCAGCCACCCACCGGGAACCAGTATAGATCCTGAACCAAAATTTTGGACTTGCGTTCAGCTCACAAAAATCGAGTTGTAAAATGGAGCTCAGGGGCACAGCAATTCACAAACTGGCAGAGTAATGCAGGACATCTATCGTCCATAAATCTGTTGAGGGAAGGAAACGAGGCGGACTTGAAAGCGATGCCGAATAGCAGGAAACAGATTTCAAGAGGTACGTTGGAATCGCCTTTAAAGCACAGGAAGAGAGGCACAACTTGGACAATGATGCACTTGGCCAAAAAGGGCGTATGCGTTTTCTCCTGAATATATTCAGGAGAAAACGCATACGCCCTTTTTGGCCAAGCAAGCAAGCGGGCAATGCAAATTTGCACTACAAAGAAGTGTCACTTCCCACCGGTCAAAAGGGACATCCACAAAGTGTGTAAAAACCAGAAAGGCATGACAGGGCCTGGAGAACACGGAGCCTTTTTATGCTGATGGTCCGGATGTAAATTGCCAACTGCCTCTCTGGAGGAGTGCACTGTGTTCCCTAAAACAAGTAAACAACAGAGCTACAGAGCCAAGGACACTTTCAGTCTAGGGAATATATCTTGGGAAAACTGAAAATCAATAAGACAGAGTCACCCCAAAATTTAGGGCTGCACTGCTTACAAGAACCTCAACTTGGGTACACCTTAAATATCCCAGGAAATATAAAATGGATTAAAAAAATTGTGGTACATACGAAAGATGTAATATCCCTCATCCATGAAATCAATGTCATAAGACCAGTAGCAGCAAAATGAGTCGATTCAGGTACGATGATTCTAAGTGAAATAAGTCACACAGAAAAAGAAACTTATCATAAGATATGACTTTTGGAGATCCTGTAAACATGGCTACATATGAACTGAGTTAGGAAAGAGAACAGTGTTTCACATTTAGAAAAAAACTCGTATGCATGCTTAAGGGAGAAAGAGAGGTGGGGTAATGCATAAAACCAGAGTTTGATATAATCACAGGGACTGTTCCAAAAACTTACTATGGAATAGATAAGACCTACACCTTCCTCAGTGAAAGGGACTCAAAACCACATATTTCCCACAGAGGAATAGATCTGACTAGTAAGAATCTTAAAACCTATGTATTGATATGTCTCCATAAGGTTATCAAGTGTGTCTTGACTGGCATAAACATGGCAGCGAGAATCAGCTCAAACCCACTATAAAAAGGAATTTCAAAAACAAAACAAAAAAACAGGGAAAGTCTTTACAATTCCTTCAGGGTCTCTGATGAAACGTGGAATGAACCTATCTACAATGAGAGCTGGATATGGCATAGGGCTGGACACTTGGGACTGAGAGGATTGGTGAGATTGGGTGAGCAAATGCAGACCCTTTAAAGCAAGAATGCATGGCCCCCATTCCATGGGTCCCAACTCTCGAGCTTGAAGGGAATATTAATACAGCAAGAACTGGTACAGGAAACCTAGAGAATGGACACACTGTGAATATGAAATATTTCTAAATCTCAACGAATAGTCCCTCTCCTGGTGCTCTGGTTTGACTTTCCAACTGCTTTACTATCAATCTCCAAACTTGGAGACACAGCGCCATTTACCTCCTGGTTCAAACAGGTTGCCAATTTGGCAGAGGATGAAAGGGAAGAGGGAGAACCAATGAGAGAGTAGCTGTTAGGCATTTGGACGGGCACGTGTCACTCTAATATACCGTTAGGAAGAAGAATTAACCAAAGTCTCAGCCACCCACCGGGAACCAGTATAGGTCCTGAACCAAAATTTTGGACTTGCATTCAGCTCACTAAAAACGAGTTGAAAAATGGAGCTCAGGGGCACAGCAATTCACAAACTGGCAGAGTAATAAAGCACAACTATTGTCCAAAAATCTGTTGAGGGAAGGCAATGAGGCGGACTTGAATGCGAGGCAGAATAGCAGGAAACTGATTTAAAGAGGTACGTTGGAATCGCCTGTAAAGCACAGGAAGAGGGGCACAAGTTCGACAATGATGCACTTGGCCAAAAAGGGCGTATGCGTTTTCTCCTGAATATATTCAGGAGAAAACGCATACGCCCTTTTTGGCCAAGCAAGCAAGCGGGCAATGCAAATCTGCACTACAAAGAAGTATCACTTCCCACCGGTCAAAAGGGACATCCACAAAATGTGTAAAATCCAGAAAGGCAAGACAGGCCCTGGAGAACAGGGAGCCTTATTATGCTGATGGGCGTGATGTAAATTGCCAACTGCCTCTCTGGAGGAGTGCATTGTGTTCCCTAAAACAAGTAAACAACAGACCTACAGAGCCAAGGGCGCTTCCAGTCTAGGGAATATACCTTGGGAAAACTGAAAATCAATAAGACACGGCCACCACAAAATTTAGGGCTGCACTGCTTACAGGAAGCTCAACGTGGGTACACCTTAAATATCCCACGAAATATAAACTTGGTTCAAATTATTGTGGTACTTACGTATGATGGAATATCCATCAGCCATGAAATCAATGTCATAAGACCAGTAGAAGCAAAATGAATGGATTCAGGTACGATGATTCTTAGTGAAATAAGTCACACAGAAAAAGAAACTTATCATAAAATATCACTTATGAAGATCCTGTAAACATGGCTACACATGAACTGAGTTAGGAAAGAGAACAGAGTCTCACATTTAAAAAACATTCTTATGCCTGCTTAAGGGGAAAGGAGAGGTGGGGTGATGCATAAAACTAGACTTTGATAGAATCACACGTACCCTTCCAAAAACCATCTATGGAATAGAAAAGACCTACACCTTCCTCAGTGAAAGGTACTCAGAACCCCATATTTCCCGGAGAGGAATATATCACACTAGAAAGAATCTTAAAACCTATGTATTGATATGTCTCCATAAGGGAATCAAGTGTGTCTAGATTGGCATAAACATGGCAGCGAGAATCAGCTCAAACCCACTATAAAAGGGAATTTCAAAAATAAAACAAATAAACAGGGAAATTCTTTACAATTCCTTCAGGGTCTCTGATGAAACCTGGAATAAGCCTATCTACAATGACAGCTGGATGTGGCATAAGGCTGGACACTTGGGACTGAGCGGATTGGTGAGATTGGGTGAGCAAATGCAGACCCTTTCAAGCAATATTTCATGGCACCCATTCCATGGCTCCCAACTCTCCAGGTTGAAGGGAATATTACTACAGCTATAACATGTACAGGAAACTTAGAGAATGTACACATGGTGAATACGAAAGGTTTCTAAAACTCAACGATTAGTCCCTCTCCTGGTGCTCCAGTTTGACTTTCCAACTGCCTTACTATCAATCTCCCAACTTGGAGAGACAGGCCCTTTAACCTCCTGGTTTTCACAGGTTCCCAATTTGGCAGAGGATGGAAGGGACGAGGGAGAACCCATGAGAGAGTAGCTGTTAGGCATTTGGATGGGCACATGTCACTCTAATCTCCCGGCAGGAAGAAGAATTAACCAAAGTCTCCGCCACCCACCGGGAACCAGTATAGGACATGATCCAAAATTTTGGACTTGTGTTCAGCTCACAAAAAAAGAGTTGAGAAATGGAGCTCAGGGGCACAGCAATTCACAAACTGGCAGAATGATAAAGGACAACTACCGTCCAAAAATCAGTTGAGGGAATGCAGCGAGCCAGACTTGAAAGCGAGGCAGAAGAGCAGGAAACAGATTTCAAGAGGTACGTTGGAATCGCCTTTAAAGCACAGGAAGAGGGGCACAACTTTGACACTGATGGAATTGGACAAAAAGTGCGTATGCGTTTTCTCCTGAATATATTCAGGAGAAAACGCATATGCCCTTTTTGGCCAAGCAAGCAAGCGGGCAATGCAAATCTGCACTACAAAGAAGTATCACTTCCCACCGGTCAAAAGGGACATCCACAAAATGTGTAAAAACCTGAAAGGCAAGACATGCCCTGGAGAACACGGAGCCATGTTATGATGATGGGCAGGATGTAAATTGCCAACTGCCTCTCTGGAGGAGTGCATTATGTTCCCTAAAACAATTTAACAACAGAGCTACAGAGCCAAGGGCGCTTCCTGTCTAGGGAATATACCTTGGTAAAACTGAAAATCAATAAGAAAGAGCCACCCCAAAATTTAGGGCTGCACGGCTTACAAGAACCTCAACTTGGGTACACCTTAAATATCCCAGGAAATATAAAATTGGTTCAAAATATTGTGGTACTTACGTACGATGGAATATCCCTCAGCCATGAAATCAATGTCATAAGACCAGTTGCACAAAATGAGTGGATTCAGGTACGATGATTCTAAGTGAAATAAGTCACACAGAAAAAGAAACCTATCATAAGATATCACTTATGAAGCTCCTTTAAACATGGCTACACATGAACTGAGTTAGGAAAGAGAACAGAGTCTCACATTTAGAAAACACTCTTATGCCTTCTTAAAGGGGAAGGAGAGGTGGGGTGATGAATAAAACCAGAGTTTGATATAAGCTCAGGCCACGTTCCAAAAACCAACTATTGAATAGACAAGACCTACACCTTCCTCAGTGAAAGGGAATCAAAACCCCATATTTCCTGCAGAGGAATATATTTCACTTGTAAGAATATTAAAACCAATGTATTGATATATCTGCATAAGGGAATCAAGTGTGTCTATAGTGGCATAAACATGGCAGCGAGAATCAGCTCAAACCCACTATAAAAAGTAATTTCAAAAACAAAAGAAAAAAACAGGGAAATTCTTTATAATTCCCTCAGGGTCTCTGATGAACCCTGAAATGACTCTATCTACAATGACAGCTAGATGTGGCATAAGGCTGGACACTTGGCACTGAGAGGACTGGTGAGATTGGGTGAGCAAAAGCAGACCCTTTAAAGCAATAATGGATGGCACCCATTCCATGGGTCCCAACTCTCCAGGTTCAAGGGAATATTACTACAGCTATAACATGTACAGGAAACCTAGAGAATGGACACACTGTGAATACAAAAGGTTTCTAAAACTCAACGAATAGTCCCTCTCCTGGTGCTCCAGTTTGACTTTCCAACTGCTTTACTATCAACCTCCCAACCTGGAGAGACAGCCCCTTTAACCTCCTGGTTCGCACAGGTTGCCAATTTTGCAGAGGATGAAATGGAAGAGGGAGAACCAATGAGAGAGTAGCTGTTAGGAATTTGGACGGACACATTTCACTGTAATTTCCCAGCAGGAAGAAAAATTATCCAAAGTCTCAGCCACCCACCGGGAACCAGTGTATGCCCTGAACCAAAATTTTGGACTTGCGTTCAGCTCACAAAAAACGAGTTGAAAAATGGAGCTCAGGGGCACAGCAATTCACAAACTGGCAGAGTAATAAAGGACAAGTATCGTCAAAAAATCTGTTGAGGCAAGGCAATGAGGTGGACTTGAAAGCGAGGCAGAATAGCAGGAAACAGATTTCAAGAGGTACCTTGGAATCGCCTTGAAAGCACAGGAAGAGGGGCACAACTTCAACAATGATGCACTTGGCCAAAAAGGGCGTATTCGTTTTCTCCTGAATATATTCAGGAGAAAACGCATACGCCCTTTTTGGCCAAGCAAGCAAGCAGGCAATGCAAATCTGCACTACAAATAAGTTTCAGTTCCCACCGGTCAAAAGGGACATCCACAAAATGTGTAAAAACCAGAAAGGCAAGACAGGTCCTGGAGAACAGGGAGCTTTTTTAGGCTAATGGGTGGCATGTATATTGCTAACTGCCTCTCTGGAGGAGTGCATTGTGTTCCCTAAAACAAATAAACAACAGAGCTACAGAGCAATGGGGTGTTCCAGTCTAGGGAATATATCTTTGGAAAACTGAAAATCAATAAGACACAGGCATGCCAAAATTTAAGGCTGCACTGCTTACAAGAACCTCATCGTGGGTACACCTTATATATCCCAGGAAAGACAAAAATATTTCAAGAAACTGTGGTACTTACGTACAATGTAATATCCGTTAGCCATGAAATCAATGTCATAAGGCAAGTAGCAGCAAAATGAGTGGATTCACGTACGATGATTCTAAGTGAAATAAGTCACACTGAAAAAGAAACTTATCATAAGATATCACTTATGAAAATCCTGTAAACATGGCTACACATGAACTGGGTTAGGAAAGATAACAGAATAACAAATCTTATCATAAGATATCACTCATAGTGTGAATGTAAACATGAACTGAATTTCAAACACAATAGAGTCATACATTTAGAAAACAATCTTCTGCCTGCTTAAGGGGAAAGGCGAGGTGGGGTGATGAATAAAACCACAGTTTTAAATTAGCACAGATACTGTTACATAAACCAAGTATGTAATAGACAACACCTACTGCCGGAACAATGAACTGGACTTAACGCCCGCTATTCATTGCAGAGGAATATATCTGACTCTAGAATTTTAAAACATATGTATTCTCATGTCTCCATAAAGGTATCATATGTGTGTATAATGGCATGAACACAGCACTGAAATTCAGCTAAACGCCCTTATAAAATTAAGTTTCAAAAGCAAAATGCAAAAACAGCGAAACAGAGAGAAAGCCTTAAAAATTACGTTCAGGGCCTGTGATCCCACCTGGATTGACCACCTTTACACCCACAACTGGATGAGACATAAGACTGGACACTTGGGGCTGACAAGTTTGCTGAGGTTGTGTGAGCAAAAGAACACCACTTAGAGCAATACTGTGTGCTACCCATTCTAGTGGTGCCAACTCTCCAGGTTTAAGGGAATCTTCCTACAGTTAAAACATGCATGGGACACCCAGTGGATGGTACACTGTGCGATTGGGAAAGTTTTCTAAAAGGTACCTCATTTTTCCTTTCGTCGTGCTCGGCTTCACCATTCCATCTGCATTACTAAAAATCTCCTCACTTGGAATGTCAGCGCCTTTACCCTCCTGTATGCACAGTTTGCAAATTGTGCAGAGGATGAAAAGGAAGAGGGGAAACAAATGAGAGATTAGCTGTAGGTGTTTGGATGGGCACATGTCACTCTAGTTTCCCATCAGGAAGAAGAATTAACCAAAGGCTCAGCCTGAAGCCCTGGAACCAGACTAGGCCCTAAAGCCATCCTGCGGTATTGCAGCCAGCTCACAAATAGGCGAGTTGAAAAATGGAGCTCAGGGACACAGCAATTCACAAACTTGCAGAGTTTTAAAGGACAACTATCATCCAGAAATATATTGAGGTAAGGCAGTGAAGAGGATTTGAATGCAAGGCAGAATTGAAGGAAACAGATTTCAAGAGGTACACTGGAGTCATCTTTAAAGCACATGAAAAGCGACAGAACTTCAACAATGTTGCCCTTGACCGAAAAGGGATTATGTGTATTTTCTTGAATATAATTGGGAAAAAATGCATACGCCCTTTTTGGCCAAGCAAGCCATCAGGCATTGAAAATCCACACCACATAGAAGTGTCCCTTACCTCCAGTCAAAAGGGCCATCCACAAACAGTATAAAAACCACAAATGCAGGACAGGCCATGGAGAAAAGGGAGCCTGGTTACACCGATGGAGAGGATGTAAATTGCCAACAGCCTCTCTGGAGAACTGTATGTTGTTTTCTAAAACAGAGCTACAGAGCATAGCACACTTCCACTCATGGGCGTGTATTTTGGGAAAACTAAAAATCCACAACACACAGCCAGCCCAAAGTTTAGGGCTGCTCTGTTTACAAGAACCTCGACTTTGGTACACTTTAAATATCCCAGGAAAGGAAAAAAATTGATATAGATGTTGTGGTACTTATATACAATGGAATGTCACTCAGACATAAAATCAATGTCATAAGGCCAATAGCAGCATAATGAGTGGCTTTAGGTACGATGATGCTAAGTGAAATGAGCCTCAAAGAAAAAGAAACTTATTGTAATATATCACTTATAGAGGGAATGTAAACATGGCTACACATGAACTGAATTACAAAAGAGAACAGAGTTACACATTTAGAAAACACACTTATGCCTCCTTAAGGGGAAAGGTGACGTGGGGTGATGTGTAAAAGCAGAGTTTGAAATTAGCACAGATACCATTCCATATACCAAATATGTAATAGACAAGACCTACTCCTTTCTCAATGAACTGGACACAAAACACCCTATTCACTGAAGAGGAATATATCTGACTGGTAATAATCTTGAAACCTATGTATTTATAAGTCTCCATAATGGAATCAAGTGTATGTAGATTGGCATAAACACAGATCAATGGAACAGGACAGAAAGCCCAGAGATAAACCTACATACCTATGGCTATCTCATCTATGACAAAGGAGCTAAGGATATACAATGGAGAAAAGACAGTCTCTTCAGTAATTGGTGCTGGGAAAACTGGACCCCTACACATAAAAGAATGAAATTAGAACACTCCATAACACCATACACAAAAATAAACTCTAAATGGATTAGAGATCTAAATAGAAGACCAGACACTATAAAACACTTAGAGGAAACCATAGGCAGAACACTCTATGACATAAATCACAGCAAGATCCTTTTTGACTCACCTCCTAGAGAAATGGAAATAAAAACAGAAATCAACAAATGGGACCTAATGAAACTTAAAAGCTTTTACACAGTATAGGAAAACATAAACAAGATGCAGAAACAACCCTCAGAATGGGAGAAAATATTTTCAAATGAAGCAATTGACAAAGGATTAATCTCCAAACTTTACAAGCACCACATGTAGCTCAATATCACAAAAACAAACAACCCAATCCAAAAACGGGCAGAAGACTTAAATAGACATTTCTCCAAAGAAGATATACAGATTACCAAGAAACACATGAAAGGATGCTGAACATCACTAATCATTAGAGAAATGCAAATCAAAACTACCGTGAGGTATCACCGCACAGCAGTCAGAGTGGCAATCATCCAAAAAAATCTACAAAACAATAAATGCTGGAGAGGCCTTTATTGGAGAAAAGGGAACACACTTGCACTGTGGGTGGGAATGTAAATTGATATGGGCACTAGGGAGAACACTCCGGAGGTTCCTCTAAATAGCTAACAATAGAGGTACCATACGACACAACAATCCAACTACTGGGCATTTGCCTTGCGAAAACCATAATTCAAAAAGAGTTATGTACAAAAATGTTCATTGCAGCTCTATTTACAATAGCCAGGACATAGAAGCAACCTAAGTGTCCATCGACAGATGAATGGATAAAGAAGATCTGGCACATATATACAATGGAATATTACTCAGCCATAAAAAGAAGCAAAACTGAGTTATTTGTACTGAGGTGGATGGACTTAGAATCTGTCCTACAAAGTGAAGTAAGTCAGAAAGGGAAAAACAAATACTGTATGTTAACAGAGATATACGGAATCTAATGAAGAAAAAAAAAGATTTTGAAGAACCTAGTGGCAGGACAGGATTAAGGACACAGACGTAGAGAAAGGACTTGAGGACACTGGAAGGGGGATGGGTAAGCTGAGACGAAGTGACAGAGTGGCATGGACATAAATACATTACCAAATGTAACACTGATAGCTACTGGAAAGCAGCCACATAGAACAGGGAGATCAGCTCGGTGCTTTGTGACCACATAAAGGGGTGGGATATGGAGTGTGGGAGGGAGATGCAAGAGGGAGGGGATCTGGTGATATTTGTATATGTATAGCTGATTCACTTTGTTATACAGCAGAAACTAACACTCCATTGTAAAACAATTATACTCCAATAAACGTGTAAAAGGAAAAAAAAAAAGAATTCCCAGGGATAAACCTACACACCTATGGTCAACTAATCTATGACAAAGGAGGCAAGACTATACAATGGAGATAAGACAGTCTCTTCAATCATTGGTGCTGGGAAATATGGACAGCTACATGTAAAAGAATGAAATTAGAACACTCCCCAACACCATACATAAAAATATATTCAAAATGGATTAGAGACCTTAATGTAAGACGGGACAGTATAAAACTCTGAGAGGAAAACTTACGAAGGATACTCTGACGTAAATCACAGCAAGATCTTTTTTGATCCACCTCCTGTAGTAATGAAATAAAAAAGAAAACTAAACAGATGGGACCTAATGAAATGTAAAAGCTTTTACAAAGCAAAGGAAACTACAAACAAGACGAAAAGACAACCCTCAGAATGGCAGAAAATATTTGCAAATGAATCAATGGACAAATAATTAATCTCCAATATATATATATAAACAGCTCATGCAGCTCAATATTAATAAAACAAACAACCCAATACAAAAATGGAAGAAGATCTAAATAGACATTTCTTCCAAGAAGACATAGAGATGGCCAGTACGCACATGAAAATCTGCTCAACATCACTAATTATTAGAGAAATGGAAATCGAAACTACAATGAGGTATCACGTCACACCTGTTAGAATGGGCATCATCAGAAAATCTACAAACAACAAATGCTGGAGACGCTGTGGAGAAAAGGAACCTTCTTCCACTATTGTTGGGAATGTAAATTGATATAGTCTCTATGGAGAACAGTATGGAGGTTCCTTAAAAAACTAAAAATAGAATTACCATATAATCCAGCAATCCCACTACTGGGCATATACCCAGAGAAAACCATAAATCAAAAAGACACATTCACCACAATGTTCATTGCAGCACTATTTACAATAGCCAGGTAATGAAAGCAACCTAAGTGCCCACAGACAGATGAATGGATAAAGATGTGGTACATATATACAATGGAATATTACTCAGCCATACATAGGAATGAAATTGGGTCATTTGTAGAGACCTTGATGGATCTAGAGACTGTCATACAGAGTGAAGTAAGTCAGAAAGAGAAAAACAAATATTGTATGTTAATGCATATATGTGGAACCTAGAAAAATGGTACAGATGAACCGGTTTGCAGGGCAGAGATAGAGACACAGATGTAGAGAACAAACATATGGACACCAAGGGGGTAATGCCATGTGAGGGTGGTGGTGGGATGAATTGGGAGACTGGGATTCACATGTGCACACTTATATGTATAAAATAGATATCCAATAAGAACCTGCTGTATAAAAGAAATAAATAAATTTTAAAAAAATTAAAAATAAATAACATTTAATAAAATAAACCAAAAAAAGGTTTTCCCTTCACATAGACGTCTTTATCTTAATGCATTATTTCCATGTTTATATCTCCAAATTAAAAAAAAAGAGGAATAAATAAAATCTACCTTGAACCAAAAATAAAAAAAAAGAAAAAAGAAAAAAACAGAACCCACCAGTTATACAGAGGAAAATCGTATCAGGCCACTTGCTCCAGTGGTAAAAGATTCTTAAGTTGGTCAGAGGTGGGAAATCTTCTCCCATGCAGTCAGCCCCACAAGGAGCAACCTCATTGCAAAGCTGGGGGACTGTGTCGAGGCGTCTGTGAGTCAATGTGAGCTGAGCCCCAGTCCTGCTGCAGCTGAACTCTTCCCACCCTTTCCAGGTAAAACACATGAATATGCACAAGAACTTGCAAGCCTAGAGGAAGGGCTGTGGAGCCACACCAGCGACAGCACGCAGGCCGACTTGGTGCCTGCAGGCCAGCCAGGATGGTCCTGGCCTCAGATGCTCTTCTGGAAGCTTTCCATTTCCCTACCTGTGATACCCCTCCTGCCACGGCCCCCACTGCTTTCTTACTTCCTCACCTCTGCCTGGGGAGACATTCCAGTGGCAGGTATGGGTGACACATCCTCTTCTTTAGCAGGTGGCAGCCTGGCAACTCCTGCAGAAAGTCCAGCAGAGCCCCACTCACAATGGGCCACCCACAAAGCCACGGCCCCTCACTCCCTCCCACCACCCCAGCCCCGACACTGCTGACGGGGCCGAGAATATGGCGTCAGGTACAGCTACAGGGGCTCTTGCTGACTGGAGAGGTGTTTATATTGACCTCAACCAGGCACACGTGGGGAGGGCTGGCAGGCAGCGTCAGGCTGCCCAAATCAGCCAATCCTCACCCCTCAGGGACTCACAGTTGCAGAAAATGAACCTTGCTAAACGGGCCACGCCCAAGGAACAGGTGTGGGCTCTTGAGAGTCAGGATAGACAAGGGGCTGCAGCTGCGGCTTGTTTTCTTCTCATTTTATCTGGTCCATGAGTGGAAAACAACTTCAAGAAGACCCTATACTAATGAGAGGAACCCAGGAGTCAGGGAGAGGAGTGATGGTGGGTGGAGACAGAGGTCTGGTGCCTGGCTGCAGTGGAAGTGTCTGGAAGACCAGGCAGAGAGAGGCTGCACAGAGTGATAGCCAGGGTCACAGACCTGTCAGAGCTGCTGTTTGTTAGTTCAAGTCCTGCTCTGTGGTGTTCTGTGTCAGCTGTGAGCGACAGGTGAGCTGGGGGTTCTCTGCATGGTGGGCTATGTGCACAGTTCCTGTGTTTCCAGCCCTGCTGGGTTACCTGCCCAGGGGAGCTCCGTATCCTGGGAAGGGCCTGACTATGAGAGCCCCATGGGCTGCTGGGTAGCTGCACAGGTGAGCTCCATACCCTGGGAGGGACTTGACCACGAGAGCCCCGTGGGCTGTGGGGTGGGGGTGCAGCCCAGGTGAGCTCCATATCCTGGGATTGGCCTGACCACGAGAGCCCCATGGGCTGCTGGAAACCTGGTAAAGGATATCAGGACAGTCAGTGAAGCCACCGAGGATATACATCCAGTAGCTCCTATTTCCTACACCCTGCTGGTCATTCTACCATCCACCAGGCCATGGCATTCTGTATTAGACTTCAATGATGCCTTCTTCTGTATTCCATTCATCTCAGAGTCACAAGAATTTTTGGCTTGTG
The DNA here is from genome assembly GCF_025265405.1 of Mesoplodon densirostris. Taxonomy (NCBI): domain Eukaryota; kingdom Metazoa; phylum Chordata; class Mammalia; order Artiodactyla; family Ziphiidae; genus Mesoplodon; species Mesoplodon densirostris. The sequence goes on along the minus strand of NW_026778232.1, from coordinate 279,143 downwards.
AGTGGCAGGACACAACATGCAACCAAAGCAATAATGCTGGGCCGTCCTGCCCCAATGGTTCAAAAATCCCCACACCATCATTGGGGAAATGTCCTCTAAAGACCTAAAAGTTCTACCTCTGTGAAAGGGAACCCTCCTTCAATATGCAGCGGACATTCTGATCGCCAGGCCTACTAAAGACGCCTCTGAACTACCTAGCCAAGAAAGGATAGAAGGTGTCCAAGAAAAAGGCTCAAATATCCCAGGCTAAGGTGACATGCCTGAGCTTCATTCTCACAGATATTCGGAGAAACGCATCCCAGGATAGGGAAGAAGCCATTTGCAGCCTTACCTCTTCTAAACCTAGAGGACAGCTTAGGGGTTCCTGGGGAGGCCAAGGTTTTCTGCATCTGGATCCCTAACTACAGTCTAATAGCTGGGCCTCTACATGAAACACTGACATGAAAAGATGATGATCCTTTTGAATAGAATCCAGAAGCAGCCTCTCAAGAATGGAAAGAGCAGTCAATTCAGACCCTTGCCCAGGAACTCCCTAATTTAGCTAAACCCTTTGACCTTTACATACCCGGTCAAAGGTTAATTGCCCTTGGGGCCTTAGTGCAAAAACTGGGACCACTTGAAATGGAGCAACACAAGAATGCCCTTCAGGTATGATAAACTATGGTCACCAAGGGCTTTGCCCACCGACTCATCAGGCCAGGATACTGGGGTATCTAAAAAGATGGAAATCAGCAGCCCACAAGGCCAGCTCCCTCCTAAGGGAAAAGGACCCCACGTGGTGATCCTAACCACGCATCATGCCCTGAAGTTGCAGGGGTCACTCTGTGGACACACTGACCTCGAGTGAGGAAGCCCTCCAATGCCAACCTCCAGAGAGACAAACGGGGGCAACGGGCCACCAAGATGACTCGTGTGACCATCACTTGACCTGGAGTTTCTCTCAGAAAACAACAAGACTGTGCCCCGAAAGAGCAGACTACTGCTTGCAGGACTTACTGCACCCAGAGGGGAGCTAATAAGCTTGGCGGGGGAAATGTATATCATGCTTTCACCATAGAAAACCCTACAGACACCACGGTGATGGTGGCCAATATGACCGGCTGGACTGCTGGCTACTTCTAAAGGCCGTTGACTCAGTGGACCTCATGGCCCTGGATCACCACTGGCCCTGGACTGTCTGGGAGTTGTGCAGGCAGGGCTCTCACACATGGTGCTGTTTGTACATTAATTCAGGGACCTAATTAAAGAAAGCACAGACTACTGGTCAGAGCATCTAGGCTGGCAAAATCCGTCAGCCTAAGGTCGCCGAACAAATGTGGGGTGGGGTGAAACCTGCCACCGCAGCATCTCTGCGCATCTCTTTCCCGGACCTTAAAGGTCATTAGAATCTATAACACTTCCAATGCTGGTGCTCAGGCGGACGAGAAGTGAGGCAGGAGGCCTTGGGACAATCAACCTCACCTGGAGGCTGGTGGGGAGACATTTTGCCCCTCCCCCCATGTATCAGGGCTCCCACCACAGCATGAAGCAGTTACAAAAGAGGGGTCTGCACCCTCAACACCCCAAGGATGAGGAATGGAACAAAAAGCAGAGGAGGTGTTCATCTCCGGCAACGTTCATTAAAAATTCCTGGGAGATAAAAAGAGAATCTGGGCAATAAAATAAAGTCTAACCTGTTTTTCCTTTGTGCTTTGTCTAATTTCACGTGTTCCTAGGGTTCCGCATGCAGAGGTCCCACACCCGTCACTTCAGACCCGATTTCCTAGTGCAGAATGGCTGGGTCGACACCTCAGCTAGCGGGGTCCCATGCAAACTCTGCGGCATAGAGCCCGAGCTGCAGCCAACCCAGCCCTCGAGAGCTCCATCCCCTCCCTCCCACTGACGCTGCCGGGATCCCTACACAGCAGCCCAGCCCACAGCCCGTGGGGCAGTGCACGTTCTCACCTCTCCATTCTGTTTTCAAAATAATGTTTCCTTTGCTTCTGAACCAAACTCAGTCTTGATCTGTTGGCTCCAATGACACTGGGCACGGGGACTCCTGTTGGGGTCCACTCTGGAGGATCAGTAACAGAAATTGAGAACATTGTAACTTCAATGAACAGGTGTGTGAGCCAAACTGTAGTTAACATAGAGCAGTGTATAATGCTCGGGTAAAATAAGATGTTTTTAAGACTTACATTTGATATTTCCATCACTTTCCTATAAGCAAGTTCAGTGAAGACGTCTGTCTTATTTGTCAGGTCAACATTAGATAAATGAAGTGATTTATTTCCATGGATGTAGATCGAATACTCTTGGCTGAAGCTTCAATCTTGTTTTGAATGCTTTTCCATTGAAAAGGATACCTCTCTTTCAGCTCCCCCATTTCTGAGAAGTATAAAATCTTATAATTTATTATTACCAAAGGGGAAAGGTAGGAGAAGGGATAAATTAACAGTTTGGGATTAACACATACACACTGCTATGTATAAAATAGATCATCAACAAGGAACTACTGTATAGCCCAGGGAACTACACTGAATATTTTGCAATAACCTATAAGGGGAAATAATCTGAAAAAGAATCGATATTTTTATTGACATCATCTATCAATGACAGATAAAATGTAACCTAAGCAAGGCCGATGGTGAGCGCTTCTGACCCTGAAGATTTCAATCATCTAAAGTTTGGGCTCTGCCTATTTCCCAAGGATCTTAATGGACATACGTGTAGCCGTAGCTTAAAAATTCCCCAGTTTGGGGTTCGGGGAGGCACTGATTTGGAAAAATCCCTGGTGTTCTCCTTACATGCACATGACCCTTCCTACAGCTAAAACATGCCTGTCACACCTAGAGGATGGTACACCATTTGATCGGAAAGAGTTTGGAAAAGGCACCTCATCTCCTCATCGCCTGGTGCTCGGGTTCACCCCGCCAGCATCTTTCCTAACAATCTCCTCACTTGGGGATATCAACACCGTCAACATCCTGTTGCACAGAGTTTGGAATTTGTCCAGAGCATGAAGCGGAAGGATGAGAAAAATTTAGAGACCAGTCTTAGGTGTGCGGACAGGCACATGTCACTCTAATTTCCAATCCGGAAGAAAAATTCATCAAAGGCTAGAATTGCCCACGGAAACAGAATAGGGCTAGAGGAAATCCCGCTGTTTTGTGTCCTGTTTCCAAAAACACAAGTTGAAAAATGGAACTCAGGGGCACTAAAATTCATGAAACTGCAGAGTTGAAAATATCTATCGTCGAAAAATGTCTTGAGGTAAGCCACAGAAAAAGACTTGTAAGCAAGGGAGAGTGGCAGGAAACATATTTGAAGAGGTAGAAAGGACTCCCCATTAAAGCACAAGAAAAGGGGCTGAACGTCGCCAATGATGCAGTTGGCCAAAAAGGGCGTATGCATTTTTTCTGAATATATTCAAGTAAAGGCCATACACACTTTTTATCCAACCAAACAGGTGGACACTGGAAATCAATACTACAAAATATATCACTTCACATCAGTCAGAAGGGCCATCCACATAAAGTGTAAACACCAGAAATGCAGGACAGGGAGAGGAGAAAAGGGAGCCCTGTGAGGCTGATAGTGGAAATGTAATTTGCCAATGGCCACTCTGGAGAAGTGTATTGTGTTTGCTAAAACATCTAAAAAATGATCTACAGAGCATAGGGCACTTGCACTCATGCGCATATACCTTGGGAAAAACAAAAATCAAAAGAAAACAGGCACCCCAACGTTTACCACCTCTCTGTTAAAAAGGGCCTCCACTTGGATATAACCTAAATGTCCCTGGAAGGATAAAATGGATAAAAGAGATGGGGTACTTATGTAGAGTGGAATATTACTCATCCAGAAATCAATGAAATAAGGCCAGTTGGAACAACTCTGGAGGAGTTACCTACGATCATTCTAAGTGACATATGTCAGAAAGAAAAAGACACATATCATAAGATGTCACTTAAAGGTGGAATCAAAAATGGCTACACATGAAATAAATTACAAAACAGAAACATACTCAAATATGTAGAAAATAGACATAAGGCTGCTAAATGGGAAAGGTGGGGAATGGTGAGGTATTATCGAGGAGGTTGAAATTAGCAAAGATACCATTCCAAGTACCACATTGAATAACTGACAAGGCCTACACGGTACCTCAAAGAACTGCACTCAGCCCACTCAAGTCACTGGAAAATAATACATAAGACTGGTAAGCATCTGAAAAAGAATTTATTGTTGTCTCACAGTACATGAATCAAGTGGATGTACAGCAGCAAAACACAGAGCTTTGAAAATCAGCTGTAACCAATATAAAAATAAATTTAAAAATATTTATAAAAACAGTGAGACAGACAAAAATTCTTACAACTTTTGTTGAAGGGCTACGATGTAATATGGATTGAACACATGTAGACCCACAGCAGGATGATATATAAGGCTGGAAGCTATGCACGCTAAGAGATGTTAGAGAGGCTGGGTGAGGAAATGCAGACCTTTTAAAGTAATACTGCCTGGTACCCATTCCATGGGTCCCAAATCTGCAGGTTCAAGGGAATCTTCTGACAGTGAATACATGCCTGGGAAACCGAGATGAATGTACACCGTGTGCTCAGGAAAGGTGTCTAAAATGCACCTCATTTTTGATCTCCTGGTGCTGGGGTTCGCCATTCCAGCTACATTACTAACAATCTCCCCACTTGGAGAATCAGCACCTTTAACCTCCTGTTTTACACAGTTTTCAATTTGTGCAGAGGATAAATGGGAAGAGGGGGAACCAATGAGAGATTAGCTGTAGGAGTTTTGACAGGCATATGTCACTCTAATTTCCCATTAGGAAGAAGAATTAACCAAAGGCTCAGCCTGCCTCCCCAGAACCAGAATAGGGCCGGAAGCAATCCAATGGTTTGGCGGCCAGCTCACAAAAAAAGCGAGTTGCAAAATGTAGCTCAGGAGCAGACAATTCAAAGACCTGCAAAGATATAAATGATAACCAACGTCCAAAAATATATTCAGGTAAGGCAACGAAGAGGATCTGAATGAGAGGCAGAATTGCAGGAAACAGATTTCAAAAGGTAGATTCTACTCACATTTAAAGCATATGAAAAGCAGCAGAATTTCTAAAATGATGCAGTTGGGCAAAAGGGTGTATGCGTTTTTTTCGTGAATATCTTCAGGAAAAAAACACATACAGAGATTTTGGCCAACCAAACAAGAGGGAAATGCAAATCCACACAACAAAGAAGTCTCAATTTCCACTGCTCAGAAAGGCCATCCAAAAAATGTGTGCAAACCAGAAATGCAGGAGAGGCCATGGAAAACAGGGAGCCTAGTCACGCTGATGGGTGGGGTATAAATATCCAAGAGCCATTCTGAAGAAGTGTATGCTGTTTCCTAAAACATCTAAAATACAAAGCCCCCGAGCAAAGGGGACTTCAACTCATGGGTATATAACTTGGGAAGATTAAATATCAATAAGACACAGGCACCCCAAAATTTAGGGCTGCTCTGCATACAAGGACCTCAACTTTGGTACACCTAAAATATGCCAGGAAAAAGAGAAATGCATAAAGAACTTGTGGTAATTTTGCACAATGGAATATCACTCAGACATGAAATCAATGTATATAAGGCCAGTAGCAGCATAAGGAGTGGATTTAGGTATGATGAATCTAAGGGAAATTAGTCACACAGAAAAATAATCTTATCATAAGATATCACTTATGAAGATCCTGTAAACATGGCTACACATGAACTGAGTTAGGAAAGAGAACAGAGTCTCTCATTTAGTAAAAACTCTTATGACTGCTTAAGGGGGAAGGAGAGGTGGGGTGATGCATAAAACCAGAGTTTGATATAAGTACAAATAACGTTCCAGAAACCAACTATGGAACAGACAAGACCTACAACTTCCTCAGTGAAAGGGACTCAAAACCCCATATTTACCGCAGAGGAATATATCTCACTAGTAAGAATCTTAAAACCTATGTATTGATATGTCTGCGTAAGGGAATCAAGTGTGTCTAGACTGGCAAAAACATGGCAGCGAGAATCAGCTCAAACCCACTATAAAAAGGAATTTCAAAAACAAAACAAAAAAACAGGGAAATTCTTTACAAATCCTTCAGGGTCTCTGATGAAACGTGGAATGACCCTATCGACAATGACAGCTGGATGTGGCATAAGGCTGGACACTTGGGACTGAGAGGATTGGTGAGATTGGGTGAGCAAATGCAGACCCTTTCAAGCAATAAGGCATGGCACCCATTCCTTGGGTCCCAACTCTCCAGGTTGAAGGGAATATTACAACAGCTATAACATGTACGAAAAACCTAGAGAATGGACACAGGGTGAATAGGAAAGGTTTCTAAACCTCAATGAATAGTCCCTCACCTGGTGCTCCGTTTTGAATTTCCAACTGCTTTACTATCAATCCCACAACTTGGAGAGACAGCCCCTTAACCTCCTGGTTCAAACAGGTTGCCAATTTGGCAGAGGATGAAAGGGAAGAGGGAGTACCAATGAGAGAGTAGCTCTTAGGCATTTGGACTAGCACATGTCACTCTAATATCCTGGCAGGAAGAAGAATTTACCAAAATCTCAGCCACCCACTGGGAACCAGTATAGGTCCTGAACCAAAATTTTGGACTTGCGTTCAGCTCACAAAAAACGAGTGGAAAAATGGAGCTCAGGGGCACAGCAATTCACAAACTGGCAGAGTAATAAAGGACAACTATCGTCCAAAAATCTGTTTAGGGAAGGCAACGAGGCGGACTTGAAAGCGAGGCTGAATAGCAGGAAACAGATTTCAAGAGGTACGTTGCAATCACATTGAAAGCACAGGAAGAAGGGCACAACTTTGACACTGATGCACTTGGCCAAAATGGCCGTATGTGTATTCTCCTGAATATATTCAGGAGAAAACGCATACACCCTTTTTGGCCAAGCAAGCAAGCGGGCAATGCAAATCTGCACTACAAAGAAGTATCAGTTCCCACTGGTCAAAAGGGACATCCACAAAATGTGTAAAAACCAGAAAGGCAAGACAGGCCCTGGAGAACAGGGAGCCTTGTTATGCTGATGGGCAGGATGTAAATTGCCAACTGCCTCACTGGAGGAGTGCATTGTGTTCCCTAAAACAAGTAAACAACAGAGCTACAGAGCCAAGGGCGCCTCCAGTCTAGGGAATATACCTTGGGAAAACTGAAAATCAATAAGACAGAGCCACGCCAAAATTTAGGGCTGAATTGCTTACAAGAACCTAAACTTGGGTACACCTTAAATATCCCAGGAAATATAAAAATGGTTCAAAAAATTGTGGTACTTACATACGATGGAATATCCCTCAGCCATGAAATGAATGTCATAAGACCAGTAGCAGCAAAATGAGTGGATGCAGGTACGATGATTCTAAGTCAAATAAGTCACGCAGAAAAAGAAACTTATCATAAGATATCACTTATGAAGATCCTGTAAACATGGCTACACATGAACTGAGTTAGGAAAGAGAACAGAGTCTCACATTTAGAAAACACTCTTATGCCTGCATAAAGGGGAAGGAGAGGTGGGGTGATGCATAAAACCAGAGTTTGATATAAGCACAGGGATCGTTCCAAAAACCAACTTTGGAATAGACAAGACCGACACCTTCCTCAGTGAAAGAGACTCAAAACCCCATATTTCCCACAGAGGAATATATCTGACTAGTAAGAATCTTAAAACCTATGTATTGATATGTCTCCATAAGGGAATCAAGTGTGTCTAGAGTGGCATAAACATGGCAGCGAGAATCAGCTCAAACCCACTATAAAAAGGAATTTCAAAAGCAAAACCAAAAAACAGGGAAATTCTTTACAATTCCTTCAGGGTGTCTGAGGAAACCTGGAAAGACCCTATCTACAATGACAGCTGGATGTGGCATAAGGCTGGACACTTGGGACTGAGAGGATTGGTGAGATTGGGTGAGCAAATGCAGACCCTTTCAAGCAATAATGCATGGCCCCCATTCCATGGGTCCCAACTCTCCAGGTTCAAGGGAATATTACTACAGCTATAACATGTACAGGAAACCTAGAGAATGGACACACTGTGAATACGAAAGGTTTCTAAAACTCAACGAATAGTCCCTCTCCTGGTGCTCCAGTTTGACTTTCCAACTGCCTTACTATCAATCTCCCAACTTGGAGAGACAGGCCCTTTAACCTCCTGGTTTGCACAGGTTCCCAATTTGGCAGAGGATGGAAGGGACGAGGGAGAACCCATGAGAGAGTAGCTGTTAGGCATTTGGACGGGCACATGTCACTCTAATTTCCCGGCAGGAAGAAGAATTAACCAAAGTCTCAGCCACCCACCGGGAACCAGTATAGGACAGGATCCAAAATTTTGGACTTGCGTTCAGCTCACAAAAAACGAGTTGAGAAATGGAGCTCAGGGGCACAGCAATTCACAAACTGGCAGAGTGATAAAGGACAACTATCGTCCAAAAATCTGTTGAGGGAAGTCAACGAGGCGGACTTGAAAGCGAGGCAAAATAGCAGGAAACATATTTCAAGAGGTACGTTGGAATCGCCTGTAAAGCACAGGAAGAGGGGCACAACTTGGACAATGGTGCACTTGGCCAAAAAGGGCGTATGCGTTTTCTCCTGAATATATTCAGGAGAAAACGCATACGCCCTTTTTGGCCAAGCAAGCAAGCGGGCAATGCAAATCTGCACTACAAAGAAGTATCACTTCCCACCGGTCAAAAGGGACATCCACAAAATGTGTAAAAACCAGAAAGGCAAGACAGGCCCTGGAGAACTGGGAGCCTTGTTATGCTGATGGGCGGGATGTAAACTGCCAACTGCCTCACTGGAGGAGTGCATTGTGTTCCCTAAAACAAGTAAACAACAGAGCTACAGAGCCAAGGCCACTTCCAGGCTAGGGAATATACCTTGGGAAAACTGAAAATCAATAAGAAAGAGCCACCTCCAAATTTAGGGCTGCACTGGCTACAAGAACCTCAACTTGGGTACACCTTAAATATCCCAGGAAATATAAAAATGGTTCAAAACATTGTGGTACTTACGTACGATGGAATATCCCTCAGCCATGAAATCAATGTCATAAGACCAGTAGCAGCAAAGTGAGTGGATTCAGGTACGATGATTCTAAGTGAAATAAGTCACACAGAAAAAGAAACTTATCATAAGATATCACTTATGAAGATCCTGTAAACATGGCTACACGTGAACTGAGTTAGGAAAGAGAACAGAGTCTCACATTTAGAAAACACTCTTATGCCTGCATAAAGGGGAAGGAGAGGTGGGGTGATGCATAAAACCAGAGTTTGATATAAGCACAGGGACCGTTTCAAAAACCAACTTTGGAATTGACAAAACCGACACCTTCCTCAGTGAAAGAGACTCAAAACCCCATATTTCCCACAGAGGAATATATCTGACTAGTAAGAATCTTAAAACCTATGTATTGATATGTCTCCATAAGGGAATCAAGTGTGTCTAGAGTGGCATAAACATGGCAGCGAGAATCAGCTCAAACCCACTATAAAAAGGAATTTCAAAAGCAAAACCAAAAAACAGGGAAATTCTTTACAATTCCTTCAGGGTGTCTGAGGAAACCTGGAAAGACCCTATCTACAATGACAGCTGGATGTGGCATAAGGCTGGACACTTGGGACTGAGAGGATTGGTGAGATTGGGTGAGCAAATGCAGACCCTTTCAAGCAATAATGCATGGCCCCCATTCCATGGGTCCCAACTCTCCAGGTTCAAGGGAATATTACTACAGCTATAACATGTACAGGAAACCTAGAGAATGGACACACTGTGAATACGAAAGGTTTCTAAAACTCAACGAATAGTCCCTCTCCTGGTGCTCCAGTTTGACTTTCCAACTGCCTTACTATCAATCTCCCAACTTGGAGAGACAGGCCCTTTAACCTCCTGGTTTGCACAGGTTCCCAATTTGGCAGAGGATGGAAGGGACGAGGGAGAACCCATGAGAGAGTAGCTGTTAGGCATTTGGACGGGCACATGTCACTCTAATTTCCCGGCAGGAAGAAGAATTAACCAAAGTCTCAGCCACCCACTGGGAACCAGAATAGGACATGATCCAAAATTTTGGACTTGCGTTCAGCTCACAAAAAACGAGTTGAGAAATGGAGCTCAGGGGCACAGCAATTCACAAACTGGCAGAGTGATAAAGGACAACTATCGTCCAAAAATCTGTTGAGGGAAGTCAACGAGGCGGACTTGAAAGCGAGGCAAAATAGCAGGAAACAGATTTCAAGAGGTACGTTGGAATCGCCTGTAAAGCACAGGAAGAGGGGCACAACTTGGACAATGGTGCACTTGGCCAAAAAGGGCGTATGCGTTTTCTCCTGAATATATTCAGGAGAAAACGCATACGCCCTTTTTGGCCAAGCAAGCAAGCGGGCAATGCAAATCTGCACTACAAAGAAGTATCACTTCCCACCGGTCAAAAGGGACATCCACAAAATGTGTAAAAACCAGAAAGGCAAGACAGGCCCTGGAGAACAGGGAGCCTTGTTATGCTGATGGGCGGGATGTAAATTGCCAACTGCCTCACTGGAGGAGTGCATTGTGTTCCCTAAAACAAGTAAACAACAGAGCTACAGAGCCAAGGCCACTTCCAGTCTAGGGAATATACCTGGGGAAAACTGAAAATCAATAAGAAAGAGCCACCTCCAAATTTAGGGCTGCACTGGCTACAAGAACCTCAACTTTGGTACACCTTAAGTATCCCAGGAAATATAAAAATGGTTCAAAACATTGTGGTACTTACGTACGATGGAATATCCCTCAGCCATGAAATCAATGTCATAAGACCAGTAGCAGCAAAGTGAGTGGATTCAGGTACGATGATTCTAAGTGAAATAAGTCACACAGAAAAAGAAACTTATCATAATATATCACTTATGAAGATCCTGTAAACATGGCTACACGTGAACTGAGTTAGGAAAGAGAACAGAGTCTCACATTTAGAAAACACTCTTATGCCTGCATAAAGGGTAAGGAGAGGTGGGGTGATGCATAAAACCAGAGTTTGATATAAGCACAGGGACCGTTTCAAAAACCAACTTTGGAATTGACAAGACCGACACCTTCCTCAGTGAAAGAGACTCAAAACCCCATATTTCCCACAGAGGAATATATCTGACTAGTAAGAATCTTAAAACCTATGTATTGATATGTCTCCATAAGGGAATCAAGTGTGTCTAGAGTGGCATAAACATGGCAGCGAGAATCAGCTCAAACCCACTATAAAAAGGAATTTCAAAAGCAAAACCAAAAAACAGGGAAATTCTTTACAATTCCTTCAGGGTGTCTGAGGAAACCTGGAAAGACCCTATCTACAATGACAGCTGGATGTGGCATAAGGCTGGACACTTGGGACTGAGAGGATTGGTGAGATTGGGTGAGCAAATGCAGACCCTTTCAAGCAATAATGCATGGCCCCCATTCCATGGGTCCCAACTCTCCAGGTTCAAGGGAATATTACTACAGCTATAACATGTACAGGAAACCTAGAGAATGGACACACTGTGAATACGAAAGGTTTCTAAAACTCAACGAATAGTCCCTCTCCTGGTGCTCCAGTTTGACATTCCAACTGCCTTACTATCAATCTCCCAACTTGGAGAGACAGGCCCTTTAACCTCCTGGTTTGCACAGGTTCCCAATTTGGCAGAGGATGGAAGGGACGAGGGAGAACCCATGAGAGAGTAGCTGTTAGGCATTTGGACGGGCACATGTCACTCTAATTTCCCGGCAGGAAGAAGAATTAACCAAAGTCTCAGCCACCCACCGGGAACCAGTATAGGACAGGATCCAAAATTTTGGACTTGCGTTCAGCTCCCAAAAAACGAGCTGAGAAATGGAGCTCAGGGGCACAGCAATTCACAAACTGGCAGAGTGATAAAGGACAACTATCGTCCAAAAATCTGTTGAGGGAAGTCAACGAGGCGGACTTGAAAGTGAGGCAAAATAGCAGGAAACAGATTTCAAGAGGTACGTTGGAATCGCCTGTAAAGCACAGGAAGAGGGGCACAACTTGGACAATGGTGCACTTGGCCAAAAAGGGCGTATGCGTTTTCTCCTGAATATATTCAGGAGAAAACGCATACGCCCTTTTTGGCCAAGCAAGCAAGCGGGCAATGCAAATCTGCACTACAAAGAAGTATCACTTCCCACCGGTCAAAAGGGACATCCACAAAATGTGTAAAAACCAGAAAGGCAAGACAGGCCCTGGAGAACAGGGAGCCTTGTTATGCTGATGGGCGGGATGTAAATTGCCAACTGCCTCACTGGAGGAGTGCATTGTGTTCCCTAAAACAAGTAAACAACAGAGCTACAGAGCCAAGGCCACTTCCAGTCTAGGGAATATACCTGGGGAAAACTGAAAATCAATAAGAAAGAGCCACCTCCAAATTTAGGGCTGCACTGGCTACAAGAACCTCAACTTGGGTACACCTTCAATATCCCAGGAAATATAAAAATGGTTCAAAACATTGTGGTACTTACGTACGATTGAATATCCCTCAGCCATGAAATCAATGTCATAAGACCAGTAGCAGCAAAGTGAGTGGATTCAGGTACGATGATTCTAAGTGAAATAAGTCACACAGAAAAAGAAACTTATCATAAGATATCACTTATGAAGATCCTGTAAACATGGCTACACGTGAACTGAGTTAGGAAAGAGAACAGAGTCTCACATTTAGAAAACACTCTTATGCCTGCATAAAGGGGAAGGAGAGGTGGGGTGATGCATAAAACCAGAGTTTGATATAAGCACAGGGACCGTTCCAAAAACCAACTTTGGAATAGAGAAGACCTAAACCTTCCTCAGTGAAAGAGACTCAAAACCCCATATTTCCCGCAGAGGAATATATCTGACTAGTAAGAATCTTAAAACCTATGTATTGATATGACTCCATAAGGGAATCAAGTGTGTCTAGAGTGGCATAAACATGGCAGCGAGAATCAGCTCAAACCCACTATAAAAAGGAATTTCAAAAGCAAAACCAAAAAACAGGGAAATTCTTTACAATTCCTTCAGGGTGTCTGAGGAAACCTGGAAAGACCCTATCTACAATGACAGCTGGATGTGGCATAAGGCTGGACACTTGGGACTGAGAGGATTGGTGAGATTGGGTGAGCAAATGCAGACCCTTTCAAGCAATAATGCATGGCCCCCATTCCATGGGTCCCAACTCTCCAGGTTCAAGGGAATATTACTACAGCTATAACATGTACAGGAAACCTAGAGAATGGACACACTGTGAATACGAAAGGTTTCTAAAACTCAACGAATAGTCCCTCTCCTGGTGCTCCAGTTTGACTTTCCAACTGCCTTACTATCAATCTCCCAACTTGGAGAGACAGGCCCTTTAACCTCCTGGTTTGCACAGGTTCCCAATTTGGCAGAGGATGGAAGGGACGAGGGAGAACCCATGAGAGAGTAGCTGTTAGGCATTTGGACGGGCACATGTCACTCTAATTTCCCGGCAGGAAGAAGAATTAACCAAAGTCTCAGCCACCCACCGGGAACCAGTATAGGACAGGATCCAAAATTTTGGACTTGCGTTCAGCTCACAAAAAACGAGTTGAGAAATGGAGCTCAGGGGCACAGCAATTCACAAACTGGCAGAGTGATAAAGGACAACTATCGTCCAAAAATCTGTTGAGGGAAGTCAACGAGGCGGACTTGAAAGTGAGGCAAAATAGCAGGAAACAGATTTCAAGAGGTACGTTGGAATCGCCTGTAAAGCACAGGAAGAGGGGCACAACTTGGACAATGGTGCACTTGGCCAAAAAGGGTGTATGCGTTTTCTCCTGAATATATTCAGGAGAAAACGCATACACCCTTTTTGGCCAAGCAAGCAAGCGGGCAATGCAAATCTGCACTACAAAGAAGTATCACTTCCCACCGGTCAAAAGGGACATCCACAAAATGTGTAAAAACCAGAAAGGCAAGACAGGCCCTGGAGAACAGGGAGCCTTGTTATGCTGATGGGCGGGATGTAAATTGCCAACTGCCTCACTGGAGGAGTGCATTGTGTTCCCTAAAACAAGTAAACAACAGAGCTACAGAGCCAAGGCCACTTCCAGTCTAGGGAATATACCTGGGGAAAACTGAAAATCAATAAGAAAGAGCCACCTCCAAATTTAGGGCTGCACTGGCTACAAGAACCTCAACTTGGGTACACCTTAAATATCCCAGGAAATATAAAAATGGTTCAAAACATTGTGGTACTTACGTACGATGGAATATCCCTCAGCCATGAAATCAATGTCATAAGACCAGTAGCAGCAAAGTGAGTGGATTCAGGTACGATGATTCTATGTGAAATAAGTCACACAGAAAAAGAAACTTATCATAATATATCACTTAGGAAGATCCTGTAAACATGGCTACACGTGAACTGAGTTAGGAAAGAGAACAGAGTCTCACATTTAGAAAACACTCTTATGCCTGCATAAAGGGGAAGGAGAGGTGGGGTGATGCATAAAACCAGAGTTTGATATAAGCACAGGGACCGTTTCAAAAACCAACTTTGGAATTGACAAGACCGACACCTTCCTCAGTGAAAGAGACTCAAAACCCCATATTTCCCACAGAGGAATATATCTGACTAGTAAGAATCTTAAAACCTATGTATTGATATGTCTCCATAAGGGAATCAAGTGTGTCTAGAGTGGCATAAACATGGCAGCGAGAATCAGCTCAAACCCACTATAAAAAGGAATTTCAAAAGCAAAACCAAAAAACAGGGAAATTCTTTACAATTCCTTCAGGGTGTCTGAGGAAACCTGGAAAGACCCTATCTACAATGACAGCTGGATGTGGCATAAGGCTGGACACTTGGGACTGAGAGGATTGGTGAGATTGGGTGAGCAAATGCAGACCCTTTCAAGCAATAATGCATGGCCCCCATTCCATGGGTCCCAACTCTCCAGGTTCAAGGGAATATTACTACAGCTATAACATGTACAGGAAACCTAGAGAATGGACACACTGTGAATACGAAAGGTTTCTAAAACTCAACGAATAGTCCCTCTCCTGGTGCTCCAGTTTGACTTTCCAACTGCCTTACTATCAATCTCCCAACTTGGAGAGACAGGCCCTTTAACCTCCTGGTTTGCACAGGTTCCCAATTTGGCAGAGGATGGAAGGGACGAGGGAGAACCCATGAGAGAGTAGCTGTTAGGCATTTGGACGGGCACATGTCACTCTAATTTCCCGGCAGGAAGAAGAATTAACCAAAGTCTCAGCCACCCACCGGGAACCAGTATAGGACATGATCCAAAATTTTGGACTTGCGTTCAGCTCACAAAAAAACGAGTTGAGAAATGGAGCTCAGGGGCACAGCAATTCACAAACTGGCAGAGTGATAAAGGACAACTATCGTCCAAAAATCTGTTGAGGGAAGTCAACGAGGCGGACTTGAAAGTGAGGCAAAATAGCAGGAAACAGATTTCAAGAGGTACGTTGGAATCGCCTGTAAAGCACAGGAAGAGGGGCACAACTTGGACAATGGTGCACTTGGCCAAAAAGGGCGTATGCGTTTTCTCCTGAATATATTCAGGAGAAAACGCATACGCCCTTTTTGGCCAAGCAAGCAAGCGGGCAATGCAAATCTGCACTACAAAGAAGTATCACTTCCCACCGGTCAAAAGGGACATCCACAAAATGTGTAAAAACCAGAAAGGCAAGAAAGGCCCTGGAGAACAGGGAGCCTTGTTATGCTGATGGGCGGGATGTAAATTGCCAACTGCCTCACTGGAGGAGTGCATTGTGTTCCCTAAAACAAGTAAACAACAGAGCTACAGAGCCAAGGCCACTTCCAGTCTAGGGAATATACCTGGGGAAAACTGAAAATCAATAAGAAAGAGCCACCTCCAAATTTAGGGCTGCACTGGCTACAAGAACCTCAACTTGGGTACACCTTAAATATCCCAGGAAATATAAAAATGGTTCAAAACATTGTGGTACTTACGTACGATGGAATATCCCTCAGCCATGAAATCAATGTCATAAGACCAGTAGCAGCAAAGTGAGTGGATTCAGGTACGATGATTCTAAGTGAAATAAGTCACACAGAAAAAGAAACTTATCATAAGATATCACTTATGAAAATCCTGTAAACATGGCTACACGTGAACTGAGTTAGGAAAGAGAACAGAGTCTCACATTTAGAAAACACTCTTATGCCTGCATAAAGGGTAAGGAGAGGTGGGGTGATGCATAAAACCAGAGTTTGATATAAGCACAGGGACCGTTTCAAAAACCAACTTTGGAATTGACAAGACCGACACCTTCCTCAGTGAAAGAGACTCAAAACCCCATATTTCCCACAGAGGAATATATCTGACTAGTAAGAATCTTAAAACCTATGTATTGATATGTCTCCATAAGGGAATCAAGTGTGTCTAGAGTGGCATAAACATGGCAGCGAGAATCAGCTCAAACCCACTATAAAAAGGAATTTCAAAAGCAAAACCAAAAAACAGGGAAATTCTTTACAATTCCTTCAGGGTGTCTGAGGAAACCTGGAAAGACCCTATCTACAATGACAGCTGGATGTGGCATAAGGCTGGACACCTGGGACTGAGAGGATTGGTGAGATTGGGTGAGCAAATGCAGACCCTTTCAAGCAATAATGCATGGCCCCCATTCCATGGGTCCCAACTCTCCATGTTCAAGGGAATATTACTACAGCTATAACATGTACAGGAAACCTAGAGAATGGACACACTGTGAATACGAAAGGTTTCTAAAACTCAACGAATAGTCCCTCTCCTGGTGCTCCAGTTTGACTTTCCAACTGCCTTACTATCAATCTCCCAACTTGGAGAGACAGGCCCTTTAACCTCCTGGTTTGCACAGGTTCCCAATTTGGCAGAGGATGGAAGGGACGAGGGAGAACCCATGAGAGAGTAGCTGTTAGGCATTTGGACGGGCACATGTCACTCTAATTTCCCGGCAGGAAGAAGAATTAACCAAAGTCTCAGCCACCCACCGGGAACCAGTATAGGACAGGATCCAAAATTTTGGACTTGCGTTCAGCTCACAAAAAACGAGTTGAGAAATGGAGCTCAGGGGCACAGCAATTCACAAACTGGCAGAGTGATAAAGGACAACTATCGTCCAAAAATCTGTTGAGGGAAGTCAACGAGGCGGACTTGAAAGTGAGGCAAAATAGCAGGAAACAGATTTCAAGAGGTACGTTGGAATCGCCTGTAAAGCACAGGAAGAGGGGCACAACTTGGACAATGGTGCTCTTGGCCAAAAAGGGCGTATGCGTTTTCTCCTGAATATATTCAGGAGAAAACGCATACGCCCTTTTTGGCCAAGCAAGCAAGCGGGCAATGCAAATCTGCACTACAAAGAAGTATCACTTCCCACCGGTCAAAAGGGACATCCACAAAATGTGTAAAAACCAGAAAGGCAAGACAGGCCCTGGAGAACAGGGAGCCTTGTTATGCTGATGGGCGGGATGTAAATTGCCAACTGCCTCACTGGAGGAGTGCATTGTGTTCCCTAAAACAAGTAAACAACAGAGCTACAGAGCCAAGGCCACTTCCAGTCGAGGGAATATACCTGGGGAAAACTGAAAATCAATAAGAAAGAGCCACCTCCAAATTTAGGGCTGCACTGGCTACAAGAACCTCAACTTGGGTACACCTTAAATATCCCAGGAAATATAAAAATGGTTCAAAACAATGTGGTACTTACGTACGATGGAATATCCCTCAGCCATGAAATCAATGTCATAAGACCAGTAGCAGCAAAGTGAGTGGATTCAGGTACGATGATTCTAAGTCAAATAAGTCACACAGAAAAAGAAACTTATCATAAGATATCACTTATGAAGATCCTGTAAACATGGCTACACGTGAACTGAGTTAGGAAAGAGAACAGAGTCTCACGTTTAGAAAACACTCTTATGCCTGCATAAAGGGGAAGGAGAGGTGGGGTGATGCATAAAACCAGAGTTTGATATAAGCACAGGGACCGTTTCAAAAACCAACTTTGGAATTGACAAGACCGACACCTTCCTCAGTGAAAGAGACTGAGAACCCCATATTTCCCACAGAGGAATATATCTGACTAGTAAGAATCTTAAAACCTATGTATTGATATGTCTCCATAAGGGAATCAAGTGTGTCTAGAGTGGCATAAACATGGCAGCGAGAATCAGCTCAAACCCACTATAAAAAGGAATTTCAAAAGCAAAACCAAAAAACAGGGAAATTCTTTACAATTCCTTCAGGGTGTCTGAGGAAACCTGGAAAGACCCTATCTACAATGACAGCTGGATGTGGCATAAGGCTGGACACTTGGGACTGAGAGGATTGGTGAGATTGGGTGAGCAAATGCAGACCCTTTCAAGCAATAATGCATGGCCCCCATTCCATGGGTCCCAACTCTCCAGGTTCAAGGGAATATTACTACAGCTATAACATGTACAGGAAACCTAGAGAATGGACACACTGTGAATACGAAAGGTTTCTAAAACTCAACGAATAGTCCCTCTCCTGGTGCTCCAGTTTGACTTTCCAACTGCCTTACTATCAATCTCCCAACTTGGAGAGACAGGCCCTTTAACCTCCTGGTTTGCACAGGTTCCCAATTTGGCAGAGGATGGAAGGGACGAGGGAGAACCCATGAGAGAGTAGCTGTTAGGCATTTGGACGGGCACATGTCACTCTAATTTCCCGGCAGGAAGAAGAATTAACCAAAGTCTCAGCCACCCACCGGGAACCAGTATAGGACAGGATCCAAAATTTTGGACTTGCGTTCAGCTCACAAAAAACGAGTTGAGAAATGGAGCTCAGGGGCACAGCAATTCACAAACTGGCAGAGTGATAAAGGACAACTATCGTCCAAAAATCTGTTGAGGGAAGTCAACGAGGCGGACTTGAAAGTGAGGCAAAATAGCAGGAAACAGATTTCAAGAGGTACGTTGGAATCGCCTGTAAAGCACAGGAAGAGGGGCATAACTTGGACAATGGTGCACTTGGCCAAAAAGGGCGTATGCGTTTTCTCCTGAATATATTCAGGAGAAAACGCATACGCCCTTTTTGGCCAAGCAAGCAAGCGGGCAATGCAAATCTGCACTACAAAGAAGTATCACTTCCCACCGGTCAAAAGGGACATCCACAAAATGTGTAAAAACCAGAAAGGCAAGACAGGCCCTGGAGAACAGGGAGCCTTGTTATGTTGATGGGCGGGATGTAAATTGCCAACTGCCTCACTGGAGGAGTGCATTGTGTTCCCTAAAACAAGTAAACAACAGAGCTACAGAGCCAAGGCCACTTCCAGTCGAGGGAATATACCTGGGGAAAACTGAAAATCAATAAGAAAGAGCCACCTCCAAATTTAGGGCTGCACTGGCTACAAGAACCTCAACTTGGGTACACCTTAAATATCCCAGGAAATATAAAAATGGTTCAAAACATTGTGGTACTTACGTACGATGGAATATCCCTCAGCCATGAAATCAATGTCATAAGACCAGTAGCAGCAAAGTGAGTGGATTCAGGTACGATGATTCTAAGTGAAATAAGTCACACAGAAAAAGAAACTTATCATAAGATATCACTTATGAAGATCCTGTAAACATGGCTACACGTGAACTGAGTTAGGAAAGAGAACAGAGTCTCACATTTAGAAAACACTCTTATGCCTGCATAAAGGGGAAGGAGAGGTGGGGTGATGCATAAAACCAGAGTTTGATATAAGCACAGGGACCGTTCCAAAAACCAACTTTGGAATAGACAAGACCGACACCTTCCTCAGTGAAAGAGACTCAAAACCCCATATTTCCCGCAGAGGAATATATCTGACTAGTAAGAATCTTAAAACCTATGTATTGATATGACTCCATAAGGGAATCAAGTGTGTCTAGAGTGGCATAAACATGGCAGCGAGAATCAGCTCAAACCCACTATAAAAAGGAATTTCAAAAGCAAAACCAAAAAACAGGGAAATTCTTTTTTTTTTTTTTTTTTTTTTTTTTTTTTGCGGTATGCGGGCCTCTCACTGTTGTGGCCTCCCCCGTTGTGGAGCACAGGCTGCGGACGCGCAGGCTCCGGACGCGCAGGCTCAGCGGCCATGGCTCACGGGCCCAGCCACTCCGCGGCATATGGGATCCTCCCAGACCGGGGCACGAACCCGTATCCCCTGCATCGGCAGGCGGACTCTCAACCACTTGCGCCACCAGGGAGGCCCAGGGAAATTCTTTACAATTCCTTCAGGGTGTCTGAGGAAACCTGGAAAGACCCTGTCTACAATGACAGCTGGATGTGGCATAAGGCTGGACACTTGGGACTGAGAGGATTGGTGAGATTGGGTGAGCAAATGCAGACCCTTTCAAGCAATAATGCATGGCCCCCATTCCATGGGTCCCAACTCTCCAGGTTCAAGGGAATATTACTACAGCTATAACATGTACAGGAAACCTAGAGAATGGACACACTGTGAATACGAAAGGTTTCTAAAACTCAACGAATAGTCCCTCTCCTGGTGCTCCAGTTTGACTTTCCAACTGCCTTACTATCAATCTCCCAACTTGGAGAGACAGGCCCTTTAACCTCCTGGTTTGCGCAGGTTCCCAATTTGGCAGAGGATGGAAGGGACGAGGGAGAACCCATGAGAGAGTAGCTGTTAGGCATTTGGACGGGCACATGTCACTCTAATTTCCCGGCAGGAAGAAGAATTAACCAAAGTCTCAGCCACCCACCGGGAACCAGTATAGGACAGGATCCAAAATTTTGGACTTGCGTTCAGCTCACAAAAAACGAGTTGAGAAATGGAGCTCAGGGGCACAGCAATTCACAAACTGGCAGAGTGATAAAGGACAACTATCGTCCAAAAATCTGTTGAGGGAAGTCAACGAGGCGGACTTGAAAGCGAGGCAAAATAGCAGGAAACAGATTTCAAGAGGTACCTTGGAATCGCCTGTAAAGCACAGGAAGAGGGGCACAACTTGGACAATGGTGCACTTGGCCAAAAAGGGCGTATGCGTTTTCTCCTGAATATATTCAGGAGAAAACGCAAACGCCCTTTTTGGCCAAGCAAGCAAGCGGGCAATGCAAATCTGCACTACAAAGAAGTATCACTTCCCACCGGTCAAAAGGGACATCCACAAAATGTGTAAAAACCAGAAAGGCAAGACAGGCCCTGGAGAACAGGGAGCCTTGTTATGCTGATGGGCGGTATGTAAATTGCCAACTGCCTCACTGGAGGAGTGCATTGTGTTCCGTAAAACAAGTAAACAACAGAGCTACAGAGCCAAGGCCACTTCCAGTCGAGGGAATATACCTGGGGAAAACTGAAAATCAATAAGAAAGAGCCACCTCCAAATTTAGGGCTGCACTGGCTACAAGAACCTCAACTTGGGTACACCTTAAATATCCCAGGAAATATAAAAATGGTTCAAAACATTGTGGTACTTACGTACGATGGAATATCCCTCAGCCATGAAATCAATGTCATAAGACCAGTAGCAGCAAAGTGAGTGGATTCAGGTACGATGATTCTAAGTGAAATAAGTCACACAGAAAAAGAAACTTATCATAAGATATCACTTATGAAGATCCTGTAAACATGGCTACACGTGAACTGAGTTAGGAAAGAGAACAGAGTCTCACATTTAGAAAACACTCTTATGCCTGCATAAAGGGGAAGGAGAGGTGGGGTGATGCATAAAACCAGAGTTTGATATAAGCACAGGGACCGTTTCAAAAACCAACTTTGGAATTGACAAGACCGACACCTTCCTCAGTGAAAGAGACTCAAAACCCCATATTTCCCACAGAGGAATATATCTGACTAGTAAGAATCTTAAAACCTATGTATTGATATGTCTCCATAAGGGAATCAAGTGTGTCTAGAGTGGCATAAACATGGCAGCGAGAATCAGCTCAAACCCACTATAAAAAGGAATTTCAAAAGCAAAACCAAAAAACAGGGAAATTCTTTACAATTCCTTCAGGGTGTCTGAGGAAACCTGGAAAGACCCTATCTACAATGACAGCTGGATGTGGCATAAGGCTGGACACTTGGGACTGAGAGGATTGGTGAGATTGGGTGAGCAAATGCAGACCCTTTCAAGCAATAATGCATGGCCCCCATTCCATGGGTCCCAACTCTCCAGGTTCAAGGGAATATTACTACAGCTATAACATGTACAGGAAACCTAGAGAATGGACACACTGTGAATACGAAAGGTTTCTAAAACTCAACGAATAGTCCCTCTCCTGGTGCTCCAGTTTGACTTTCCAACTGCCTTACTATCAATCTCCCAACTTGGAGAGACAGGCCCTTTAACCTCCTGGTTTGCACAGGTTCCCAATTTGGCAGAGGATGGAAGGGACGAGGGAGAACCCATGAGAGAGTAGCTGTTAGGCATTTGGACGGGCACATGTCACTCTAATTTCCCGGCAGGAAGAAGAATTAACCAACGTCTCAGCCACCCACCGGGAACCAGTATAGTACATGATCCAAAATTTAGGACTTGCGTTCAGCTCACAAAAAACGAGTTGAGAAATGGAGCTCAGGGGCACAGCAATTCACAAACTGGCAGAGTGATAAAGGACAACTATCGTCCAAAAATCTGTTGAGGGAAGTCAACGAGGCAGACTTGAATGTGAGGCAAAATAGCAGGAAACAGATTTCAAGAGGTACGTTGGAATCGCCTGTAAAGCACAGGAAGAGGGGCACAACTTGGACAATGGTGCACTTGGCCAAAAAGGGCGTATGCGTTTTCTCCTGAATATATTCAGGAGAAAACGCATACGCCCTTTTTGGCCAAGCAAGCAAGCGGGCAATGCAAATCTGCACTACAAAGAAGTATCACTTCCCACCGGTCAAAAGGGACATCCACAAAATGTGTAAAAACCAGAAAGGCAAGACAGGCCCTGGAGAACAGGGAGCCTTGTTATGCTGATGGGCGGGATGTAAATTACCAACTGCCTCACTGGAGGAGTGCATTGTGTTCCCTAAAACAAGTAAACAACAGAGCTACAGAGCCAAGGCCACTTCCAGTCTAGGGAATATACCTTGGGAAAACTGAAAATCAATCAGAAAGAGCCACCTCCAAATTTAGGGCTGCACTGACTACAAGAACCTCAACTTGGGTACACCTTAAATATCCCAGGAAATATAAAAATGGTTCAAAACATTGTGGTACTTACGTACGATGGAATATCCCTCAGCCATGAAATCAATGTCATACGACCAGTAGCAGCAAAGTGAGTGGATTCAGGTACGATGATTCTAAGTGAAATAAGTCACACAGAAAAAGAAACTTATCATAAGATATCACTTATGAAGATCCTGTAAACATGGCTACACGTGAACTGAGTTAGGAAAGAGAACAGAGTCTCACATTTAGAAAACACTCTTATGCCTGCATAAAGGGGAAGGAGAGGTGGGGTGATGCATAAAACCAGAGTTTGATATAAGCACAGGGACCGTTTCAAAAACCAACTTTGGAATTGACAAGACCGACACCTTCCTCAGTGAAAGAGACTCAAAACCCCATATTTCCCACAGAGGAATATATCTGACTAGTAAGAATCTTAAAACCTATGT
Organism: Mesoplodon densirostris; assembly: GCF_025265405.1. Taxonomy (NCBI): domain Eukaryota; kingdom Metazoa; phylum Chordata; class Mammalia; order Artiodactyla; family Ziphiidae; genus Mesoplodon; species Mesoplodon densirostris. Next base: position 255,530 of record NW_026778232.1, on the reverse strand, counting down.
ATTGATATGTCTCCATAAGGGAATCAAGTGTGTCTAGAGTGGCATAAACATGGCAGCGAGAATCAGCTCAAACCCACTATAAAAAGGAATTTCAAAAGCAAAACCAAAAAACAGGGAAATTCTTTACAATTCCTTCAGGGTGTCTGAGGAAACCTGGAAAGACCCTATCTACAATGACAGCTGGATGTGGCATAAGGCTGGACACTTGGGACTGAGAGGATTGGTGAGATTGGGTGAGCAAATGCAGACCCTTTCAAGCAATAATGCATGGCCCCCATTCCATGGGTCCCAACTCTCCAGGTTCAAGGGAATATTACTACAGCTATAACATGTACAGGAAACCTAGAGAATGGACACACTGTGAATACGAAAGGTTTCTAAAACTCAACGAATAGTCCCTCTCCTGGTGCTCCAGTTTGACTTTCCAACTGCCTTACTATCAATCTCCCAACTTGGAGAGACAGGCCCTTTAACCTCCTGGTTTGCACAGGTTCCCAATTTGGCAGAGGATGGAAGGGACGAGGGAGAACCCATGAGAGAGTAGCTGTTAGGCATTTGGACGGGCACATGTCACTCTAATTTCCCGGCAGGAAGAAGAATTAACCAAAGTCTCAGCCACCCACCGGGAACCAGTATAGGAGATGATCCAAAATTTTGGACTTGCGTTCAGCTCACAAAAAACGAGTTGAGAAATGGAGCTCAGGGGCACAGCAATTCACAAACTGGCAGAGTGATAAAGGACAACTATCGTCCAAAAATCTGTTGAGGGAAGTCAACGAGGCGGACTTGAAAGTGAGGCAAAATAGCAGGAAACAGATTTCAAGAGGTACCTTGGAATCGCCTGTAAAGCACAGGAAGAGGGGCACAACTTGGACAATGGTGCACTTGGCCAAAAAGGGCGTATGCGTTTTCTCCTGAATATATTCAGGAGAAAACGCATACGCCCTTTTTGGCCAAGCAAGCAAGCGGGCAATGCAACTCTGCACTACAAAGAAGTATCACTTCCCACCGGTCAAAAGGGACATCCACAAAATGTGTAAAAACCAGAAAGGCAAGACAGGCCCTGGAGAACTGGGAGCCTTGTTATGCTGATGGGCGGGATGTAAATTGCCAACTGCCTCACTGGAGGAGTGCATTGTGTTCCCTAAAACAAGTAAACAACAGAGCTACAGAGCCAAGGCCACTTCCAGTCTAGGGAATATACCTTGGGAAAACTGAAAATCAATCAGAAAGAGCCACCTCCAAATTTAGGGCTGCACTGACTACAAGAACCTCAACTTGGGTACACCTTAAATATCCCAGGAAATATAAAAATGGTTCAAAACATTGTGGTACTTACGTACGATGGAATATCCCTCAGCCATGAAATCAATGTCATACGACCAGTAGCAGCAAAGTGAGTGGATTCAGGTACGATGATTCTAAGTGAAATAAGTCACACAGAAAAAGAAACTTATCATAAGATATCACTTATGAAGATCCTGTAAACATGGCTACACGTGAACTGAGTTAGGAAAGAGAACAGAGTCTCACATTTAGAAAACACTCTTATGCCTGCATAAAGGGGAAGGAGAGGTGGGGTGATGCATAAAACCAGAGTTTGATATAAGCACAGGGACCGTTTCAAAAACCAACTTTGGAATTGACAAGACCGACACCTTCCTCAGTGAAAGAGACTCAAAACCCCATATTTCCCACAGAGGAATATATCTGACTAGTAAGAATCTTAAAACCTATGTATTGATATGTCTCCATAAGGGAATCAAGTGTGTCTAGAGTGGCATAAACATGGCAGCGAGAATCAGCTCAAACCCACTATAAAAAGGAATTTCAAAAGCAAAACCAAAAAACAGGGAAATTCTTTACAATTCCTTCAGGGTGTCTGAGGAAACCTGGAAAGACCCTGTCTACAATGACAGCTGGATGTGGCATAAGGCTGGACACTTGGGACTGAGAGGATTGGTGAGATTGGGTGAGCAAATGCAGACCCTTTCAAGCAATAATGCATGGCCCCCATTCCATGGGTCCCAACTCTCCAGGTTCAAGGGAATATTACTACAGCTATAACATGTACAGGAAACCTAGAGAATGGACACACTGTCAATACGAAAGGTTTCTAAAACTCAACGAATAGTCCCTTTCCTGGTGCTCCAGTTTGACTTTCCAACTGCCTTACTATCAATCTCCCAACTTGGAGAGACAGGCCCTTTAACCTCCTGGTTTGCACAGGTTCCCAATTTGGCAGAGGATGGAAGTGACGAGGGAGAACCCATGAGAGAGTAGCTGTTAGGCATTTGGACGGGCACATGTCACTCTAATTTCCCGGCAGGAAGAAGAATTAACCAAAGTCTCAGCCACCCACCAGGAACCAGTATAGGACATGATCCAAAATTTTGGATTTGCGTTCAGCTCACAAAAAACGAGTTGAGAGATGGAGCTCAGGGGCACAGCAATTCACAAACTGGCAGAGTGATAAAGGACAACTATCGTCCAAAAATCTGTTGAGGGAAGTCAACGAGGCGGACTTGAAAGTGAGGCAAAATAGCAGGAAACAGATTTCAAGAGGTACCTTGGAATCGCCTGTAAAGCACAGGAAGAGGGGCACAACTTGGACAATGGTGCACTTGGCCAAAAAGGGCCTATGCGTTTTCTCCTGAATATATTCAGGAGAAAACGCATACGCCCTTTTTGGCCAAGCAAGCAAGCGGGCAATGCAACTCTGCACTACAAAGAAGTATCACTTCCCACCGGTCAAAAGGGACATCCACAAAATGTGTAAAAACCAGAAAGGCAAGACAGGCCCTGGAGAACTGGGAGCCTTGTTATGCTGATGGGCGGGATGTAAATTGCCAACTGCCTCACTGGAGGAGTGCATTGTGTTCCCTAAAACAAGTAAACAACAGAGCTACAGAGCCAAGGCCACTTCCAGTCTAGGGAATATACATTGGGAAAACTGAAAATCAATCAGAAAGAGCCACCTCCAAATTTAGGGCTGCACTGACTACAAGAACCTCAACTTGGGTACACCTTAAATATCCCAGGAAATATAAAAATGGTTCAAAACATTGTGGTACTTACGTACGATGGAATATCCCTCAGCCATGAAATCAATGTCATACGCCCAGTAGCAGCAAAGTGAGTGGATTCAGGTACGATGATTCTAAGTGAAATAAGTCACACAGAAAAAGAAACTTATCATAAGATATCACTTATGAAGATCCTGTAAACATGGCTACACGTGAACTGAGTTAGGAAAGAGAACAGAGTCTCACATTTAGAAAACACTCTTATGCCTGCATAAAGGGGAAGGAGAGGTGGGGTGATGCATAAAACCAGAGTTTGATATAAGCACAGGGACCGTTTCAAAAACCAACTTTGGAATTGACAAGACCGACACCTTCCTCAGTGAAAGAGACTCAAAACCCCATATTTCCCACAGAGGAATATATCTGACTAGTAAGAATCTTAAAACCTATGTATTGATATGTCTCCATAAGGGAATCAAGTGTGTCTAGAGTGGCATAAACATGGCAGCGAGAATCAGCTCAAACCCACTATAAAAAGGAATTTCAAAAGCAAAACCAAAAAACAGGGAAATTCTTTACAATTCCTTCAGGGTGTCTGAGGAAACCTGGAAAGACCCTGTCTACAATGACAGCTGGATGTGGCATAAGGCTGGACACTTGGGACTGAGAGGATTGGTGAGATTGGGTGAGCAAATGCAGACCCTTTCAAGCAATAATGCATGGCCCCCATTCCATGGGTCCCAACTCTCCAGGTTCAAGGGAATATTACTACAGCTATAACATGTACAGGAAACCTAGAGAATGGACACACTGTCAATACGAAAGGTTTCTAAAACTCAACGAATAGTCCCTTTCCTGGTGCTCCAGTTTGACTTTCCAACTGCCTTACTATCAATCTCCCAACTTGGAGAGACAGGCCCTTTAACCTCCTGGTTTGCACAGGTTCCCAATTTGGCAGAGGATGGAAGTGACGAGGGAGAACCCATGAGAGAGTAGCTGTTAGGCATTTGGACGGGCACATGTCACTCTAATTTCCCGGCAGGAAGAAGAATTAACCAAAGTCTCAGCCACCCACCAGGAACCAGTATAGGACATGATCCAAAATTTTGGATTTGCGTTCAGCTCACAAAAAACGAGTTGAGAGATGGAGCTCAGGGGCACAGCAATTCACAAACTGGCAGAGTGATAAAGGACAACTATCGTCCAAAAATCTGTTGAGGGAAGTCAACGAGGCGGACTTGAAAGTGAGGCAAAATAGCAGGAAACAGATTTCAAGAGGTACCTTGGAATCGCCTGTAAAGCACAGGAAGAGGGGCACAACTTGGACAATGGTGCACTTGGCCAAAAAGGGCCTATGCGTTTTCTCCTGAATATATTCAGGAGAAAACGCATACGCCCTTTTTGGCCAAGCAAGCAAGCGGGCAATGCAACTCTGCACTACAAAGAAGTATCACTTCCCACCGGTCAAAAGGGACATCCACAAAATGTGTAAAAACCAGAAAGGCAAGACAGGCCCTGGAGAACTGGGAGCCTTGTTATGCTGATGGGCGGGATGTAAATTGCCAACTGCCTCACTGGAGGAGTGCATTGTGTTCCCTAAAACAAGTAAACAACAGAGCTACAGAGCCAAGGCCACTTCCAGTCTAGGGAATATACATTGGGAAAACTGAAAATCAATCAGAAAGAGCCACCTCCAAATTTAGGGCTGCACTGACTACAAGAACCTCAACTTGGGTACACCTTAAATATCCCAGGAAATATAAAAATGGTTCAAAACATTGTGGTACTTACGTACGATGGAATATCCCTCAGCCATGAAATCAATGTCATACGCCCAGTAGCAGCAAAGTGAGTGGATTCAGGTACGATGATTCTAAGTGAAATAAGTCACACAGAAAAAGAAACTTATCATAAGATATCACTTATGAAGATCCTGTAAACATGGCTACACGTGAACTGAGTTAGGAAAGAGAACAGAGTCTCACATTTAGAAAACACTCTTATGCCTGCATAAAGGGGAAGGAGAGGTGGGGTGATGCATAAAACCAGAGTTTGATATAAGCACAGGGACCGTTTCAAAAACCAACTTTGGAATTGACAAGACCGACACCTTCCTCAGTGAAAGAGACTCAAAACCCCATATTTCCCACAGAGGAATATATCTGACTAGTAAGAATCTTAAAACCTATGTATTGATATGTCTCCATAAGGGAATCAAGTGTGTCTAGAGTGGCATAAACATGGCAGCGAGAATCAGCTCAAACCCACTATAAAAAGGAATTTCAAAAGCAAAACCAAAAAACAGGGAAATTCTTTACAATTCCTTCAGGGTGTCTGAGGAAACCTGGAAAGACCCTGTCTACAATGACAGCTGGATGTGGCATAAGGCTGGACACTTGGGACTGAGAGGATTGGTGAGATTGGGTGAGCAAATGCAGACCCTTTCAAGCAATAATGCATGGCCCCCATTCCATGGGTCCCAACTCTCCAGGTTCAAGGGAATATTACTACAGCTATAACATGTACAGGAAACCTAGAGAATGGACACACTGTGAATACGAAAGGTTTCTAAAACTCAACGAATAGTCCCTCTCCTGGTGCTCCAGTTTGACTTTCCAACTGCCTTACTATCAATCTCCCAACTTGGAGAGACAGGCCCTTTAACCTCCTGGTTTGCACAGGTTCCCAATTTGGCAGAGGATGGAAGTGACGAGGGAGAACCCATGAGAGAGTAGCTGTTAGGCATTTGGACGGGCACATGTCACTCTAATTTCCCGGCAGGAAGAAGAATTAACCAAAGTCTCAGCCACCCACCAGGAACCAGTATAGGACATGATCCAAAATTTTGGATTTGCGTTCAGCTCACAAAAAACGAGTTGAGAGATGGAGCTCAGGGGCACAGCAATTCACAAACTGGCAGAGTGATAAAGGACAACTATCGTCCAAAAATCTGTTGAGGGAAGTCAACGAGGCGGACTTGAAAGTGAGGCAAAATAGCAGGAAACAGATTTCAAGAGGTACGTTGGAATCGCCTGTAAAGCACAGGAAGAGGGGCACAACTTGGACAATGGTGCACTTGGCCAAAAAGGGCCTATGCGTTTTCTCCTGAATATATTCAGGAGAAAACGCATACGCCCTTTTTGGCCAAGCAAGCAAGCGGGCAATGCAACTCTGCACTACAAAGAAGTATCACTTCCCACCGGTCAAAAGGGACATCCACAAAATGTGTAAAAACCAGAAAGGCAAGACAGGCCCTGGAGAACTGGGAGCCTTGTTATGCTGATGGGCGGGATGTAAATTGCCAACTGCCTCACTGGAGGAGTGCATTGTGTTCCCTAAAACAAGTAAACAACAGAGCTACAGAGCCAAGGCCACTTCCAGTCTAGGGAATATACATTGGGAAAACTGAAAATCAATCAGAAAGAGCCACCTCCAAATTTAGGGCTGCACTGACTACAAGAACCTCAACTTGGGTACACCTTAAATATCCCAGGAAATATAAAAATGGTTCAAAACATTGTGGTACTTACGTACGATGGAATATCCCTCAGCCATGAAATCAATGTCATACGCCCAGTAGCAGCAAAGTGAGTGGATTCAGGTACGATGATTCTAAGTGAAATAAGTCACACAGAAAAAGAAACTTATCATAAGATATCACTTATGAAGATCCTGTAAACATGGCTACACGTGAACTGAGTTAGGAAAGAGAACAGAGTCTCACATTTAGAAAACACTCTTATGCCTGCATAAAGGGGAAGGAGAGGTGGGGTGATGCATAAAACCAGAGTTTGATATAAGCACAGGGACCGTTTCAAAAACCAACTTTGGAATTGACAAGACCGACACCTTCCTTAGTGAAAGAGACTCAAAACCCCATATTTCCCACAGAGGAATATATCTGACTAGTAAGAATCTTAAAACCTATGTATTGATATGTCTCCATAAGGGAATCAAGTGTGTCTAGAGTGGCATAAACATGGAAGCGAGAATCAGCTCAAACCCACTATAAAAAGGAATTTCAAAAGCAAAACCAAAAAACAGGGAAATTCTTTACAATTCCTTCAGGGTGTCTGAGGAAACCTGGAAAGACCCTATCTACAATGACAGCTGGATGTGGCATAAGGCTGGACACTTGGGACTGAGAGGATTGGTGAGATTGGGTGAGCAAATGCAGACCCTTTCAAGCAATAATGCATGGCCCCCATTCCATGGGTCCCAACTCTCCAGGTTCAAGGGAATATTACTACAGCTATAACATGTACAGGAAACCTAGAGAATGGACACACTGTGAATACGAAAGGTTTCTAAAACTCAACGAATAGTCCCTCTCCTGGTGCTCCAGTTTGACTTTCCAACTGCCTTACTATCAATCTCCCAACTTGGAGAGACAGGCCCTTTAACCTCCTGGTTTGCACAGGTTCCCAATTTGGCAGAGGATGGAAGGGACGAGGGAGAACCCATGAGAGAGTAGCTGTTAGGCATTTGGATGGGCACATGTCACTCTAATTTCCCGGCAGGAAGAAGAATTAACCAAAGTCTCAGCCACCCACCGGGAACCAGTATAGGACATGATCCAAAATTTTGGACTTCCGTTCAGCTCACAAAAAACGAGTTGAGAGATGGAGCTCAGGGGCACAGCAATTCACAAACTGGCAGAGTGATAAAGGACAACTATCGTCCAAAAATCTGTTGAGGGAAGTCAACGAGGCGGACTTGAAAGTGAGGCAAAATAGCAGGAAACAGATTTCAAGAGGTACCTTGGAATCGCCTGTAAAGCACAGGAAGAGGGGCACAACTTGGACAATGGTGCACTTGGCCAAAAAGGGCGTATGCGTTTTCTCCTGAATATATTCAGGAGAAAACGCATACGCCCTTTTTGGCCAAGCAAGCAAGCGGGCAATGCAACTCTGCACTACAAAGAAGTATCACTTCCCACCGGTCAAAAGGGACATCCACAAAATGTGTAAAAACCAGAAAGGCAAGACAGGCCCTGGAGAACTGGGAGCCTTGTTATGCTGATGGGCGGGATGTAAATTGCCAACTGCCTCACTGGAGGAGTGCATTGTGTTCCCTAAAACAAGTAAACAACAGAGCTACAGAGCCAAGGCCACTTCCAGTCTAGGGAATATACCTTGGGAAAACTGAAAATCAATCAGAAAGAGCCACCTCCAAATTTAGGGCTGCACTGACTACAAGAACCTCAACTTGGGTACACCTTAAATATCCCAGGAAATATAAAAATGGTTCAAAACATTGTGGTACTTACGTACGATGGAATATCCCTCAGCCATGAAATCAATGTCATACGACCAGTAGCAGCAAAGTGAGTGGATTCAGGTACGATGATTCTAAGTGAAATAAGTCACACAGAAAAAGAAACTTATCATAAGATATCACTTATGAAGATCCTGTAAACATGGCTACACGTGAACTGAGTTAGGAAAGAGAACAGAGTCTCACATTTAGAAAACACTCTTATGCCTGCATAAAGGGGAAGGAGAGGTGGGGTGATGCATAAAACCAGAGTTTGATATAAGCACAGGGACCGTTTCAAAAACCAACTTTGGAATTGACAAGACCGACACCTTCCTCAGTGAAAGAGACTCAAAACCCCATATTTCCCACAGAGGAATATATCTGACTAGTAAGAATCTTAAAACCTATGTATTGATATGTCTCCATAAGGGAATCAAGTGTGTCTAGAGTGGCATAAACATGGCAGCGAGAATCAGCTCAAACCCACTATAAAAAGGAATTTCAAAAGCAAAACCAAAAAACAGGGAAATTCTTTACAATTCCTTCAGGGTGTCTGAGGAAACCTGGAAAGACCCTATCTACAATGACAGCTGGATGTGGCATAAGGCTGGACACTTGGGACTGAGAGGATTGGTGAGATTGGGTGAGCAAATGCAGACCCTTTCAAGCAATAATGCATGGCCCCCATTCCATGGGTCCCAACTCTCCAGGTTCAAGGGAATATTACTACAGCTATAACATGTACAGGAAACCTAGAGAATGGACACACTGTGAATACGAAAGGTTTCTAAAACTCAACGAATAGTCCCTCTCCTGGTGCTCCAGTTTGACTTTCCAACTGCCTTACTATCAATCTCCCAACTTGGAGAGACAGGCCCTTTAACCTCCTGGTTTGCACAGGTTCCCAATTTGGCAGAGGATGGAAGGGACGAGGGAGAACCCATGAGAGAGTAGCTGTTAGGCATTTGGACGGGCACATGTCACTCTAATTTCCCGGCAGGAAGAAGAATTAACCAAAGTCTCAGCCACCCACCGGGAACCAGTATAGGACATGATCCAAAATTTTGGACTTGCGTTCAGCTCACAAAAAACGAGTTGAGAAATGGAGCTCAGGGGCACAGCAATTCACAAACTGGCAGAGTGATAAAGGACAACTATCGTCCAAAAATCTGTTGAGGGAAGTCAACGAGGCGGACTTGAAAGCGAGGCAAAATAGCAGGAAACAGATTTCAAGAGGTACGTTGGAATCGCCTGTAAAGCACAGGAAGAGGGGCACAACTTGGACAATGGTGCACTTGGCCAAAAAGGGCGTATGTGTTTTCTCCTGAATATATTCAGGAGAAAACGCATACGCCCTTTTTGGCCAAGCAAGCAAGCGGGCAATGCAAATCTGCACTACAAAGAAGTATCACTTCCCACCGGTCAAAAGGGACATCCACAAAATGTGTAAAAACCAGAAAGGCAAGACAGGCCCTGGAGAACAGGGAGCCTTGTTATGCTGATGGGCGGGATGTAAATTGCCAACTGCCTCACTGGAGGAGTGCATTGTGTTCCCTAAAACAGGTAAACAGAGCTACAGAGCCAAGGACACTTCCAGTCTAGGGAATATACCTCGGGAAAACTGAAAATCAATAAGAAAGAGCCACCTCCAAATTTGGGGCTGCACTGGCTACAAGAACCTCAACTTGGGTACACCTTAAATATCCCAGGAAATATAAAAATGGTTCAAAACATTGTGGTACTTACGTACGATGGAATATCCCTCAGCCATGAAATCAATGTCATAAGACCAGTAGCAGCAAAGTGAGTGGATTCAGGTACGATGATTCTAAGTGAAATAAGTCACACAGAAAAAGAAACTTATCATAAGATATCACTTATGAAGATCCTGTAAACATGGCTACACGTGAACTGAGTTAGGAAAGAGAACAGAGTCTCACATTTAGAAAACACTCTTATGCCTGCATAAAGGGGAAGGAGAGGTGGGGTGATGCATAAAACCAGAGTTTGATATAAGCACAGGGACCGTTTCAAAAACCAACTTTGGAATTGACAAGACCGACACCTTCCTCAGTGAAAGAGACTCAAAACCCCATATTTCCCACAGAGGAATATATCTGACTAGAAAGAATCTTAAAACCTATGTATTGATATGTCTCCATAAGGGAATCAAGTGTGTCTAGAGTGGCATAAACATGGCAGCGAGAATCAGCTCAAACCCACTATAAAAAGGAATTTGAAAAGCAAAACCAAAAAACAGGGAAATTCTTTACAATTCCTTCAGGGTGTCTGAGGAAACCTGGAAAGACCCTATCTACAATGACAGCTGGATGTGGCATAAGGCTGGACACCTGGGACTGAGAGGATTGGTGAGATTGGGTGAGCAAATGCAGACCCTTTCAAGCAATAATGCATGGCCCCCATTCCATGGGTCCCAACTCTCCATGTTCAAGGGAATATTACTACAGCTATAACATGTACAGGAAACCTAGAGAATGGACACACTTTGAATACGAAAGGTTTCTAAAACTCAACGAATAGTCCCTCTCCTGGTGCTCCAGTTTGACTTTCCAACTGCCTTACTATCAATCTCCCAACTTGGAGAGACAGGCCCTTTAACCTCCTGGTTTGCACAGGTTCCCAATTTGGCAGAGGATGGAAGGGACGAGGGAGAACCCATGAGAGAGTAGCTGTTAGGCATTTGGACGGGCACATGTCACTCTAATTTCCCGGCAGGAAGAAGAATTAACCAAAGTCTCAGCCACCCACCGGGAACCAGTATAGGACATGATCCAAAATTTTGGACTTGCGTTCAGCTCACAAAAAACGAGTTGAGAAATGGAGCTCAGGGGCACAGCAATTCACAAACTGGCAGAGTGATAAAGGACAACTATCGTCCAAAAATCTGTTGAGGGAAGTCAACGAGGCGGACTTGAAAGTGAGGCAAAATAGCAGGAAACAGATTTCAAGAGGTACGTTGGAATCGCCTGTAAAGCACAGGAAGAGGGGCACAACTTGGACAATGGTGCACTTGGCCAAAAAGGGCGTATGCGTTTTCTCCTGAATATATTCAGGAGAAAACGCATACGCCCTTTTTGGCCAAGCAAGCAAGCGGGCAATGCAAATCTGCACTACAAAGAAGTATCACTTCCCACCGGTCAAAAGGGACATCCACAAAATGTGTAAAAACCAGAAAGGCAAGACAGGCCCTCGAGAACAGGGAGCCTTGTTATGCTGATGGGCGGGATGTAAATTGCCAACTGCCTCACTGGAGGAGTGCATTGTGTTCCCTAAAACAAGTAAACAACAGAGCTACAGAGCCAAGGCCAATTCCAGTCTAGGGAATATACCTGGGGAAAACTGAAAATCAATAAGAAAGAGCCACCTCCAAATTTAGGGCTGCACTGGCTACAAGAACCTCAACTTGGGTACACCTTAAATATCCCAGGAAATATAAAAATGGTTCAAAACATTGTGGTACTTACGTACGATGGAATATCCCTCAGCCATGAAATCAATGTCATAAGACCAGTAGCAGCAAAGTGAGTGGATTCAGGTACGATGATTCTAAGTGAAATAAGTCACACAGAAAAAGAAACTTATCATAAGATATCACTTATGAAGATCCTGTAAACATGGCTACACGTGAACTGAGTTAGGAAAGAGAACAGAGTCTCACATTTAGAAAACACTCTTATGCCTGCATAAAGGGGAAGGAGAGGTGGGGTGATGCATAAAACCAGAGTTTGATATAAGCACAGGGACCGTTTCAAAAACCAACTTTGGAATTGACAAGACCGACACCTTCCTCAGTGAAAGAGACTCAAAACCCCATATTTCCCACAGAGGAATATATCTGACTAGTAAGAATCTTAAAACCTATGTATTGATATGTCTCCATAAGGGAATCAAGTGTGTCTAGAGTGGCATAAACATGGCAGCGAGAATCAGCTCAAACCCACTATAAAAAGGAATTTCAAAAGCAAAACCAAAAAACAGGGAAATTCTTTACAATTCCTTCAGGGTGTCTGAGGAAACCTGGAAAGACCCTGTCTACAATGACAGCTGGATGTGGCATAAGGCTGGACACTTGGGACTGAGAGGATTGGTGAGATTGGGTGAGCAAATGCAGACCCTTTCAAGCAATTATGCATGGCCCCCATTCCATGGGTCCCAACTCTCCAGGTTCAAGGGAATATTACTACAGCTATAACATGTACAGGAAACCTAGAGAATGGACACACTGTGAATACGAAAGGTTTCTAAAACTCAACGAATAGTCCCTCTCCTGGTGCTCCAGTTTGACTTTCCAACTGCCTTACTATCAATCTCCCAACTTGGAGAGACAGGCCCTTTAACCTCCTGGTTTGCACCGGTTCCCAATTTGGCAGAGGATGGAAGGGACGAGGGAGAACCCATGAGAGAGTAGCTGTTAGGCATTTGGACGGGCACATGTCACTCTAATTTCCCGGCAGGAAGAAGAATTAACCAAAGTCTCAGCCACCCACCGGGAACCAGTATAGGACATGATCCAAAATTTTGGACTTGCGTTCAGCTCACAAAAAACGAGTTGAGAAATGGAGCTCAGGGGCACAGCAATTCACAAACTGGCAGAGTGATAAAGGACAACTATCGTCCAAAAATCTGTTGAGGGAAGTCAACGAGGCGGACTTGAAAGCGAGGCAAAATAGCAGGAAACAGATTTCAAGAGGTACCTTGGAATCGCCTGTAAAGCACAGGAAGAGGGGCACAACTTGGACAATGGTGCACTTGGCCAAAAAGGGTGTATGCGTTTTCTCCTGAATATATTCAGGAGAAAACGCATACGCCCATTTTGGCCAAGCAAGCAAGCGTGCAATGCAAATCTGCACTACAAAGAAGTATCACTTCCCACCGGTCAAAAGGGACATCCACAAAATGTGTAAAAACCAGAAAGGCAAGACAGGCCCTGGAGAACTGGGAGCCTTGTTATGCTGATGGGCGGGATGTAAATTGCCAACTGCCTCACTGGAGGAGTGCATTGTGTTCCCTAAAACAAGTAAACAACAGAGCTACAGAGCCAAGGCCACTTCCAGTCTAGGGAATATACCTTGGGAAAACTGAAAATCAATAAGAAAGAGCCACCTCCAAATTTAGGGCTGCACTGACTACAAGAACCTCAACTTGGGTACACCTTAAATATCCCAGGAAATATAAAAATGGTTCAAAACATTGTGGTACTTACATACGATGGAATATCCCTCAGCCATGAAATCAATGTCATAAGACCAGTAGCAGCAAAGTGAGTGGATTCAGGTACGATGATTCTAAGTGAAATAAGTCACACAGAAAAAGAAACTTATCATAAGATATCACTTATGAAGATCCTGTAAACATGGCTACACGTGAACTGAGTTAGGAAAGAGAACAGAGTCTCACATTTAGAAAACACTCTTATGCCTGCATAAAGGGGAAGGAGAGGTGGGGTGATGCATAAAACCAGAGTTTGATATAAGCACAGGGACCGTTTCAAAAACCAACTTTGGAATAGACAAGACCGACACCTTCCTCAGTGAAAGAGACTCAAAACCCCATATTTCCCACAGAGGAATATATCTGACTAGTAAGAATCTTAAAACCTATGTATTGATATGACTCCATAAGGGAATCAAGTGTGTCTAGAGTGGCATAAACATGGCAGCGAGAATCAGCTCAAACCCACTATAAAAAGGAATTTCAAAAGCAAAACCAAAAAACAGGGAAATTCTTTACAATTCCTTCAGGGTGTCTGAGGAAACCTGGAAAGACCCTATCTACAATGACAGCTGGATGTGGCATAAGGCTGGACACTTGGGACTGAGAGGATTGGTGAGATTGGGTGAGCAAATGCAGACCCTTTCAAGCAATAATGCATGGCCCCCATTCCATGGGTCCCAACTCTCCAGGTTCAAGGGAATATTACTACAGCTATAACATGTACAGGAAACCTAGAGAATGGACACACTGTGAATACGAAAGGTTTCTAAAACTCAACGAATAGTCCCTCTCCTGGTGCTCCAGTTTGACTTTCCAACTGCCTTACTATCAATCTCCCAACTTGGAGAGACAGGCCCTTTAACCTCCTGGTTTGCACCGGTTCCCAATTTGCCAGAGGATGGAAGGGACGAGGGAGAACCCATGAGAGAGTAGCTGTTAGGCATTTGGACGGGCACATGTCACTCTAATTTCCCGGCAGGAAGAAGAATTAACCAAAGTCTCAGCCACCCACCGGGAACCAGTATAGGACATGATCCAAAATTTTGGACTTGCGTTCAGCTCACAAAAAACGAGTTGAGAAATGGAGCTCAGGGGCACAGCAATTCACAAACTGGCAGAGTGATAAAGGACAACTATCGTCCAAAAATCTGTTGAGGGAAGTCAACGAGGCGGACTTGAAAGCGAGGCAAAATAGCAGGAAACAGATTTCAAGAGGTACCTTGGAATCGCCTGTAAAGCACAGGAAGAGGGGCACAACTTGGACAATGGTGCACTTGGCCAAAAAGGGCGTATGTGTTTTCTCCTGAATATATTCAGGAGAAAACGCATACGCCCTTTTTGGCCAAGCAAGCAAGCGGGCAATGCAAATCTGCACTACAAAGAAGTATCACTTCCCACCGGTCAAAAGGGACATCCACAAAATGTGTAAAAACCAGAAAGGCAAGACAGGCCCTGGAGAACAGGGAGCCTTGTTATGCTGATGGGCGGGATGTAAATTGCCAACTGCCTCACTGGAGGAGTGCATTGTGTTCCCTAAAACAGTTAAACAGAGCTACAGAGCCAAGGCCACTTCCAGTCTAGGGAATATACCTCGGGAAAACTGAAAATCAATAAGAAAGAGCCACCTCCAAATTTAGGGCTGCACTGGCTACAAGAACCTCAACTTGGGTACACCTTAAATATCCCAGGAAATATAAAAATGGTTCAAAACATTGTGGTACTTACGTACGATGGAATATCCCTCAGCCATGAAATCAATGTCATAAGACCAGTAGCAGCAAAGTGAGTGGATTCAGGTACGATGATTCTAAGTGAAATAAGTCACACAGAAAAAGAAACTTATCATAAGATATCACTTATGAAGATCCTGTAAACATGGCTACACGTGAACTGAGTTACGAAAGAGAACAGAGTCTCACATTTAGAAAACACTCTTATGCCTGCATAAAGGGGAAGGAGAGGTGGGGTGATGCATAAACCCAGAGTTTGATATAAGCACAGGGACCGTTTCAAAAACCAACTTTGGAATTGACAAGACCGACACCTTCCTCAGTGAAAGAGACTCAAAACCCCATATTTCCCACAGAGGAATATATCAGACTAGTAAGAATCTTAAAACCTATGTATTGATATGACTCCATAAGGGAATCAAGTGTGTCTAGAGTGGCATAAACATGGCAGCGAGAATCAGCTCAAACCCACTATAAAAAGGAATTTCAAAAGCAAAACCAAAAAACAGGGAAATTCTTTACAATTCCTTCAGGGTGTCTGAGGAAACCTGGAAAGACCCTATCTACAATGACAGCTGGATGTGGCATAAGGCTGGACACTTGGGACTGAGAGGATTGGTGAGATTGGGTGAGCAAATGCAGACCCTTTCAAGCAATAATGCATGGCCCCCATTCCATGGGTCCCAACTCTCCAGGTTCAAGGGAATATTACTACAGCTATAACATGTACAGGAAACCTAGAGAATGGACACACTGTGAATACGAAAGGTTTCTAAAACTCAACGAATAGTCCCTCTCCTGGTGCTCCAGTTTGACTTTCCAACTGCCTTACTATCAATCTCCCAACTTGGAGAGACAGGCCCTTTAACCTCCTGGTTTGCACAGGTTCCCAATTTGCCAGAGGATGGAAGGGACGAGGGAGAACCCATGAGAGAGTAGCTGTTAGGCATTTGGACGGGCACATGTCACTCTAATTTCCCGGCAGGAAGAAGAATTAACCAAAGTCTCAGCCACCCACCGGGAACCAGTATAGGACAGGATCCAAAATTTTGGACTTGCGTTCAGCTCACAAAAAACGAGTTGAGAAATGGAGCTCAGGGGCACAGCAATTCACAAACTGGCAGAGTGATAAAGGACAACTATCGTCCAAAAATCTGTTGAGGGAAGTCAACGAGGCGGACTTGAAAGTGAGGCAAAATAGCAGGAAACAGATTTCAAGAGGTACGTTGGAATCGCCTGTAAAGCACAGGAAGAGGGGCACAACTTGGACAATGGTGCACTTGGCCAAAAAGGGCGTATGCGTTTTCTCCTGAATATATTCAGGAGAAAACGCATACGCCCTTTTTGGCCAAGCAAGCAAGCGGGCAATGCAAATCTGCACTACAAAGAAGTATCACTTCCCACCGGTCAAAAGGGACATCCACAAAATGTGTAAAAACCAGAAAGGCAAGACAGGCCCTGGAGACCTGGGAGCCTTGTTATGCTGATGGGCGGGATGTAAACTGCCAACTGCCTCACTGGAGGAGTGCATTGTGTTCCCTAAAACAAGTAAACAACAGAGCTACAGAGCCAAGGCCACTTCCAGTCTAGGGAATATACCTTGGGAAAACTGAAAATCAATAAGAAAGAGCCACCTCCAAATTTAGGGCTGCACTGACTACAAGAACCTCAACTTGGGTACACCTTAAATATCCCAGGAAATATAAAAATGGTTCAAAACATTGTGGTACTTACGTACGATGGAATATCCCTCAGCCATGAAATCAATGTCATAAGACCAGTAGCAGCAAAGTGAGTGGATTCAGGTACGATGATTCTAAGTGAAATAAGTCACACAGAAAAAGAAACTTATCATAAGATATCACTTATGAAGATCCTGTAAACATGGCTACACGTGAACTGAGTTAGGAAAGAGAACAGAGTCTCACATTTAGAAAACACTCTTATGCCTGCATAAAGGGGAAGGAGAGGTGGGGTGATGCATAAAACCAGAGTTTGATATAAGCACAGGGACCGTTCCAAAAACCAACTTTGGAATAGACAAGACCTACACCTTCCTCAGTGAAAGAGACTCAAAACCCCATATTTCCCACAGAGGAATATATCTGACTAGTAAGAATCTTAAAACCTATGTATTGATATGACTCCATAAGGGAATCAAGTGTGTCTAGAGTGGCATAAACATGGCAGCGAGAATCAGCTCAAACCCACTATAAAAAGGAATTTCAAAAGCAAAACCAAAAAACAGGGAAATTCTTTACAATTCCTTCAGGGTGTCTGAGGAAACCTGGAAAGACCCTATCTACAATGACAGCTGGATGTGGCATAAGGCTGGACACTTGGGACTGAGAGGATTGGTGAGATTGGGTGAGCGAATGCAGACCCTTTCAAGCAATAATGCATGGCCCCCATTCCATGGGTCCCAACTCTCCAGGTTCAAGGGAATATTACTACAGCTATAACATGTACAGGAAACCTAGAGAATGGACACACTGTGAATACGAAAGGTTTCTAAAACTCAACGAATAGTCCCTCTCCTGGTGCTCCAGTTTGACTTTCCAACTGCCTTACTATCAATCTCCCAACTTGGAGAGACAGGCCCTTTAACCTCCTGGTTTGCACAGGTTCCCAATTTGCCAGAGGATGGAAGGGACGAGGGAGAACCCATGAGAGAGTAGCTGTTAGGCATTTGGACGGGCACATGTCACTCTAATTTCCCGGCAGGAAGAAGAATTAACCAAAGTCTCAGCCACCCACCGGGAACCAGTATAGGACATGATCCAAAATTTTGGACTTGCGTTCAGCTCACAAAAAACGAGTTGAGAAATGGAGCTCAGGGGCACAGCAATTCACAAACTGGCAGAGTGATAAAGGACAACTATCGTCCAAAAATCTGTTGAGGGAAGTCAACGAGGCGGACTTGAAAGCGAGGCAAAATAGCAGGAAACAGATTTCAAGAGGTACCTTGGAATCGCCTGTAAAGCACAGGAAGAGGGGCACAACTTGGACAATGGTGCACTTGGCCAAAAAGGGCGTATGCGCTTTCTCCTGAATATATTCAGGAGAAAACGCATACGCCCTTTTTGGCCAAGCAAGCAAGCGGGCAATGCAAATCTGCACTACAAAGAAGTATCACTTCCCACCGGTCAAAAGGGACATCCACAAAATGTGTAAAAACCAGAAAGGCAAGACAGGCCCTGGAGAACAGGGAGCCTTGTTATGCTGATGGGCGGGATGTAAATTGCCAACTGCCTCACTGGAGGAGTGCATTGTGTTCCCTAAAACAAGTAAACAACAGAGCTACAGAGCCAAGGCCACTTCCAGTCTAGGGAATATACCTGGGGAAAACTGAAAATCAATAAGAAAGAGCCACCTCCAAATTTAGGGCTGCACTGGCTACAAGAACCTCAACTTGGGTACACCTTAAATATCCCAGGAAATATAAAAATGGTTCAAAACATTGTGGTACTTACGTACGATGGAATATCCCTCAGCCATGAAATCAATGTCATAAGACCAGTAGCAGCAAAGTGAGTGGATTCAGGTACGATGATTCTAAGTGAAATAAGTCACACAGAAAAAGAAACTTATCATAAGATATCACTTATGAAGATCCTGTAAACATGGCTACACGTGAACTGAGTTACGAAAGAGAACAGAGTCTCACATTTAGAAAACACTCTTATGCCTGCATAAAGGGGAAGGAGAGGTGGGGTGATGCATAAACCCAGAGTTTGATATAAGCACAGGGACCGTTTCAAAAACCAACGTTGGAATTGACAAGACCGACACCTTCCTCAGTGAAAGAGACTCAAAACCCCATATTTCCCACAGAGGAATATATCTGACTAGTAAGAATCTTAAAACCTATGTATTGATATGACTCCATAAGGGAATCAAGTGTGTCTAGAGTGGCATAAACATGGCAGCGAGAATCAGCTCAAACCCACTATAAAAAGGAATTTCAAAAGCAAAACCAAAAAACAGGGAAATTCTTTACAATTCCTTCAGGGTGTCTGAGGAAACCTGGAAAGACCCTATCTACAATGACAGCTGGATGTGGCATAAGGCTGGACACTTGGGACTGAGAGGATTGGTGAGATTGGGTGAGCAAATGCAGACCCTTTCAAGCAATAATGCATGGCCCCCATTCCATGGGTCCCAACTCTCCAGGTTCAAGGGAATATTACTACAGCTATAACATGTACAGGAAACCTAGAGAATGGACACACTGTGAATACGAAAGCTTTCTAAAACTCAACGAATAGTCCCTCTCCTGGTGCTCCAGTTTGACTTTCCAACTGCCTTACTATCAATCTCCCAACTTGGACAGACAGGCCCTTTAACCTCCTGGTTTGCACAGGTTCCCAATTTGGCAGAGGATGGAAGGGACGAGGGAGAACCCATGAGAGAGTAGCTGTTAGGCATTTGGACGGGCACATGTCACTCTAATTTCCCGGCAGGAAGAAGAATTAACCAAAGTCTCAGCCACCCACCGGGAACCAGTATAGGACATGATCCAAAATTTTGGACTTGCGTTCAGCTCACAAAAAACGAGTTGAGAAATGGAGCTCAGGGGCACAGCAATTCACAAACTGGCAGAGTGATAAAGGACAACTATCGTCCAAAAATCTGTTGAGGGAAGTCAACGAGGCGGACTTGAAAGCGAGGCAAAATAGCAGGAAACAGATTTCAAGAGGTACCTTGGAATCGCCTGTAAAGCACAGGAAGAGGGGCACAACTTGGTCAATGGTGCACTTGGCCAAAAAGGGCGTATGCGTTTTCTCCTGAATATATTCAGGAGAAAACGCATACGCCCTTTTTGGCCAAGCAAGCAAGCGGGCAATGCAAATCTGCACTACAAAGAAGTATCACTTCCCACCGGTCAAAAGGGACATCCACAAAATGTGTAAAAACCAGAAAGGCAAGACAGGCCCTGGAGAACTGGGAGCCTTGTTATGCTGATGGGCGGGATGTAAATTGCCAACTGCCTCACTGGAGGAGTGCATTGTGTTCCCTAAAACAAGTAAACAACAGAGCTACAGAGCCAAGGCCACTTCCAGTCTAGGGAATATACCTTGGGAAAACTGAAAATCAATAAGAAACAGCCACCTCCAAATTTAGGGCTGCACTGGCTACAAGAACCTCAACTTGGGTACACCTTAAATATCCCAGGAAATATAAAAATGGTTCAAAACATTGTGGTACTTACGTACGATGGAATATCCCTCAGCCATGAAATCAATGTCATAAGACCAGTAGCAGCAAAGTGAGTGGATTCAGGTACGATGATTCTAAGTGAAATAAGTCACACAGAAAAAGAAACTTATCATAAGATATCACTTATGAAGATCCTGTAAACATGGCTACACGTGAACTGAGTTAGGAAAGAGAACAGAGTCTCACATTTAGAAAACACTCTTATGCCTGCATAAAGGGGAAGGAGAGGTGGGGTGATGCATAAAACCAGAGTTTGATATAAGCACAGGGACCGTTTCAAAAACCAACTTTGGAATTGACAAGACCGACACCTTCCTCAGTGAAAGAGACTCAAAACCCCATATTTCCCACAGAGGAATATATCTGACTAGTAAGAATCTTAAAACCTATGTATTGATATGACTCCATAAGGGAATCAAGTGTGTCTAGAGTGGCATAAACATGGCAGCGAGAATCAGCTCAAACCCACTATAAAAAGGAATTTCAAAAGCAAAACCAAAAAACAGGGAAATTCTTTACAATTCCTTCAGGGTGTCTGAGGAAACCTGGAAAGACCCTATCTACAATGACAGCTGGATGTGGCATAAGGCTGGACACTTGGGACTGAGAGGATTGGTGAGATTGGGTGAGCAAATGCAGACCCTTTCAAGCAATAATGCATGGCCCCCATTCCATGGGTCCCAACTCTCCAGGTTCAAGGGAATATTACTACAGCTATAACATGTACAGGAAACCTAGAGAATGGACACACTGTGAATACGAAAGGTTTCTAAAACTCAACGAATAGTCCCTCTCCTGGTGCTCCAGTTTGACTTTCCAACTGCCTTACTATCAATCTCCCAACTTGGAGAGACAGGCCCTTTAACCTCCTGGTTTGCACAGGTTCCCAATTTGGCAGAGGATGGAAGGGACGAGGGAGAACCCATGAGAGAGTAGCTGTTAGGCATTTGGACGGGCACATGTCACTCTAATTTCCCGGCAGGAAGAAGAATTAACCAAAGTCTCAGCCACCCACCGGGAACCAGTAGAGGACATGATCCAAAATTTTGGACTTGCGTTCAGCTCACAAAAAACGAGTTGAGAAATGGAGCTCAGGGGCACAGCAATTCACAAACTGGCAGAGTGATAAAGGACAACTATCGTCCAAAAATCTGTTGAGGGAAGTCAACGAGGCGGACTTGAAAGTGAGGCAAAATAGCAGGAAACAGATTTCAAGAGGTACGTTGGAATCGCCTGTAAAGCACAGGAAGAGGGGCACAACTTGGACAATGGTGCACTTGGCCAAAAAGGGCGTATGCGTTTTCTCCTGAATATATTCAGGAGAAAACGCATACGCCCTTTTTGGCCAAGCAAGCAAGCGGGCAATGCAAATCTGCACTACAAAGAAGTATCACTTCCCACCGGTCAAAAGGGACATCCACAAAATGTGTAAAAACCAGAAAGGCAAGACAGGCCCTGGAGAACAGGGAGCCTTGTTATGCTGATGGGCGGGATGTAAATTGCCAACTGCCTCACTGGAGGAGTGCATTGTGTTCCCTAAAACAAGTAAACAACAGAGCTACAGAGCCAAGGCCACTTCCAGTCTAGGGAATATACCTGGGGAAAACTGAAAATCAATAAGAAAGAGCCACCTCCAAATTTAGGGCTGCACTGGCTACAAGAACCTCAACTTGGGTACACCTTAAATATCCCAGGAAATATAAAAATGGTTCAAAACATTGTGGTACTTACGTACGATGGAATATCCCTCAGCCATGAAATCAATGTCATAAGACCAGTAGCAGCAAAGTGAGTGGATTCAGGTACGATGATTCTAAGTGAAATAAGTCACACAGAAAAAGAAACTTATCATAAGATATCACTTAGGAAGATCCTGTAAACATGGCTACACGTGAACTCAGTTAGGAAAGAGAACAGAGTCTCACATTTAGAAAACACTCTTATGCCTGCATAAAGGGGAAGGAGAGGTGGGGTGATGCATAAACCCAGAGTTTGATATAAGCACAGGGACCGTTTCAAAAACCAACTTTGGAATTGACAAGACCGACACCTTCCTCAGTGAAAGAGACTCAAAACCCCATATTTCCCACAGAGGAATATATCTGACTAGTAAGAATCTTAAAACCTATGTATTGATATGTCTCCATAAGGGAATCAACTGTGTCTAGAGTGGCATAAACATGGCAGCGAGAATCAGCTCAAACCCACTATAAAAAGGAATTTCAAAAGCAAAACCAAAAAACAGGGAAATTCTTTACAATTCCTTCAGGGTGTCTGAGGAAACCTGGAAAGACCCTATCTACAATGACAGCTGGATGTGGCATAAGGCTGGACACTTGGGACTGAGAGGATTGGTGAGATTGGGTGAGCAAATGCAGACCCTTTCAAGCAATAATGCATGGCCCCCATTCCATGGGTCCCAACTCTCCAGGTTCAAGGGAATATTACTACAGCTATAACATGTACAGGAAACCTAGAGAATGGACACACTGTGAATACGAAAGGTTTCTAAAACGCAACGAATAGTCCCTCTCCTGGTGCTCCAGTTTGACTTTCCAACTGCCTTACTATCAATCTCCCAACTTGGAGAGACAGGCCCTTTAACCTCCTGGTTTGCACAGGTTCCCAATTTGGCAGAGGATGGAAGGGACGAGGGAGAACCCATGAGAGAGTAGCTGTTAGGCATTTGGACGGGCACATGTCACTCTAATTTCCCGGCAGGAAGAAGAATTAACCAAAGTCTCAGCCACCCACCGGGAACCAGTATAGGACATGATCCAAAATTTTGGACTTGCGTTCAGCTCACAAAAAAACGAGTTGAGAAATGGAGCTCAGGGGCACAGCAATTCACAAACTGGCAGAGTGATAAAGGACAACTATCGTCCAAAAATCTGTTGAGGGAAGTCAACGAGGCGGACTTGAAAGCGAGGCAAAATAGCAGGAAACAGATTTCAAGAGGTACCTTGGAATCGCCTGTAAAGCACAGGAAGAGGGGCACAACTTGGACAATGGTGCACTTGGCCAAAAAGGGCGTATGCGCTTTCTCCTGAATATATTCAGGAGAAAACGCATACGCCCTTTTTGGCCAAGCAAGCAAGCGGGCAATGCAAATCTGCACTACAAAGAAGTATCACTTCCCACCAGTCAAAAGGGACATCCACAAAATGTGTAAAAACCAGAAAGGCAAGACAGGCCCTGGAGAACAGGGAGCCTTGTTATGCTGATGGGCGGGATGTAAATTGCCAACTGTCTCACTGGAGGAGTGCATTGTGTTCCCTAAAACAAGTAAACAACAGAGTTACAGAGCCAAGGCCACTTCCAGTCTAGGGAATATACCTGGGGAAAACTGAAAATCAATAAGAAAGAGCCACCTCCAAATTTAGGGCTGCACTGGCTACAAGAACCTCAACTTGGGTACACCTTAAATATCCCAGGAAATATAAAAATGGTTCAAAACATTGTGGTACTTACGTACGATGGAATATCCCTCAGCCATGAAATCAATGTCATAAGACCAGTAGCAGCAAAGTGAGTGGATTCAGGTACGATGATTCTAAGTGAAATAAGTCACACAGAAAAAGAAACTTATCATAAGATATCACTTATGAAGATCCTATAAACATGGCTACACGTGAACTGAGTTAGGAAAGAGAACAGAGTCTCACATTTAGAAAACACTCTTATGCCTGCATAAAGGGGAAGGAGAGGTGGGGTGATGCATAAACCCAGAGTTTGATATAAGCACAGGGACCGTTTCAAAAACCAACTTTGGAATTGACAAGACCGACACCTTCCTCAGTGAAAGAGACTCAAAACCCCATATTTCCCACAGAGGAATATATCTGACTAGTAAGAATCTTAAAACCTATGTATTGATATGACTCCATAAGGGAATCAAGTGTGTCTAGAGTGGCATAAACATGGCAGCGAGAATCAGCTCAAACCCACTATAAAAAGGAATTTCAAAAGCAAAACCAAAAAACAGGGAAATTCTTTACAATTCCTTCAGGGTGTCTGAGGAAACCTGGAAAGACCCTATCTACAATGACAGCTGGATGTGGCATAAGGCTGGACACTTGGGACTGAGAGGATTGGTGAGATTGGGTGAGCAAATGCAGACCCTTTCAAGCAATAATGCATGGCCCCCATTCCATGGGTCCCAACTCTCCAGGTTCAAGGGAATATTACTACAGCTATAACATGTACAGGAAACCTAGAGAATGGACACACTGTGAATACGAAAGGTTTCTAAAACTCAACGAATAGTCCCTCTCCTGGTGCTCCAGTTTGACTTTCCAACTGCCTTACTATCAATCTCCCAACTTGGAGAGACAGGCCCTTTAACCTCCTGGTTTGCACAGGTTCCCAATTTGGCAGAGGATGGAAGGGACGAGGGAGAACCCATGAGAGAGTAGCTGTTAGGCATTTGGACGGGCACATGTCACTCTAATTTCCCGGCAGGAAGAAGAATTAACCAAAGTCTCAGCCACCCACCGGGAACCAGTATAGGACATGATCCAAAATTTTGGACTTGCGTTCAGCTCACAAAAAACGAGTTGAGAAATGGAGCTCAGGGGCACAGCAATTCACAAACTGGCAGAGTGATAAAGGTCAAATATCGTCCAAAAATCTGTTGAGGGAATTCAACGAGGTGGACTTGAAAGTGAGGCAAAATAGCAGGAAACAGATTTCAAGAGGTACGTTGGAATCGCCTGTAAAGCACAGGAAGAGGGGCACAACTTGGACAATGGTGCACTTGGCCAAAAAGGGCGTATGCGTTTTCTCCTGAATATATTCAGGAGAAAAATCATACGCCCTTTTTGGCCAAGCAAGCAAGTGGGCAATGCAAATCTGCACTACAAAGAAGTATCACTTCCCACCGGTCAAAAGGGACATCCACAAAATGTGTAAAAACCAGAAAGGCAAGACAGGCCCTGGAGAACAGGGAGCCTTGTCATGCTGATGGGCGGGATATCAATTGCCAACTGCCTCACTGGAGGAGTGCATTGTGTTCACTAAAACAAGTAAACAACAGAGCTACAGAGCCAAGGCCACTTCCAGTCTAGGGAATATACCTTGTGAAAACTGAAAATCAATAAGAAAGTGCCACCTCCAAATTTAGGGCTGCACTGACTACAAGAACCTCAACTTGGGTACACCTTAAATATCCCAGGAAATATAAAAATGGTTCAAAACATTGTGGTACTTACGTACGATGGAATATCCCTCAGCCATGAAATCAATGTCATAAGACCAGAAGCAGCAAAGTGAGTGGATTCAGGTACGATGATTCTAAGTGAAATAAGTCACAAAGAAAAACAAACTTATCATAAGATATCACTTATGAAGATCCTGTAAACATGGCTACACGTGAACTGAGTTAGGAAAGAGAACAGAGTCTCACATTTAGAAAACACTCTTATGCCTGCATAAAGGGGATGGAGAGGTGGGGTGATGCATAAACCCAGAGTTTGATATAAGCACAGGGACCGTTCCAAAAACCAACTTTGGAATAGACAAGACCTACACCTTCCTCAGTGAAAGAGACTCAAAACCCCATATTTCCCACAGAGGAATATATCTGACTAGTAAGAATCTTAAAACCTATGTATTGATATGACTCCATAAGGGAATCAAGTGTGTCTAGAGTGGCATAAACATGGCAGCGAGAATCAGCTCAAACCCACTATAAAAAGGAATTTCAAAAGCAAAACGAAAAAACAGGGAAATTCTTTACAATTCCTTCAGGGTGTCTGAGGAAACCTGGAAAGACCCTATCTACAATGACAGCTGGATGTGGCATAAGGCTGGACACTTGGGACTGAGAGGATTGGTGAGATTGGGTGAGCAAATGCAGACCCTTTCAAGCAATAATGCATGGCCCCCATTCCATGGGTCCCAACTCTCCAGGTTCAAGGGAATATTACTACAGCTATAACATGTACAGGAAACCTAGAGAATGGACACACTGTGAATACGAAAGGTTTCTAAAACTCAACGAATAGTCCCTCTCCTGGTGCTCCAGTTTGACTTTCCAACTGCCTTACTATCAATCTCCCAACTTGGAGAGACAGGCCCTTTAACCTCCTGGTTTGCACAGGTTCCCAATTTGGCAGAGGATGGAAGGGACGAGGGAGAACCCATGAGAGAGTAGCTGTTAGGCATTTGGACGGGCACATGTCACTCTAATTTCCCGGCAGGAAGAAGAATTAACCAAAGTCTCAGCCACCCACCGGGAACCAGTATAGGACATGATCCAAAATTTTGGACTTGCGTTCAGCTCACAAAAAAACGAGTTGAGAAATGGAGCTCAGGGGCACAGCAATTCACAAACTGGCAGAGTGATAAAGGACAACTATCGTCCAAAAATCTGTTGAGGGAAGTCAACGAGGCGGACTTGAAAGCGAGGCAAAATAGCAGGAAACAGATTTCAAGAGGTACCTTGGAATCGCCTGTAAAGCACAGGAAGAGGGGCACAACTTGGACAATGGTGCACTTGGCCAAAAAGGGCGTATGCGTTTTCTCCTGAATATATTCAGGAGAAAACGCATACGCCCTTTTTGGCCAAGCAAGCAAGGGGGCAATGCAAATCTGCAGTACAAAGAAGTATCACTTCCCACCGGTCAAAAGGGACATCCACAAAATGTGTAAAAACCAGAAAGGCAAGACAGGCCCTGGAGAACAGGGAGCCTTGTTATGCTGATGGGCGGGATGTAAATTGCCAACTGCCTCACTGGAGGAGTGCATTGTGTTCCCTAAAACAAGTAAACAACAGAGCTACAGAGCCAAGGCCACTTCCAGTCTAGGGAATATACCTGGGGAAAACTGAAAATCAATAAGAAAGAGCCACCTCCAAATTTAGGGCTGCACTGGCTACAAGAACCTCAACTTGGGTACACCTTAAATATCCCAGGAAATATAAAAATGGTTCAAAACATTGTGGTACTTACGTACGATGGAATATCCCTCAGCCATGAAATCAATGTCATAAGACCAGTAGCAGCAAAGTGAGTGGATTCAGGTACGATGATTCTAAGTGAAATAAGTCACACAGAAAAAGAAACTTATCATAAGATATCACTTATGAAGATCCTGTAAACATGGCTACACGTGAACTGAGTTAGGAAAGAGAACAGAGTCTCACATTTAGAAAACACTCTTATGCCTGCATAAAGGGGAAGGAGAGGTGGGGTGATGCATAAACCCAGAGTTTGATATAAGCACAGGGACCGTTTCAAAAACCAACGTTGGAATTGACAAGACCGACACCTTCCTCAGTGAAAGAGACTCAAAACCCCATATTTCCCACAGAGGAATATATCTGACTAGTAAGAATCTTAAAACCTATGTATTGATATGACTCCATAAGGGAATCAAGTGTGTCTAGAGTGGCATAAACATGGCAGCGAGAATCAGCTCAAACCCACTATAAAAAGGAATTTCAAAAGCAAAACCAAAAAACAGGGAAATTCTTTACAATTCCTTCAGGGTGTCTGAGGAAACCTGGAAAGACCCTATCTACAATGACAGCTGGATGTGGCATAAGGCTGGACACTTGGGACTGAGAGGATTGGTGAGATTGGGTGAGCAAATGCAGACCCTTTCAAGCAATAATGCATGGCCCCCATTCCATGGGTCCCAACTCTCCAGGTTCAAGGGAATATTACTACAGCTATAACATGTACAGGAAACCTAGAGAATGGACACACTGTGAATACGAAAGGTTTCTAAAACTCAACGAATAGTCCCTCTCCTGGTGCTCCAGTTTGACTTTCCAACTGCCTTACTATCAATCTCCCAACTTGGAGAGACAGGCCCTTTAACCTCCTGGTTTGCACAGGTTCCCAATTTGGCAGAGGATGGAAGGGACGAGGGAGAACCCATGAGAGAGTAGCTGTTAGGCATTTGGACGGGCACATGTCACTCTAATTTCCCGGCAGGAAGAAGAATTAACCAAAGTCTCAGCCACCCACCGGGAACCAGTATAGGACATGATCCAAAATTTTGGACTTGCGTTCAGCTCACAAAAAACGAATTGAGAAATGGAGCTCAGGGGCACAGCAATTCACAAACTGGCAGAGTGATAAAGGACAACTATCGTCCAAAAATCTGTTGAGGGAAGTCAACGAGGCGGACTTGAAAGCGAGGCAAAATAGCAGGAAACAGATTTCAAGAGGTAACTTGGAATCGCCTGTAAAGCACAGGAAGAGGGGCACAACTTGGTCAATGGTGCACTTGGCCAAAAAGGGCGTATGCGTTTTCTCCTGAATATATTCAGGAGAAAACGCATACGCCCTTTTTGGCCAAGCAAGCAAGCGGGCAATGCAAATCTGCACTACAAAGAAGTATCACTTCCCACCGGTCAAAAGGGACATCCACAAAATGTGTAAAAACCAGAAAGGCAAGACAGGCCCTGGAGAACTGGGAGCCTTGTTATGCTGATGGGCGGGATGTAAATTGCCAACTGCCTCACTGGAGGAGTGCATTGTGTTCCCTAAAACAAGTAAACAACAGAGCTACAGAGCCAAGGCCACTTCCAGTCTAGGGAATATACCTTGGGAAAACTGAAAATCAATAAGAAACAGCCACCTCCAAATTTAGGGCTGCACTGGCTACAAGAACCTCAACTTGGGTACACCTTAAATATCCCAGGAAATATAAAAATGGTTCAAAACATTGTGGTACTTACGTACGATGGAATATCCCTCAGCCATGAAATCAATGTCATAAGACCAGTAGCAGCAAAGTGAGTGGATTCAGGTACGATGATTCTAAGTGAAATAAGTCACACAGAAAAAGAAACTTATCATAAGATATCACTTATGAAGATCCTGTAAACATGGCTACACGTGAACTGAGTTAGGAAAGAGAACAGAGTCTCACATTTAGAAAACACTCTTATGCCTGCATAAAGGGGAAGGAGAGGTGGGGTGATGCATAAAACCAGAGTTTGATATAAGCACAGGGACCGTTTCAAAAACCAACTTTGGAATTGACAAGACTGACACCTACCTCAGTGAAAGAGACTCAAAACCCCATATTTCCCACAGAGGAATATATCTGACTAGTAAGAATCTTAAAACCTATGTATTGATATGACTCCATAAGGGAATCAAGTGTGTCTAGAGTGGCATAAACATGGCAGCGAGAATCAGCTCAAACCCACTATAAAAAGGAATTTCAAAAGCAAAACCAAAAAACAGGGAAATTCTTTACAATTCCTTCAGGGTGTCTGAGGAAACCTGGAAAGACCCTATCTACAATGACAGCTGGATGTGGCATAAGGCTGGACACTTGGGACTGAGAGGATTGGTGAGATTGGGTGAGCAAATGCAGACCCTTTCAAGCAATAATGCATGGCCCCCATTCCATGGGTCCCAACTCTCCAGGTTCAAGGGAATATTACTACAGCTATAACATGTACAGGAAACCTAGAGAATGGACACACTGTGAATACGAAAGGTTTCTAAAACTCAACGAATAGTCCCTCTCCTGGTGCTCCAGTTTGACTTTCCAACTGCCTTACTATCAATCTCCCAACTTGGAGAGACAGGCCCTTTAACCTCCTGGTTTGCACAGGTTCCCAATTTGGCAGAGGATGGAAGGGAAGAGGGAGAACCCATGAGAGAGTAGCTGTTAGGCATTTGGACGGGCACATGTCACTCTAATTTCCCGGCAGGAAGAAGAATTAACCAAAGTCTCAGCCACCCACCGGGAACCAGTATAGGACATGATCCAAAATTTTGGACTTGCGTTCAGCTCACAAAAAACGAGTTGAGAAATGGAGCTCAGGGGCACAGCAATTCACAAACTGGCAGAGTGATAAAGGTCAAATATCGTCCAAAAATCTGTTGAGGGAATTCAACGAGGTGGACTTGAAAGTGAGGCAAAATAGCAGGAAACAGATTTCAAGAGGTACGTTGGAATCGCCTGTAAAGCACAGGAAGAGGGGCACAACTTGGACAATGGTGCACTTGGCCAAAAAGGGCGTATGCGTTTTCTCCTGAATATATTCAGGAGAAAAATCATACGCCCTTTTTGGCCAAGCAAGCAAGTGGGAAATGCAAATCTGCACTACAAAGAAGTATCACTTCCCACCGGTCAAAAGGGACATCCACAAAATGTGTAAAAACCAGAAAGGCAAGACAGGCCCTGGAGAACAGGGAGCCTTGTCATGCTGATGGGCGGGATGTCAATTGCCAACTGCCTCACTGGAGGAGTGCATTGTGTTCGCTAAAACAAGTAAACAACAGAGCTACAGAGCCAAGGCCACTTCCAGTCTAGGGAATATACCTTGTGAAAACTGAAAATCAATAAGAAAGTGCCACCTCCAAATTTAGGGCTGCACTGACTACAAGAACCTCAACTTGGGTACACCTTAAATATCCCAGGAAATATAAAAATGGTTCAAAACTTTGTGGTACTTACGTACGATGGAATATCCCTCAGCGATGAAATCAATGTCATAAGACCAGAAGCAGCAAAGTGAGTGGATTCAGGTACGATGATTCTAAGTGAAATAAGTCACAAAGAAAAACAAACTTATCATAAGATATCACTTATGAAGATCCTGTAAACATGGCTACACGTGAACTGAGTTAGGAAAGAGAACAGAGTCTCACATTTAGAAAACACTCTTATGCCTGCATAAAGGGGAAGGAGAGGTGGGGTGATGCATAAAACCAGAGTTTGATATAAGCACAGGGACCGTTCCAAAAACCAACTTTGGAATAGACAAGACCTACACCTTCCTCAGTGAAAGAGACTCAAAACCCCATATTTCCCACAGAGGAATATATCTGACTAGTAAGAATCTTAAAACCTATGTATTGATATGACTCCATAAGGGAATCAAGTGTGTCTAGAGTGGCATAAACATGGCAGCGAGAATCAGCTCAAACCCACTATAAAAAGGAATTTCAAAAGCAAAACGAAAAAACAGGGAAATTCTTTACAATTCCTTCAGGGTGTCTGAGGAAACCTGGAAAGACCCTATCTACAATGACAGCTGGATGTGGCATAAGGCTGGACACTTGGGACTGAGAGGATTGGTGAGATTGGGTGAGCAAATGCAGACCCTTTCAAGCAATAATGCATGGCCCCCATTCCATGGGTCCCAACTCTCCAGGTTCTAGGGAATATTACTACAGCTATAACATGTACAGGAAACCTAGAGAATGGACACACTGTGAATACGAAAGGTTTCTAAAACTCAACGAATAGTCCCTCTCCTGGTGCTCCAGTTTGACTTTCCAACTGCCTTACTATCAATCTCCCAACTTGGAGAGACAGGCCCTTTAACCTCCTGGTTTGCACAGGTTCCCAATTTGGCAGAGGATGGAAGGGACGAGGGAGAACCCATGAGAGAGTAGCTGTTAGGCATTTGGACGGGCACATGTCACTCTAATTTCCCGGCAGGAAGAAGAATTAACCAAAGTCTCAGCCACCCACCGGGAACCAGTATAGGACATGATCCAAAATTTTGGACTTGCGTTCAGCTCACAAAAAACGACTTGAGAAATGGAGCTCAGGGGCACAGCAATTCACAAACTGGCAGAGTGATAAAGGACAACTATCGTCCAAAAATCTGTTGAGGGAAGTCAACGAGGCGGACTTGAAAGTGAGGCAAAATAGCAGGAAACAGATTTCAAGAGGTACCTTGGAATTGCGTGTAAAGCACAGGAAGAGGGGCACAACTTGGACAATGGTGCACTTGGCCAAAAAGGGCGTATGCGTTTTCTCCTGAATATATTCAGGAGAAAACGCATACGCCCTTTTTGGCCAAGCAAGCAAGCGGGCAATGCAAATCTGCACTACAAATAAGTTTCAGTTCCCACCGGTCAAAAGGGACATCCACAAAATGTGTAAAAACCAGAAAGGCAAGACAGGTCCTGGAGAACAGGGAGCTTTTTTAGGCTAATGGGTGGCATGTAAATTGCTAACTGCCTCTCTGGAGGAGTGCATTGTGTTCCCTAAAACAAATAAACAACAGAGCTACAGAGCAATGGGGTGTTCCAGTCTAAGGAATATATCTTTGGAAAACTGAAAATCAATAAGACACAGGCATGCCAAAATTTAAGGCTGCACTGCTTACAAGAACCTCATCGTGGGTACACCTTATATATCCCAGGAAAGACAAAAATATTTCAAGAAACTGTGGTACTTACGTACGATGTAATATCCGTTAGCCATGAAATCAATGTCATAAAGCAAGTAGCAGCAAAATGAGTGGATTCACGTACGATGATTCTAAGTGAAATAAGTCACACTGAAAAAGAAACTTATCATAAGATATCACTTATGAAAATCCTGTAAACATGGCTACACATGAACTGAGTTAGGAAAGATAACAGAATAACAAATCTTATCATAAGATATCACTCATAGTGTGAATGTAAACATGAACTGAATTTCAAACACAATAGAGTCATACATTTAGAAAACAATCTTCTGCCTGCTTAAGGGGAAAGGCGAGCTGGGGTGATGCATAAAACCACAGTTCTAAATTAGCACAGATACTGTTACATAAACCAAGTATGTAATAGACAACACCTACTGCCGGAACAATGAACTGGACTTAACGCCCCCTATTCATTGCAGAGGAATATATCTGACTCTAGAATTTTAAAACATATGTATTCTCATGTCTCCATAAAGGTATCATATGTGTGTATAATGGCATGAACACAGCACTGAAATTCAACTAAACCCCCTTAAAAAATTAAGTTTCAAAAGCAAAATGCAAAAACAGCGAAACAGAGAGAAAGCCTTAAAAATTACGTTCAGGGCCTGTGATCCCACCTGGATTGACCACCTTTACACCCACAGCTGGATGAGACATAAGACTGGACACTTGGGGCTGACAAGTTTGCTGAGGTTGTGTGAGCAAAAGAACACCACTTAGAGCAATACTGTGTGCTACCCATTCTAGTGCTGCCAACTCTCCAGGTTTAAGGGAATCTTCCTACAGTTAAAACATGCATGGGACACCCAGTGGATGGTACACTGTGCGATTGGGAAAGTTTTCTAAAAGGTACCTCATTTTTCCTTTCGCCGTGCTCGGCTTCACCATTCCATCTGCATTACTAAAAATCTCCTCACTTGGAATGTCAGCGCCTTTACCCTCCTGTATGCACAGTTTGCAAATTGTGCAGAGGATGAAAAGGAAGAGGGGAAACAAATGAGAGATTAGCTGTAGGTGTTTGGATGGGCACATGTCACTCTAGTTTCCCATCAGGAAGAAGAATTAACCAAAGGCTCAGCCTGAAGCCCTGGAACCAGACTAGGCCCTAAAGCCATCCTGCGGTATTGCAGCCAGCTCACAAATAGGCGAGTTGAAAAATGGAGCTCAGGGACACAGCAATTCACAAACTTGCAGAGTTTTAAAGGACAACTATCATCCAGAAATATATTGAGGTAAGGCAGTGAAGAGGATTTGAATGCAAGGCAGAATTGAAGGAAACAGATTTCAAGAGGTACACTGGAGTCATCTTTAAAGCACATGAAAAGCGACAGAACTTCAACAATGTTGCCCTTGACCGAAAAGGGATTATGTGTATTTTCTTGAATATAATTGGGAAAAAATGCATACGCCCTTTTTGGCCAAGCAAGCCATCAGGCATTGAAAATCCACACCACATAGAAGTGTCCCTTACCTCCAGTCAAAAGGGCCATCCACAAACAGTGTAAAAACCACAAATGCAGGACAGGCCATGGAGAAAAGGGAGCCTGGTTACACCGATGGAGAGGATGTAAATTGCCAACAGCCTCTCTGGAGAACTGTATGTTGTTTTCTAAAACAGAGCTACAGAGCATAGCACACTTCCACTCATGGGCGTGTATTTTGGGAAAACTAAAAATCCACAACACACAGCCAGCCCAAAGTTTAGGGCTGCTCTGTTTACAAGAATCTCGACTTTGGTACACTTTAAATATCCCAGGAAAGGAAAAAAATTGATATAGATGTTGTGGTACTTATATACAATGGAATGTCACTCAGACATAAAATCAATGTCATAAGGCCAATAGCAGCATAATGAGTGGCTTTAGGTACGATGATGCTAAGTGAAATGAGCCTCAAAGAAAAAGAAACTTATTGTAATATATCACTTATAGAGGGAATGTAAACATGGCTACACATGAACTGAATTACAAAAGAGAACAGAGTTACACATTTAGAAAACACACTTATGCCTCCTTAAGGGGAAAGGTGACGTGGGGTGATGTGTAAAAGCAGAGTTTGAAATTAGCACAGATACCATTCCATATACCAAATATGTAATAGACAAGACCTACTCCTTTCTCAATGAACTGGACACAAAACACCCTATTCACTGAAGAGGAATATATCTGACTGGTAATAATCTTGAAACCTATGTATTTATAAGTCTCCATAATGGAATCAAGTGTATGTAGATTGGCATAAACACAGATCAATGGAACAGGACAGAAAGCCCAGAGATAAACCTACATACCTATGGCTATCTCATCTATGACAAAGGAGCTAAGGATATACAATGGAGAAAAGACAGTCTCTTCAGTAATTGGTGCTGGGAAAACTGGACCCCTACACATAAAAGAATGAAATTAGAACACTCCATAACACCATACACAAAAATAAACTCTAAATGGAGTAGAGATCTAAATAGAAGACCAGACACTATAAAACACTTAGAGGAAACCATAGGCAGAACACTCTATGACATAAATCACAGCAAGATCCTTTTTGACTCACCTCCTAGAGAAATGGAAATAAAACCAGAAATCAACAAATGGGACCTAATGAAACTTAAAAGCTTTTACACAGTATAGGAAAACATAAACAAGATGCAGAAACAACCCTCAGAATGGGAGAAAATATTTTCAAATGAAGCAATTGACAAAGGATTAATCTCCAAACTTTACAAGCACCACATGTAGCTCAATATCACAAAAACAAACAACCCAATCCAAAAACGGGCAGAAGACTTAAATAGACATTTCTCCAAAGAAGATATACAGATTACCAAGAAACACATGAAAGGATGCTGAACATCACTAATCATTAGAGAAATGCAAATC
The DNA here is from genome assembly GCF_025265405.1 of Mesoplodon densirostris. Classification (NCBI taxonomy): domain Eukaryota; kingdom Metazoa; phylum Chordata; class Mammalia; order Artiodactyla; family Ziphiidae; genus Mesoplodon; species Mesoplodon densirostris. The sequence continues at coordinate 220,000 of NW_026778232.1, read as the reverse complement.
AAAACTACCGTGAGGTATCACCGCACAGCAGTCAGAGTGGCAATCATCCAAAAAAATCTACAAAACAATAAATGCTGGAGAGGCCTTTATTGGAGAAAAGGGAACACACTTGCACTGTGGGTGGGAATGTAAATTGATATGGGCACTAGGGAGAACACTCCAGAGGTTCCTCTAAATAGCTAACAATAGAGGTACCATACGACACAACAATCCAACTACTGGGCATTTGCCTTGCGAAAACCATAATTCAAAAAGAGTTATGTACAAAAATGTTCATTGCAGCTCTATTTACAATAGCCAGGACATAGAAGCAACCTAAATGTCCATCGACAGATGAATGGATAAAGAAGATCTGGCACATATATACAATGGAATATTACTCAGCCATAAAAAGAAGCAAAACTGAGTTATTTGTACTGAGGTGGATGGACTTAGAATCTGTCCTACAAAGTGAAGTAAGTCAGAAAGGGAAAAACAAATACTGTATGTTAACAGAGATATACGGAATCTAATGAAGAAAAAAAAAGATTTTGAAGAACCTAGTGGCAGGACAGGATTAAGGACACAGACGTAGAGAAAGGACTTGAGGACACTGGAAGGGGGATGGGTAAGCTGAGACGAAGTGACAGAGTGGCATGGACATAAATACATTACCAAATGTAACACTGATAGCTACTGGAAAGCAGCCACATAGAACAGGGAGATCAGCTCGGTGCTTTGTGACCACATAAAGGGGTGGGATATGGAGTGTGGGAGGGAGATGCAAGAGGGAGGGGATCTGGTGATATTTGTATATGTATAGCTGATTCACTTTGTTATACAGCAGAAACTAACACTCCATTGTAAAACAATTATACTCCAATAAACGTGTAAAAGGAAAAAAAAAAGAATGCCCAGGGATAAACCTACACACCTATGGTCAACTAATCTATGACAAAGGAGGCAAGACTATACAATGGAGATAAGACAGTCTCTTCAATCATTGGTGCTGGGAAATATGGACAGCTACATGTAAAAGAATGAAATTAGAACACTCCCCAACACCATACATAAAAATATATTCAAAATGGATTAGAGACCTTAATGTAAGACGGGACAGTATAAAACTCTGAGAGGAAAACTTACGAAGGATACTCTGACGTAAATCACAGCAAGATCTTTTTTGATCCACCTCCTGTAGTAATGAAATAAAAAAGAAAACTAAACAGATGGGACCTAATGAAATGTAAAAGCTTTTACAAAGCAAAGGAAACTACAAACAAGACGAAAAGACAACCCTCAGAATGGCAGAAAATATTTGCAAATGAATCAATGGACAAATAATTAATCTCCAATATATATATATATAAACAGCTCATGCAGCTCAATATTAATAAAACAAACAACCCAATACAAAAATGGAAGAAGATCTAAATAGACATTTCTTCCAAGAAGACATAGAGATGGCCAGTACGCACATGAAAATCTGCTCAACATCACTAATTATTAGAGAAATGGAAATCGAAACTACAATGAGGTATCACGTCACACCTGTTAGAATGGGCATCATCAGAAAATCTACAAACAACAAATGCTGGAGACGCTGTGGAGAAAAGGAACCTTCTTCCACTATTGTTGGGAATGTAAATTGATATAGTCTCTATGGAGAACAGTATGGAGGTTCCTTAAAAAACTAAAAATAGAATTACCATATAATCCAGCAATCCCACTACTGGGCATATACCCAGAGAAAACCATAAATCAAAAAGACACATTCACCACAATGTTCATTGCAGCACTATTTACAATAGCCAGGTAATGAAAGCAACCTAAGTGCCCACAGACAGATGAATGGATAAAGATGTGGTACATATATACAATGGAATATTACTCAGCCATACATAGGAATGAAATTGGGTCATTTGTAGAGACCTTGATGGATCTAGAGACTGTCATACAGAGTGAAGTAAGTCAGAAAGAGAAAAACAAATATTGTATGTTAATGCATATATGTGGAACCTAGAAAAATGGTACAGATGAACCGGTTTGCAGGGCAGAGATAGAGACACAGATGTAGAGAACAAACATATGGACACCAAGGGGGTAATGCTATGTGAGGGTGGTGGTGGGATGAATTGGGAGACTGGGATTCACATGTGCACACTTATATGTATAAAATAGATATCCAATAAGAACCTGCTGTATAAAAGAAATAAATAAATTTTAAAAAAATTAAAAATAAATAAATAACATTTAATAAAATAAACCAAAAAAAGTTTTTCCCTTCACATAGACGTCTTTATCTTAATGCATTATTTCCATGTTTATATCTCCAAATTAAAAAAAAGAGGAATAAATAAAATCTACCTTGAACCAAAAATAAAAAAAAAGAAAAAAGAAAAAAACAGAACCCACCAGTTATACAGAGGAAAATCGTATCAGGGCACTTGCTCCAGTGGTAAAAGATTCTTAAGTTGGTCAGAGGTGGGAAATCTTCTCCCATGCAGTCAGCCCCACAAGGAGCAACCTCATTGCAAAGCTGGGGGACTGTGTCGAGGCGTCTGTGAGTCAATGTGAGCTGAGCCCCAGTCCTGCTGCAGCTGAACTCTTCCCACCCTTTCCAGGTAAAACACATGAATATGCACAAGAACTTGCAAGCCTAGAGGAAGGGCTGTGGAGCCACACCAGCGACAGCACGCAGGCCGACTTGGTGCCTGCAGGCCAGCCAGGATGGTCCTGGCCTCAGATGCTCTTCTGGAAGCTTTCCATTTCCCTACCTGTGATACCCCTCCTGCCACGGCCCCCACTGCTTTTTTACTTCCTCACCTCTGCCTGGGGAGACATTCCAGTGGCAGGTATGGGTGACACATCCTCTTCTTTAGCAGGTGGCAGCCTGGCAACTCCTGCAGAAAGTCCAGCAGAGCCCCACTCACAATGGGCCAACCACAAAGCCACGGCCCCTCACTCCCTCCCACCACCCCAGCCCCGACACTGCTGACGGGGCCGAGAATATGGCGTCAGGTACAGCTACAGGGGCTCTTGCTGACTGGAGAGGTGTTTATATTGACCTCAACCAGGCACACGTGGGGAGGGCTGGCAGGCAGCGTCAGGCTGCCCAAATCAGCCAATCCTCACCCCTCAGGGACTCACAGTTGCAGAAAATGAACCTTGCTAAACGGGCCACGCCCAAGGAACAGGTGTGGGCTCTTGAGAGTCAGGATAGACAAGGGGCTGCAGCTGCGGCTTGTTTTCTTCTCATTTTATCTGGTCCATGAGTGGAAAACAACTTCAAGAAGACCCTATACTAATGAGAGGAACCCAGGAGTCAGGGAGAGGAGTGATGGTGGGTGGAGACAGAGGTCTGGTGCCTGGCTGCAGTGGAAGTGTCTGGAAGACCAGGCAGAGAGAGGCTGCACAGAGTGATAGCCAGGGTCACAGACCTGTCAGAGCTGCTGTTTGTTAGTTCAAGTCCTGCTCTGTGGTGTTCTGTGTCAGCTGTGAGCGACAGGTGAGCTGGGGGTTCTCTGCATGGTGGGCTATGTGCACAGTTCCTGTGTTTCCAGCCCTGCTGGGTTACCTGCCCAGGGGAGCTCCGTATCCTGGGAAGGGCCTGACTATGAGAGCCCCATGGGCTGCTGGGTAGCTGCACAGGTGAGCTCCATACCCTGGGAGGGACTTGACCACGAGAGCCCCGTGGGCTGTGGGGTGGGGGTGCAGCCCAGGTGAGCTCCATATCCTGGGATTGGCCTGACCACGAGAGCCCCATGGGCTGCTGAAAACCTGGTAAAGGATATCAGGACAGTCAGTGAAGCCACCGAGGATATACATCCAGTAGCTCCTATTTCCTACACCCTGCTGGTCATTCTACCATCCACCAGGCCATGGCATTCTGTATTAGACTTCAATGATGCCTTCTTCTGTATTCCATTCATCTCAGAGTCACAAGAATTTTTGGCTTGTGAGTGGCAGGACACAACATGCAACCAAAGCAATAATGCTGGGCCGTCCTGCCCCAATGGTTCAAAAATCCCCACACCATCATTGGGGAAATGTCTTCTAAAGACCTAAAAGTTCTACCTCTGTGAAAGGGAACCCTCCTTCAATATGCAGCGGACATTCTGATCGCCAGGCCTACTAAAGACGCCTCTGAACTACCTAGCCAAGAAAGGATAGAAGGTGTCCAAGAAAAAGGCTCAAATATCCCAGGCTAAGGTGACATGCCTGAGCTTCATTCTCACAGATATTCGGAGAAACGCATCCCAGGATAGGGAAGAAGCCATTTGCAGCCTTACCTCTTCTAAACCTAGAGGACAGCTTAGGGGTTCCTGGGGAGGCCAAGGTTTTCTGCATCTGGATCCCTAACTACAGTCTAATAGCTGGGCCTCTACATGAAACACTGACATGAAAAGATGATGATCCTTTTGAATAGAATCCAGAAGCAGCCTCTCAAGAATGGAAAGAGCAGTCAATTCAGACCCTTGCCCAGGAACTCCCTAATTTAGCTAAACCCTTTGACCTTTACATACCCGGTCAAAGGTTAATTGCCCTTGGAGCCTTAGTGCAAAAACTGGGACCACTTGAAATGGAGCAACACAAGAATGCCCTTCAGGTATGATAAACTATGGTCACCAAGGGCTTTGCCCACCGACTCATCAGGCCAGGATACTGGGGTATCTAAAAAGATGGAAATCAGCAGCCCACAAGGCCAGCTCCCTCCTAAGGGAAAAGGACCCCACGTGGTGATCCTAACCACGCATCATGCCCTGAAGTTGCAGGGGTCACTCTGTGGACACACTGACCTCGAGTGAGGAGGCCCTCCAACGCCAACCTCCAGAGAGACAAACGGGGGCAACGGGCCACCAAGATGACTCGTGTGACCATCACTTGACCTGGAGTTTCTCTCAGAAAACAACAAGACTGTGCCCCGAAAGAGCAGACTACTGCTTGCAGGACTTACTGCACCCAGAGGGGAGCTAATAAGCTTGGCGGGGGAAATGTATATCATGCTTTCACCATAGAAAACCCTACAGACACCACGGTGATGGTGGCCAATATGACCGGCTGGACTGCTGGCTACTTCTAAAGGCCGTTGACTCAGTGGACCTCATGGCCCTGGATCACCACTGGCCCTGGACTGTCTGGGAGTTGTGCAGGCAGGGCTCTCACACATGGTGCTGTTTGTACATTAATTCAGGGACCTAATTAAAGAAAGCACAGACTACTGGTCAGAGCATCTAGGCTGGCAAAATCCGTCAGCCTAAGGTCGCCGAACAAATGTGGGGTGGGGTGAAACCTGCCACCGCAGCATCTCTGCGCATCTCTTTCCCGGACCTTAAAGGTCATTAGAATCTATAACACTTCCAATGCTGGTGCTCAGGCGGACGAGAAGTGAGGCAGGAGGCCTTGGGACAATCAACCTCACCTGGAGGCTGGTGGGGAGACATTTTGCCCCTCCCCCCATGTATCAGGGCTCCCACCACAGCATGAAGCAGTTACAAAAGAGGGGTCTGCACCCTCAACACCCCAAGGATGAGGAATGGAACAAAAAGCAGAGGAGGTGTTCATCTCCGGCAACGTTCATTAAAAATTCCTGGGAGATAAAAAGAGAATCTGGGCAATAAAATAAAGTCTAACCTGTTTTTCCTTTGTGCTTTGTCTAATTTCACGTGTTCCTAGGGTTCCGCATGCAGAGGTCCCACACCCGTCACTTCAGACCCGATTTCCTAGTGCAGAATGGCTGGGTCGACACCTCAGCTAGCGGGGTCCCATGCAAACTCTGCGGCATAGAGCCCGAGCTGCAGCCAACCCAGCCCTCGAGAGCTCCATCCCCTCCCTCCCACTGACGCTGCCGGGATCCCTACACAGCAGCCCAGCCCACAGCCCGTGGGGCAGTGCACGTTCTCACCTCTCCATTCTGTTTTCAAAATAATGTTTCCTTTGCTTCTGAACCAAACTCAGTCTTGATCTGTTGGCTCCAATGACACTGGGCACGGGGACTCCTGTTGGGGTCCACTCTGGAGGATCAGTAACAGAAATTGAGAACATTGTAACTTCAATGAACAGGTGTGTGAGCCAAACTGTAGTTAACATAGAGCAGTGTATAATGCTCGGGTAAAATAAGATGTTTTTAAGACTTACATTTGATATTTCCATCACTTTCCTATAAGCAAGTTCAGTGAAGACGTCTGTCTTATTTGTCAGGTCAACATTAGATAAATGAAGTGATTTATTTCCATGGATGTAGATCGAATACTCTTGGCTGAAGCTTCAATCTTGTTTTGAATGCTTTTCCATTGAAAAGGATACCTCTCTTTCAGCTCCCCCATTTCTGAGAAGTATAAAATCTTATAATTTATTATTACCAAAGGGGAAAGGTAGGAGAAGGGATAAATTAACAGTTTGGGATTAACACATACACACTGCTATGTATAAAATAGATCATCAACAAGGAACTACTGTATAGCCCAGGGAACTACACTGAATATTTTGCAATAACCTATAAGGGGAAATAATCTGAAAAAGAATCGATATTTTTATTGACATCATCTATCAATGACAGATAAAATGTAACCTAAGCAAGGCCGATGGTGAGCGCTTCTGACCCTGAAGATTTCAATCATCTAAAGTTTGGGCTCTGCCTATTTCCCAAGGATCTTAATGGACATACGTGTAGCCGTAGCTTAAAAATTCCCCAGTTTGGGGTTCGGGGAGGCACTGATTTGGAAAAATCCCTGGTGTTCTCCTTACATGCACATGACCCTTCCTACAGCTAAAACATGCCTGTCACACCTAGAGGATGGTACACCATTTGATCGGAAAGAGTTTGGAAAAGGCACCTCATCTCCTCATCGCCTGGTGCTCGGGTTCACCCCGCCAGCATCTTTCCTAACAATCTCCTCACTTGGGGATATCAACACCGTCAACATCCTGTTGCACAGAGTTTGGAATTTGTCCAGAGCATGAAGCGGAAGGATGAGAAAAATTTAGAGACCAGTCTTAGGTGTGCGGACAGGCACATGTCACTCTAATTTCCAATCCGGAAGAAAAATTCATCAAAGGCTAGAATTGCCCACGGAAACAGAATAGGGCTAGAGGAAATCCCGCTGTTTTGTGTCCTGTTTCCAAAAACACAAGTTGAAAAATGGAACTCAGGGGCACTAAAATTCATGAAACTGCAGAGTTGAAAATATCTATCGTCGAAAAATGTCTTGAGGTAAGCCACAGAAAAAGACTTGTAAGCAAGGGAGAGTGGCAGGAAACATATTTGAAGAGGTAGAAAGGACTCCCCATTAAAGCACAAGAAAAGGGGCTGAACGTCGCCAATGATGCAGTTGGCCAAAAAGGGCGTATGCATTTTTTCTGAATATATTCAAGTAAAGGCCATACACACTTTTTATCCAACCAAACAGGTGGACACTGGAAATCAATACTACAAAATATATCACTTCACATCAGTCAGAAGGGCCATCCACATAAAGTGTAAACACCAGAAATGCAGGACAGGGAGAGGAGAAAAGGGAGCCCTGTGAGGCTGATAGTGGAAATGTAATTTGCCAATGGCCACTCTGGAGAAGTGTATTGTGTTTGCTAAAACATCTAAAAAATGATCTACAGAGCATAGGGCACTTGCACTCATGCGCATATACCTTGGGAAAAACAAAAATCAAAAGAAAACAGGCACCCCAACGTTTACCACCTCTCTGTTAAAAAGGGCCTCCACTTGGATATAACCTAAATGTCCCTGGAAGGATAAAATGGATAAAAGAGATGGGGTACTTATGTAGAGTGGAATATTACTCATCCAGAAATCAATGAAATAAGGCCAGTTGGAACAACTCTGGAGGAGTTACCTACGATCATTCTAAGTGACATATGTCAGAAAGAAAAAGACACATATCATAAGATGTCACTTAAAGGTGGAATCAAAAATGGCTACACATGAAATAAATTACAAAACAGAAACATACTCAAATATGTAGAAAATAGACATAAGGCTGCTAAATGGGAAAGGTGGGGAATGGTGAGGTATTATCGAGGAGGTTGAAATTAGCAAAGATACCATTCCAAGTACCACATTGAATAACTGACAAGGCCTACACGGTACCTCAAAGAACTGCACTCAGCCCACTCAAGTCACTGGAAAATAATACATAAGACTGGTAAGCATCTGAAAAAGAATTTATTGTTGTCTCACAGTACATGAATCAAGTGGATGTACAGCAGCAAAACACAGAGCTTTGAAAATCAGCTGTAACCAATATAAAAATAAATTTAAAAATATTTATAAAAACAGTGAGACAGACAAAAATTCTTACAACTTTTGTTGAAGGGCTACGATGTAATATGGATTGAACACATGTAGACCCACAGCAGGATGATATATAAGGCTGGAAGCTATGCACGCTAAGAGATGTTAGAGAGGCTGGGTGAGGAAATGCAGACCTTTTAAAGTAATACTGCCTGGTACCCATTCCATGGGTCCCAAATCTGCAGGTTCAAGGGAATCTTCTGACAGTGAATACATGCCTGGGAAACCGAGATGAATGTACACCGTGTGCTCAGGAAAGGTGTCTAAAATGCACCTCATTTTTGATCTCCTGGTGCTGGGGTTCGCCATTCCAGCTACATTACTAACAATCTCCCCACTTGGAGAATCAGCACCTTTAACCTCCTGTTTTACACAGTTTTCAATTTGTGCAGAGGATAAATGGGAAGAGGGGGAACCAATGAGAGATTAGCTGTAGGAGTTTTGACAGGCATATGTCACTCTAATTTCCCATTAGGAAGAAGAATTAACCAAAGGCTCAGCCTGCCTCCCCAGAACCAGAATAGGGCCGGAAGCAATCCAATGGTTTGGCGGCCAGCTCACAAAAAAAGCGAGTTGCAAAATGTAGCTCAGGAGCAGACAATTCAAAGACCTGCAAAGATATAAATGATAACCAACGTCCAAAAATATATTCAGGTAAGGCAACGAAGAGGATCTGAATGAGAGGCAGAATTGCAGGAAACAGATTTCAAAAGGTAGATTCTACTCACATTTAAAGCATATGAAAAGCAGCAGAATTTCTAAAATGATGCAGTTGGGCAAAAGGGTGTATGCGTTTTTTTCGTGAATATCTTCAGGAAAAAAACACATACAGAGATTTTGGCCAACCAAACAAGAGGGAAATGCAAATCCACACAACAAAGAAGTCTCAATTTCCACTGCTCAGAAAGGCCATCCAAAAAATGTGTGCAAACCAGAAATGCAGGAGAGGCCATGGAAAACAGGGAGCCTAGTCACGCTGATGGGTGGGGTATAAATATCCAAGAGCCATTCTGAAGAAGTGTATGCTGTTTCCTAAAACATCTAAAATACAAAGCCCCCGAGCAAAGGGGACTTCAACTCATGGGTATATAACTTGGGAAGATTAAATATCAATAAGACACAGGCACCCCAAAATTTAGGGCTGCTCTGCATACAAGGACCTCAACTTTGGTACACCTAAAATATGCCAGGAAAAAGAGAAATGCATAAAGAACTTGTGGTAATTTTGCACAATGGAATATCACTCAGACATGAAATCAATGTATATAAGGCCAGTAGCAGCATAAGGAGTGGATTTAGGTATGATGAATCTAAGGGAAATTAGTCACACAGAAAAATAATCTTATCATAAGATATCACTTATGAAGATCCTGTAAACATGGCTACACATGAACTGAGTTAGGAAAGAGAACAGAGTCTCTCATTTAGTAAAAACTCTTATGACTGCTTAAGGGGGAAGGAGAGGTGGGGTGATGCATAAAACCAGAGTTTGATATAAGTACAAATAACGTTCCAGAAACCAACTATGGAACAGACAAGACCTACAACTTCCTCAGTGAAAGGGACTCAAAACCCCATATTTACCGCAGAGGAATATATCTCACTAGTAAGAATCTTAAAACCTATGTATTGATATGTCTGCGTAAGGGAATCAAGTGTGTCTAGACTGGCAAAAACATGGCAGCGAGAATCAGCTCAAACCCACTATAAAAAGGAATTTCAAAAACAAAACAAAAAAACAGGGAAATTCTTTACAAATCCTTCAGGGTCTCTGATGAAACGTGGAATGACCCTATCGACAATGACAGCTGGATGTGGCATAAGGCTGGACACTTGGGACTGAGAGGATTGGTGAGATTGGGTGAGCAAATGCAGACCCTTTCAAGCAATAAGGCATGGCACCCATTCCTTGGGTCCCAACTCTCCAGGTTGAAGGGAATATTACAACAGCTATAACATGTACGAAAAACCTAGAGAATGGACACAGGGTGAATAGGAAAGGTTTCTAAACCTCAATGAATAGTCCCTCACCTGGTGCTCCGTTTTGAATTTCCAACTGCTTTACTATCAATCCCACAACTTGGAGAGACAGCCCCTTAACCTCCTGGTTCAAACAGGTTGCCAATTTGGCAGAGGATGAAAGGGAAGAGGGAGTACCAATGAGAGAGTAGCTCTTAGGCATTTGGACTAGCACATGTCACTCTAATATCCTGGCAGGAAGAAGAATTTACCAAAATCTCAGCCACCCACTGGGAACCAGTATAGGTCCTGAACCAAAATTTTGGACTTGCGTTCAGCTCACAAAAAACGAGTGGAAAAATGGAGCTCAGGGGCACAGCAATTCACAAACTGGCAGAGTAATAAAGGACAACTATCGTCCAAAAATCTGTTTAGGGAAGGCAACGAGGCGGACTTGAAAGCGAGGCTGAATAGCAGGAAACAGATTTCAAGAGGTACGTTGCAATCACATTGAAAGCACAGGAAGAAGGGCACAACTTTGACACTGATGCACTTGGCCAAAATGGCCGTATGTGTATTCTCCTGAATATATTCAGGAGAAAACGCATACACCCTTTTTGGCCAAGCAAGCAAGCGGGCAATGCAAATCTGCACTACAAAGAAGTATCAGTTCCCACTGGTCAAAAGGGACATCCACAAAATGTGTAAAAACCAGAAAGGCAAGACAGGCCCTGGAGAACAGGGAGCCTTGTTATGCTGATGGGCAGGATGTAAATTGCCAACTGCCTCACTGGAGGAGTGCATTGTGTTCCCTAAAACAAGTAAACAACAGAGCTACAGAGCCAAGGGCGCCTCCAGTCTAGGGAATATACCTTGGGAAAACTGAAAATCAATAAGACAGAGCCACGCCAAAATTTAGGGCTGAATTGCTTACAAGAACCTAAACTTGGGTACACCTTAAATATCCCAGGAAATATAAAAATGGTTCAAAAAATTGTGGTACTTACATACGATGGAATATCCCTCAGCCATGAAATGAATGTCATAAGACTAGTAGCAGCAAAATGAGTGGATGCAGGTACGATGATTCTAAGTCAAATAAGTCACGCAGAAAAAGAAACTTATCATAAGATATCACTTATGAAGATCCTGTAAACATGGCTACACATGAACTGAGTTAGGAAAGAGAACAGAGTCTCACATTTAGAAAACACTCTTATGCCTGCATAAAGGGGAAGGAGAGGTGGGGTGATGCATAAAACCAGAGTTTGATATAAGCACAGGGATCGTTCCAAAAACCAACTTTGGAATAGACAAGACCGACACCTTCCTCAGTGAAAGAGACTCAAAACCCCATATTTCCCACAGAGGAATATATCTGACTAGTAAGAATCTTAAAACCTATGTATTGATATGTCTCCATAAGGGAATCAAGTGTGTCTAGAGTGGCATAAACATGGCAGCGAGAATCAGCTCAAACCCACTATAAAAAGGAATTTCAAAAGCAAAACCAAAAAACAGGGAAATTCTTTACAATTCCTTCAGGGTGTCTGAGGAAACCTGGAAAGACCCTATCTACAATGACAGCTGGATGTGGCATAAGGCTGGACACTTGGGACTGAGAGGATTGGTGAGATTGGGTGAGCAAATGCAGACCCTTTCAAGCAATAATGCATGGCCCCCATTCCATGGGTCCCAACTCTCCAGGTTCAAGGGAATATTACTACAGCTATAACATGTACAGGAAACCTAGAGAATGGACACACTGTGAATACGAAAGGTTTCTAAAACTCAACGAATAGTCCCTCTCCTGGTGCTCCAGTTTGACTTTCCAACTGCCTTACTATCAATCTCCCAACTTGGAGAGACAGGCCCTTTAACCTCCTGGTTTGCACAGGTTCCCAATTTGGCAGAGGATGGAAGGGACGAGGGAGAACCCATGAGAGAGTAGCTGTTAGGCATTTGGACGGGCACATGTCACTCTAATTTCCCGGCAGGAAGAAGAATTAACCAAAGTCTCAGCCACCCACCGGGAACCAGTATAGGACAGGATCCAAAATTTTGGACTTGCGTTCAGCTCACAAAAAACGAGTTGAGAAATGGAGCTCAGGGGCACAGCAATTCACAAACTGGCAGAGTGATAAAGGACAACTATCGTCCAAAAATCTGTTGAGGGAAGTCAACGAGGCGGACTTGAAAGCGAGGCAAAATAGCAGGAAACATATTTCAAGAGGTACGTTGGAATCGCCTGTAAAGCACAGGAAGAGGGGCACAACTTGGACAATGGTGCACTTGGCCAAAAAGGGCGTATGCGTTTTCTCCTGAATATATTCAGGAGAAAACGCATACGCCCTTTTTGGCCAAGCAAGCAAGCGGGCAATGCAAATCTGCACTACAAAGAAGTATCACTTCCCACCGGTCAAAAGGGACATCCACAAAATGTGTAAAAACCAGAAAGGCAAGACAGGCCCTGGAGAACTGGGAGCCTTGTTATGCTGATGGGCGGGATGTAAACTGCCAACTGCCTCACTGGAGGAGTGCATTGTGTTCCCTAAAACAAGTAAACAACAGAGCTACAGAGCCAAGGCCACTTCCAGGCTAGGGAATATACCTTGGGAAAACTGAAAATCAATAAGAAAGAGCCACCTCCAAATTTAGGGCTGCACTGGCTACAAGAACCTCAACTTGGGTACACCTTAAATATCCCAGGAAATATAAAAATGGTTCAAAACATTGTGGTACTTACGTACGATGGAATATCCCTCAGCCATGAAATCAATGTCATAAGACCAGTAGCAGCAAAGTGAGTGGATTCAGGTACGATGATTCTAAGTGAAATAAGTCACACAGAAAAAGAAACTTATCATAAGATATCACTTATGAAGATCCTGTAAACATGGCTACACGTGAACTGAGTTAGGAAAGAGAACAGAGTCTCACATTTAGAAAACACTCTTATGCCTGCATAAAGGGGAAGGAGAGGTGGGGTGATGCATAAAACCAGAGTTTGATATAAGCACAGGGACCGTTTCAAAAACCAACTTTGGAATTGACAAAACCGACACCTTCCTCAGTGAAAGAGACTCAAAACCCCATATTTCCCACAGAGGAATATATCTGACTAGTAAGAATCTTAAAACCTATGTATTGATATGTCTCCATAAGGGAATCAAGTGTGTCTAGAGTGGCATAAACATGGCAGCGAGAATCAGCTCAAACCCACTATAAAAAGGAATTTCAAAAGCAAAACCAAAAAACAGGGAAATTCTTTACAATTCCTTCAGGGTGTCTGAGGAAACCTGGAAAGACCCTATCTACAATGACAGCTGGATGTGGCATAAGGCTGGACACTTGGGACTGAGAGGATTGGTGAGATTGGGTGAGCAAATGCAGACCCTTTCAAGCAATAATGCATGGCCCCCATTCCATGGGTCCCAACTCTCCAGGTTCAAGGGAATATTACTACAGCTATAACATGTACAGGAAACCTAGAGAATGGACACACTGTGAATACGAAAGGTTTCTAAAACTCAACGAATAGTCCCTCTCCTGGTGCTCCAGTTTGACATTCCAACTGCCTTACTATCAATCTCCCAACTTGGAGAGACAGGCCCTTTAACCTCCTGGTTTGCACAGGTTCCCAATTTGGCAGAGGATGGAAGGGACGAGGGAGAACCCATGAGAGAGTAGCTGTTAGGCATTTGGACGGGCACATGTCACTCTAATTTCCCGGCAGGAAGAAGAATTAACCAAAGTCTCAGCCACCCACCGGGAACCAGTATAGGACAGGATCCAAAATTTTGGACTTGCGTTCAGCTCCCAAAAAACGAGCTGAGAAATGGAGCTCAGGGGCACAGCAATTCACAAACTGGCAGAGTGATAAAGGACAACTATCGTCCAAAAATCTGTTGAGGGAAGTCAACGAGGCGGACTTGAAAGTGAGGCAAAATAGCAGGAAACAGATTTCAAGAGGTACGTTGGAATCGCCTGTAAAGCACAGGAAGAGGGGCACAACTTGGACAATGGTGCACTTGGCCAAAAAGGGCGTATGCGTTTTCTCCTGAATATATTCAGGAGAAAACGCATACGCCCTTTTTGGCCAAGCAAGCAAGCGGGCAATGCAAATCTGCACTACAAAGAAGTATCACTTCCCACCGGTCAAAAGGGACATCCACAAAATGTGTAAAAACCAGAAAGGCAAGACAGGCCCTGGAGAACAGGGAGCCTTGTTATGCTGATGGGCGGGATGTAAATTGCCAACTGCCTCACTGGAGGAGTGCATTGTGTTCCCTAAAACAAGTAAACAACAGAGCTACAGAGCCAAGGCCACTTCCAGTCTAGGGAATATACCTGGGGAAAACTGAAAATCAATAAGAAAGAGCCACCTCCAAATTTAGGGCTGCACTGGCTACAAGAACCTCAACTTGGGTACACCTTCAATATCCCAGGAAATATAAAAATGGTTCAAAACATTGTGGTACTTACGTACGATTGAATATCCCTCAGCCATGAAATCAATGTCATAAGACCAGTAGCAGCAAAGTGAGTGGATTCAGGTACGATGATTCTAAGTGAAATAAGTCACACAGAAAAAGAAACTTATCATAAGATATCACTTATGAAGATCCTGTAAACATGGCTACACGTGAACTGAGTTAGGAAAGAGAACAGAGTCTCACATTTAGAAAACACTCTTATGCCTGCATAAAGGGGAAGGAGAGGTGGGGTGATGCATAAAACCAGAGTTTGATATAAGCACAGGGACCGTTCCAAAAACCAACTTTGGAATAGAGAAGACCTAAACCTTCCTCAGTGAAAGAGACTCAAAACCCCATATTTCCCGCAGAGGAATATATCTGACTAGTAAGAATCTTAAAACCTATGTATTGATATGACTCCATAAGGGAATCAAGTGTGTCTAGAGTGGCATAAACATGGCAGCGAGAATCAGCTCAAACCCACTATAAAAAGGAATTTCAAAAGCAAAACCAAAAAACAGGGAAATTCTTTACAATTCCTTCAGGGTGTCTGAGGAAACCTGGAAAGACCCTATCTACAATGACAGCTGGATGTGGCATAAGGCTGGACACTTGGGACTGAGAGGATTGGTGAGATTGGGTGAGCAAATGCAGACCCTTTCAAGCAATAATGCATGGCCCCCATTCCATGGGTCCCAACTCTCCAGGTTCAAGGGAATATTACTACAGCTATAACATGTACAGGAAACCTAGAGAATGGACACACTGTGAATACGAAAGGTTTCTAAAACTCAACGAATAGTCCCTCTCCTGGTGCTCCAGTTTGACTTTCCAACTGCCTTACTATCAATCTCCCAACTTGGAGAGACAGGCCCTTTAACCTCCTGGTTTGCACAGGTTCCCAATTTGGCAGAGGATGGAAGGGACGAGGGAGAACCCATGAGAGAGTAGCTGTTAGGCATTTGGACGGGCACATGTCACTCTAATTTCCCGGCAGGAAGAAGAATTAACCAAAGTCTCAGCCACCCACCGGGAACCAGTATAGGACAGGATCCAAAATTTTGGACTTGCGTTCAGCTCACAAAAAACGAGTTGAGAAATGGAGCTCAGGGGCACAGCAATTCACAAACTGGCAGAGTGATAAAGGACAACTATCGTCCAAAAATCTGTTGAGGGAAGTCAACGAGGCGGACTTGAAAGTGAGGCAAAATAGCAGGAAACAGATTTCAAGAGGTACGTTGGAATCGCCTGTAAAGCACAGGAAGAGGGGCACAACTTGGACAATGGTGCACTTGGCCAAAAAGGGCGTATGCGTTTTCTCCTGAATATATTCAGGAGAAAACGCATACACCCTTTTTGGCCAAGCAAGCAAGCGGGCAATGCAAATCTGCACTACAAAGAAGTATCACTTCCCACCGGTCAAAAGGGACATCCACAAAATGTGTAAAAACCAGAAAGGCAAGACAGGCCCTGGAGAACAGGGAGCCTTGTTATGCTGATGGGCGGGATGTAAATTGCCAACTGCCTCACTGGAGGAGTGCATTGTGTTCCCTAAAACAAGTAAACAACAGAGCTACAGAGCCAAGGCCACTTCCAGTCTAGGGAATATACCTGGGGAAAACTGAAAATCAATAAGAAAGAGCCACCTCCAAATTTAGGGCTGCACTGGCTACAAGAACCTCAACTTGGGTACACCTTAAATATCCCAGGAAATATAAAAATGGTTCAAAACATTGTGGTACTTACGTACGATGGAATATCCCTCAGCCATGAAATCAATGTCATAAGACCAGTAGCAGCAAAGTGAGTGGATTCAGGTACGATGATTCTAAGTGAAATAAGTCACACAGAAAAAGAAACTTATCATAATATATCACTTAGGAAGATCCTGTAAACATGGCTACACGTGAACTGAGTTAGGAAAGAGAACAGAGTCTCACATTTAGAAAACACTCTTATGCCTGCATAAAGGGGAAGGAGAGGTGGGGTGATGCATAAAACCAGAGTTTGATATAAGCACAGGGACCGTTTCAAAAACCAACTTTGGAATTGACAAGACCGACACCTTCCTCAGTGAAAGAGACTCAAAACCCCATATTTCCCACAGAGGAATATATCTGACTAGTAAGAATCTTAAAACCTATGTATTGATATGTCTCCATAAGGGAATCAAGTGTGTCTAGAGTGGCATAAACATGGCAGCGAGAATCAGCTCAAACCCACTATAAAAAGGAATTTCAAAAGCAAAACCAAAAAACAGGGAAATTCTTTACAATTCCTTCAGGGTGTCTGAGGAAACCTGGAAAGACCCTATCTACAATGACAGCTGGATGTGGCATAAGGCTGGACACTTGGGACTGAGAGGATTGGTGAGATTGGGTGAGCAAATGCAGACCCTTTCAAGCAATAATGCATGGCCCCCATTCCATGGGTCCCAACTCTCCAGGTTCAAGGGAATATTACTACAGCTATAACATGTACAGGAAACCTAGAGAATGGACACACTGTGAATACGAAAGGTTTCTAAAACTCAACGAATAGTCCCTCTCCTGGTGCTCCAGTTTGACTTTCCAACTGCCTTACTATCAATCTCCCAACTTGGAGAGACAGGCCCTTTAACCTCCTGGTTTGCACAGGTTCCCAATATGGCAGAGGATGGAAAGGACGAGGGAGAACCCATGAGAGAGTAGCTGTTAGGCATTTGGACGGGCACATGTCACTCTAATTTCCCGGCAGGAAGAAGAATTAACCAAAGTCTCAGCCACCCACCGGGAACCAGTATAGGACAGGATCCAAAATTTTGGACTTGCGTTCAGCTCCCAAAAAACGAGCTGAGAAATGGAGCTCAGGGGAACAGCAATTCACAAACTGGCAGAGTGATAAAGGACAACTATCGTCCAAAAATCTGTTGAGGGAAGTCAACGAGGCGGACTTGAAAGTGAGGCAAAATAGCAGGAAACAGATTTCAAGAGGTACGTTGGAATCGCCTGTAAAGCACAGGAAGAGGGGCACAACTTGGACAATGGTGCACTTGGCCAAAAAGGGCGTATGCGTTTTCTCCTGAATATATTCAGGAGAAAACGCATACGCCCTTTTTGGCCAAGCAAGCAAGCGGGCAATGCAAATCTGCACTACAAAGAAGTATCACTTCCCACCGGTCAAAAGGGACATCCACAAAATGTGTAAAAACCAGAAAGGCAAGACAGGCCCTGGAGAACAGGGAGCCTTGTTATGCTGATGGGCGGGATGTAAATTGCCAACTGCCTCACTGGAGGAGTGCATTGTGTTCCCTAAAACAAGTAAACAACAGAGCTACAGAGCCAAGGCCACTTCCAGTCTAGGGAATATACCTGGGGAAAACTGAAAATCAATAAGAAAGAGCCACCTCCAAATTTAGGGCTGCACTGGCTACAAGAACCTCAACTTGGGTACACCTTCAATATCCCAGGAAATATAAAAATGGTTCAAAACATTGTGGTAATTACGTACGATTGAATATCCCTCAGCCATGAAATCAATGTCATAAGACCAGTAGCAGCAAAGTGAGTGGATTCAGGTACGATGATTCTAAGTGAAATAAGTCACACAGAAAAAGAAACTTATCATAAGATATCACTTATGAAGATCCTGTAAACATGGCTACACGTGAACTGAGTTAGGAAAGAGAACAGAGTCTCACATTTAGAAAACACTCTTATGCCTGCATAAAGGGGAAGGAGAGGTGGGGTGATGCATAAAACCAGAGTTTGATATAAGCACAGGGACCGTTCCAAAAACCAACTTTGGAATAGAGAAGACCTAAACCTTCCTCAGTGAAAGAGACTCAAAACCCCATATTTCCCGCAGAGGAATATATCTGACTAGTAAGAATCTTAAAACCTATGTATTGATATGACTCCATAAGGGAATCAAGTGTGTCTAGAGTGGCATAAACATGGCAGCGAGAATCAGCTCAAACCCACTATAAAAAGGAATTTCAAAAGCAAAACCAAAAAACAGGGAAATTCTTTACAATTCCTTCAGGGTGTCTGAGGAAACCTGGAAAGACCCTATCTACAATGACAGCTGGATGTGGCATAAGGCTGGACACTTGGGACTGAGAGGATTGGTGAGATTGGGTGAGCAAATGCAGACCCTTTCAAGCAATAATGCATGGCCCCCATTCCATGGGTCCCAACTCTCCAGGTTCAAGGGAATATTACTACAGCTATAACATGTACAGGAAACCTAGAGAATGGACACACTGTGAATACGAAAGGTTTCTAAAACTCAACGAATAGTCCCTCTCCTGGTGCTCCAGTTTGACTTTCCAACTGCCTTACTATCAATCTCCCAACTTGGAGAGACAGGCCCTTTAACCTCCTGGTTTGCACAGGTTCCCAATTTGGCAGAGGATGGAAGGGACGAGGGAGAACCCATGAGAGAGTAGCTGTTAGGCATTTGGACGGGCACATGTCACTCTAATTTCCCGGCAGGAAGAAGAATTAACCAAAGTCTCAGCCACCCACCGGGAACCAGTATAGGACAGGATCCAAAATTTTGGACTTGCGTTCAGCTCACAAAAAACGAGTTGAGAAATGGAGCTCAGGGGCACAGCAATTCACAAACTGGCAGAGTGATAAAGGACAACTATCGTCCAAAAATCTGTTGAGGGAAGTCAACGAGGCGGACTTGAAAGTGAGGCAAAATAGCAGGAAACAGATTTCAAGAGGTACGTTGGAATCGCCTGTAAAGCACAGGAAGAGGGGCACAACTTGGACAATGGTGCACTTGGCCAAAAAGGGCGTATGCGTTTTCTCCTGAATATATTCAGGAGAAAACGCATACGCCCTTTTTGGCCAAGCAAGCAAGCGGGCAATGCAAATCTGCACTACAAAGAAGTATCACTTCCCACCGGTCAAAAGGGACATCCACAAAATGTGTAAAAACCAGAAAGGCAAGACAGGCCCTGGAGAACAGGGAGCCTTGTTATGCTGATGGGCGGGATGTAAATTGCCAACTGCCTCACTGGAGGAGTGCATTGTGTTCCCTAAAACAAGTAAACAACAGAGCTACAGAGCCAAGGCCACTTCCAGTCTAGGGAATATACCTGGGGAAAACTGAAAATCAATAAGAAAGAGCCACCTCCAAATTTAGGGCTGCACTGGCTACAAGAACCTCAACTTGGGTACACCTTAAATATCCCAGGAAATATAAAAATGGTTCAAAACATTGTGGTACTTACGTACGATGGAATATCCCTCAGCCATGAAATCAATGTCATAAGACCAGTAGCAGCAAAGTGAGTGGATTCAGGTACGATGATTCTAAGTGAAATAAGTCACACAGAAAAAGAAACTTATCATAAGATATCACTTATGAAGATCCTGTAAACATGGCTACACGTGAACTGAGTTAGGAAAGAGAACAGAGTCTCACATTTAGAAAACACTCTTATGCCTGCAAAAAGGGGAAGGAGAGGTGGGGTGATGCATAAAACCAGAGTTTGATATAAGCACAGGGACCGTTCCAAAAACCAACTTTGGAATAGACAAGACCTACACCTTCCTCAGTGAAAGAGACTCAAAACCCCATATTTCCCACAGAGGAATATATCTGACTAGTAAGAATCTTAAAACCTATGTATTGATATGTCTCCATAAGGGAATCAAGTGTGTCTAGAGTGGCATAAACATGGCAGCGAGAATCAGCTCAAACCCACTATAAAAAGGAATTTCAAAAGCAAAACCAAAAAACAGGGAAATTCTTTACAATTCCTTCAGGGTGTCTGAGGAAACCTGGAAAGACCCTATCTACAATGACAGCTGGATGTGGCATAAGGCTGGACACTTGGGACTGAGAGGATTGGTGAGATTGGGTGAGCAAATGCAGACCCTTTCAAGCAATAATGCATGGCCCCCATTCCATGGGTCCCAACTCTCCAGGTTCAAGGGAATATTACTACAGCTATAACATGTACAGGAAACCTAGAGAATGGACACACTGTGAATACGAAAGGTTTCTAAAACTCAACGAATAGTCCCTCTCCTGGTGCTCCAGTTTGACTTTCCAACTGCCTTACTATCAATCTCCCAACTTGGAGAGACAGGCCCTTTAACCTCCTGGTTTGCACAGGTTCCCAATTTGGCAGAGGATGGAAGGGACGAGGGAGAACCCATGAGAGAGTAGCTGTTAGGCATTTGGACGGGCACATGTCACTCTAATTTCCCGGCAGGAAGAAGAATTAACCAAAGTCTCAGCCACCCACCGGGAACCAGTATAGGACATGATCCAAAATTTTGGACTTGCGTTCAGCTCACAAAAAAACGAGTTGAGAAATGGAGCTCAGGGGCACAGCAATTCACAAACTGGCAGAGTGATAAAGGACAACTATCGTCCAAAAATCTGTTGAGGGAAGTCAACGAGGCGGACTTGAAAGTGAGGCAAAATAGCAGGAAACAGATTTCAAGAGGTACGTTGGAATCGCCTGTAAAGCACAGGAAGAGGGGCACAACTTGGACAATGGTGCACTTGGCCAAAAAGGGCGTATGCGTTTTCTCCTGAATATATTCAGGAGAAAACGCATACGCCCTTTTTGGCCAAGCAAGCAAGCGGGCAATGCAAATCTGCACTACAAAGAAGTATCACTTCCCACCGGTCAAAAGGGACATCCACAAAATGTGTAAAAACCAGAAAGGCAAGACAGGCCCTGGAGAACAGGGAGCCTTGTTATGCTGATGGGCGGGATGTAAATTGCCAACTGCCTCACTGGAGGAGTGCATTGTGTTCCCTAAAACAAGTAAACAACAGAGCTACAGAGCCAAGGCCACTTCCAGTCTAGGGAATATACCTGGGGAAAACTGAAAATCAATAAGAAAGAGCCACCTCCAAATTTAGGGCTGCACTGGCTACAAGAACCTCAACTTGGGTACACCTTAAATATCCCAGGAAATATAAAAATGGTTCAAAACATTGTGGTACTTACGTACGATGGAATATCCCTCAGCCATGAAATCAATGTCATAAGACCAGTAGCAGCAAAGTGAGTGGATTCAGGTACGATGATTCTAAGTGAAATAAGTCACACAGAAAAAGAAACTTATCATAAGATATCACTTATGAAAATCCTGTAAACATGGCTACACGTGAACTGAGTTAGGAAAGAGAACAGAGTCTCACATTTAGAAAACACTCTTATGCCTGCATAAAGGGGAAGGAGAGGTGGGGTGATGCATAAAACCAGAGTTTGATATAAGCACAGGGACCGTTTCAAAAACCAACTTTGGAATTGACAAGACCGACACCTTCCTCAGTGAAAGAGACTCAAAACCCCATATTTCCCACAGAGGAATATATCTGACTAGTAAGAATCTTAAAACCTATGTATTGATATGTCTCCATAAGGGAATCAAGTGTGTCTAGAGTGGCATAAACATGGCAGCGAGAATCAGCTCAAACCCACTATAAAAAGGAATTTCAAAAGCAAAACCAAAAAACAGGGAAATTCTTTACAATTCCTTCAGGGTGTCTGAGGAAACCTGGAAAGACCCTATCTACAATGACAGCTGGATGTGGCATAAGGCTGGACACCTGGGACTGAGAGGATTGGTGAGATTGGGTGAGCAAATGCAGACCCTTTCAAGCAATAATGCATGGCCCCCATTCCATGGGTCCCAACTCTCCATGTTCAAGGGAATATTACTACAGCTATAACATGTACAGGAAACCTAGAGAATGGACACACTGTGAATACGAAAGGTTTCTAAAACTCAACGAATAGTCCCTCTCCTGGTGCTCCAGTTTGACTTTCCAACTGCCTTACTATCAATCTCCCAACTTGGAGAGACAGGCCCTTTAACCTCCTGGTTTGCACAGGTTCCCAATTTGGCAGAGGATGGAAGGGACGAGGGAGAACCCATGAGAGAGTAGCTGTTAGGCATTTGGACGGGCACATGTCACTCTAATTTCCCGGCAGGAAGAAGAATTAACCAAAGTCTCAGCCACCCACCGGGAACCAGTATAGGACAGGATCCAAAATTTTGGACTTGCGTTCAGCTCACAAAAAACGAGTTGAGAAATGGAGCTCAGGGGCACAGCAATTCACAAACTGGCAGAGTGATAAAGGACAACTATCGTCCAAAAATCTGTTGAGGGAAGTCAACGAGGCGGACTTGAAAGTGAGGCAAAATAGCAGGAAACAGATTTCAAGAGGTACGTTGGAATCGCCTGTAAAGCACAGGAAGAGGGGCACAACTTGGACAATGGTGCTCTTGGCCAAAAAGGGCGTATGCGTTTTCTCCTGAATATATTCAGGAGAAAACGCATACGCCCTTTTTGGCCAAGCAAGCAAGCGGGCAATGCAAATCTGCACTACAAAGAAGTATCACTTCCCACCGGTCAAAAGGGACATCCACAAAATGTGTAAAAACCAGAAAGGCAAGACAGGCCCTGGAGAACAGGGAGCCTTGTTATGCTGATGGGCGGGATGTAAATTGCCAACTGCCTCACTGGAGGAGTGCATTGTGTTCCCTAAAACAAGTAAACAACAGAGCTACAGAGCCAAGGCCACTTCCAGTCGAGGGAATATACCTGGGGAAAACTGAAAATCAATAAGAAAGAGCCACCTCCAAATTTAGGGCTGCACTGGCTACAAGAACCTCAACTTGGGTACACCTTAAATGTCCCAGGAAATATAAAAATGGTTCAAAACAATGTGGTACTTACGTACGATGGAATATCCCTCAGCCATGAAATCAATGTCATAAGACCAGTAGCAGCAAAGTGAGTGGATTCAGGTACGATGATTCTAAGTCAAATAAGTCACACAGAAAAAGAAACTTATCATAAGATATCACTTATGAAGATCCTGTAAACATGGCTACACGTGAACTGAGTTAGGAAAGAGAACAGAGTCTCACGTTTAGAAAACACTCTTATGCCTGCATAAAGGGGAAGGAGAGGTGGGGTGATGCATAAAACCAGAGTTTGATATAAGCTCAGGGACCGTTTCAAAAACCAACTTTGGAATTGACAAGACCGACACCTTCCTCAGTGAAAGAGACTGAGAACCCCATATTTCCCACAGAGGAATATATCTGACTAGTAAGAATCTTAAAACCTATGTATTGATATGTCTCCATAAGGGAATCAAGTGTGTCTAGAGTGGCATAAACATGGCAGCGAGAATCAGCTCAAACCCACTATAAAAAGGAATTTCAAAAGCAAAACCAAAAAACAGGGAAATTCTTTACAATTCCTTCAGGGTGTCTGAGGAAACCTGGAAAGACCCTATCTACAATGACAGCTGGATGTGGCATAAGGCTGGACACTTGGGACTGAGAGGATTGGTGAGATTGGGTGAGCAAATGCAGACCCTTTCAAGCAATAATGCATGGCCCCCATTCCATGGGTCCCAACTCTCCAGGTTCAAGGGAATATTACTACAGCTATAACATGTACAGGAAACCTAGAGAATGGACACACTGTGAATACGAAAGGTTTCTAAAACTCAACGAATAGTCCCTCTCCTGGTGCTCCAGTTTGACTTTCCAACTGCCTTACTATCAATCTCCCAACTTGGAGAGACAGGCCCTTTAACCTCCTGGTTTGCACAGGTTCCCAATTTGGCAGAGGATGGAAGGGACGAGGGAGAACCCATGAGAGAGTAGCTGTTAGGCATTTGGACGGGCACATGTCACTCTAATTTCCCGGCAGGAAGAAGAATTAACCAAAGTCTCAGCCACCCACCGGGAACCAGTATAGGACAGGATCCAAAATTTTGGACTTGCGTTCAGCTCACAAAAAACGAGTTGAGAAATGGAGCTCAGGGGCACAGCAATTCACAAACTGGCAGAGTGATAAAGGACAACTATCGTCCAAAAATCTGTTGAGGGAAGTCAACGAGGCGGACTTGAAAGTGAGGCAAAATAGCAGGAAACAGATTTCAAGAGGTACGTTGGAATCGCCTGTAAAGCACAGGAAGAGGGGCATAACTTGGACAATGGTGCACTTGGCCAAAAAGGGCGTATGCGTTTTCTCCTGAATATATTCAGGAGAAAACGCATACGCCCTTTTTGGCCAAGCAAGCAAGCGGGCAATGCAAATCTGCACTACAAAGAAGTATCACTTCCCACCGGTCAAAAGGGACATCCACAAAATGTGTAAAAACCAGAAAGGCAAGACAGGCCCTGGAGAACAGGGAGCCTTGTTATGTTGATGGGCGGGATGTAAATTGCCAACTGCCTCACTGGAGGAGTGCATTGTGTTCCGTAAAACAAGTAAACAACAGAGCTACAGAGCCAAGGCCACTTCCAGTCTAGGGAATATACCTGGGGAAAACTGAAAATCAATAAGAAAGAGCCACCTCCAAATTTAGGGCTGCACTGGCTACAAGAACCTCAACTTGGGTACACCTTAAATATCCCAGGAAATATAAAAATGGTTCAAAACATTGTGGTACTTACGTACGATGGAATATCCCTCAGCCATGAAATCAATGTCATAAGACCAGTAGCAGCAAAGTGAGTGGATTCAGGTACGATGATTCTAAGTGAAATAAGTCACACAGAAAAAGAAACTTATCATAAGATATCACTTATGAAGATCCTGTAAACATGGCTACACGTGAACTGAGTTAGGAAAGAGAACAGAGTCTCACATTTAGAAAACACTCTTATGCCTGCATAAAGGGGAAGGAGAGGTGGGGTGATGCATAAAACCAGAGTTTGATATAAGCACAGGGACCGTTCCAAAAACCAACTTTGGAATAGACAAGACCGACACCTTCCTCAGTGAAAGAGACTCAAAACCCCATATTTCCCGCAGAGGAATATATCTGACTAGTAAGAATCTTAAAACCTATGTATTGATATGACTCCATAAGGGAATCAAGTGTGTCTAGAGTGGCATAAACATGGCAGCGAGAATCAGCTCAAACCCACTATAAAAAGGAATTTCAAAAGCAAAACCAAAAAACAGGGAAATTCTTTTTTTTTTTTTTTTTTTTTTTTTTTTTTTTGCGGTATGCGGGCCTCTCACTGTTGTGGCCTCCCCCGTTGTGGAGCACAGGCTGCGGACGCGCAGGCTCCGGACGCGCAGGCTCAGCGGCCATGGCTCACGGGCCCAGCCACTCCGCGGCATATGGGATCCTCCCAGACCGGGGCACGAACCCGTATCCCCTGCATCGGCAGGCGGACTCTCAACCACTTGCGCCACCAGGGAGGCCCAGGGAAATTCTTTACAATTCCTTCAGGGTGTCTGAGGAAACCTGGAAAGACCCTGTCTACAATGACAGCTGGATGTGGCATAAGGCTGGACACTTGGGACTGAGAGGATTGGTGAGATTGGGTGAGCAAATGCAGACCCTTTCAAGCAATAATGCATGGCCCCCATTCCATGGGTCCCAACTCTCCAGGTTCAAGGGAATATTACTACAGCTATAACATGTACAGGAAACCTAGAGAATGGACACACTGTGAATACGAAAGGTTTCTAAAACTCAACGAATAGTCCCTCTCCTGGTGCTCCAGTTTGACTTTCCAACTGCCTTACTATCAATCTCCCAACTTGGAGAGACAGGCCCTTTAACCTCCTGGTTTGCGCAGGTTCCCAATTTGGCAGAGGATGGAAGGGACGAGGGAGAACCCATGAGAGAGTAGCTGTTAGGCATTTGGACGGGCACATGTCACTCTAATTTCCCGGCAGGAAGAAGAATTAACCAAAGTCTCAGCCACCCACCGGGAACCAGTATAGGACAGGATCCAAAATTTTGGACTTGCGTTCAGCTCACAAAAAACGAGTTGAGAAATGGAGCTCAGGGGCACAGCAATTCACAAACTGGCAGAGTGATAAAGGACAACTATCGTCCAAAAATCTGTTGAGGGAAATCAACGAGGCGGACTTGAAAGCGAGGCAAAATAGCAGGAAACAGATTTCAAGAGGTACCTTGGAATCGCCTGTAAAGCACAGGAAGAGGGGCACAACTTGGACAATGGTGCACTTGGCCAAAAAGGGCGTATGCGTTTTCTCCTGAATATATTCAGGAGAAAACGCAAACGCCCTTTTTGGCCAAGCAAGCAAGCGGGCAATGCAAATCTGCACTACAAAGAAGTATCACTTCCCACCGGTCAAAAGGGACATCCACAAAATGTGTAAAAACCAGAAAGGCAAGACAGGCCCTGGAGAACAGGGAGCCTTGTTATGCTGATGGGCGGTATGTAAATTGCCAACTGCCTCACTGGAGGAGTGCATTGTGTTCCGTAAAACAAGTAAACAACAGAGCTACAGAGCCAAGGCCACTTCCAGTCGAGGGAATATACCTGGGGAAAACTGAAAATCAATAAGAAAGAGCCACCTCCAAATTTAGGGCTGCACTGGCTACAAGAACCTCAACTTGGGTACACCTTAAATATCCCAGGAAATATAAAAATGGTTCAAAACATTGTGGTACTTACGTACGATGGAATATCCCTCAGCCATGAAATCAATGTCATAAGACCAGTAGCAGCAAAGTGAGTGGATTCAGGTACGATGATTCTAAGTGAAATAAGTCACACAGAAAAAGAAACTTATCATAAGATATCACTTATGAAGATCCTGTAAACATGGCTACACGTGAACTGAGTTAGGAAAGAGAACAGAGTCTCACATTTAGAAAACACTCTTATGCCTGCATAAAGGGGAAGGAGAGGTGGGGTGATGCATAAAACCAGAGTTTGATATAAGCACAGGGACCGTTTCAAAAACCAACTTTGGAATTGACAAGACCGACACCTTCCTCAGTGAAAGAGACTCAAAACCCCATATTTCCCACAGAGGAATATATCTGACTAGTAAGAATCTTAAAACCTATGTATTGATATGTCTCCATAAGGGAATCAAGTGTGTCTAGAGTGGCATAAACATGGCAGCGAGAATCAGCTCAAACCCACTATAAAAAGGAATTTCAAAAGCAAAACCAAAAAACAGGGAAATTCTTTACAATTCCTTCAGGGTGTCTGAGGAAACCTGGAAAGACCCTATCTACAATGACAGCTGGATGTGGCATAAGGCTGGACACTTGGGACTGAGAGGATTGGTGAGATTGGGTGAGCAAATGCAGACCCTTTCAAGCAATAATGCATGGCCCCCATTCCATGGGTCCCAACTCTCCAGGTTCAAGGGAATATTACTACAGCTATAACATGTACAGGAAACCTAGAGAATGGACACACTGTGAATACGAAAGGTTTCTAAAACTCAACGAATAGTCCCTCTCCTGGTGCTCCAGTTTGACTTTCCAACTGCCTTACTATCAATCTCCCAACTTGGAGAGACAGGCCCTTTAACCTCCTGGTTTGCACAGGTTCCCAATTTGGCAGAGGATGGAAGGGACGAGGGAGAACCCATGAGAGAGTAGCTGTTAGGCATTTGGACGGGCACATGTCACTCTAATTTCCCGGCAGGAAGAAGAATTAACCAACGTCTCAGCCACCCACCGGGAACCAGTATAGTACATGATCCAAAATTTAGGACTTGCGTTCAGCTCACAAAAAACGAGTTGAGAAATGGAGCTCAGGGGCACAGCAATTCACAAACTGGCAGAGTGATAAAGGACAACTATCGTCCAAAAATCTGTTGAGGGAAGTCAACGAGGCAGACTTGAATGTGAGGCAAAATAGCAGGAAACAGATTTCAAGAGGTACGTTGGAATCGCCTGTAAAGCACAGGAAGAGGGGCACAACTTGGACAATGGTGCACTTGGCCAAAAAGGGCGTATGCGTTTTCTCCTGAATATATTCAGGAGAAAACGCATACGCCCTTTTTGGCCAAGCAAGCAAGCGGGCAATGCAAATCTGCACTACAAAGAAGTATCACTTCCCACCGGTCAAAAGGGACATCCACAAAATGTGTAAAAACCAGAAAGGCAAGACAGGCCCTGGAGAACAGGGAGCCTTGTTATGCTGATGGGCGGGATGTAAATTACCAACTGCCTCACTGGAGGAGTGCATTGTGTTCCCTAAAACAAGTAAACAACAGAGCTACAGAGCCAAGGCCACTTCCAGTCTAGGGAATATACCTGGGGAAAACTGAAAATCAATAAGAAAGAGCCACCTCCAAATTTAGGGCTGCACTGACTACAAGAACCTCAACTTGGGTACACCTTAAATATCCCAGGAAATATAAAAATGGTTCAAAACATTGTGGTACTTACGTACGATGGAATATCCCTCAGCCATGAAATCAATGTCATAAGACCAGTAGCAGCAAAGTGAGTGGATTCAGGTACGATGATTCTAAGTGAAATAAGTCACACAGAAAAAGAAACTTATCATAAGATATCACTTATGAAGATCCTGTAAACATGGCTACACGTGAACTGAGTTAGGAAAGAGAACAGAGTCTCACATTTAGAAAACACTCTTATGCCTGCATAAAGGGGAAGAAGAGGTGGGGTGATGCATAAAACCAGAGTTTGATATAAGCACAGGGACTGTTCCAAAAACCAACTTTGGAATAGACAAGACCTACACCTTCCTCAGTGAAAGAGACTCAAAACCCCATATTTCCCGCAGAGGAATATATCTGACTAGTAAGAATCTTAAAACCTATGTATTGATATGACTCCATAAGGGAATCAAGTGTGTCTAGAGTGGCATAAACATGGCAGCGAGAATCAGCTCAAACCCACTATAAAAAGGAATTTCAAAAGCAAAACCAAAAAACAGGGAAATTCTTTACAATTCCTTCAGGGTGTCTGAGGAAACCTGGAAAGACCCTGTCTACAATGACAGCTGGATGTGGCATAAGGCTGGACACTTGGGACTGAGAGGATTGGTGAGATTGGGTGAGCAAATGCAGACCCTTTCAAGCAATAATGCATGGCCCCCATTCCATGGGTCCCAACTCTCCAGGTTCAAGGGAATATTACTACAGCTATAACATGTACAGGAAACCTAGAGAATGGACACACTGTGAATACGAAAGGTTTCTAAAACTCAACGAATAGTCCCTCTCCTGGTGCTCCAGTTTGACTTTCCAACTGCCTTACTATCAATCTCCCAACTTGGACAGACAGGCCCTTTAACCTCCTGGTTTGCACAGGTTCCCAATTTGGCAGAGGATGGAAGGGACGAGGGAGAACCCATGAGAGAGTAGCTGTTAGGCATTTGGACGGGCACATGTCACTCTAATTTCCCGGCAGGAAGAAGAATTAACCAAAGTCTCAGCCACCCACCGGGAACCAGTATAGGACATGATCCAAAATTTTGGACTTGCGTTCAGCTCACAAAAAACGAGTTGAGAAATGGAGCTCAGGGGCACAGCAATTCACAAACTGGCAGAGTGATAAAGGACAACTATCGTCCAAAAATCTGTTGAGGGAAGTCAACGAGGCGGACTTGAAAGCGAGGCAAAATAGCAGGAAACAGATTTCAAGAGGTACCTTGGAATCGCCTGTAAAGCACAGGAAGAGGGGCACAACTTGGACAATGGTGCACTTGGCCAAAAAGGGCGTATGCGTTTTCTCCTGAATATATTCAGGAGAAAACGCATACGCCCTTTTTGGCCAAGCAAGCAAGCGGGCAATGCAAATCTGCACTACAAAGAAGTATCACTTCCCACCGGTCAAAAGGGACATCCACAAAATGTGTAAAAACCAGAAAGGCAAGACAGGCCCTGGAGAACAGGGAGCCTTGTTATGCTGATGGGCGGGATGTAAATTACCAACTGCCTCACTGGAGGAGTGCATTGTGTTCCCTAAAACAAGTAAACAACAGAGCTACAGAGCCAAGGCCACTTCCAGTCTAGGGAATATACCTGGGGAAAACTGAAAATCAATAAGAAAGAGCCACCTCCAAATTTAGGGCTGCACTGACTACAAGAACCTCAACTTGGGTACACCTTAAATATCCCAGGAAATATAAAAATGGTTCAAAACATTGTGGTACTTACGTACGATGGAATATCCCTCAGCCATGAAATCAATGTCATAAGACCAGTAGCAGCAAAGTGAGTGGATTCAGGTACGATGATTCTAAGTGAAATAAGTCACACAGAAAAAGAAACTTATCATAAGATATCACTTATAAAGATCCTGTAAACATGGCTACACGTGAACTGAGTTAGGAAAGAGAACAGAGTCTCACATTTAGAAAACACTCTTATGCCTGCATAAAGGGGAAGGAGAGGTGGGGTGATGCATAAAACCAGAGTTTGATATAAGCACAGGGACCGTTCCAAAAACCAACTTTGGAATAGACAAGACCTACACCTTCCTCAGTGAAAGAGACTCAAAACCCCATATTTCCCGCAGAGGAATATATCTGACTAGTAAGAATCTTAAAACCTATGTATTGATATGACTCCATAAGGGAATCAAGTGTGTCTAGAGTGGCATAAACATGGCAGCGAGAATCAGCTCAAACCCACTATAAAAAGGAATTTCAAAAGCAAAACCAAAAAACAGGGAAATTCTTTACAATTCCTTCAGGGTGTCTGAGGAAACCTGGAAAGACCCTGTCTACAATGACAGCTGGATGTGGCATAAGGCTGGACACTTGGGACTGAGAGGATTGGTGAGATTGGGTGAGCAAATGCAGACCCTTTCAAGCAATAATGCATGGCCCCCATTCCATGGGTCCCAACTCTCCAGGTTCAAGGGAATATTACTACAGCTATAACATGTACAGGAAACCTAGAGAATGGACACACTGTGAATACGAAAGGTTTCTAAAACTCAACGAATAGTCCCTCTCCTGGTGCTCCAGTTTGACTTTCCAACTGCCTTACTATCAATCTCCCAACTTGGACAGACAGGCCCTTTAACCTCCTGGTTTGCACAGGTTCCCAATTTGGCAGAGGATGGAAGGGACGAGGGAGAACCCATGAGAGAGTAGCTGTTAGGCATTTGGACGGGCACATGTCACTCTAATTTCCCGGCAGGAAGAAGAATTAACCAAAGTCTCAGCCACCCACCGGGAACCAGTATAGGACATGATCCAAAATTTTGGACTTGCGTTCAGCTCACAAAAAACGAGTTGAGAAATGGAGCTCAGGGGCACAGCAATTCACAAACTGGCAGAGTGATAAAGGACAACTATCGTCCAAAAATCTGTTGAGGGAAGTCAACGAGGCGGACTTGAAAGCGAGGCAAAATAGCAGGAAACAGATTTCAAGAGGTACCTTCGAATCGCCTGTAAAGCACAGGAAGAGGGGCACAACTTGGACAATGGTGCACTTGGCCAAAAAGGGCGTATGCGTTTTCTCCTGAATATATTCAGGAGAAAACGCATACGCCCTTTTTGGCCAAGCAAGCAAGCGGGCAATGCAAATCTGCACTACAAAGAAGTATCACTTCCCACCGGTCAAAAGGGACATCCACAAAATGTGTAAAAACCAGAAAGGCAAGACAGGCCCTGGAGAACTGGGAGCCTTGTTATGCTGATGGGCGGGATGTAAATTGCCAACTGCCTCACTGGAGGAGTGCATTGTGTTCCCTAAAACAAGTAAACAACAGAGCTACAGAGCCAAGGCCACTTCCAGTCTAGGGAATATACCTTGGGAAAACTGAAAATCAATAAGAAAGAGCCACCTCCAAATTTAGGGCTGCACTGGCTACAAGAACCTCAACTTGGGTACAGCTTAAATATCCCAGGAAATATAAAAATGGTTCAAAACATTGTGGTACTTACGTACGATGGAATATCCCTCAGCCATGAAATCAATGTCATAAGACCAGTAGCAGCAAAGTGAGTGGATTCAGGTACGATGATTCTAAGTGAAATAAGTCACACAGAAAAAGAAACTTATCATAAGATATCACTTATGAAGATCCTGTAAACATGGCTACACGTGAACTGAGTTAGGAAAGAGAACAGAGTCTCACATTTAGAAAACACTCTTATGCCTGCATAAAGGGGAAGGAGAGGTGGGGTGATGCATAAAACCAGAGTTTGATATAAGCACAGGGACCGTTTCAAAAACCAACTTTGGAATTGACAAGACCGACACCTTCCTCAGTGAAAGAGACTCAAAACCCCATATTTCCCACAGAGGAATATATCTGACTAGTAAGAATCTTAAAACCTATGTATTGATATGTCTCCATAAGGGAATCAAGTGTGTCTAGAGTGGCATAAACATGGCAGCGAGAATCAGCTCAAACCCACTATAAAAAGGAATTTCAAAAGCAAAACCAAAAAACAGGGAAATTCTTTACAATTCCTTCAGGGTGTCTGAGGAAACCTGGAAAGACCCTATCTACAATGACAGCTGGATGTGGCATAAGGCTGGACACTTGGGACTGAGAGGATTGGTGAGATTGGGTGAGTAAATGCAGACCCTTTCAAGCAATAATGCATGGCCCCCATTCCATGGGTCCCAACTCTCCAGGTTCAAGGGAATATTACTACAGCTATAACATGTACAGGAAACCTAGGGAATGGACACACTGTGAATACGAAAGGTTTCTAAAACTCAACGAATAGTCCCTCTCCTGGTGCTCCAGTTTGACTTTCCAACTGCCTTACTATCAATCTCCCAACTTGGAGAGACAGGCCCTTAACCTCCTGGTTTGAACAGGTTCCCAATTTGGCAGAGGATGGAAGGGACGTGGGAGAACCCATGAGAGAGTAGCTGTTAGGCATTTGGACGGGCACATGTCACTCTAATTTCCCGGCAGGAAGAAGAATTAACCAAAGTCTCAGCCACCCACCGGGAACCAGTATAGGACATGATCCAAAATTTTGGACTTGCGTTCAGCTCACAAAAAACGAGTTGAGAAATGGGGCTCAGGGGCACAGCAATTCACAAACTGGCAGAGTGATAAAGGACAACTATCGTCCAAAAATCTGTTGAGGGAAGTCAACGAGGCGGACTTGAAAGTGAGGCAAAATAGCAGGAAACAGATTTCAAGAGGTACCTTGGAATCGCCTGTAAAGCACAGGAAGAGGGGCACAACTTGGACAATGGTGCACTTGGCCAAAAAGGGCGTATGCGTTTTCTCCTGAATATATTCAGGAGAAAACGCATACGCCCTTTTTGGCCAAGCAAGCAAGCGGGCAATGCAAATCTGCACTACAAAGAAGTATCACTTCCCACCGGTCAAAAGGGACATCCACAAAATGTGTAAAAACCAGAAAGGCAAGACAGGCCCTGGAGAACAGGGAGCCTTGTTATGCTGATGGGCGGGATGTAAATTGCCAACTGCCTCACTGGAGGAGTGCATTGTGTTTCCTAAAACAAGTAAACAACAGAGCTACAGAGCCAAGGCCACTTCCAGTCTAGGGAATATACCTTGGGAAAACTGAAAATCAATAAGAAAGAGCCACCTCCAAATTTAGGGCTGCACTGGCTACAAGAACCTCAACTTGGGTACACCTTAAATATCCCAGGAAATATAAAAATGGTTCAAAACATTGTGGTACTTACGTACGATGGAATATCCCTCAGCCATGAAATCAATGTCATAAGACCAGTAGCAGCAAAGTGAGTGGATTCAGGTACGATGATTCTAAGTCAAATAAGTCACACAGAAAAAGAAACTTATCATAAGATATCACTTATGAAGATCCTGTAAACATGGCTACACGTGAACTGAGTTAGGAAAGAGAACAGAGTCTCACATTTAGAAAACACTCTTATGCCTGCATAAAGGGTAAGGAGAGGTGGGGTGATGCATAAAACCAGAGTTTGATATAAGCACAGGGACCGTTCCAAAAACCAACTTTGGAATAGACAAGACCTACACCTTCCTCAGTGAAAGAGACTCAAAACCCCATATTTCCCGCAGAGGAATATAACTGACTAGTAAGAATCTTAAAACCTATGTATTGATATGACTCCATAAGGGAATCAAGTGTGTCTAGAGTGGCATAAACATGGCAGCGAGAATCAGCTCAAACCCACTATAAAAAGGAATTTCAAAAGCAAAACCAAAAAACAGGGAAGTTCTTTACAATTCCTTCAGGGTGTCTGAGGAAACCTGGAAAGACCCTATCTACAATGACAGCTGGATGTGGCATAAGGCTGGACACTTGGGACTGAGAGGATTGGTGAGATTGGGTGAGCAAATGCAGACCCTTTCAAGCAATAATGCATGGCCCCCATTCCATGGGTCCCAACTCTCCAGGTTCAAGGGAATATTACTACAGCTATAACATGTACAGGAAACCTAGAGAATGGACACACTGTGAATACGAAAGGTTTCTAAAACTCAACGAATAGTCCCTCTCCTGGTGCTCCAGTTTGACTTTCCAACTGCCTTACTATCAATCTCCCAACTTGGACAGACAGGCCCTTTAACCTCCTGGTTTGCACAGGTTCCCAATTTGGCAGAGGATGGAAGGGACGAGGGAGAACCCATGAGAGAGTAGCTGTTAGGCATTTGGACGGGCACATGTCACTCTAATTTCCCGGCAGGAAGAAGAATTAACCAAAGTCTCAGCCACCCACCGGGAACCAGTATAGGACATGATCCAAAATTTTGGACTTGCGTTCAGCTCACAAAAAACGAGTTGAGAAATGGAGCTCAGGGGCACAGCAATTCACAAACTGGCAGAGTGATAAAGGACAACTATCGTCCAAAAATCTGTTGAGGGAAGTCAACGAGGCGGACTTGAAAGCGAGGCAAAATAGCAGGAAACAGATTTCAAGAGGTACCTTGGAATCGCCTGTAAAGCACAGGAAGAGGGGCACAACTTGGACAATGGTGCACTTGGCCAAAAAGGGCGTATGCGTTTTCTCCTGAATATATTCAGGAGAAAACGCATACGCCCTTTTTGGCCAAGCAAGCAAGCGGGCAATGCAAATCTGCACTACAAAGAAGTATCACTTCCCACCGGTCAAAAGGGACATCCACAAAATGTGTAAAAACCAGAAAGGCAAGACAGGCCCTGGAGAACTGGGAGCCTTGTTATGCTGATGGGCGGGATGTAAATTGCCAACTGCCTCACTGGAGGAGTGCA
Organism: Mesoplodon densirostris; assembly: GCF_025265405.1. Classification (NCBI taxonomy): domain Eukaryota; kingdom Metazoa; phylum Chordata; class Mammalia; order Artiodactyla; family Ziphiidae; genus Mesoplodon; species Mesoplodon densirostris. The sequence goes on along the minus strand of NW_026778232.1, from coordinate 184,355 downwards.
TTGTGTTCCGTAAAACAAGTAAACAACAGAGCTACAGAGCCAAGGCCACTTCCAGTCTAGGGAATATACCTGGGGAAAACTGAAAATCAATAAGAAAGAGCCACCTCCAAATTTAGGGCTGCACTGGCTACAAGAACCTCAACTTGGGTACACCTTAAATATCCCAGGAAATATAAAAATGGTTCAAAACATTGTGGTACTTACGTACGATGGAATATCCCTCAGCCATGAAATCAATGTCATAAGACCAGTAGCAGCAAAGTGAGTGGATTCAGGTACGATGATTCTAAGTCAAATAAGTCACACAGAAAAAGAAACTTATCATAAGATATCACTTATGAAGATCCTGTAAACATGGCTACACGTGAACTGAGTTAGGAAAGAGAACAGAGTCTCACATTTAGAAAACACTCTTATGCCTGCATAAAGGGGAAGGAGAGGTGGGGTGATGCATAAAACCAGAGTTTGATATAAGCACAGGGACCGTTTCAAAAACCAACTTTGGAATTGACAAGACCGACACCTTCCTCAGTGAAAGAGACTCAAAACCCCATATTTCCCACAGAGGAATATATCTGACTAGTAAGAATCTTAAAACCTATGTATTGATATGTCTCCATAAGGGAATCAAGTGTGTCTAGAGTGGCATAAACATGGCAGCGAGAATCAGCTCAAACCCACTATAAAAAGGAATTTCAAAAGCAAAACCAAAAAACAGGGAAATTCTTTACAATTCCTTCAGGGTGTCTGAGGAAACCTCGAAAGACCCTGTCTACAATGACAGCTGGATGTGGCATAAGGCTGGACACTTGGGACTGAGAGGATTGGTGAGATTGGGTGAGCAAATGCAGACCCTTTCAAGCAATAATGCATGGCCCCCATTCCATGGGTCCCAACTCTCCATGTTCAAGGGAATATTACTACAGCTATAACATGTACAGGAAACCTAGAGAATGGACACACTGTGAATACGAAAGGTTTCTAAAACTCAACGAATAGTCCCTCTCCTGGTGCTCCAGTTTGACTTTCCAACTGCCTTACTATCAATCTCCCAACTTGGAGAGACAGGCCCTTAACCTCCTGGTTTGAACAGGTTCCCAATTTGGCAGAGGATGGAAGGGACGAGGGAGAACCCATGAGAGAGTAGCTGTTAGGCATTTGGACGGGCACATGTCAATCTAATTTCCCGGCAGGAAGAAGAATTAACCAAAGTCTCAGCCACCCACCGGGAACCAGTATAGGACATGATCCAAAATTTTGGACTTGCGTTCAGCTCACAAAAAACGAGTTGAGAAATGGAGCTCAGGGGCACAGCAATTCACAAACTGGCAGAGTGATAAAGGACAACTATCGTCCAAAAATCTGTTGAGGGAAGTCAACGAGGGGGACTTGAAAGTGAGGCAAAATAGCAGGAAACAGATTTCAAGAGGTACGTTGGAATCGCCTTTAAAGCACAGGAAGAGGGGCACAACTTGGACAATGGTGCACTTGGCCAAAAAGGGCGTATGCGTTTTCTCCTGAATATATTCAGGAGAAAACGCATACGCCCTTTTTGGCCAAGCAAGCAAGCGGGCAATGCAAATCTGCACTACAAAGAAGTATCACTTCCCACCGGTCAAAAGGGACATCCACAAAATGTGTAAAAACCAGAAAGGCAAGACAGGCCCTGGAGAACAGGGAGCCTTGTTATGCTGATGGGCGGGATGTAAATTGCCAACTGCCTCACTGGAGGAGTGCATTGTGTTTCCTAAAACAAGTAAACAACAGAGCTACAGAGCCAAGGCCACTTCCAGTCTAGGGAATATACCTGGGGAAAACTGAAAATCAATAAGAAAGAGCCACCTCCAAATTTAGGGCTGCACTGGCTACAAGAACCTCAACTTGGGTACACCTTAAATATCCCAGGAAATATAAAAATGGTTCAAAACATTGTGGTACTTACGTACGATGGAATATCCCTCAGCCATGAAATCAATGTCATAAGACCAGTAGCAGCAAAGTGAGTGGATTCAGGTACGATGATTCTAAGTCAAATAAGTCACACAGAAAAAGAAACTTATCATAAGATATCACTTATGAAGATCCTGTAAACATGGCTACACGTGAACTGAGTTAGGAAAGAGAACAGAGTCTCACATTTAGAAAACACTCTTATGCCTGCATAAAGGGGAAGGAGAGGTGGGGTGATGCATAAAACCAGAGTTTGATATAAGCACAGGGACCGTTCCAAAAACCAACTTTGGAATAGACAAGACCTACACCTTCCTCAGTGAAAGAGACTCAAAACCCCATATTTCCCGCAGAGGAATATAACTGACTAGTAAGAATCTTAAAACCTATGTATTGATATGACTCCATAAGGGAATCAAGTGTGTCTAGAGGGGCATAAACATGGCAGCGAGAATCAGCTCAAACCCACTATAAAAAGGAATTTCAAAAGCAAAACCAAAAAACAGGGAAGTTCTTTACAATTCCTTCAGGGTGTCTGAGGAAACCTGGAAAGACCCTATCTACAATGACAGCTGGATGTGGCATAAGGCTGGACACTTGGGACTGAGAGGATTGGTGAGATTGGGTGAGCAAATGCAGACCCTTTCAAGCAATAATGCATGGCCCCCATTCCATGGGTCCCAACTCTCCAGGTTCAAGGGAATATTACTACAGCTATAACATGTACAGGAAACCTAGAGAATGGACACACTGTGAATACGAAAGGTTTCTAAAACTCAACGAATAGTCCCTCTCCTGGTGCTCCAGTTTGACTTTCCAACTGCCTTACTATCAATCTCCCAACTTGGAGAGACAGGCCCTTTAACCTCCTGGTTTGCACAGGTTCCCAATTTGGCAGAGGATGGAAGGGACGAGGGAGAACCCATGAGTGAGTAGCTGTTAGGCATTTGGACGGGCACATGTCACTCTAATTTCCCGGCAGGAAGAAGAATTAACCAAAGTCTCAGCCACCCACCGGGAACCAGTATAGGACATGATCCAAAATTTTGGACTTGCGTTCAGCTCACAAAAAACGAGTTGAGAAATGGAGCTCAGGGGCACAGCAATTCACAAACTGGCAGAGTGATAAAGGACAACTATCGTCCAAAAATCTGTTGAGGGAAGTCAACGAGGCGGACTTGAAAGCGAGGCAAAATAGCAGGAAACAGATTTCAAGAGGTACCTTGGAATCGCCTGTAAAGCACAGGAAGAGGGGCACAACTTGGACAATGGTGCACTTGGCCAAAAAGGGCGTATGCGTTTTCTCCTGAATATATTCAGGAGAAAACGCATACGCCCTTTTTGGCCAAGCAAGCAAGCGGGCAATGCAAATCTGCACTACAAAGAAGTATCACTTCCCACCGGTCAAAAGGGACATCCACAAAATGTGTAAAAACCAGAAAGGCAAGACAGGCCCTGGAGAACTGGGAGCCTTGTTATGCTGATGGGCGGGATGTAAATTGCCAACTGCCTCACTGGAGGAGTGCATTGTGTTCCCTAAAACAAGTAAACAACAGAGCTACAGAGCCAAGGCCACTTCCAGTCTAGGGAATATACCTGGGGAAAACTGAAAATCAATAAGAAAGAGCCACCTCCAAATTTAGGGCTGCACTGGCTACAAGAACCTCAACTTGGGTACAGCTTAAATATCCCAGGAAATATAAAAATGGTTCAAAAGATTGTGGTACTTACGTACGATGGAATATCCCTCAGCCATGAAATCAATGTCATAAGACCAGTAGCAGCAAAGTGAGTGGATTCAGGTACGATGATTCTAAGTGAAATAAGTCACACAGAAAAAGAAACTTATCATAAGATATCACTTATGAAGATCCTGTAAACATGGCTACACGTGAACTGAGTTAGGAAAGAGAACAGAGTCTCACATTTAGAAAACACTCTTATGCCTGCATAAAGGGGAAGGAGAGGTGGGGTGATGCATAAAACCAGAGTTTGATATAAGCACAGGGACCGTTTCAAAAACCAACTTTGGAATTGACAAGACCGACACCTTCCTCAGTGAAAGAGACTCAAAACCCCATATTTCCCACAGAGGAATATATCTGACTAGTAAGAATCTTAAAACCTATGTATTGATATGTCTCCATAAGGGAATCAAGTGTGTCTAGAGTGGCATAAACATGGCAGCGAGAATCAGCTCAAACCCACTATAAAAAGGAATTTCAAAAGCAAAACCAAAAAACAGGGAAATTCTTTACAATTCCTTCAGGGTGTCTGAGGAAACCTGGAAAGACCCTGTCTACAATGACAGCTGGATGTGGCATAAGGCTGGACACTTGGGACTGAGAGGATTGGTGAGATTGGGTGAGCAAATGCAGACCCTTTCAAGCAATAATGCATGGCCCCCATTCCATGGGTCCCAACTCTCCATGTTCAAGGGAATATTACTACAGCTATAACATGTACAGGAAACCTAGAGAATGGACACACTGTGAATACGAAAGGTTTCTAAAACTCAACGAATAGTCCCTCTCCTGGTGCTCCAGTTTGACTTTCCAACTGCCTTACTATCAATCTCCCAACTTGGAGAGACAGGCCCTTAACCTCCTGGTTTGAACAGGTTCCCAATTTGGCAGAGGATGGAAGGGACGTGGGAGAACCCATGAGAGAGTAGCTGTTAGGCATTTGGACGGGCACATGTCACTCTAATTTCCCGGCAGGAAGAAGAATTAACCAAAGTCTCAGCCACCCACCGGGAACCAGTATAGGACATGATCCAAAATTTTGGACTTGCGTTCAGCTCACAAAAAACGAGTTGAGAAATGGAGCTCAGGGGCACAGCAATTCACAAACTGGCAGAGTGATAAAGGACAACTATCGTCCAAAAATCTGTTGAGGGAAGTCAACGAGGCGGACTTGAAAGCGAGGCAAAATAGCAGGAAACAGATTTCAAGAGGTACGTTGGAATCGCCTGTAAAGCACAGGAAGAGGGGCACAACTTGGACAATGGTGCACTTGGCCAAAAAGGGCGTATGCGTTTTCTCCTGAATATATTCAGGAGAAAACGCATACGCCCTTTTTGGCCAAGCAAGCAAGCGGGCAATGCAAATCTGCACTACAAAGAAGTATCACTTCCCACCGGTCAAAAGGGACATCCACAAAATGTGTAAAAACCAGAAAGGCAAGACAGGCCCTGGAGAACAGGGAGCCTTGTTATGCTGATGGGCGGGATGTAAATTGCCAACTGCCTCACTGGAGGAGTGCATTGTGTTTCCTAAAACAAGTAAACAACAGAGCTACAGAGCCAAGGCCACTTCCAGTCTAGGGAATATACCTTGGGAAAACTGAAAATCAATAAGAAAGAGCCACCTCCAAATTTAGGGCTGCACTGGCTACAAGAACCTCAACTTGGGTACACCTTAAATATCCCAGGAAATATAAAAATGGTTCAAAACATTGTGGTACTTACGTACGATGGAATATCCCTCAGCCATGAAATCAATGTCATAAGACCAGTAGCAGCAAAGTGAGTGGATTCTGGTACGATGATTCTAAGTCAAATAAGTCACACAGAAAAAGAAACTTATCATAAGATATCACTTATGAAGATCCTGTAAACATGGCTACACGTGAACTGAGTTAGGAAAGAGAACAGAGTCTCACATTTAGAAAACACTCTTATGCCTGCATAAAGGGTAAGGAGAGGTGGGGTGATGCATAAAACCAGAGTTTGATATAAGCACAGGGACCGTTCCAAAAACCAACTTTGGAATAGACAAGACCTACACCTTCCTCAGTGAAAGAGACTCAAAACCCCATATTTCCCGCAGAGGAATATAACTGACTAGTAAGAATCTTAAAACCTATGTATTGATATGACTCCATAAGGGAATCAAGTGTGTCTAGAGTGGCATAAACATGGCAGCGAGAATCAGCTCAAACCCACTATAAAAAGGAATTTCAAAAGCAAAACCAAAAAACACGGAAGTTCTTTACAATTCCTTCAGGGTGTCTGAGGAAACCTGGAAAGACCCTATCTACAATGACAGCTGGATGTGGCATAAGGCTGGACACTTGGGACTGAGAGGATTGGTGAGATTGGGTGAGCAAATGCAGACCCTTTCAAGCAATAATGCATGGCCCCCATTCCATGGGTCCCAACTCTCCAGGTTCAAGGGAATATTACTACAGCTATAACATGTACAGGAAACCTAGAGAATGGACACACTGTGAATACGAAAGGTTTCTAAAACTCAACGAATAGTCCCTCTCCTGGTGCTCCAGTTTGACTTTCCAACTGCCTTACTATCAATCTCCCAACTTGGACAGACAGGCCCTTTAACCTCCTGGTTTGCACAGGTTCCCAATTTGGCAGAGGATGGAAGGGACGAGGGAGAACCCATGAGAGAGTAGCTGTTAGGCATTTGGACGGGCACATGTCACTCTAATTTCCCGGCAGGAAGAAGAATTAACCAAAGTCTCAGCCACCCACCGGGAACCAGTATAGGACATGATCCAAAATTTTGGACTTGCGTTCAGCTCACAAAAAACGAGTTGAGAAATGGAGCTCAGGGGCACAGCAATTCACAAACTGGCAGAGTGATAAAGGACAACTATCGTCCAAAAATCTGTTGAGGGAAGTCAACGAGGCGGACTTGAAAGCGAGGCAAAATAGCAGGAAACAGATTTCAAGAGGTACCTTGGAATCGCCTGTAAAGCACAGGAAGAGGGGCACAACTTGGACAATGGTGCACTTGGCCAAAAAGGGCGTATGCGTTTTCTCCTGAATATATTCAGGAGAAAACGCATACGCCCTTTTTGGCCAAGCAAGCAAGCGGGCAATGCAAATCTGCACTACAAAGAAGTATCACTTCCCACCGGTCAAAAGGGACATCCACAAAATGTGTAAAAACCAGAAAGGCAAGACAGGCCCTGGAGAACTGGGAGCCTTGTTATGCTGATGGGCGGGATGTAAATTGCCAACTGCCTCACTGGAGGAGTGCATTGTGTTCCCTAAAACAAGTAAACAACAGAGCTACAGAGCCAAGGCCACTTCCAGTCTAGGGAATATACCTGGGGAAAACTGAAAATCAATAAGAAAGAGCCACCTCCAAATTTAGGGCTGCACTGGCTACAAGAACCTCAACTTGGGTACACCTTAAATATCCCAGGAAATATAAAAATGGTTCAAAACATTGTGGTACTTACGTACGATGGAATATCCCTCAGCCATGAAATCAATGTCATAAGACCAGTAGCAGCAAAGTGAGTGGATTCAGGTACGATGATTCTAAGTGAAATAAGTCACACAGAAAAAGAAACTTATCATAAGATATCACTTATGAAGATCCTGTAAACATGGCTACACGTGAACTGAGTTAGGAAAGAGAACAGAGTCTCACATTTAGAAAACACTCTTATGCCTGCATAAAGGGGAAGGAGAGGTGGGGTGATGCATAAAACCAGAGTTTGATATAAGCACAGGGACCGTTTCAAAAACCAACTTTGGAATTGACAAGACCGACACCTTCCTCAGTGAAAGAGACTCAAATCCCCATATTTCCCACAGAGGAATATATCTGACTAGTAAGAATCTTAAAACCTATGTATTGATATGTCTCCATAAGGGAATCAAGTGTGTCTAGAGTGGCATAAACATGGCAGCGAGAATCAGCTCAAACCCACTATAAAAAGGAATTTCAAAAGCAAAACCAAAAAACAGGGAAATTCTTTACAATTCCTTCAGGGTGTCTGAGGAAACCTCGAAAGACCCTGTCTACAATGACAACTGGATGTGGCATAAGGCTGGACACTTGGGACTGAGAGGATTGGTGAGATTGGGTGAGCAAATGCAGACCCTTTCAAGCAATAATGCATGGCCCCCATTCCATGGGTCCCAACTCTCCATGTTCAAGGGAATATTACTACAGCTATAACATGTACAGGAAACCTAGAGAATGGACACACTGTGAATACGAAAGGTTTCTAAAACTCAACGAATAGTCCCTCTCCTGGTGCTCCAGTTTGACTTTCCAACTGCCTTACTATCAATCTCCCAACTTGGAGAGACAGGCCCTTTAACCTCCTGGTTTGAACAGGTTCCCAATTTGGCAGAGGATGGAAGGGACGAGGGAGAACCCATGAGAGAGTAGCTGTTAGGCATTTGGACGGGCACATGTCAATCTAATTTCCCGGCAGGAAGAAGAATTAACCAAAGTCTCAGCCACCCACCGGGAACCAGTATAGGACATGATCCAAAATTTTGGACTTGCGTTCAGCTCACAAAAAACGAGTTGAGAAATGGAGCTCAGGGGCACAGCAATTCACAAACTGGCAGAGTGATAAAGGACAACTATCGTCCAAAAATCTGTTGAGGGAAGTCAACGAGGCGGACTTGAAAGTGAGGCAAAATAGCAGGAAACAGATTTCAAGAGGTACGTTGGAATCGCCTGTAAAGCACAGGAAGAGGGGCACAACTTGGACAATGGTGCACTTGGCCAAAAAGGGCGTATGCGTTTTCTCCTGAATATATTCAGGAGAAAACGCATACGCCCTTTTTGGCCAAGCAAGCAAGCGGGCAATGCAAATCTGCACTACAAAGAAGTATCACTTCCCACCGGTCAAAAGGGACATCCACAAAATGTGTAAAAACCAGAAAGGCAAGACAGGCCCTGGAGAACAGGGAGCCTTGTTATGCTGATGGGCGGGATGTAAATTGCCAACTGCCTCACTGGAGGAGTGCATTGTGTTTCCTAAAACAAGTAAACAACAGAGCTACAGAGCCAAGGCCACTTCCAGTCTAGGGAATATACCTGGGGAAAACTGAAAATCAATAAGAAACAGCCACCTCCAAATTTAGGGCTGCACTGGCTACAAGAACCTCAACTTGGGTACACCTTAAATATCCCAGGAAATATAAAAATGGTTCAAAACATTGTGGTACTTACGTACGATGGAATATCCCTCAGCCATGAAATCAATGTCATAAGACCAGTAGCAGCAAAGTGAGTGGATTCAGGTACGATGATTCTAAGTCAAATAAGTCACACAGAAAAAGAAACTTATCATAAGATATCACTTATGAAGATCCTGTAAACATGGCTACACGTGAACTGAGTTAGGAAAGAGAACAGAGTCTCACATTTAGAAAACACTCTTATGCCTGCATAAAGGGTAAGGAGAGGTGGGGTGATGCATAAAACCAGAGTTTGATATAAGCACAGGGACCGTTCCAAAAACCAACTTTGGAATAGACAAGACCTACACCTTCCTCAGTGAAAGAGACTCAAAACCCCATATTTCCCGCAGAGGAATATAACTGACTAGTAAGAATCTTAAAACCTATGTATTGATATGACTCCATAAGGGAATCAAGTGTGTCTAGAGGGGCATAAACATGGCAGCGAGAATCAGCTCAAACCCACTATAAAAAGGAATTTCAAAAGCAAAACCAAAAAACAGGGAAGTTCTTTACAATTCCTTCAGGGTGTCTGAGGAAACCTGGAAAGACCCTATCTACAATGACAGCTGGATGTGGCATAAGGCTGGACACTTGGGACTGAGAGGATTGGTGAGATTGGGTGAGCAAATGCAGACCCTTTCAAGCAATAATGCATGGCCCCCATTCCATGGGTCCCAACTCTCCAGGTTCAAGGGAATATTACTACAGCTATAACATGTACAGGAAACCTAGAGAATGGACACACTGTGAATACGAAAGGTTTCTAAAACTCAACGAATAGTCCCTCTCCTGGTGCTCCAGTTTGACATTCCAACTGCCTTACTATCAATCTCCCAACTTGGAGAGACAGGCCCTTTAACCTCCTGGTTTGCACAGGTTCCCAATTTGGCAGAGGATGGAAGGGACGAGGGAGAACCCATGAGAGAGTAGCTGTTAGGCATTTGGACGGGCACATGTCAATCTAATTTCCCGGCAGGAAGAAGAATTAACCAAAGTCTCAGCCACCCACCGGGAACCAGTATAGGACATGATCCAAAATTTTGGACTTGCGTTCAGCTCACAAAAAACGAGTTGAGAAATGGAGCTCAGGGGCACAGCAATTCACAAACTGGCAGAGTGATAAAGGACAACTATCGTCCAAAAATCTGTTGAGGGAAGTCAACGAGGCGGACTTGAAAGCGAGGCAAAATAGCAGGAAACAGATTTCAAGAGGTACCTTGGAATCGCCTGTAAAGCACAGGAAGAGGGGCACAACTTGGACAATGGTGCACTTGGCCAAAAAGGGCGTATGCGTTTTCTCCTGAATATATTCAGGAGAAAACGCATACGCCCTTTTTGGCCAAGCAAGCAAGCGGGCAATGCAAATCTGCACTACAAAGAAGTATCACTTCCCACCGGTCAAAAGGGACATCCACAAAATGTGTAAAAACCAGAAAGGCAAGACAGGCCCTGGAGAACAGGGAGCCTTGTTATGCTGATGGGCGGGATGTAAATTGCCAACTGCCTCACTGGAGGAGTGCATTGTGTTCCCTAAAACAAGTAAACAACAGAGCTACAGAGCCAAGGCCACTTCCAGTCTAGGGAATATACCTTGGGAAATCTGAAAATCAATAAGAAAGAGCCACCTCCAAATTTAGGGCTGCACTGACTACAAGAACCTCAACTTGGGTACACCTTAAATATCCCAGGAAATATAAAAATGGTTCAAAACATTGTGGTACTTACGTACGATGGAATATCCCTCAGCCATGAAATCAATGTCATAAGACCAGTAGCAGCAAAGTGAGTGGATTCAGGTACGATGATTCTAAGTGAAATAAGTCACACAGAAAAAGAAACTTATCATAAGATATCACTTATGATGATCCTGTAAACATGGCTACACATGAACTGAGTTAGGAAAGGGAACAGAGTCTCACATTTAGAAAACACGCTTATGCCTGCATAAAGGGGAAGGAGAGGTGGGGTGATGCATAAAACCAGAGTTTGATATAAGCACAGGGACCGTTTCAAAAACCAACTTTGGAATTGACAAGACCGACACCTTCCTCAGTGAAAGAGACTCAAAACCCCATATTTCCCACAGAGGAATATATCTGACTAGTAAGAATCTTAAAACCTATGTATTGATATGTCTCCATAAGGGAATCAAGTGTGTCTAGAGTGGCATAAACATGGCAGCGAGAATCAGCTCAAACCCACTATAAAAAGGAATTTCAAAAGCAAAATCAAAAAACAGGGAAATTCTTTACAATTCCTTCAGGGTGTCTGAGGAAACCTGAAAAGACCCTATCTACAATGACAGCTGTATGTGGCATAAGGCTGGACACTTGGGACTGAGAGGATTGGTGAGATTGGGTGAGCAAATGCAGACCCTTTCAAGCAATAATGCATGGCCCCCATTCCATGGGTCCCAACTCTCCAGGTTCAAGGGAATATTACTACAGCTATAACATGTACAGGAAACCTAGAGAATGGACACACTGTGAATACGAAAGGTTTCTAAAACTCAACGAATAGTCCCTCTCCTGGTGCTCCAGTTTGACTTTCCAACTGCCTTACTATCAATCTCCCAACTTGGAGAGACAGGCCCTTTAACCTCCTGGTTTGCACAGGTTCCCAATTTGGCAGAGGATGGAAGGGACGAGGGAGAACCCATGAGAGAGTAGCTGTTAGGCATTTGGACGGTCACATGTCACTCTAATTTCCCGGCAGGAAGAAGAATTAACCAAAGTCTCAGCCACCCACCGGGAACCAGTATAGGACATGATCTAAAATTTTGGACTTGCGTTCAGCTCACAAAAAACGAGTTGAGAAATGGAGCTCAGGGGCACAGCAATTCACAAACTGGCAGAGTGATAAAGGACAACTATTGTCCAAAAATCTGTTGAGGGAAGTCAACGAGGCGGACTTGAAAGCGAGGCAAAATAGCAGGAAACAGATTTCAAGAGGTACCTTGGAATCGCCTGTAAAGCACAGGAAGAGGGGCACAACTTGGACAATGGTGCACTTGGCCAAAAAGGGCGTATGCGTTTTCTCCTGAATATATTCAGGAGAAAACGCATACGCCCTTTTTGGCCAAGCAAGCAAGCGGGCAATGCAAATCTGCACTACAAAGAAGTATCACTTCCCACCGGTCAAAAGGGACATCCACAAAATGTGTAAAAACCAGAAAGGCAAGACAGGCCCTAGAGAACAGGGAGCCTTGTTATGCTGATGGGCGGGATGTAAATTGCCAACTGCCTCACTGGAGGAGTGCATTGTGTTCCCTAAAACAAGTAAACAACAGAGCTACAGAGCCAAGGCCACTTCCAGTCTAGGGAATATACCTTGGGAAATCTGAAAATCAATAAGAAAGAGCCACCTCCAAATTTAGGGCTGCACTGACTACAAGAACCTCAACTTGGGTACACCTTAAATATCCCAGGAAATATAAAAATGGTTCAAAACATTGTGGTACTTACGTACGATGGAATATCCCTCAGCCATGAAATCAATGTCATAAGACCAGTAGCAGCAAAGTGAGTGGATTCAGGTACGATGATTCTAAGTGAAATAAGTCACACAGAAAAAGAAACTTATCATAAGATATCACTTATGAAGATCCTGTAAACATGGCTACACGTGAACTGAGTTAGGAAAGAGAACAGAGTCTCACATTTAGAAAACACTCTTATGCCTGCTTAAAGGGGAAGGAGAGGTGGGGTGATGCATAAAACCAGAGTTTGATATAAGCACAGGGATCGTTCCAAAAACCAACTTTGGAATAGACAAGATCGACACCTTCCTCAGTGAAAGAGACTCAAAACCCCATATTTCCCGCAGAGGAATATATCTGACTAGTAAGAATATTAAAACCTATGTATTGATATGTCTCCATAAGGGAATCAAGTGTGTCTAGAGTGGCATAAACATGGCAGCGAGAATCAGCTCAAACCCACTATAAAAGGGAATTTCAAAAGCAAAACCAAAAAACACGGAAATTCTTTACAATTCCTTCAGGGTGTCTGAGGAAACCTGGAAAGACCCTATCTACCATGACAGCTGGATGTGGCATAAGGCTGGACACTTGGGACTGAGAGGATTGGTGAGATTGGGTGAGCAAATGCAGACCCTTTCAAGCAATAATGCATGGCCCCCATTCCATGGGTCCCAACTCTCCAGGTTCAAGGGAATATTACTACAGCTATAACATGTACAGGAAACCTAGAGAATGGACACACTGTGAATACGAAAGGTTTCTAAAACTCAACGAATAGTCCCTCTCCTGGTGCTCCAGTTTGACTTTCCAACTGCCTTACTATCAATCTCCCAACTTGGAGAGACAGGCCCTTTAACCTCCTGGTTTGCACAGGTTCCCAATTTGGCAGAGGATGGAAGGGACGAGGGAGAACCCATGAGAGAGTAGCTGTTAGGCATTTGGACGGTCACATGTCACTCTAATTTCCCGGCAGGAAGAAGAATTAACCAAAGTCTCAGCCACCCACCGGGAACCAGTATAGGACATGATCCAAAATTTTGGACTTGCGTTCAGCTCCCAAAAAACGAGTTGAGAAATGGAGCTCAGGGGCACAGCAATTCACATACTGGCAGAGTGATAAAGGACAACTATCGTCCAAAAATCTGTTGAGGGAAGTCAAAGAGGCGGACTTAAAAGTGAGGCAAAATAGCAGGAAACAGATTTCAAGAGGTACGTTGGAATCGCCTGTAAAGCACAGGAAGAGGGGCACAACTTGGACAATGGTGCACTTGGCCAAAAAGGGCGTATGCGTTTTCTCCTGAATATATTCAGGAGAAAACGCATACGCCCTTTTTGGCCAAGCAAGCAAGCGGGCAATGCAAATCTGCACTACAAAGAAGTATCACTTCCCACCGGTCAAAAGGGACATCCACAAAATGTGTAAAAACCAGAAAGGCAAGACAGGCCCTGGAGACCTGGGAGCCTTGTTATGCTGATGGGCGGGATGTAAACTGCCAACTGCCTCACTGGAGGAGTGCATTGTGTTCCCTAAAACAAGTAAACAACAGAGCTACAGAGCCAAGGCCACTTCCAGTCTAGGGAATATACCTTGGGAAAACTGAAAATCAATAAGAAAGAGCCACCTCCAAATTTAGGGCTGCACTGACTACAAGAACCTCAACTTGGGTACACCTTAAATATCCCAGGAAATATAAAAATGGTTCAAAACATTGTGGTACTTACGTACGATGGAATATCCCTCAGCCATGAAATCAATGTCATAAGACCAGTAGCAGCAAAGTGAGTGGATTCAGGTACGATGATTCTAAGTGAAATAAGTCACACAGAAAAAGAAACTTATCATAAGATATCACTTATGAAGATCCTGTAAACATGGCTACACGTGAACTGAGTTAGGAAAGAGAACAGAGTCTCACATTTAGAAAACACTCTTATGCCTGCATAAAGGGGATGGAGAGGTGGGGTGATGCATAAAACCAGAGTTTGATATAAGCACAGGGACCGTTCCAAAAACCAACTTTGGAATAGACAAGACCTACACCTTCCTCAGTGAAAGAGACTCAAAACCCCATATTTCCCGCAGAGGAATATATCTGACTAGTAAGAATCTTAAAACCTATGTATTGATATGACTCCATAAGGGAATCAAGTGTGTCTAGAGTGGCATAAACATGGCAGCGAGAATCAGCTCAAACCCACTATAAAAAGGAATTTCAAAAGCAAAACCAAAAAACAGGGAAATTCTTTACAATTCCTTCAGGGTGTCTGAGGAAACCTGGAAAGACCCTATCTACAATGACAGCTGGATGTGGCATAAGGCTGGACACTTGGGACTGAGAGGATTGGTGAGATTGGGTGAGCAAATGCAGACCCTTTCAAGCAATAATGCATGGCCCCCATTCCATGGGTCCCAACTCTCCAGGTTCAAGGGAATATTACTACAGCTATAACATGTACAGGAAACCTAGAGAATGGACACACTGTGAATACGAAAGGTTTCTAAAACTCAACGAATAGTCCCTCTCCTGGTGCTCCAGTTTGACTTTCCAACTGCCTTACTATCAATCTCCCAACTTGGAGAGACAGGCCCTTTAACCTCCTGGTTTGCACAGGTTCCCAATTTGGCAGAGGATGGAAGGGACGAGGGAGAACCCATGAGAGAGTAGCTGTTAGGCATTTGGACGGGCACATGTCAATCTAATTTCCCGGCAGGAAGAAGAATTAACCAAAGTCTCAGCCACCCACCGGGAACCAGTATAGGACATGATCCAAAATTTTGGACTTGCGTTCAGCTCACAAAAAACGAGTTGAGAAATAGAGCTCAGGGGCACAGCAATTCACAAACTGGCAGAGTGATAAAGGACAACTATCGTCCAAAAATCTGTTGAGGGAAGTCAACGAGGCGGACTTGAAAGTGAGGCAAAATAGCAGGAAACAGATTTCAAGAGGTACGTTGGAATCGCCTGTAAAGCACAGGAAGAGGGGCACAACTTGGACAATGGTGCACTTGGCCAAAAAGGGCGTATGCGTTTTCTCCTGAATATATTCAGGAGAAAACGCATACGCCCTTTTTGGCCAAGCAAGCAAGCGGGCAATGCAAATCTGCACTACAAAGAAGTATCACTTCCCACCGGTCAAAAGGGACATCCACAAAATGTGTAAAAACCAGAAAGGCAAGACAGGCCCTGGAGAACAGGGAGCCTTGTTATGCTGATGGGCGGGATGTAAATTGCCAACTGCCTCACTGGAGGAGTGCATTGTGTTCCCTAAAACAAGTAAACAACAGAGCTACAGAGCCAAGGCCACTTCCAGTCTAGGGAATATACCTTGGGAAATCTGAAAATCAATAAGAAAGAGCCACCTCCAAATTTAGGGCTGCACTGACTACAAGAACCTCAACTTGGGTACACCTTAAATATCCCAGGAAATATAAAAATGGTTCAAAACATTGTGGTACTTACGTACGATGGAATATCCCTCAGCCATGAAATCAATGTCATAAGACCAGTAGCAGCAAAGTGAGTGGATTCAGGTACGATGATTCTAAGTGAAATAAGTCACACAGAAAAAGAAACTTATCATAAGATATCACTTATGAAGATCCTGTAAACATGGCTACACATGAACTGAGTTAGGAAAGGGAACAGAGTCTCACATTTAGAAAACACGCTTATGCCTGCATAAAGGGGAAGGAGAGGTGGGGTGATGCATAAAACCAGAGTTTGATATAAGCACAGGGACCGTTTCAAAAACCAACTTTGGAATTGACAAGACCGACACCTTCCTCAGTGAAAGAGACTCAAAACCCCATATTTCCCACAGAGGAATATATCTGACTAGTAAGAATCTTAAAACCTATGTATTGATATGTCTCCATAAGGGAATCAAGTGTGTCTAGAGTGGCATAAACATGGCAGCGAGAATCAGCTCAAACCCACTATAAAAAGGAATTTCAAAAGCAAAATCAAAAAACGGGAAATTCTTTACAATTCCTTCAGGGTGTCTGAGGAAACCTGGAAAGACCCTATCTACCATGACAGCTGGATGTGGCATAAGGCTGGACACTTGGGACTGAGAGGATTGGTGAGATTGGGTGAGCAAATGCAGACCCTTTCAAGCAATAATGCATGGCCCCCATTCCATGGGTCCCAACTCTCCAGGTTCAAGGGAATATTACTACAGCTATAACATGTACAGGAAACCTAGAGAATGGACACACTGTGAATACGAAAGGTTTCTAAAACTCAACGAATAGTCCCTCTCCTGGTGCTCCAGTTTGACTTTCCAACTGCCTTACTATCAATCTCCCAACTTGGAGAGACAGGCCCTTTAACCTCCTGGTTTGCACAGGTTCCCAATTTGGCAGAGGATGGAAGGGACGAGGGAGAACCCATGAGAGAGTAGCTGTTAGGCATTTGGACGGGCACATGTCACTCTAATTTCCCGGCAGGAAGAAGAATTAACCAAAGTCTCAGCCACCCACCGGGAACCAGTATAGGACATGATCCAAAATTTTGGACTTGCGTTCAGCTCCCAAAAAACGAGTTGAGAAATGGAGCTCAGGGGCACAGCAATTCACATACTGGCAGAGTGATAAAGGACAACTATCGTCCAAAAATCTGTTGAGGGAAGTCAACGAGGCGGACTTAAAAGTGAGGCAAAATAGCAGGAAACAGATTTCAAGAGGTACGTTGGAATCGCCTGTAAAGCACAGGAAGAGGGGCACAACTTGGACAATGGTGCACTTGGCCAAAAAGGGCGTATGCGTTTTCTCCTGAATATATTCAGGAGAAAACGCATACGCCCTTTTTGGCCAAGCAAGCAAGCGGGCAATGCAAATCTGCACTACAAAGAAGTATCACTTCCCACCAGTCAAAAGGGACATCCACAAAATGTGTAAAAACCAGAAAGGCAAGACAGGCCCTGGAGACCTGGGAGCCTTGTTATGCTGATGGGCGGGATGTAAACTGCCAACTGCCTCACTGGAGGAGTGCATTGTGTTCCCTAAAACAAGTAAACAACAGAGCTACAGAGCCAAGGCCACTTCCAGTCTAGGGAATATACCTTGGGAAAACTGAAAATCAATAAGAAAGAGCCACCTCCAAATTTAGGGCTGCACTGACTACAAGAACCTCAACTTGGGTACACCTTAAATATCCCAGGAAATATAAAAATGGTTCAAAACATTGTGGTACTTACGTACGATGGAATATCCCTCAGCCATGAAATCAATGTCATAAGACCAGTAGCAGCAAAGTGAGTGGATTCAGGTACGATGATTCTAAGTGAAATAAGTCACACAGAAAAAGAAACTTATCATAAGATATCACTTATGAAGATCCTGTAAACATGGCTACACGTGAACTGAGTTAGGAAAGAGAACAGAGTCTCACATTTAGAAAACACTCTTATGCCTGCATAAAGGGGATGGAGAGGTGGGGTGATGCATAAAACCAGAGTTTGATATAAGCACAGGGACCGTTCCAAAAACCAACTTTGGAATAGACAAGACCTACACCTTCCTCAGTGAAAGAGACTCAAAACCCCATATTTCCCGCAGAGGAATATATCTGACTAGTAAGAATCTTAAAACCTATGTATTGATATGACTCCATAAGGGAATCAAGTGTGTCTAGAGTGGCATAAACATGGCAGCGAGAATCAGCTCAAACCCACTATAAAAAGGAATTTCAAAAGCAAAACCAAAAAACAGGGAAATTCTTTACAATTCCTTCAGGGTGTCTGAGGAAACCTGGAAAGACCCTATCTACAATGACAGCTGGATGTGGCATAAGGCTGGACACTTGGGACTGAGAGGATTGGTGAGATTGGGTGAGCAAATGCAGACCCTTTCAAGCAATAATGCATGGCCCCCATTCCATGGGTCCCAACTCTCCAGGTTCAAGGGAATATTACTACAGCTATAACATGTACAGGAAACCTAGAGAATGGACACACTGTGAATACGAAAGGTTTCTAAAACTCAACGAATAGTCCCTCTCCTGGTGCTCCAGTTTGACTTTCCAACTGCCTTACTATCAATCTCCCAACTTGGAGAGACAGGCCCTTTAACCTCCTGGTTTGCACAGGTTCCCAATTTGGCAGAGGATGGAAGGGACGAGGGAGAACCCATGAGAGAGTAGCTGTTAGGCATTTGGACGGGCACATGTCACTCTAATTTCCCGGCAGGAAGAAGAATTAACCAAAGTCTCAGCCACCCACCGGGAACCAGTATAGGACATGATCCAAAATTTTGGACTTGCGTTCAGCTCCCAAAAAACGAGTTGAGAAATGGAGCTCAGGGGCACAGCAATTCACATACTGGCAGAGTGATAAAGGACAACTATCGTCCAAAAATCTGTTGAGGGAAGTCAACGAGGCGGACTTGAAAGTGAGGCAAAATAGCAGGAAACAGATTTCAAGAGGTACCTTGGAATCGCCTGTAAAGCACAGGAAGAGGGGCACAACTTGGACAATGGTGCACTTGGCCAAAAAGGGCGTATGCGTTTTCTCCTGAATATATTCAGGAGAAAACGCATACGCCCTTTTTGGCCAAGCAAGCAAGCGGGCAATGCAAATCTGCACTACAAAGAAGTATCACTTCCCACCGGTCAAAAGGGACATCCACAAAATGTGTAAAAACCAGAAAGGCAAGACAGGCCCTGGAGACCTGGGAGCCTTGTTATGCTGATGGGCGGGATGTAAACTGCCAACTGCCTCAGTGGAGGAGTGCATTGTGTTCCCTAAAACAAGTAAACAACAGAGCTACAGAGCCAAGGCCACTTCCAGTCTAGGGAATATACCTTGGGAAAACTGAAAATCAATAAGAAAGAGCCACCTCCAAATTTAGGGCTGCACTGACTACAAGAACCTCAACTTGGGTACACCTTAAATATCCCAGGAAATATAAAAATGGTTCAAAACATTGTGGTACTTACGTACGATGGAATATCCCTCAGCCATGAAATCAATGTCATAAGACCAGTAGCAGCAAAGTGAGTGGATTCAGGTACGATGATTCTAAGTGAAATAAGTCACACAGAAAAAGAAACTTATCATAAGATATCACTTATGAAGATCCTGTAAACATGGCTACACGTGAACTGAGTTAGGAAAGAGAACAGAGTCTCACATTTAGAAAACACTCTTATGCCTGCATAAAGGGGATGGAGAGGTGGGGTGATGCATAAAACCAGAGTTTGATATAAGCACAGGGACCGTTCCAAAAACCAACTTTGGAATAGACAAGACCTACACCTTCCTCAGTGAAAGAGACTCAAAACCCCATATTTCCCGCAGAGGAATATATCTGACTAGTAAGAATCTTAAAACCTATGTATTGATATGACTCCATAAGGGAATCAAGTGTGTCTAGAGTGGCATAAACATGGCAGCGAGAATCAGCTCAAACCCACTATAAAAAGGAATTTCAAAAGCAAAACCAAAAAACAGGGAAATTCTTTACAATTCCTTCAGGGTGTCTGAGGAAACCTGGAAAGACCCTATCTACAATGACAGCTGGATGTGGCATAAGGCTGGACACTTGGGACTGAGAGGATTGGTGAGATTGGGTGAGCAAATGCAGACCCTTTCAAGCAATAATGCATGGCCCCCATTCCATGGGTCCCAACTCTCCAGGTTCAAGGGAATATTACTACAGCTATAACATGTACAGGAAACCTAGAGAATGGACACACTGTGAATACGAAAGGTTTCTAAAACGCAACGAATAGTCCCTCTCCTGGTGCTCCAGTTTGACTTTCCAACTGCCTTACTATCAATCTCCCAACTTGGAGAGACAGGCCCTTTAACCTCCTGGTTTGCACAGGTTCCCAATTTGGCAGAGGATGGAAGGGACGAGGGAGAACCCATGAGAGAGTAGCTGTTAGGCATTTGGACGGGCACATGTCAATCTAATTTCCCGGCAGGAAGAAGAATTAACCAAAGTCTCAGCCACCCACCGGGAACCAGTATAGGACATGATCCAAAATTTTGGACTTGCGTTCAGCTCACAAAAAACGAGTTGAGAAATAGAGCTCAGGGGCACAGCAATTCACAAACTGGCAGAGTGATAAAGGACAACTATCGTCCAAAAATCTGTTGAGGGAAGTCAACGAGGCGGACTTGAAAGTGAGGCAAAATAGCAGGAAACAGATTTCAAGAGGTACGTTGGAATCGCCTGTAAAGCACAGGAAGAGGGGCACAACTTGGACAATGGTGCACTTGGCCAAAAAGGGCGTATGCGTTTTCTCCTGAATATATTCAGGAGAAAACGCATACGCCCTTTTTGGCCAAGCAAGCAAGCGGGCAATGCAAATCTGCACTACAAAGAAGTATCACTTCCCACCGGTCAAAAGGGACATCCACAAAATGTGTAAAAACCAGAAAGGCAAGACAGGCCCTGGAGAACTGGGAGCCTTGTTATGCTGATGGGCGGGATGTAAATTGCCAACTGCCTCACTGGAGGAGTGCATTGTGTTCCCTAAAACAAGTAAACAACAGAGCTACAGAGCCAAGGCCACTTCCAGTCTAGGGAATATACCTGGGGAAAACTGAAAATCAATAAGAAAGAGCCACCTCCAAATTTAGGGCTGCACTGGCTACAAGAACCTCAACTTGGGTACACCTTAAATATCCCAGGAAATATAAAAATGGTTCAAAACATTGTGGTACTTACGTACGATGGAATATCCCTCAGCCATGAAATCAATGTCATAAGACCAGTAGCAGCAAAGTGAGTGGATTCAGGTACGATGATTCTAAGTGAAATAAGTCACACAGAAAAAGAAACTTATCATAAGATATCACTTATGAAGATCCTGTAAACATGGCTACACGTGAACTGAGTTAGGAAAGAGAACAGAGTCTCACATTTAGAAAACACTCTTATGCCTGCTTAAAGGGGAAGGAGAGGTGGGGTGATGCATAAAACCAGAGTTTGATATAAGCACAGGGACCGTTCCAAAAACCAACTTTGGAATAGACAAGATCGACACCTTCCTCAGTGAAAGAGACTCAAAACCCCATATTTCCCGCAGAGGAATATATCTGACTAGTAAGAATCTTAAAACCTATGTATTGATATGTCTCCATAAGGGAATCAAGTGTGTCTAGAGTGGCATAAACATGGCAGCGAGAATCAGCTCAAACCCACTATAAAAAGGAATTTCAAAAGCAAAACCAAAAAACACGGAAATTCTTTACAATTCCTTCAGGGTGTCTGAGGAAACCTGGAAAGACCCTATCTACCATGACAGCTGGATGTGGCATAAGGCTGGACACTTGGGACTGAGAGGATTGGTGAGATTGGGTGAGCAAATGCAGACCCTTTCAAGCAATAATGCATGGCCCCCATTCCATGGGTCCCAACTCTCCAGGTTCAAGGGAATATTACTACAGCTATAACATGTACAGGAAACCTAGAGAATGGACACACTGTGAATACGAAAGGTTTCTAAAACTCAACGAATAGTCCCTCTCCTGGTGCTCCAGTTTGACTTTCCAACTGCCTTACTATCAATCTCCCAACTTGGAGAGACAGGCCCTTTAACCTCCTGGTTTGCACAGGTTCCCAATTTGGCAGAGGATGGAAGGGACGAGGGAGAACCCATGAGAGAGTAGCTGTTAGGCATTTGGACGGGCACATGTCACTCTAATTTCCCGGCAGGAAGAAGAATTAACCAAAGTCTCAGCCACCCACCGGGAACCAGTATAGGACATGATCCAAAATTTTGGACTTGCGTTCAGCTCCCAAAAAACGAGTTGAGAAATGGAGCTCAGGGGCACAGCAATTCACAAACTGGCAGAGTGATAAAGGACAACTATCGTCCAAAAATCTGTTGAGGGAAGTCAACGAGGCGGACTTGAAAGTGAGGCAAAATAGCAGGAAACAGATTTCAAGAGGTACGTTGGAATCGCCTGTAAAGCACAGGAAGAGGGGCACAACTTGGACAATGGTGCACTTGGCCAAAAAGGGCGTATGCGTTTTCTCCTGAATATATTCAGGAGAAAACGCATACGCCCTTTTTGGCCAAGCAAGCAAGCGGGCAATGCAAATCTGCACTACAAAGAAGTATCACTTCCCACCGGTCAAAAGGGACATCCACAAAATGTGTAAAAACCAGAAAGGCAAGACAGGCCCTGGAGACCTGGGAGCCTTGTTATGCTGATGGGCGGGATGTAAACTGCCAACTGCCTCAGTGGAGGAGTGCATTGTGTTCCCTAAAACAAGTAAACAACAGAGCTACAGAGCCAAGGCCACTTCCAGTCTAGGGAATATACCTTGGGAAAACTGAAAATCAATAAGAAAGAGCCACCTCCAAATTTAGGGCTGCACTGACTACAAGAACCTCAACTTGGGTACACCTTAAATATCCCAGGAAATATAAAAATGGTTCAAAACATTGTGGTACTTACGTACGATGGAATATCCCTCAGCCATGAAATCAATGTCATAAGACCAGTAGCAGCAAAGTGAGTGGATTCAGGTACGATGATTCTAAGTGAAATAAGTCACACAGAAAAAGAAACTTATCATAAGATATCACTTATGAAGATCCTGTAAACATGGCTACACGTGAACTGAGTTAGGAAAGAGAACAGAGTCTCACATTTAGAAAACACTCTTATGCCTGCATAAAGGGGATGGAGAGGTGGGGTGATGCATAAAACCAGAGTTTGATATAAGCACAGGGACCGTTCCAAAAACCAACTTTGGAATAGACAAGACCTACACCTTCCTCAGTGAAAGAGACTCAAAACCCCATATTTCCCGCAGAGGAATATATCTGACTAGTAAGAATCTTAAAACCTATGTATTGATATGACTCCATAAGGGAATCAAGTGTGTCTAGAGTGGCATAAACATGGCAGCGAGAATCAGCTCAAACCCACTATAAAAAGGAATTTCAAAAGCAAAACCAAAAAACAGGGAAATTCTTTACAATTCCTTCAGGGTGTCTGAGGAAACCTGGAAAGACCCTATCTACAATGACAGCTGGATGTGGCATAAGGCTGGACACTTGGGACTGAGAGGATTGGTGAGATTGGGTGAGCAAATGCAGACCCTTTCAAGCAATAATGCATGGCCCCCATTCCATGGGTCCCAACTCTCCAGGTTCAAGGGAATATTACTACAGCTATAACATGTACAGGAAACCTAGAGAATGGACACACTGTGAATACGAAAGGTTTCTAAAACGCAACGAATAGTCCCTCTCCTGGTGCTCCAGTTTGACTTTCCAACTGCCTTACTATCAATCTCCCAACTTGGAGAGACAGGCCCTTTAACCTCCTGGTTTGCACAGGTTCCCAATTTGGCAGAGGATGGAAGGGACGAGGGAGAACCCATGAGAGAGTAGCTGTTAGGCATTTGGACGGGCACATGTCAATCTAATTTCCCGGCAGGAAGAAGAATTAACCAAAGTCTCAGCCACCCACCGGGAACCAGTATAGGACATGATCCAAAATTTTGGACTTGCGTTCAGCTCACAAAAAACGAGTTGAGAAATAGAGCTCAGGGGCACAGCAATTCACAAACTGGCAGAGTGATAAAGGACAACTATCGTCCAAAAATCTGTTGAGGGAAGTCAACGAGGCGGACTTGAAAGTGAGGCAAAATAGCAGGAAACAGATTTCAAGAGGTACGTTGGAATCGCCTGTAAAGCACAGGAAGAGGGGCACAACTTGGACAATGGTGCACTTGGCCAAAAAGGGCGTATGCGTTTTCTCCTGAATATATTCAGGAGAAAACGCATACGCCCTTTTTGGCCAAGCAAGCAAGCGGGCAATGCAAATCTGCACTACAAAGAAGTATCACTTCCCACCGGTCAAAAGGGACATCCACAAAATGTGTAAAAACCAGAAAGGCAAGACAGGCCCTGGAGAACTGGGAGCCTTGTTATGCTGATGGGCGGGATGTAAATTGCCAACTGCCTCACTGGAGGAGTGCATTGTGTTCCCTAAAACAAGTAAACAACAGAGCTACAGAGCCAAGGCCACTTCCAGTCTAGGGAATATACCTGGGGAAAACTGAAAATCAATAAGAAAGAGCCACCTCCAAATTTAGGGCTGCACTGGCTACAAGAACCTCAACTTGGGTACAGCTTAAATATCCCAGGAAATATAAAAATGGTTCAAAACATTGTGGTACTTACGTACGATGGAATATCCCTCAGCCATGAAATCAATGTCATAAGACCAGTAGCAGCAAAGTGAGTGGATTCAGGTACGATGATTCTAAGTGAAATAAGTCACACAGAAAAAGAAACTTATCATAAGATATCACTTATGAAGATCCTGTAAACATGGCTACACGTGAACTGAGTTAGGAAAGAGAACAGAGTCTCACATTTAGAAAACACTCTTATGCCTGCTTAAAGGGGAAGGAGAGGTGGGGTGATGCATAAAACCAGAGTTTGATATAAGCACAGGGACCGTTCCAAAAACCAACTTTGGAATAGACAAGACCTACACCTTCCTCAGTGAAAGAGACTCAAAACCCCATATTTCCCGCAGAGGAATATATCTGACTAGTAAGAATCTTAAAACCTATGTATTGATATGACTCCATAAGGGAATCAAGTGTGTCTAGAGTGGCATAAACATGGCAGCGAGAATCAGCTCAAACCCACTATAAAAAGGAATTTCAAAAGCAAAACCAAAAAACAGGGAAATTCTTTACAATTCCTTCAGGGTGTCTGAGGAAACCTGGAAAGACCCTATCTACAATGACAGCTGGATGTGGCATAAGGCTGGACACTTGGGACTGAGAGGATTGGTGAGATTGGGTGAGCAAATGCAGACCCTTTCAAGCAATAATGCATGGCCCCCATTCCATGGGTCCCAACTCTCCAGGTTCAAGGGAATATTACTACAGCTATAACATGTACAGGAAACCTAGAGAATGGACACACTGTGAATACGAAAGGTTTCTAAAACGCAACGAATAGTCCCTCTCCTGGTGCTCCAGTTTGACTTTCCAACTGCCTTACTATCAATCTCCCAACTTGGAGAGACAGGCCCTTTAACCTCCTGGTTTGCACAGGTTCCCAATTTGGCAGAGGATGGAAGGGACGAGGGAGAACCCATGAGAGAGTAGCTGTTAGGCATTTGGACGGGCACATGTCAATCTAATTTCCCGGCAGGAAGAAGAATTAACCAAAGTCTCAGCCACCCACCGGGAACCAGTATAGGACATGATCCAAAATTTTGGACTTGCGTTCAGCTCACAAAAAACGAGTTGAGAAATAGAGCTCAGGGGCACAGCAATTCACAAACTGGCAGAGTGATAAAGGACAACTATCGTCCAAAAATCTGTTGAGGGAAGTCAACGAGGCGGACTTGAAAGTGAGGCAAAATAGCAGGAAACAGATTTCAAGAGGTACGTTGGAATCGCCTGTAAAGCACAGGAAGAGGGGCACAACTTGGACAATGGTGCACTTGGCCAAAAAGGGCGTATGCGTTTTCTCCTGAATATATTCAGGAGAAAACGCATACGCCCTTTTTGGCCAAGCAAGCAAGCGGGCAATGCAAATCTGCACTACAAAGAAGTATCACTTCCCACCGGTCAAAAGGGACATCCACAAAATGTGTAAAAACCAGAAAGGCAAGACAGGCCCTGGAGAACTGGGAGCCTTGTTATGCTGATGGGCGGGATGTAAATTGCCAACTGCCTCACTGGAGGAGTGCATTGTGTTCCCTAAAACAAGTAAACAACAGAGCTACAGAGCCAAGGCCACTTCCAGTCTAGGGAATATACCTGGGGAAAACTGAAAATCAATAAGAAAGAGCCACCTCCAAATTTAGGGCTGCACTGGCTACAAGAACCTCAACTTGGGTACACCTTAAATATCCCAGGAAATATAAAAATGGTTCAAAACATTGTGGTACTTACGTACGATGGAATATCCCTCAGCCATGAAATCAATGTCATAAGACCAGTAGCAGCAAAGTGAGTGGATTCAGGTACGATGATTCTAAGTGAAATAAGTCACACAGAAAAAGAAACTTATCATAAGATATCACTTATGAAGATCCTGTAAACATGGCTACACGTGAACTGAGTTAGGAAAGAGAACAGAGTCTCACATTTAGAAAACACTCTTATGCCTGCTTAAAGGGGAAGGAGAGGTGGGGTGATGCATAAAACCAGAGTTTGATATAAGCACAGGGACCGTTCCAAAAACCAACTTTGGAATAGACAAGATCGACACCTTCCTCAGTGAAAGAGACTCAAAACCCCATATTTCCCGCAGAGGAATATATCTGACTAGTAAGAATCTTAAAACCTATGTATTGATATGTCTCCATAAGGGAATCAAGTGTGTCTAGAGTGGCATAAACATGGCAGCGAGAATCAGCTCAAACCCACTATAAAAAGGAATTTCAAAAGCAAAACCAAAAAACAGGGAAATTCTTTACAATTCCTTCAGGGTGTCTGAGGAAACCTGGAAAGACCCTATCTACCATGACAGCTGGATGTGGCATAAGGCTGGACACTTGGGACTGAGAGGATTGGTGAGATTGGGTGAGCAAATGCAGACCCTTTCAAGCAATAATGCATGGCCCCCATTCCATGGGTCCCAACTCTCCAGGTTCAAGGGAATATTACTACAGCTATAACATGTACAGGAAACCTAGAGAATGGACACACTGTGAATACGAAAGGTTTCTAAAACTCAACGAATAGTCCCTCTCCTGGTGCTCCAGTTTGACTTTCCAACTGCCTTACTATCAATCTCCCAACTTGGAGAGACAGGCCCTTTAACCTCCTGGTTTGCACAGGTTCCCAATTTGGCAGAGGATGGAAGGGACGAGGGAGAACCCATGAGAGAGTAGCTGTTAGGCATTTGGACGGGCACATGTCACTCTAATTTCCCGGCAGGAAGAAGAATTAACCAAAGTCTCAGCCACCCACCGGGAACCAGTATAGGACATGATCCAAAATTTTGGACTTGCATTCAGCTCCCAAAAAACGGGTTGAGAAATGGAGCTCAGGGGCACAGCAATTCACAAACTGGCAGAGTGATAAAGGACAACTATCGTCCAAAAATCTGTTGAGGGAAGTCAACGAGGCGGACTTGAAAGTGAGGCAAAATAGCAGGAAACAGATTTCAAGAGGTACGTTGGAATCGCCTGTAAAGCACAGGAAGAGGGGAACAACTTGGACAATGGTGCACTTGGCCAAAAAGGGCGTATGCGTTTTCTCCTGAATATATTCAGGAGAAAACGCATACGCCCTTTTTGGCCAAGCAAGCAAGCGGGCAATGCAAATCTGCACTACAAAGAAGTATCACTTCCCACCGGTCAAAAGGGACATCCACAAAATGTGTAAAAACCAGAAAGGCAAGACAGGCCCTGGAGAACTGGGAGCCTTGTTATGCTGATGGGCGGGATGTAAATTGCCAACTGCCTCACTGGAGGAGTGCATTGTGTTCCCTAAAACAAGTAAACAACAGAGCTACAGAGCCAAGGCCACTTCCAGTCTAGGGAATATACCTGGGGAAAACTGAAAATCAATAAGAAAGAGCCACCTCCAAATTTAGGGCTGCACTGGCTACAAGAACCTCAACTTGGGTACACCTTAAATATCCCAGGAAATATAAAAATGGTTCAAAACATTGTGGTACTTACGTACGATGGAATATCCCTCAGCCATGAAATCAATGTCATAAGACCAGTAGCAGCAAAGTGAGTGGATTCAGGTACGATGATTCTAAGTGAAATAAGTCACACAGAAAAAGAAACTTATCATAAGATATCACTTATGAAGATCCTGTAAACATGGCTACACGTGAACTGAGTTAGGAAAGAGAACAGAGTCTCACATTTAGAAAACACTCTTATGCCTGCTTAAAGGGGAAGGAGAGGTGGGGTGATGCATAAAACCAGAGTTTGATATAAGCACAGGGACCGTTCCAAAAACCAACTTTGGAATAGACAACACCTACACCTTCCTCAGTGAAAGAGACTCAAAACCCCATATTTCCCACAGAGGAATATATCTGACTAGTAAGAATCTTAAAACCTATGTATTGATATGTCTCCATAAGGGAATCAAGTGTGTCTAGAGTGGCATAAACATGGCAGCGAGAATCAGCTCAAACCCACTATAAAAAGGAATTTCAAAAGCAAAACCAAAAAACACGGAAATTCTTTACAATTCCTTCAGGGTGTCTGAGGAAACCTGGAAAGACCCTATCTACCATGACAGCTGGATGTGGCATAAGGCTGGACACTTGGGACTGAGAGGATTGGTGAGATTGGGTGAGCAAATGCAGACCCTTTCAAGCAATAATGCATGGCCCCCATTCCATGGGTCCCAACTCTCCAGGTTCAAGGGAATATTACTACAGCTATAACATGTACAGGAAACCTAGAGAATGGACACACTGTGAATACGAAAGGTTTCTAAAACTCAACGAATAGTCCCTCTCCTGGTGCTCCAGTTTGACTTTCCAACTGCCTTACTATCAATCTCCCAACTTGGAGAGACAGGCCCTTTAACCTCCTGGTTTGCACAGGTTCCCAATTTGGCAGAGGATGGAAGGGACGAGGGAGAACCCATGAGAGAGTAGCTGTTAGGCATTTGGACGGGCACATGTCACTCTAATTTCCCGGCAGGAAGAAGAATTAACCAAAGTCTCAGCCACCCACCGGGAACCAGTATAGGACATGATCCAAAATTTTGGACTTGCATTCAGCTCCCAAAAAACGAGTTGAGAAATGGAGCTCAGGGGCACAGCAATTCACAAACTGGCAGAGTGATAAAGGACAACTATCGTCCAAAAATCTGTTGAGGGAAGTCAACGAGGCGGACTTGAAAGTGAGGCAAAATAGCAGGAAACAGATTTCAAGAGGTACGTTGGAATCGCCTGTAAAGCACAGGAAGAGGGGCACAACTTGGACAATGGTGCACTTGGCCAAAAAGGGCGTATGCGTTTTCTCCTGAATATATTCAGGAGAAAACGCATACGCCCTTTTTGGCCAAGCAAGCAAGCGGGCAATGCAAATCTGCACTACAAAGAAGTATCACTTCCCACCGGTCAAAAGGGACATCCACAAAATGTGTAAAAACCAGAAAGGCAAGACAGGCCCTGGAGACCTGGGAGCCTTGTTATGCTGATGGGCGGGATGTAAACTGCCAACTGCCTCAGTGGAGGAGTGCATTGTGTTCCCTAAAACAAGTAAACAACAGAGCTACAGAGCCAAGGCCACTTCCAGTCTAGGGAATATACCTTGGGAAAACTGAAAATCAATAAGAAAGAGCCACCTCCAAATTTAGGGCTGCACTGACTACAAGAACCTCAACTTGGGTACACCTTAAATATCCCAGGAAATATAAAAATGGTTCAAAACATTGTGGTACTTACGTACGATGGAATATCCCTCAGCCATGAAATCAATGTCATAAGACCAGTAGCAGCAAAGTGAGTGGATTCAGGTACGATGATTCTAAGTGAAATAAGTCACACAGAAAAAGAAACTTATCATAAGATATCACTTATGAAGATCCTGTAAACATGGCTACACGTGAACTGAGTTAGGAAAGAGAACAGAGTCTCACATTTAGAAAACACTCTTATGCCTGCATAAAGGGGAAGGAGAGGTGGGGTGATGCATAAAACCAGAGTTTGATATAAGCACAGGGACCGTTCCAAAAACCAACTTTGGAATAGACAAGACCTACACCTTCCTCAGTGAAAGAGACTCAAAACCCCATATTTCCCGCAGAGGAATATATCTGACTAGTAAGAATCTTAAAACCTATGTATTGATATGACTCCATAAGGGAATCAAGTGTGTCTAGAGTGGCATAAACATGGCAGCGAGAATCAGCTCAAACCCACTATAAAAAGGAATTTCAAAAGCAAAACCAAAAAACAGGGAAATTCTTTACAATTCCTTCAGGGTGTCTGAGGAAACCTGGAAAGACCCTATCTACAATGACAGCTGGATGTGGCATAAGGCTGGACACTTGGGACTGAGAGGATTGGTGAGATTGGGTGAGCAAATGCAGACCCTTTCAAGCAATAATGCATGGCCCCCATTCCATGGGTCCCAACTCTCCAGGTTCAAGGGAATATTACTACAGCTATAACATGTACAGGAAACCTAGAGAATGGACACACTGTGAATACGAAAGGTTTCTAAAACGCAACGAATAGTCCCTCTCCTGGTGCTCCAGTTTGACTTTCCAAATGCCTTACTATCAATCTCCCAACTTGGAGAGACAGGCCCTTTAACCTCCTGGTTTGCACAGGTTCCCAATTTGGCAGAGGATGGAAGGGACGAGGGAGAACCCATGAGAGAGTAGCTGTTAGGCATTTGGACGGGCACATGTCAATCTAATTTCCCGGCAGGAAGAAGAATTAACCAAAGTCTCAGCCACCCACCGGGAACCAGTATAGGACATGATCCAAAATTTTGGACTTGCGTTCAGCTCACAAAAAACGAGTTGAGAAATAGAGCTCAGGGGCACAGCAATTCACAAACTGGCAGAGTGATAAAGGACAACTATCGTCCAAAAATCTGTTGAGGGAAGTCAACGAGGCGGACTTGAAAGTGAGGCAAAATAGCAGGAAACAGATTTCAAGAGGTACGTTGGAATCGCCTGTAAAGCACAGGAAGAGGGGCACAACTTGGACAATGGTGCACTTGGCCAAAAAGGGCGTATGCGTTTTCTCCTGAATATATTCAGGAGAAAACGCATACGCCCTTTTTGGCCAAGCAAGCAAGCGGGCAATGCAAATCTGCACTACAAAGAAGTATCACTTCCCACCGGTCAAAAGGGACATCCACAAAATGTGTAAAAACCAGAAAGGCAAGACAGGCCCTGGAGAACTGGGAGCCTTGTTATGCTGATGGGCGGGATGTAAATTGCCAACTGCCTCACTGGAGGAGTGCATTGTGTTCCCTAAAACAAGTAAACAACAGAGCTACAGAGCCAAGGCCACTTCCAGTCTAGGGAATATACCTGGGGAAAACTGAAAATCAATAAGAAACAGCCACCTCCAAATTTAGGGCTGCACTGGCTACAAGAACCTCAACTTGGGTACACCTTAAATATCCCAGGAAATATAAAAATGGTTCAAAACATTGTGGTACTTACGTACGATGGAATATCCCTCAGCCATGAAATCAATGTCATAAGACCAGTAGCAGCAAAGTGAGTGGATTCAGGTACGATGATTCTAAGTGAAATAAGTCACACAGAAAAAGAAACTTATCATAAGATATCACTTATGAAGATCCTGTAAACATGGCTACACGTGAACTGAGTTAGGAAAGAGAACAGAGTCTCACATTTAGAAAACACTCTTATGCCTGCTTAAAGGGGAAGGAGAGGTGGGGTGATGCATAAAACCAGAGTTTGATATAAGCACAGGGACCGTTCCAAAAACCAACTTTGGAATAGACAACACCTACACCTTCCTCAGTGAAAGAGACTCAAAACCCCATATTTCCCACAGAGGAATATATCTGACTAGTAAGAATCTTAAAACCTATGTATTGATATGTCTCCATAAGGGAATCAAGTGTGTCTAGAGTGGCATAAACATGGCAGCGAGAATCAGCTCAAACCCACTATAAAAAGGAATTTCAAAAGCAAAACCAAAAAACACGGAAATTCTTTACAATTCCTTCAGGGTGTCTGAGGAAACCTGGAAAGACCCTATCTACCATGACAGCTGGATGTGGCATAAGGCTGGACACTTGGGACTGAGAGGATTGGTGAGATTGGGTGAGCAAATGCAGACCCTTTCAAGCAATAATGCATGGCCCCCATTCCATGGGTCCCAACTCTCCAGGTTCAAGGGAATATTACTACAGCTATAACATGTACAGGAAACCTAGAGAATGGACACACTGTGAATACGAAAGGTTTCTAAAACTCAACGAATAGTCCCTCTCCTGGTGCTCCAGTTTGACTTTCCAACTGCCTTACTATCAATCTCCCAACTTGGAGAGACAGGCCCTTTAACCTCCTGGTTTGCACAGGTTCCCAATTTGGCAGAGGATGGAAGGGACGAGGGAGAACCCATGAGAGAGTAGCTGTTAGGCATTTGGACGGGCACATGTCACTCTAATTTCCCGGCAGGAAGAAGAATTAACCAAAGTCTCAGCCACCCACCGGGAACCAGTATAGGACATGATCCAAAATTTTGGACTTGCATTCAGCTCCCAAAAAACGAGTTGAGAAATGGAGCTCAGGGGCACAGCAATTCACAAACTGGCAGAGTGATAAAGGACAACTATCGTCCAAAAATCTGTTGAGGGAAGTCAACGAGGCGGACTTGAAAGTGAGGCAAAATAGCAGGAAACAGATTTCAAGAGGTACGTTGGAATCGCCTGTAAAGCACAGGAAGAGGGGCACAACTTGGACAATGGTGCACTTGGCCAAAAAGGGCGTATGCGTTTTCTCCTGAATATATTCAGGAGAAAACGCATACGCCCTTTTTGGCCAAGCAAGCAAGCGGGCAATGCAAATCTGCACTACAAAGAAGTATCACTTCCCACCGGTCAAAAGGGACATCCACAAAATGTGTAAAAACCAGAAAGGCAAGACAGGCCCTGGAGACCTGGGAGCCTTGTTATGCTGATGGGCGGGATGTAAACTGCCAACTGCCTCAGTGGAGGAGTGCATTGTGTTCCCTAAAACAAGTAAACAACAGAGCTACAGAGCCAAGGCCACTTCCAGTCTAGGGAATATACCTTGGGAAAACTGAAAATCAATAAGAAAGAGCCACCTCCAAATTTAGGGCTGCACTGACTACAAGAACCTCAACTTGGGTACACCTTAAATATCCCAGGAAATATAAAAATGGTTCAAAACATTGTGGTACTTACGTACGATGGAATATCCCTCAGCCATGAAATCAATGTCATAAGACCAGTAGCAGCAAAGTGAGTGGATTCAGGTACGATGATTCTAAGTGAAATAAGTCACACAGAAAAAGAAACTTATCATAAGATATCACTTATGAAGATCCTGTAAACATGGCTACACGTGAACTGAGTTAGGAAAGAGAACAGAGTCTCACATTTAGAAAACACTCTTATGCCTGCATAAAGGGGAAGGAGAGGTGGGGTGATGCATAAAACCAGAGTTTGATATAAGCACAGGGACCGTTCCAAAAACCAACTTTGGAATAGACAAGACCTACACCTTCCTCAGTGAAAGAGACTCAAAACCCCATATTTCCCGCAGAGGAATATATCTGACTAGTAAGAATCTTAAAACCTATGTATTGATATGACTCCATAAGGGAATCAAGTGTGTCTAGAGTGGCATAAACATGGCAGCGAGAATCAGCTCAAACCCACTATAAAAAGGAATTTCAAAAGCAAAACCAAAAAACAGGGAAATTCTTTACAATTCCTTCAGGGTGTCTGAGGAAACCTGGAAAGACCCTATCTACAATGACAGCTGGATGTGGCATAAGGCTGGACACTTGGGACTGAGAGGATTGGTGAGATTGGGTGAGCAAATGCAGACCCTTTCAAGCAATAATGCATGGCCCCCATTCCATGGGTCCCAACTCTCCAGGTTCAAGGGAATATTACTACAGCTATAACATGTACAGGAAACCTAGAGAATGGACACACTGTGAATACGAAAGGTTTCTAAAACGCAACGAATAGTCCCTCTCCTGGTGCTCCAGTTTGACTTTCCAAATGCCTTACTATCAATCTCCCAACTTGGAGAGACAGGCCCTTTAACCTCCTGGTTTGCACAGGTTCCCAATTTGGCAGAGGATGGAAGGGACGAGGGAGAACCCATGAGAGAGTAGCTGTTAGGCATTTGGACGGGCACATGTCAATCTAATTTCCCGGCAGGAAGAAGAATTAACCAAAGTCTCAGCCACCCACCGGGAACCAGTATAGGACATGATCCAAAATTTTGGACTTGCGTTCAGCTCACAAAAAACGAGTTGAGAAATAGAGCTCAGGGGCACAGCAATTCACAAACTGGCAGAGTGATAAAGGACAACTATCGTCCAAAAATCTGTTGAGGGAAGTCAACGAGGCGGACTTGAAAGTGAGGCAAAATAGCAGGAAACAGATTTCAAGAGGTACGTTGGAATCGCCTGTAAAGCACAGGAAGAGGGGCACAACTTGGACAATGGTGCACTTGGCCAAAAAGGGCGTATGCGTTTTCTCCTGAATATATTCAGGAGAAAACGCATACGCCCTTTTTGGCCAAGCAAGCAAGCGGGCAATGCAAATCTGCACTACAAAGAAGTATCACTTCCCACCGGTCAAAAGGGACATCCACAAAATGTGTAAAAACCAGAAAGGCAAGACAGGCCCTGGAGAACTGGGAGCCTTGTTATGCTGATGGGCGGGATGTAAATTGCCAACTGCCTCACTGGAGGAGTGCATTGTGTTCCCTAAAACAAGTAAACAACAGAGCTACAGAGCCAAGGCCACTTCCAGTCTAGGGAATATACCTGGGGAAAACTGAAAATCAATAAGAAACAGCCACCTCCAAATTTAGGGCTGCACTGGCTACAAGAACCTCAACTTGGGTACACCTTAAATATCCCAGGAAATATAAAAATGGTTCAAAACATTGTGGTACTTACGTACGATGGAATATCCCTCAGCCATGAAATCAATGTCATAAGACCAGTAGCAGCAAAGTGAGTGGATTCAGGTACGATGATTCTAAGTGAAATAAGTCACACAGAAAAAGAAACTTATCATAAGATATCACTTATGAAGATCCTGTAAACATGGCTACACGTGAACTGAGTTAGGAAACAGAACAGAGTCTCACATTTAGAAAACACTCTTATGCCTGCTTAAAGGGGAAGGAGAGGTGGGGTGATGCATAAAACCAGAGTTTGATATAAGCACAGGGACCGTTCCAAAAACCAACTTTGGAATAGACAAGATCGACACCTTCCTCAGTGAAAGAGACTCAAAACCCCATATTTCCCGCAGAGGAATATATCTGACTAGTAAGAATCTTAAAACCTATGTATTGATATGTCTCCATAAGGGAATCAAGTGTGTCTAGAGTGGCATAAACATGGCAGCGAGAATCAGCTCAAACCCACTATAAAAAGGAATTTCAAAAGCAAAACCAAAAAACACGGAAATTCTTTACAATTCCTTCAGGGTGTCTGAGGAAACCTGGAAAGACCCTATCTACCATGACAGCTGGATGTGGCATAAGGCTGGACACTTGGGACTGAGAGGATTGGTGAGATTGGGTGAGCAAATGCAGACCCTTTCAAGCAATAATGCATGGCCCCCATTCCATGGGTCCCAACTCTCCAGGTTCAAGGGAATATTACTACAGCTATAACATGTACAGGAAACCTAGAGAATGGACACACTGTGAATACGAAAGGTTTCTAAAACTCAACGAATAGTCCCTCTCCTGGTGCTCCAGTTTGACTTTCCAACTGCCTTACTATCAATCTCCCAACTTGGAGAGACAGGCCCTTTAACCTCCTGGTTTGCACAGGTTCCCAATTTGGCAGAGGATGGAAGGGACGAGGGAGAACCCATGAGAGAGTAGCTGTTAGGCATTTGGACGGGCACATGTCACTCTAATTTCCCGGCAGGAAGAAGAATTAACCAAAGTCTCAGCCACCCACCGGGAACCAGTATAGGACATGATCCAAAATTTTGGACTTGCGTTCAGCTCCCAAAAAACGAGTTGAGAAATGGAGCTCAGGGGCACAGCAATTCACATACTGGCAGAGTGATAAAGGACAACTATCGTCCAAAAATCTGTTGAGGGAAGTCAACGAGGCGGACTTGAAAGTGAGGCAAAATAGCAGGAAACAGATTTCAAGAGGTACGTTGGAATCGCCTGTAAAGCACAGGAAGAGGGGCACAACTTGGACAATGGTGCACTTGGCCAAAAAGGGCGTATGCGTTTTCTCCTGAATATATTCAGGAGAAAACGCATACGCCCTTTTTGGCCAAGCAAGCAAGCGGGCAATGCAAATCTGCACTACAAAGAAGTATCACTTCCCACCGGTCAAAAGGGACATCCACAAAATGTGTAAAAACCAGAAAGGCAAGACAGGCCCTGGAGACCTGGGAGCCTTGT
The DNA here is from genome assembly GCF_025265405.1 of Mesoplodon densirostris. NCBI lineage: Eukaryota > Metazoa > Chordata > Mammalia > Artiodactyla > Ziphiidae > Mesoplodon > Mesoplodon densirostris. The sequence continues at coordinate 147,890 of NW_026778232.1, read as the reverse complement.
TATGCTGATGGGCGGGATGTAAACTGCCAACTGCCTCAGTGGAGGAGTGCATTGTGTTCCCTAAAACAAGTAAACAACAGAGCTACAGAGCCAAGGCCACTTCCAGTCTAGGGAATATACCTTGGGAAAACTGAAAATCAATAAGAAAGAGCCACCTCCAAATTTAGGGCTGCACTGGCTACAAGAACCTCAACTTGGGTACACCTTAAATATCCCAGGAAATATAAAAATGGTTCAAAACATTGTGGTACTTACGTACGATGGAATATCCCTCAGCCATGAAATCAATGTCATAAGACCAGTAGCAGCAAAGTGAGTGGATTCAGGTACGATGATTCTAAGTGAAATAAGTCACACAGAAAAAGAAACTTATCATAAGATATCACTTATGAAGATCCTGTAAACATGGCTACACGTGAACTGAGTTAGGAAAGAGAACAGAGTCTCACATTTAGAAAACACTCTTATGCCTGCATAAAGGGGATGGAGAGGTGGGGTGATGCATAAAACCAGAGTTTGATATAAGCACAGGGACCGTTCCAAAAACCAACTTTGGAATAGACAAGACCTACACCTTCCTCAGTGAAAGAGACTCAAAACCCCATATTTCCCGCAGAGAAATATATCTGACTAGTAAGAATCTTAAAACCTATGTATTGATATGACTCCATAAGGGAATCAAGTGTGTCTAGAGTGGCATAAACATGGCAGCGAGAATCAGCTCAAACCCACTATAAAAAGGAATTTCAAAAGCAAAACCAAAAAACAGGGAAATTCTTTACAATTCCTTCAGGGTGTCTGAGGAAACCTGGAAAGACCCTATCTACAATGACAGCTGGATGTGGCATAAGGCTGGACACTTGGGACTGAGAGGATTGGTGAGATTGGGTGAGCAAATGCAGACCCTTTCAAGCAATAATGCATGGCCCCCATTCCATGGGTCCCAACTCTCCAGGTTCAAGGGAATATTACTACAGCTATAACATGTACAGGAAACCTAGAGAATGGACACACTGTGAATACGAAAGGTTTCTAAAACGCAACGAATAGTCCCTCTCCTGGTGCTCCAGTTTGACTTTCCAACTGCCTTACTATCAATCTCCCAACTTGGAGAGACAGGCCCTTTAACCTCCTGGTTTGCACAGGTTCCCAATTTGGCAGAGGATGGAAGGGACGAGGGAGAACCCATGAGAGAGTAGCTGTTAGGCATTTGGACGGGCACATGTCAATCTAATTTCCCGGCAGGAAGAAGAATTAACCAAAGTCTCAGCCACCCACCGGGAACCAGTATAGGACAGGATCCAAAATTTTGGACTTGCGTTCAGCTCACAAAAAACGAGTTGAGAAATGGAGCTCAGGGGCACAGCAATTCACAAACTGGCAGAGTGATAAAGGACAACTATCGTCCAAAAATCTGTTGAGGGAAGTCAACGAGGCGGACTTGAAAGCGAGGCAAAATAGCAGGAAACAGATTTCAAGAGGTACCTTGGAATCGCCTGTAAAGCACAGGAAGAGGGGCACAACTTGGACAATGGTGCACTTGGCCAAAAAGGGCGTATGCGTTTTCTCCTGAATATATTCAGGAGAAAACGCATACGCCCTTTTTGGCCAAGCAAGCAAGCGGGCAATGCAAATCTGCACTACAAAGAAGTATCACTTCCCACCGGTCAAAAGGGACATCCACAAAATGTGTAAAAACCAGAAAGGCAAGACAGGCCCTGGAGAACTGGGAGCCTTGTTATGCTGATGGGCGGGATGTAAATTGCCAACTGCCTCACTGGAGGAGTGCATTGTGTTCCGTAAAACAAGTAAACAACAGAGCTACAGAGCCAAGGCCACTTCCAGTCGAGGGAATATACCTGGGGAAAACTGAAAATCAATAAGAAAGAGCCACCTTCAAATTTAGGGCTGCACTGGCTACAAGAACCTCAACTTGGGTACACCTTAAATATCCCAGGAAATATAAAAATGGTTCAAAACATTGTGGTACTTACGTACGATGGAATATCCCTCAGCCATGAAATCAATGTCATAAGACCAGTAGCAGCAAAGTGAGTGGATTCAGGTACGATGATTCTAAGTGAAATAAGTCACACAGAAAAAGAAACTTATCATAAGATATCACTTATGAAGATCCTGTAAACATGGCTACACGTGAACTGAGTTAGGAAAGAGAACAGAGTCTCACATTTAGAAAACACTCTTATGCCTGCATAAAGGGGAAGGAGAGGTGGGGTGATGCATAAAACCAGAGTTTGATATAAGCACAGGGACCGTTCCAAAAACCAACTTTGGAATAGACAAGACCTACACCTTCCTCAGTGAAAGAGCCTGAAAACACCATATTTCCCACAGAGGAGTATATCTGACTAGTAAGAATCTTAAAACCTATGTATTGATATGTCTCCATAAGGGAATCAAGTGTGTCTAGAGTGGCATAAACATGGCAGCGAGAATCAGCTCAAACCCACTATAAAAAGGAATTTCAAAAGCAAAACCAAAAAACAGGGAAATTCTTTACAATTCCTTCAGGGTGTCTGAGGAAACCTGGAAAGACCCTATCTACAATGACAGCTGGATGTGGCATAAGGCTGGACACCTGGGACTGAGAGGATTGGTGAGATTGGGTGAGCAAATGCAGACCCTTTCAAGCAATAATGCATGGCCCCCATTCCATGGGTCCCAACTCTCCATGTTCAAGGGAATATTACTACAGCTATAACATGTACAGGAAACCTAGAGAATGGACACACTGTGAATACGAAAGGTTTCTAAAACTCAACGAATAGTCCCTCTCCTGGTGCTCCAGTTTGACTTTCCAACTGCCTTACTATCAATCTCCCAACTTGGAGAGACAGGCCCTTTAACCTCCTGGTTTGCACAGGTTCCCAATTTGGCAGAGGATGGAAGGGACGAGGGAGAACCCATGAGAGAGTAGCTGTTAGGCATTTGGACGGGCACATGTCACTCTAATTTCCCGGCAGGAAGAAGAATTAACCAAAGTCTCAGCCACCCACCGGGAACCAGTATAGGACATGATCCAAAATTTTGGACTTGCGTTCAGCTCTCAAAAAACGAGTTGAGAAATGGAGCTCAGGGGCACAGCAATTCACAAACTGGCAGAGTGATAAAGGACAACTATCGTCCAAAAATCTGTTGAGGGAAGTCAACGAGGCGGACTTGAAAGTGAGGCAAAATAGCAGGAAACAGATTTCAAGAGGTACGTTGGAATCGCCTGTAAAGCACAGGAAGAGGGGCACAACTTGGACAATGGTGCACTTGGCCAAAAAGGGCGTATGCGTTTTCTCCTGAATATATTCAGGAGAAAACGCATACGACCTTTTTGGCCAAGCAAGCAAGCGGGCAATGCAAATCTGCACTACAAAGAAGTATCACTTCCCACCGGTCAAAAGGGACATCCACAAAATGTGTAAAAACCAGAAAGGCAAGACAGGCCCTGGAGAACAGGGAGCCTTGTTATGCTGATGGGCGGGATGTAAATTGCCAACTGCCTCACTGGAGGAGTGCATTGTGTTCCCTAAAACAAGTAAACAACAGAGCTACAGAGCCAAGGCCACTTCCAGTCTAGGGAATATACCTGGGGAAAATTGAAAATCAATAAGAAAGAGCCACCTCCAAATTTAGGGCTGCACTGGCTACAAGAACCTCAACTTGGGTACACCTTAAATATCCCAGGAAATATAAAAATGGTTCAAAACATTTTGGTACTTACGTACGATGGAATATCCCTCAGCCATGAAATCAATGTCATAAGACCAGTAGCAGCAAAGTGAGTGGATTCAGGTACGATGATTCTAAGTGAAATAAGTCACAGAGAAAAAGAAACTTATCATAAGATATCACATATGAAGATCCTGTAAACATGGCTACATGTGAACTGAGTTAGGAAAGAGAACAGAGTCTCACATTTAGAAAACACTCTTATGCCTGCATAAAGGGGAAGGAGAGGTGGGGTGATGCATAAAACCAGAGTTTGATATAAGCACAGGGACCGTTCCAAAAACCAACTTTGGAATAGACAAGACCTACACCTTCCTCAGTGAAAGAGACTCAAAACCCCATATTTCCCGCAGAGGAATATATCTGACTAGTAAGAATCTTAAAACCTATGTATTGATATGACTCCATAAGGGAATCAAGTGTGTCTAGAGTGGCATAAACATGGCAGCGAGAATCAGCTCAAACCCACTATAAAAAGGAATTTCAAAAGCAAAACCAAAAAACAGGGAAATTCTTTACAATTCCTTCAGGGTGTCTGAGGAAACCTGGAAAGACCCTGTCTACAATGACAGCTGGATGTGGCATAAGGCTGGACACTTGGGACTGAGAGGATTGGTGAGATTGGGTGAGCAAATGCAGACCCTTTCAAGCAATAATGCATGGCCCCCATTCCATGGGTCCCAACTCTCCAGGTTCAAGGGAATATTACTACAGCTATAACATGTACAGGAAACCTAGAGAATGGACACACTGTGAATACGAAAGGTTTCTAAAACTCAACGAATAGTCCCTCTCCTGGTGCTCCAGTTTGACTTTCCAACTGCCTTACTATCAATCTCCCAACTTGGAGAGACAGGCCCTTTAACCTCCTGGTTTGCACAGGTTCCCAATTTGGCAGAGGATGGAAGGGACGAGGGAGAACCCATGAGAGAGTAGCTGTTAGGCATTTGGACGGGCACATGTCACTCTAATTTCCCGGCAGGAAGAAGAATTAACCAAAGTCTCAGCCACCCACCGGGAACCAGTATAGGACATGATCCAAAATTTTGGACTTGCGTTCAGCTCACAAAAAACGAGTTGAGAAATGGAGCTCAGGGGCACAGCAATTCACAAACTGGCAGAGTGATAAAGGACAACTATCGTCCAAAAATCTGTTGAGGGAAGTCAACGAGGCGGAGTTGAAAGCGAGGCAAAATAGCAGGAAACAGATTTCAAGAGGTACCTTGGAATCGCCTGTAAAGCACAGGAAGAGGGGCACAACTTGGACAATGGTGCACTTGGCCAAAAAGGGCGTATGCGTTTTCTCCTGAATATATTCAGGAGAAAACGCATACGCCCTTTTTGGCCAAGCAAGCAAGCGGGCAATGCAAATCTGCACTACAAAGAAGTATCACTTCCCACCGGTCAAAAGGGACATCCACAAAATGTGTAAAAACCAGAAAGGCAAGACAGGCCCTGGAGAACTGGGAGCCTTGTTATGCTGATGGGCAGGATGTAAATTGCCAACTGCCTCACTGGAGGAGTGCATTGTGTTCCCTAAAACAAATAAACAACAGAGCTACAGAGCCAAGGCCACTTCCAGTCTAGGGAATATACCTGGGGAAAACTGAAAATCAATAAGAAAGAGCCACCTCCAAATTTAGGGCTGCACTGGCTACAAGAACCTCAACTTGGGTACACCTTAAATATCCCAGGAAATATAAAAATGGTTCAAAACATTGTGGTACTTACGTACGATGGAATATCCCTCAGCCATGAAATCAATGTCATAAGACCAGTAGCAGCAAAGTGAGTGGATTCAGGTACGATGATTCTAAGTGAAATAAGTCACACAGAAAAAGAAACTTATCATAAGATATCACTTATGAAGATCCTGTAAACATGGCTACACGTGAACTGAGTTAGGAAAGAGAACAGAGTCTCACATTTAGAAAACACTCTTATGCCTGCATAAAGGGTAAGGAGAGGTGGGGTGATGCATAAAACCAGAGTTTGATATAAGCACAGGGACCGTTTCAAAAACCAACTTTGGAATTGACAAGACCGACACCTTCCTCAGTGAAAGAGACTCAAAACCCCATATTTCCCACAGAGGAATATATCTGACTAGTAAGAATCTTAAAACCTATGTATTGATATGTCTCCATAAGGGAATCAAGTGTGTCTAGAGTGGCATAAACATGGCAGCGAGAATCAGCTCAAACCCACTATAAAAAGGAATTTCAAAAGCAAAACCAAAAAACAGGGAAATTCTTTACAATTCCTTCAGGGTGTCTGAGGAAACCTGGAAAGACCCTGTCTACAATGACAGCTGGATGTGGCATAAGGCTGGACACTTGGGACTGAGAGGATTGATGAGATTGGGTGAGCAAATGCAGACCCTTTCAAGCAATAATGCATGGCCCCCATTCCATGGGTCCCAACTCTCCATGTTCAAGGGAATATTACTACAGCTATAACATGTACAGGAAACCTAGAGAATGGACACACTGTGAATACGAAAGGTTTCTAAAACTCAACGAATAGTCCCTCTCCTGGTGCTCCAGTTTGACTTTCCAACTGCCTTACTATCAATCTCCCAACTTGGAGAGACAGGCCCTTAACCTCCTGGTTTGAACAGGTTCCCAATTTGGCAGAGGATGGAAGGGACGAGGGAGAACCCATGAGAGAGTAGCTGTTAGGCATTTGGACGGGCACATGTCAATCTAATTTCCCGGCAGGAAGAAGAATTAACCAAAGTCTCAGCCACCCACCGGGAACCAGTATAGGACATGATCCAAAATTTTGGACTTGCGTTCAGCTCACAAAAAACGAGTTGAGAAATGGAGCTCAGGGGCACAGCAATTCACAAACTGGCAGAGTGATAAAGGACAACTATCGTCCAAAAATCTGTTGAGGGAAGTCAACGAGGTGGACTTGAAAGTGAGGCAAAATAGCAGGAAACAGATTTCAAGAGGTACGTTGGAATCGCCTGTAAAGCACAGGAAGAGGGGCACAACTTGGACAATGGTGCACTTGGCCAAAAAGGGCGTATGCGTTTTCTCCTGAATATATTCAGGAGAAAACGCATACGCCCTTTTTGGCCAAGCAAGCAAGCGGGCAATGCAAATCTGCACTACAAAGAAGTATCACTTCCCACCGGTCAAAAGGGACATCCACAAAATGTGTAAAAACCAGAAAGGCAAGACAGGCCCTGGAGAACAGGGAGCCTTGTTATGCTGATGGGCGGGATGTAAATTGCCAACTGCCTCACTGGAGGAGTGCATTGTGTTTCCTAAAACAAGTAAACAACAGAGCTACAGAGCCAAGGCCACTTCCAGTCTAGGGAATATACCTGGGGAAAACTGAAAATCAATAAGAAAGAGCCACCTCCAAATTTAGGGCTGCAATGGCTACAAGAACCTCAACTTGGGTACACCTTAAATATCCCAGGAAATATAAAAATGGTTCAAAACATTGTGGTACTTACGTACGATGGAATATCCCTCAGCCATGAAATCAATGTCATTAGACCAGTAGCAGCAAAGTGAGTGGATTCAGGTACGATGATTCTAAGTGAAATAAGTCACACAGAAAAAGAAACTTATCATAAGATATCACTTATGAAGATCCTGTAAACATGGCTACACGTGAACTGAGTTAGGAAAGAGAACAGAGTCTCACATTTAGAAAACACTCTTATGCCTGCATAAAGGGGAAGGAGAGGTGGGGTGATGCATAAAACCAGAGTTTGATATAAGCACAGGGACCGTTCCAAAAACCAACTTTGGAATAGACATGACCTACACCTTCCTCAGTGAAAGAGACTCAAAACCCCATATTTCCCGCAGAGGAATATAACTGACTAGTAAGAATCTTAAAACCTATGTATTGATATGACTCCATAAGGGAATCAAGTGTGTCTAGAGTGGCATAAACATGGCAGCGAGAATCAGCTCAAACCCACTATAAAAAGGAATTTCAAAAGCAAAACCAAAAAACAGGGAAATTCTTTACAATTCCTTCAGGGTGTCTGAGGAAACCTGGAAAGACCCTATCTACAATGACAGCTGGATGTGGCATAAGGCTGGACACTTGGGACTGAGAGGATTGGTGAGATTGGGTGAGCAAATGCAGACCCTTTCAAGCAATAATGCATGGCCCCCATTCCATGGGTCCCAACTCTCCAGGTTGAAGGGAATATTACTACAGCTATAACATGTACAGGAAACCTAGAGAATGGACACACTGTGAATACGAAAGGTTTCTAAAACTCAACAAATAGTCCCTCTCCTGGTGCTCCAGTTTGACTTTCCAACTGCCTTACTATCAATCTCCCAACTTGGACAGACAGGCCCTTTAACCTCCTGGTTTGCACAGGTTCCCAATTTGGCAGAGGATGGAAGGGACGAGGGAACCCATGAGAGAGTAGCTGTTAGGCATTTGGAAGGGCACATGTCACTCTAATTTCCCGGCAGGAAGACGAATTAACCAAAGTCTCAGCCACCCACCGGGAACCAGTATAGGACATGATCCAAAATTTTGGACTTGCGTTCAGCTCACAAAAAACGAGTTGAGAAATGGAGCTCAGGGGCACAGCAATTCACAAACTGGCAGAGTGATAAAGGACAACTATTGTCCAAAAATCTGTTGAGGGAAGTCAACGAGGCGGACTTGAAAGCGAGGCAAAATAGCAGGAAACAGATTTCAAGAGGTACGTTGGAATCGCCTGTAAAGCACAGGAAGAGGGGCACAACTTGGACAATGGTGCACTTGGCCAAAAAGGGCGTATGCGTTTTCTCCTGAATATATTCAGGAGAAAACGCATACGCCCTTTTTGGCCAAGCAAGCAAGCGGGCAATGCAAATCTGCACTACAAAGAAGTATCACTTCCCACCGGTCAAAAGGGACATCCACAAAATGTGTAAAAACCAGTAAGGCAAGACAGGCCCTGGAGAACTGGGAGCCTTGTTATGCTGATGGGCGGGATGTAAATTGCCAACTGCCTCACTGGAGGAGTGCATTGTGTTCCCTAAAACAAGTAAACAACAGAGCTACAGAGCCAAGGCCACTTCCAGTCTAGGGAATATACCTGGGGAAAACTGAAAATCAATAAGAAAGAGCCACCTCCAAATTTAGGGCTGCACTGACTACAAGAACCTCAACTTGGGTACACCTTAAATATCCCAGGAAATATAAAAATGGTTCAAAACATTGTGGTACTTACGTACGATGGAATATCCCTCAGCCATGAAATCAATGTCATAAGACCAGTAGCAGCAAAGTGAGTGGATTCAGGTACGATGATTCTAAGTGAAATAAGTCACACAGAAAAAGAAACTTATCATAAGATATCACTTATAAAGATCCTGTAAACATGGCTACACGTGAACTGAGTTAGGAAAGAGAACAGAGTCTCACATTTAGAAAACACTCTTATGCCTGCATAAAGGGGAAGGAGAGGTGGGGTGATGCATAAAACCAGAGTTTGATATAAGCACAGGGACCGTTCCAAAAACCAACTTTGGAATAGACAAGACCTACACCTTCCTCAGTGAAAGAGACTCAAAACCCCATATTTCCCGCAGAGGAATATATCTGACTAGTAAGAATCTTAAAACCTATGTATTGATATGACTCCATAAGGGAATCAAGTGTGTCTAGAGTGGCATAAACATGGCAGCGAGAATCAGCTCAAACCCACTATAAAAAGGAATTTCAAAAGCAAAACCAAAAAACAGGGAAATTCTTTACAATTCCTTCAGGGTGTCTGAGGAAACCTGGAAAGACCCTGTCTACAATGACAGCTGGATGTGGCATAAGGCTGGACACTTGGGACTGAGAGGATTGGTGAGATTGGGTGAGCAAATGCAGACCCTTTCAAGCAATAATGCATGGCCCCCATTCCATGGGTCCCAACTCTCCAGGTTCAAGGGAATATTACTACAGCTATAACATGTACAGGAAACCTAGAGAATGGACACACTGTGAATACGAAAGGTTTCTAAAACTCAACGAATAGTCCCTCTCCTGGTGCTCCAGTTTGACTTTCCAACTGCCTTACTATCAATCTCCCAACTTGGAGAGACAGGCCCTTTAACCTCCTGGTTTGCACAGGTTCCCAATTTGGCAGAGGATGGAAGGGACGAGGGAGAACCCATGAGAGAGTAGCTGTTAGGCATTTGGACGGGCACATGTCACTCTAATTTCCCGGCAGGAAGAAGAATTAACCAAAGTCTCAGCCACCCACCGGGAACCAGTATAGGACATGATCCAAAATTTTGGACTTGCGTTCAGCTCACAAAAAACGAGTTGAGAAATGGAGCTCAGGGGCACAGCAATTCACAAACTGGCAGAGTGATAAAGGACAACTATCGTCCAAAAATCTGTTGAGGGAAGTCAACGAGGCGGACTTGAAAGCGAGGCAAAATAGCAGGAAACAGATTTCAAGAGGTACCTTGGAATCGCCTGTAAAGCACAGGAAGAGGGGCACAACTTGGACAATGGTGCACTTGGCCAAAAAGGGCGTATGCGTTTTCTCCTGAATATATTCAGGAGAAAACGCATACGCCCTTTTTGGCCAAGCAAGCAAGCGGGCAATGCAAATCTGCACTACAAAGAAGTATCACTTCCCACCGGTCAAAAGGGACATCCACAAAATGTGTAAAAACCAGAAAGGCAAGACAGGCCCTGGAGAACTGGGAGCCTTGTTTTGCTGATGGGCGGGATGTAAATTGCCAACTGCCTCACTGGAGGAGTGCATTGTGTTCCCTAAAACAAGTAAACAACAGAGCTACAGAGCCAAGGCCACTTCCAGTCTAGGGAATATACCTGGGGAAAACTGAAAATCAATAAGAAAGAGCCACCTCCAAATTTAGGGCTGCACTGGCTACAAGAACCTCAACTTGGGTACACCTTAAATATCCCAGGAAATATAAAAATGGTTCAAAACATTGTGGTACTTACGTACGATGGAATATCCCTCAGCCATGAAATCAATGTCATAAGACCAGTAGCAGCAAAGTGAGTGGATTCAGGTACGATGATTCTAAGTGAAATAAGTCACACAGAAAAAGAAACTTATCATAAGATATCACTTATGAAGATCCTGTAAACATGGCTACACGTGAACTGAGTTAGGAAAGAGAACAGAGTCTCACATTTAGAAAACACTCTTATGCCTGCATAAAGGGGAAGGAGAGGTGGGGTGATGCATAAAACCAGAGTTTGATATAAGCACAGGGACCGTTTCAAAAACCAACTTTGGAATTGACAAGACCGACACCTTCCTCAGTGAAAGAGACTCAAAACCCCATATTTCCCACAGAGGAATATATCTGACTAGTAAGAATCTTAAAACCTATGTATTGATATGTCTCCATAAGGGAATCAAGTGTGTCTAGAGTGGCATAAACATGGCAGCGAGAATCAGCTCAAACCCACTATAAAAAGGAATTTCAAAAGCAAAACCAAAAAACAGGGAAATTCTTTACAATTCCTTCAGGGTGTCTGAGGAAACCTGGAAAGACCCTGTCTACAATGACAGCTGGATGTGGCATAAGGCTGGACACTTGGGACTGAGAGGATTGGTGAGATTGGGTGAGCAAATGCAGACCCTTTCAAGCAATAATGCATGGCCCCCATTCCATGGGTCCCAACTCTCCATGTTCAAGGGAATATTACTACAGCTATAACATGTACAGGAAACCTAGAGAATGGACACACTGTGAATACGAAAGGTTTCTAAAACTCAACGAATAGTCCCTCTCCTGGTGCTCCAGTTTGACTTTCCAACTGCCTTACTATCAATCTCCCAACTTGGAGAGACAGGCCCTTAACCTCCTGGTTTGAACAGGTTCCCAATTTGGCAGAGGATGGAAGGGACGAGGGAGAACCCATGAGAGAGTAGCTGTTAGGCATTTGGACGGGCACATGTCAATCTAATTTCCCGGCAGGAAGAAGAATTAACCAAAGTCTCAGCCACCCACCGGGAACCAGTATAGGACATGATCCAAAATTTTGGACTTGCGTTCAGCTCACAAAAAACGAGTTGAGAAATGGAGCTCAGGGGCACAGCAATTCACAAACTGGCAGAGTGATAAAGGACAACTATCGTCCAAAAATCTGTTGAGGGAAGTCAACGAGGCGGACTTGAAAGTGAGGCAAAATAGCAGGAAACAGATTTCAAGAGGTACGTTGGAATCGCCTGTAAAGCACAGGAAGAGGGGCACAACTTGGACAATGGTGCACTTGGCCAAAAAGGGCGTATGCGTTTTCTCCTGAATATATTCAGGAGAAAACGCATACGCCCTTTTTGGCCAAGCAAGCAAGCGGGCAATGCAAATCTGCACTACAAAGAAGTATCACTTCCCACCGGTCAAAAGGGACATCCACAAAATGTGTAAAAACCAGAAAGGCAAGACAGGCCCTGGAGAACAGGGAGCCTTGTTATGCTGATGGGCGGGATGTAAATTGCCAACTGCCTCACTGGAGGAGTGCATTGTGTTTCCTAAAACAAGTAAACAACAGAGCTACAGAGCCAAGGCCACTTCCAGTCTAGGGAATATACCTGGGGAAAACTGAAAATCAATAAGAAAGAGCCACCTCCAAATTTAGGGCTGCACTGGCTACAAGAACCTCAACTTGGGTACACCTTAAATATCCCAGGAAATATAAAAATGGTTCAAAACATTGTGGTACTTACGTACGATGGAATATCCCTCAGCCATGAAATCAATGTCATAAGACCAGTAGCAGCAAAGTGAGTGGATTCAGGTACGATGATTCTAAGTCAAATAAGTCACACAGAAAAAGAAACTTATCATAAGATATCACTTATGAAGATCCTGTAAACATGGCTACACGTGAACTGAGTTAGGAAAGAGAACAGAGTCTCACATTTAGAAAACACTCTTATGCCTGCATAAAGGGTAAGGAGAGGTGGGGTGATGCATAAAACCAGAGTTTGATATAAGCACAGGGACCGTTCCAAAAACCAACTTTGGAATAGACATGACCTACACCTTCCTCAGTGAAAGAGACTCAAAACCCCATATTTCCCGCAGAGGAATATAACTGACTAGTAAGAATCTTAAAACCTATGTATTGATATGACTCCATAAGGGAATCAAGTGTGTCTAGAGTGGCATAAACATGGCAGCGAGAATCAGCTCAAACCCACTATAAAAAGGAATTTCAAAAGCAAAACCAAAAAACAGGGAAATTCTTTACAATTCCTTCAGGGTGTCTGAGGAAACCTGGAAAGACCCTATCTACAATGACAGCTGGATGTGGCATAAGGCTGGACACTTGGGACTGAGAGGATTGGTGAGATTGGGTGAGCAAATGCAGACCCTTTCAAGCAATAATGCATGGCCCCCATTCCATGGGTCCCAACTCTCCAGGTTGAAGGGAATATTACTACAGCTATAACATGTACAGGAAACCTAGAGAATGGACACACTGTGAATACGAAAGGTTTCTAAAACTCAACAAATAGTCCCTCTCCTGGTGCTCCAGTTTGACTTTCCAACTGCCTTACTATCAATCTCCCAACTTGGACAGACAGGCCCTTTAACCTCCTGGTTTGCACAGGTTCCCAATTTGGCAGAGGATGGAAGGGACGAGGGAACCCATGAGAGAGTAGCTGTTAGGCATTTGGATGGGCACATGTCACTCTAATTTCCCGGCAGGAAGAAGAATTAACCAAAGTCTCAGCCACCCACCGGGAACCAGTATAGGACATGATCCAAAATTTTGGACTTGCGTTCAGCTCACAAAAAACGAGTTGAGAAATGGAGCTCAGGGGCACAGCAATTCACAAACTGGCAGAGTGGTAAAGGACAACTATTGTCCAAAAATCTGTTGAGGGAAGTCAACGAGGCGGACTTGAAAGCGAGGCAAAATAGCAGGAAACAGATTTCAAGAGGTACGTTGGAATCGCCTGTAAAGCACAGGAAGAGGGGCACAACTTGGACAATGGTGCACTTGGCCAAAAAGGGCGTATGCGTTTTCTCCTGAATATATTCAGGAGAAAACGCATACGCCCTTTTTGGCCAAGCAAGCAAGCGGGCAATGCAAATCTGCACTACAAAGAAGTATCACTTCCCACCGGTCAAAAGGGACATCCACAAAATGTGTAAAAACCAGTAAGGCAAGACAGGCCCTGGAGAACTGGGAGCCTTGTTATGCTGATGGGCGGGATGTAAATTGCCAACTGCCTCACTGGAGGAGTGCATTGTGTTTCCTAAAACAAGTAAACAACAGAGCTACAGAGCCAAGGCCACTTCCAGTCTAGGGAATATACCTTGGGAAAACTGAAAATCAATAAGAAAGAGCCACCTCCAAATTTAGGGCTGCACTGGCTACAAGAACCTCAACTTGGGTACACCTTAAATATCCCAGGAAATATAAAAATGGTTCAAAACATTGTGGTACTTACGTACGATGGAATATCCCTCAGCCATGAAATCAATGTCATAAGACCAGTAGCAGCAAAGTGAGTGGATTCTGGTACGATGATTCTAAGTCAAATAAGTCACACAGAAAAAGAAACTTATCATAAGATATCACTTATGAAGATCCTGTAAACATGGCTACACGTGAACTGAGTTAGGAAAGAGAACAGAGTCTCACATTTAGAAAACACTCTTATGCCTGCATAAAGGGTAAGGAGAGGTGGGGTGATGCATAAAACCAGAGTTTGATATAAGCACAGGGACCGTTCCAAAAACCAACTTTGGAATAGACAAGACCTACACCTTCCTCAGTGAAAGAGACTCAAAACCCCATATTTCCCGCAGAGGAATATAACTGACTAGTAAGAATCTTAAAACCTATGTATTGATATGACTCCATAAGGGAATCAAGTGTGTCTAGAGTGGCATAAACATGGCAGCGAGAATCAGCTCAAACCCACTATAAAAAGGAATTTCAAAAGCAAAACCAAAAAACAGGGAAGTTCTTTACAATTCCTTCAGGGTGTCTGAGGAAACCTGGAAAGACCCTATCTACAATGACAGCTGGATGTGGCATAAGGCTGGACACTTGGGACTGAGAGGATTGGTGAGATTGGGTGAGCAAATGCAGACCCTTTCAAGCAATAATGCATGGCCCCCATTCCATGGGTCCCAACTCTCCAGGTTCAAGGGAATATTACTACAGCTATAACATGTACAGGAAACCTAGAGAATGGACACACTGTGAATACGAAAGGTTTCTAAAACTCAACGAATAGTCCCTCTCCTGGTGCTCCAGTTTGACTTTCCAACTGCCTTACTATCAATCTCCCAACTTGGACAGACAGGCCCTTTAACCTCCTGGTTTGCACAGGTTCCCAATTTGGCAGAGGATGGAAGGGACGAGGGAGAACCCATGAGAGAGTAGCTGTTAGGCATTTGGACGGGCACATGTCACTCTAATTTCCCGGCAGGAAGAAGAATTAACCAAAGTCTCAGCCACCCACCGGGAACCAGTATAGGACATGATCCAAAATTTTGGACTTGCGTTCAGCTCACAAAAAACGAGTTGAGAAATGGAGCTCAGGGGCACAGCAATTCACAAACTGGCAGAGTGATAAAGGACAACTATCGTCCAAAAATCTGTTGAGGGAAGTCAACGAGGCGGACTTGAAAGCGAGGCAAAATAGCAGGAAACAGATTTCAAGAGGTACCTTGGAATCGCCTGTAAAGCACAGGAAGAGGGGCACAACTTGGACAATGGTGCACTTGGCCAAAAAGGGCGTATGCGTTTTCTCCTGAATATATTCAGGAGAAAACGCATACGCCCTTTTTGGCCAAGCAAGCAAGCGGGCAATGCAAATCTGCACTACAAAGAAGTATCACTTCCCACCGGTCAAAAGGGACATCCACAAAATGTGTAAAAACCAGAAAGGCAAGACAGGCCCTGGAGAACTGGGAGCCTTGTTATGCTGATGGGCGGGATGTAAATTGCCAACTGCCTCACTGGAGGAGTGCATTGTGTTCCCTAAAACAAGTAAACAACAGAGCTACAGAGCCAAGGCCACTTCCAGTCTAGGGAATATACCTGGGGAAAACTGAAAATCAATAAGAAAGAGCCACCTCCAAATTTAGGGCTGCACTGGCTACAAGAACCTCAACTTGGGTACACCTTAAATATCCCAGGAAATATAAAAATGGTTCAAAACATTGTGGTACTTACGTACGATGGAATATCCCTCAGCCATGAAATCAATGTCATAAGACCAGTAGCAGCAAAGTGAGTGGATTCAGGTACGATGATTCTAAGTGAAATAAGTCACACAGAAAAAGAAACTTATCATAAGATATCACTTATGAAGATCCTGTAAACATGGCTACACGTGAACTGAGTTAGGAAAGAGAACAGAGTCTCACATTTAGAAAACACTCTTATGCCTGCATAAAGGGGAAGGAGAGGTGGGGTGATGCATAAAACCAGAGTTTGATATAAGCACAGGGACCGTTTCAAAAACCAACTTTGGAATTGACAAGACCGACACCTTCCTCAGTGAAAGAGACTCAAAACCCCATATTTCCCACAGAGGAATATATCTGACTAGTAAGAATCTTAAAACCTATGTATTGATATGTCTCCATAAGGGAATCAAGTGTGTCTAGAGTGGCATAAACATGGCAGCGAGAATCAGCTCAAACCCACTATAAAAAGGAATTTCAAAAGCAAAACCAAAAAACAGGGAAATTCTTTACAATTCCTTCAGGGTGTCTGAGGAAACCTGGAAAGACCCTGTCTACAATGACAGCTGGATGTGGCATAAGGCTGGACACTTGGGACTGAGAGGATTGGTGAGATTGGGTGAGCAAATGCAGACCCTTTCAAGCAATAATGCATGGCCCCCATTCCATGGGTCCCAACTCTCCATGTTCAAGGGAATATTACTACAGCTATAACATGTACAGGAAACCTAGAGAATGGACACACTGTGAATACGAAAGGTTTCTAAAACTCAACGAATAGTCCCTCTCCTGGTGCTCCAGTTTGACTTTCCAACTGCCTTACTATCAATCTCCCAACTTGGAGAGACAGGCCCTTAACCTCCTGGTTTGAACAGGTTCCCAACTTGGCAGAGGATGGAAGGGACGAGGGAGAACCCATGAGAGAGTAGCTGTTAGGCATTTGGACGGGCACATGTCAATCTAATTTCCCGGCAGGAAGAAGAATTAACCAAAGTCTCAGCCACCCACCGGGAACCAGTATAGGACATGATCCAAAATTTTGGACTTGCGTTCAGCTCACAAAAAACGAGTTGAGAAATGGAGCTCAGGGGCACAGCAATTCACAAACTGGCAGAGTGATAAAGGACAACTATCGTCCAAAAATCTGTTGAGGGAAGTCAACGAGGCGGACTTGAAAGTGAGGCAAAATAGCAGGAAACAGATTTCAAGAGGTACGTTGGAATCGCCTGTAAAGCACAGGAAGAGGGGCACAACTTGGACAATGGTGCACTTGGCCAAAAAGGGCGTATGCGTTTTCTCCTGAATATATTCAGGAGAAAACGCATACGCCCTTTTTGGCCAAGCAAGCAAGCGGGCAATGCAAATCTGCACTACAAAGAAGTATCACTTCCCACCGGTCAAAAGGGACATCCACAAAATGTGTAAAAACCAGAAAGGCAAGACAGGCCCTGGAGAACAGGGAGCCTTGTTATGCTGATGGGCGGGATGTAAATTGCCAACTGCCTCACTGGAGGAGTGCATTGTGTTTCCTAAAACAAGTAAACAACAGAGCTACAGAGCCAAGGCCACTTCCAGTCTAGGGAATATACCTGGGGAAAACTGAAAATCAATAAGAAAGAGCCACCTCCAAATTTAGGGCTGCACTGGCTACAAGAACCTCAACTTGGGTACACCTTAAATATCCCAGGAAATATAAAAATGGTTCAAAACATTGTGGTACTTACGTACGATGGAATATCCCTCAGCCATGAAATCAATGTCATAAGACCAGTAGCAGCAAAGTGAGTGGATTCAGGTACGATGATTCTAAGTCAAATAAGTCACACAGAAAAAGAAACTTATCATAAGATATCACTTATGAAGATCCTGTAAACATGGCTACACGTGAACTGAGTTAGGAAAGAGAACAGAGTCTCACATTTAGAAAACACTCTTATGCCTGCATAAAGGGTAAGGAGAGGTGGGGTGATGCATAAAACCAGAGTTTGATATAAGCACAGGGACCGTTCCAAAAACCAACTTTGGAATAGACATGACCTACACCTTCCTCAGTGAAAGAGACTCAAAACCCCATATTTCCCGCAGAGGAATATAACTGACTAGTAAGAATCTTAAAACCTATGTATTGATATGACTCCATAAGGGAATCAAGTGTGTCTAGAGTGGCATAAACATGGCAGCGAGAATCAGCTCAAACCCACTATAAAAAGGAATTTCAAAAGCAAAACCAAAAAACAGGGAAATTCTTTACAATTCCTTCAGGGTGTCTGAGGAAACCTGGAAAGACCCTATCTACAATGACAGCTGGATGTGGCATAAGGCTGGACACTTGGGACTGAGAGGATTGGTGAGATTGGGTGAGCAAATGCAGACCCTTTCAAGCAATAATGCATGGCCCCCATTCCATGGGTCCCAACTCTCCAGGTTGAAGGGAATATTACTACAGCTATAACATGTACAGGAAACCTAGAGAATGGACACACTGTGAATACGAAAGGTTTCTAAAACTCAACAAATAGTCCCTCTCCTGGTGCTCCAGTTTGACTTTCCAACTGCCTTACTATCAATCTCCCAACTTGGACAGACAGGCCCTTTAACCTCCTGGTTTGCACAGGTTCCCAATTTGGCAGAGGATGGAAGGGACGAGGGAACCCATGAGAGAGTAGCTGTTAGGCATTTGGATGGGCACATGTCACTCTAATTTCCCGGCCGGAAGACGAATTAACCAAAGTCTCAGCCACCCACCGGGAACCAGTATAGGACATGATCCAAAATTTTGGACTTGCGTTCAGCTCACAAAAAACGAGTTGAGAAATGGAGCTCAGGGGCACAGCAATTCACAAACTGGCAGAGTGGTAAAGGACAACTATTGTCCAAAAATCTGTTGAGGGAAGTCAACGAGGCGGACTTGAAAGCGAGGCAAAATAGCAGGAAACAGATTTCAAGAGGTACGTTGGAATCGCCTGTAAAGCACAGGAAGAGGGGCACAACTTGGACAATGGTGCACTTGGCCAAAAAGGGCGTATGCGTTTTCTCCTGAATATATTCAGGAGAAAACGCATACGCCCTTTTTGGCCAAGCAAGCAAGCGGGCAATGCAAATCTGCACTACAAAGAAGTATCACTTCCCACCGGTCAAAAGGGACATCCACAAAATGTGTAAAAACCAGTAAGGCAAGACAGGCCCTGGAGAACTGGGAGCCTTGTTATGCTGATGGGCGGGATGTAAATTGCCAACTGCCTCACTGGAGGAGTGCATTGTGTTCCCTAAAACAAGTAAATAACAGAGCTACAGAGCCAAGGCCACTTCCAGTCTAGGGAATATACCTTGGGAAATCTGAAAATCAAAAAGAAAGAGCCACCTCCAAATTTAGGGCTGCACTGACTACAAGAACCTCAACTTGGGTACACCTTAAATATCCCAGGAAATATAAAAATGGTTCAAAACATTGTGGTACTTACGTACGATGGAATATCCCTCAGCCATGAAATCAATGTCATAAGACCAGTAGCAGCAAAGTGAGTGGATTCAGGTACGATGATTCTAAGTGAAATAAGTTACACAGAAAAAGATACTTATCATAAGATATCACTTATGAAGATCCTGTAAACATGGCTACACGTGAACTGAGTTAGGAAAGAGAACAGAGTCTCACATTTAGAAAACACGCTTATGCCTGCATAAAGGGGAAGGAGAGGTGGGGTGATGCATAAAACCAGAGTTTGATATAAGCACAGGGACCGTTTCAAAAACCAACTTTGGAATTGACAAGACCGACACCTTCCTCAGTGAAAGAGACTCAAAACCCCATATTTCCCACAGAGGAATATATCTGACTAGTAAGAATCTTAAAACCTATGTATTGATATGTCTCCATAAGGGAATCAAGTGTGTCTAGAGTGGCATAAACATGGCAGCGAGAATCAGCTCAAACCCACTATAAAAAGGAATTTCAAAAGCAAAATCAAAAAACAGGGAAATTCTTTACAATTCCTTCAGGGTGTCTGAGGAAACCTGGAAAGACCCTATCTACAATGACAGCTGGATGTGGCATAAGGCTGGACACTTGGGACTGAGAGGATTGGTGAGATTGGGTGAGCAAATGCAGACCCTTTCAAGCAATAATGCATGGCCCCCATTCCATGGGTCCCAACTCTCCAGGTTCAAGGGAATATTACTACAGCTATAACATGTACAGGAAACCTAGAGAATGGACACACTGTGAATACGAAAGGTTTCTAAAACTCAACGAATAGTCCCTCTCCTGGTGCTCCAGTTTGACTTTCCAACTGCCTTACTATCAATCTCCCAACTTGGAGAGACAGGCCCTTTAACCTCCTGGTTTGCACAGGTTCCCAATTTGGCAGAGGATGGAAGGGATGAGGGAGAACCCATGAGAGAGTAGCTGTTAGGCATTTGGACGGGCACATGTCACTCTAATTTCCCGGCAGGAAGAAGAATTAACCAAAGTCTCAGCCACCCACCGGGAACCAGTATAGGACATGATCCAAAATTTTGGACTTGCGTTCAGCTCACAAAAAACGAGTTGAGAAATGGAGCTCAGGGGCACAGCAATTCACAAACTGGCAGAGTGATAAAGGACAACTATCGTCCAAAAATCTGTTGAGGGAAGTCAACGAGGCGGACTTGAAAGTGAGGCAAAATAGCAGGAAACAGATTTCAAGAGGTACGTTGGAATCGCCTGTAAAGCACAGGAAGAGGGGCACAACTTGGACAATGGTGCACTTGGCCAAAAAGGGCGTATGCGTTTTCTCCTGAATATATTCAGGAGAAAACGCATACGCCCTTTTTGGCCAAGCAAGCAAGCGGGCAATGCAAATCTGCACTACAAAGAAGTATCACCTCCCACCGGTCAAAAGGGACATCCACAAAATGTGTAAAAACCAGAAAGGCAAGACAGGCCCTGGAGAACAGGGAGCCTTGTTATGCTGATGGGCGGGATGTAAATTGCCAACTGCCTCACTGGAGGAGTGCATTGTGTTCCCTAAAACAAGTAAACAACAGAGCTACAGAGCCAAGGCCACTTCCAGTCTAGGGAATATACCTGGGGAAAACTGAAAATCAATAAGAAAGAGCCACCTCCAAATTTAGGGCTGCACTGGCTACAAGAACCTCAACTTGGGTACACCTTAAATATCCCAGGAAATATAAAAATGGTTCAAAACATTGTGGTACTTACGTACGATGGAATATCCCTCAGCCATGAAATCAATGTCATAAGACCAGTAGCAGCAAAGTGAGTGGATTCAGGTACGATGATTCTAAGTGAAATAAGTCACACAGAAAAAGAAACTTATCATAAGATATCACTTATGAAGATCCTGTAAACATGGCTACACGTGAACTGAGTTAGGAAAGAGAACAGAGTCTCACATTTAGAAAACACTCTTATGCCTGCTTAAAGGGTAAGGAGAGGTGGGGTGATGCATAAAACCAGAGTTTGATATAAGCACAGGGACCGTTCCAAAAACCAACTTTGGAATAGACAAGATCGACACCTTCCTCAGTGAAAGAGACTCAAAACCCCATATTTCCCGCAGAGGAATATATCTGACTAGTAAGAATCTTAAAACCTATGTATTGATATGTCTCCATAAGGGAATCAAGTGTGTCTAGAGTGGCATAAACATGGCAGCGAGAATCAGCTCAAACCCACTATAAAAAGGAATTTCAAAAGCAAAACCAAAAAACACGGAAATTCTTTACAATTCCTTCAGGGTGTCTGAGGAAACCTGGAAAGACCCTATCTACCATGACAGCTGGATGTGGCATAAGGCTGGACACTTGGGACTGAGAGGATTGGTGAGATTGGGTGAGCAAATGCAGACCCTTTCAAGCAATAATGCATGGCCCCCATTCCATGGGTCCCAACTCTCCAGGTTCAAGGGAATATTACTACAGCTATAACATGTACAGGAAACCTAGAGAATGGACACACTGTGAATACGAAAGGTTTCTAAAACTCAACGAATAGTCCCTCTCCTGGTGCTCCAGTTTGACTTTCCAACTGCCTTACTATCAATCTCCCAACTTGGAGAGACAGGCCCTTTAACCTCCTGGTTTGCACAGGTTCCCAATTTGGCAGAGGATGGAAGGGACGAGGGAGAACCCATGAGAGAGTAGCTGTTAGGCATTTGGACGGGCACATGTCACTCTAATTTCCCGGCAGGAAGAAGAATTAACCAAAGTCTCAGCCACCCACCGGGAACCAGTATAGGACATGATCCAAAATTTTGGACTTGCGTTCAGCTCACAAAAAACGAGTTGAGAAATGGAGCTCAGGGGCACAGCAATTCACAAACTGGCAGAGTGATAAAGGACAACTATCGTCCAAAAATCTGTTGAGGGAAGTCAACGAGGCGGACTTGAAAGTGAGGCAAAATAGCAGGAAATAGATTTCAAGAGGTACGTTGGAATCGCCTGTAAAGCACAGGAAGAGGGGCACAACTTGGACAATGGTGCACTTGGCCAAAAAGGGCGTATGCGTTTTCTCCTGAATATATTCAGGAGAAAACGCATACGCCCTTTTTGGCCAAGCAAGCAAGCGGGCAATGCAAATCTGCACTACAAAGAAGTATCACTTCCCACCGGTCAAAAGGGACATCCACAAAATGTGTAAAAACCAGAAAGGCAAGACTGGCCCTGGAGAACTGGGAGCCTTGTTATGCTGATGGGCGGGATGTAAACTGCCAACTGCCTCACTGGAGGAGTGCATTGTGTTCCCTAAAACAAGTAAACAACAGAGCTACAGAGCCAAGGCCACTTCCAGTCTAGGGAATATACCTTGGGAAAACTGAAAATCAATAAGAAAGAGCCACCTCCAAATTTAGGGCTGCACTGACTACAAAAACCTCAACTTGGGTACACCTTAAATATCCCAGGAAATATAAAAATGGTTCAAAACATTGTGGTACTTACGTATGATGGAATATCCCTCAGCGATGAAATCAATGTCATAAGACCAGTAGCAGCAAAGTGAGTGGATTCAGGTACGATGATTCTAAGTGAAATAAGTCACACAGAAAAAGAAACTTATCATAAGATATCACTTATGAAGATCCTGTAAACATGGCTACACGTGAACTGAGTTAGGAAAGAGAACAGAGTCTCACATTTAGAAAACACTCTTATGCCTGCATAAAGGGGATGGAGAGGTGGGGTGATGCATAAAACCAGAGTTTGATATAAGCACAGGGACCGTTCCAAAAACCAACTTTGGAATAGACAAGACCTACACCTTCCTCAGTGAAAGAGACTCAAAACCCCATATTTCCCGCAGAGGAATATATCTGACTAGTAAGAATCTTAAAACCTATGTATTGATATGACTCCATAAGGGAATCAAGTGTGTCTAGAGTGGCATAAACATGGCAGCGAGAATCAGCTCAAACCCACTATAAAAAGGAATTTCAAAAGCAAAACCAAAAAACAGGGAAATTCTTTACAATTCCTTCAGGGTGTCTGAGGAAACCTGGAAAGACCCTATCTACAATGACAGCTGGATGTGGCATAAGGCTGGACACTTGGGACTGAGAGGATTGGTGAGATTGGGTGAGCAAATGCAGACCCTTTCAAGCAATAATGCATGGCCCCCATTCCATGGGTCCCAACTCTCCAGGTTCAAGGGAATATTACTACAGCTATAACATGTACAGGAAACCTAGAGAATGGACACACTGTGAATACGAAAGGTTTCTAAAACTCAACGAATAGTCCCTCTCCTGGTGCTCCAGTTTGACTTTCCAACTGCCTTACTATCAATCTCCCAACTTGGAGAGACAGGCCCTTTAACCTCCTGGTTTGCACAGGTTCCCAATTTGGCAGAGGATGGAAGGGACGAGGGAGAACCCATGAGAGAGTAGCTGTTAGGCATTTGGACGGGCACATGTCACTCTAATTTCCCGGCAGGAAGAAGAATTAACCAAAGTCTCAGCCACCCACCGGGAACCAGTATAGGACATGATCCAAAATTTTGGACTTGCGTTCAGCTCACAAAAAACGAGTTGAGAAATGGAGCTCAGGGGCACAGCAATTCACAAACTGGCAGAGTGATAAAGGACAACTATCGTCCAAAAATCTGTTGAGGGAAGTCAACGAGGCGGACTTGAAAGCGAGGCAAAATAGCAGGAAACAGATTTCAAGAGGTACCTTGGAATCGCCTGTAAAGCACAGGAAGAGGGGCACAACTTGGACAATGGTGCACTTGGCCAAAAAGGGCGTATGCGTTTTCTCCTGAATATATTCAGGAGAAAACGCATACGCCCTTTTTGGCCAAGCAAGCAAGCGGGCAATGCAAATCTGCACTACAAAGAAGTATCACTTCCCACCGGTCAAAAGGGACATCCACAAAATGTGTAAAAACCAGAAAGGCAAGACAGGCCCTGGAGAACAGGGAGCCTTGTTATGCTGATGGGCGGGATGTAAATTGCCAACTGCCTCACTGGAGGAGTGCATTGTGTTCCCTAAAACAAGTAAACAACAGAGCTACAGAGCCAAGGCCACTTCCAGTCTAGGGAATATACCTGGGGAAAACTGAAAATCAATAAGAAAGAGCCACCTCCAAATTTAGGGCTGCACTGGCTACAAGAACCTCAACTTGGGTACACCTTAAATATCCCAGGAAATATAAAAATGGTTCAAAACATTGTGGTACTTACGTACGATGGAATATCCCTCAGCCATGAAATCAATGTCATAAGACCAGTAGCAGCAAAGTGAGTGGATTCAGGTACGATGATTCTAATTGAAATAAGTCACACAGAAAAAGAAACTTATCATAAGATATCACTTATGAAGATCCTGTAAACATGGCTACACGTGAACTGAGTTAGGAAAGAGAACAGAGTCTCACATTTAGAAAACACTCTTATGCCTGCATAAAGGGGAAGGAGAGGTGGGGTGATGCATAAAACCAGAGTTTGATATAAGCACAGGGACCGTTTCAAAAACCAACTTTGGAATTGTCAAGACCGACACCTTCCTCAGTGAAAGAGACTCAAAACCCCATATTTCCCACAGAGGAATATATCTGACTAGTAAGAATCTTAAAACCTATGTATTGATATGTCTCCATAAGGGAATCAAGTGTGTCTAGAGTGGCATAAACATGGCAGCGAGAATCAGCTCAAACCCACTATAAAAAGGAATTTCAAAAGCAAAACCAAAAAACAGGGAAATTCTTTACAATTCCTTCAGGGTGTCTGAGGAAACCTGGAAAGACCCTGTCTACAATGACAGCTGGATGTGGCATAAGGCTGGACACTTGGGACTGAGAGGATTGATGAGATTGGGTGAGCAAATGCAGACCCTTTCAAGCAATAATGCATGGCCCCCATTCCATGGGTCCCAACTCTCCATGTTCAAGGGAATATTACTACAGCTATAACATGTACAGGAAACCTAGAGAATGGACACACTGTGAATACGAAAGGTTTCTAAAACTCAACGAATAGTCCCTCTCCTGGTGCTCCAGTTTGACTTTCCAACTGCCTTACTATCAATCTCCCAACTTGGAGAGACAGGCCCTTAACCTCCTGGTTTGAACAGGTTCCCAATTTGGCAGAGGATGGAAGGGACGAGGGAGAACCCATGAGAGAGTAGCTGTTAGGCATTTGGACGGGCACATGTCAATCTAATTTCCCGGCAGGAAGAAGAATTAACCAAAGTCTCAGCCACCCACCGGGAACCAGTATAGGACATGATCCAAAATTTTGGACTTGCATTCAGCTCACAAAAAACGAGTTGAGAAATGGAGCTCAGGGGCACAGCAATTCACAAACTGGCAGAGTGATAAAGGACAACTATCGTCCAAAAATCTGTTGAGGGAAGTCAACGAGGCGGACTTGAAAGTGAGGCAAAATAGCAGGAAACAGATTTCAAGAGGTACGTTGGAATCGCCTGTAAAGCACAGGAAGAGGGGCACAACTTGGACAATGGTGCACTTGGCCAAAAAGGGCGTATGCGTTTTCTCCTGAATATATTCAGGAGAAAACGCATACGCCCTTTTTGGCCAAGCAAGCAAGCGGGCAATGCAAATCTGCACTACAAAGAAGTATCACTTCCCACCGGTCAAAAGGGACATCCACAAAATGTGTAAAAACCAGAAAGGCAAGACAGGCCCTGGAGAACAGGGAGCCTTGTTATGCTGATGGGCGGGATGTAAATTGCCAACTGCCTCACTGGAGGAGTGCATTGTGTTTCCTAAAACAAGTAAACAACAGAGCTACAGAGCCAAGGCCACTTCCAGTCTAGGGAATATACCTGGGGAAAACTGAAAATCAATAATAAAGAGCCACCTCCAAATTTAGGGCTGAACTGGCTACAAGAACCTCAACTTGGGTACACCTTAAATATCCCAGGAAATATAAAAATGGTTCAAAACATTGTGGTACTTACGTACGATGGAATATCCCTCAGCCATGAAATCAATGTCATAAGACCAGTAGCAGCAAAGTGAGTGGATTCAGGTACGATGATTCTAAGTCAAATAAGTCACACAGAAAAAGAAACTTATCATAAGATATCACTTATGAAGATCCTGTAAACATGGCTACACGTGAACTGAGTTAGGAAAGAGAACAGAGTCTCACATTTAGAAAACACTCTTATGCCTGCATAAAGGGTAAGGAGAGGTGGGGTGATGCATAAAACCAGAGTTTGATATAAGCACAGGGACCGTTCCAAAAACCAACTTTGGAATAGACATGACCTACACCTTCCTCAGTGAAAGAGACTCAAAACCCCATATTTCCCGCAGAGGAATATAACTGACTAGTAAGAATCTTAAAACCTATGTATTGATATGACTCCATAAGGGAATCAAGTGTGTCTAGAGTGGCATAAACATGGCAGCGAGAATCAGCTCAAACCCACTATAAAAAGGAATTTCAAAAGCAAAACCAAAAAACAGGGAAATTCTTTACAATTCCTTCAGGGTGTCTGAGGAAACCTGGAAAGACCCTATCTACAATGACAGCTGGATGTGGCATAAGGCTGGACACTTGGGACTGAGAGGATTGGTGAGATTGGGTGAGCAAATGCAGACCCTTTCAAGCAATAATGCATGGCCCCCATTCCATGGGTCCCAACTCTCCAGGTTGAAGGGAATATTACTACAGCTATAACATGTACAGGAAACCTAGAGAATGGACACACTGTGAATACGAAAGGTTTCTAAAACTCAACAAATAGTCCCTCTCCTGGTGCTCCAGTTTGACTTTCCAACTGCCTTACTATCAATCTCCCAACTTGGACAGACAGGCCCTTTAACCTCCTGGTTTGCACAGGTTCCCAATTTGGCAGAGGATGGAAGGGACGAGGGAGAACCCATGAGAGAGTAGCTGTTAGGCATTTGGACGGGCACATGTCACTCTAATTTCCCGGCAGGAAGAAGAATTAACCAAAGTCTCAGCCACCCACCGGGAACCAGTATAGGACATGATCCAAAATTTTGGACTTGCGTTCAGCTCACAAAAAACGAGTTGAGAAATGGAGCTCAGGGGCACAGCAATTCACAAACTGGCAGAGTGATAAAGGACAACTATCGTCCAAAAATCTGTTGAGGGAAGTCAACGAGGCGGACTTGAAAGTGAGGCAAAATAGCAGGAAACAGATTTCAAGAGGTACGTTGGAATCGCCTGTAAAGCACAGGAAGAGGGGCACAACTTGGACAATGGTGCACTTGGCCAAAAAGGGCGTATGCGTTTTCTCCTGAATATATTCAGGAGAAAACGCATACGCCCTTTTTGGCCAAGCAAGCAAGCGGGCAATGCAAATCTGCACTACAAAGAAGTATCACTTCCCACCGGTCAAAAGGGACATCCACAAAATGTGTAAAAACCAGAAAGGCAAGACTGGCCCTGGAGAACTGGGAGCCTTGTTATGCTGATGGGCGGGATGTAAACTGCCAACTGCCTCACTGGAGGAGTGCATTGTGTTCCCTAAAACAAGTAAACAACAGAGCTACAGAGCCAAGGCCACTTCCAGTCTAGGGAATATACCTTGGGAAAACTGAAAATCAATAAGAAAGAGCCACCTCCAAATTTAGGGCTGCACTGACTACAAGAACCTCAACTTGGGTACACCTTAAATATCCCAGGAAATATAAAAATGGTTCAAAACATTGTGGTACTTACGTATGATGGAATATCCCTCAGCGATGAAATCAATGTCATAAGACCAGTAGCAGCAAAGTGAGTGGATTCAGGTACGATGATTCTAAGTGAAATAAGTCACACAGAAAAAGAAACTTATCATAAGATATCACTTATGAAGATCCTGTAAACATGGCTACACGTGAACTGAGTTAGGAAAGAGAACAGAGTCTCACATTTAGAAAACACTCTTATGCCTGCATAAAGGGGATGGAGAGGTGGGGTGATGCATAAAACCAGAGTTTGATATAAGCACAGGGACCGTTCCAAAAACCAACTTTGGAATAGACAAGACCTACACCTTCCTCAGTGAAAGAGACTCAAAACCCCATATTTCCCACAGAGGAATATATCTGACTAGTAAGAATCTTAAAACCTATGTATTGATATGACTCCATAAGGGAATCAAGTGTGTCTAGAGTGGCATAAACATGGCAGCGAGAATCAGCTCAAACCCACTATAAAAAGGAATTTCAAAAGCAAAACCAAAAAACAGGGAAATTCTTTACAATTCCTTCAGGGTGTCTGAGGAAACCTGGAAAGACCCTATCTATAATGACAGCTGGATGTGGCATAAGGCTGGACACTTGGGACTGAGAGGATTGGTGAGATTGGGTGAGCAAATGCAGACCCTTTCAAGCAATAATGCATGGCCCCCATTCCATGGGTCCCAACTCTCCAGGTTCAAGGGAATATTACTACAGCTATAACATGTACAGGAAACCTAGAGAATGGACACACTGTGAATACGAAAGGTTTCTAAAACTCAACGAATAGTCCCTCTCCTGGTGCTCCAGTTTGACTTTCCAACTGCCTTACTATCAATCTCCCAACTTGGAGAGACAGGCCCTTTAACCTCCTGGTTTGCACAGGTTCCCAATTTGGCAGAGGATGGAAGGGACGAGGGAGAACCCATGAGAGAGTAGCTGTTAGGCATTTGGACGGGCACATGTCACTCTAATTTACCGGCAGGAAGAAGAATTAACCAAAGTCTCAGCCACCCACCGGGAACCAGTATAGGACATGATCCAAAATTTTGGACTTGCGTTCAGCTCACAAAAAACGAGTTGAGAAATGGAGCTCAGGGGCACAGCAATTCACAAACTGGCAGAGTGATAAAGGACAACTATCGTCCAAAAATCTGTTGAGGGAAGTCAACGAGGCGGACTTGAAAGCGAGGCAAAATAGCAGGAAACAGATTTCAAGAGGTACCTTGGAATCGCCTGTAAAGCACAGGAAGAGGGGCACAACTTGGACAATGGTGCACTTGGCCAAAAAGGGCGTATGCGTTTTCTCCTGAATATATTCAGGAGAAAACGCATACGCCCTTTTTGGCCAAGCAAGCAAGCAGGCAATGCAAATCTGCACTACAAAGACGTATCACTTCCCACCGGTCAAAAGGGACATCCACAAAATGTGTAAAAACCAGAAAGGCAAGACAGGCCCTGGAGAACAGGGAGCCTTGTTATGCTGATGGGCGGGATGTAAATTGCCAACTGCCTCACTGGAGGAGTGCATTGTGTTTCCTAAAACAAGTAAACAACAGAGCTACAGAGCCAAGGCCACTTCCAGTCTAGGGAATATACCTGGGGAAAACTGAAAATCAATAATAAAGAGCCACCTCCAAATTTAGGGCTGCACTGGCTACAAGAACCTCAACTTGGGTACACCTTAAATATCCCAGGAAATATAAAAATGGTTCAAAACATTGTGGTACTTACGTACGATGGAATATCCCTCAGCCATGAAATCAATGTCATAAGACCAGTAGCAGCAAAGTGAGTGGATTCAGGTACGATGATTGTAAGTCAAATAAGTCACACAGAAAAAGAAACTTATCATAAGATATCACTTATGAAGATCCTGTAAACATGGCTACACGTGAACTGAGTTAGGAAAGAGAACAGAGTCTCACATTTAGAAAACACTCTTATGCCTGCATAAAGGGTAAGGAGAGGTGGGGTGATGCATAAAACCAGAGTTTGATATAAGCACAGGGACCGTTCCAAAAACCAACTTTGGAATAGACATGACCTACACCTTCCTCAGTGAAAGAGACTCAAAACCCCATATTTCCCGCAGAGGAATATAACTGACTAGTAAGAATCTTAAAACCTATGTATTGATATGACTCCATAAGGGAATCAAGTGTGTCTAGAGTGGCATAAACATGGCAGCGAGAATCAGCTCAAACCCACTATAAAAAGGAATTTCAAAAGCAAAACCAAAAAACAGGGAAATTCTTTACAATTCCTTCAGGGTGTCTGAGGAAACCTGGAAAGACCCTATCTACAATGACAGCTGGATGTGGCATAAGGCTGGACACTTGGGACTGAGAGGATTGGTGAGATTGGGTGAGCAAATGCAGACCCTTTCAAGCAATAATGCATGGCCCCCATTCCATGGGTCCCAACTCTCCAGGTTGAAGGGAATATTACTACAGCTATAACATGTACAGGAAACCTAGAGAATGGACACACTGTGAATACGAAAGGTTTCTAAAACTCAACAAATAGTCCCTCTCCTGGTGCTCCAGTTTGACTTTCCAACTGCCTTACTATCAATCTCCCAACTTGGACAGACAGGCCCTTTAACCTCCTGGTTTGCACAGGTTCCCAATTTGGCAGAGGATGGAAGGGACGAGGGAGAACCCATGAGAGAGTAGCTGTTAGGCATTTGGACGGGCACATGTCACTCTAATTTCCCGGCAGGAAGACGAATTAACCAAAGTCTCAGCCACCCACCGGGAACCAGTATAGGACATGATCCAAAATTTTGGACTTGCGTTCAGCTCACAAAAAACGAGTTGAGAAATGGAGCTCAGGGGCACAGCAATTCACAAACTGGCAGAGTGATAAAGGACAACTATTGTCCAAAAATCTGTTGAGGGAAGTCAACGAGGCGGACTTGAAAGCGAGGCAAAATAGCAGGAAACAGATTTCAAGAGGTACGTTGGAATCGCCTGTAAAGCACAGGAAGAGGGGCACAACTTGGACAATGGTGCACTTGGCCAAAAAGGGCGTATGCGTTTTCTCCTGAATATATTCAGGAGAAAACGCATACGCCCTTTTTGGCCAAGCAAGCAAGCGGGCAATGCAAATCTGCACTACAAAGAAGTATCACTTCCCACCGGTCAAAAGGGACATCCACAAAATGTGTAAAAACCAGAAAGGCAAGACAGGCCCTGGAGAACTGGGAGCCTTGTTATGCTGATGGGCAGGATGTAAATTGCCAACTGCCTCACTGGAGGAGTGCATTGTGTTCCCTAAAACAAGTAAACAACAGAGCTACAGAGCCAAGGCCACTTCCAGTCTAGGGAATATACCTTGGGAAATCTGAAAATCAATAAGAAAGAGCCACCTCCAAATTTAGGGCTGCACTGACTACAAGAACCTCAACTTGGGTACACCTTAAATATCTCAGGAAATATAAAAATGTTTCAAAACATTGTGGTACTTACGTACGATGGAATATCCCTCAGCCATGAAATCAATGTCATAAGACCAGTAGCAGCAAAGTGAGTGGATTCAGGTACGATGATTCTAAGTGAAATAAGTTACACAGAAAAAGAAACTTATCATAAGATATCACTTATGAAGATCCTGTAAACATGGCTACACGTGAACTGAGTTAGGAAAGAGAACAGAGTCTCACATTTAGAAAACACGCTTATGCCTGCATAAAGGGTAAGGAGAGGTGGGGTGATGCATAAAACCAGAGTTTGATATAAGCACAGGGACCGTTTCAAAAACCAACTTTGGAATTGACAAGACCGACACCTTCCTCAGTGAAAGAGACTCAAAACCCCATATTTCCCACAGAGGAATATATCTGACTAGTAAGAATCTTAAAACCTATGTATTGATATGGCTCCATAAGGGAATCAAGTGTGTCTAGAGTGGCATAAACATGGCAGCGAGAATCAGCTCAAACCCACTATAAAAAGGAATTTCAAAAGCAAAATCAAAAAACAGGGAAATTCTTTACAATTCCTTCAGGGTGTCTGAGGAAACCTGGAAAGACCCTATCTACAATGACAGCTGGATGTGGCATAAGGCTGGACACTTGGGACTGAGAGGATTGGTGAGATTGGGTGAGCAAATGCAGACCCTTTCAAGCAATAATGCATGGCCCCCATTCCATGGGTCCCAACTCTCCAGGTTGAAGGGAATATTACTACAGCTATAACATGTACAGGAAACCTAGAGAATGGACACACTGTGAATACGAAAGGTTTCTAAAACTCAACAAATAGTCCCTCTCCTGGTGCTCCAGTTTGACTTTCCAACTGCCTTACTATCAATCTCCCAACTTGGACAGACAGGCCCTTTAACCTCCTGGTTTGCACAGGTTCCCAATTTGGCAGAGGATGGAAGGGACGAGGGAGAACCCATGAGACAGTAGCTGTTAGGCATTTGGACGGGCACATGTCACTCTAATTTCCCGGCAGGAAGACGAATTAACCAAAGTCTCAGCCACCCACCGGGAACCAGTATAGGACATGATCCAAAATTTTGGACTTGCGTTCAGCTCACAAAAAACGAGTTGAGAAATGGAGCTCAGGGGCACAGCAATTCACAAACTGGCAGAGTGATAAAGGACAACTATCGTCCAAAAATCTGTTGAGGGAAGTCAACGAGGCGGACTTGAAAGTGAGGCAAAATAGCAGGAAACAGATTTCAAGAGGTACGTTGGAATCGCCTGTAAAGCACAGGAAGAGGGGCACAACTTGGACAATGGTGCACTTGGCCAAAAAGGGCATATGCGTTTTCTCCTGAATATATTCAGGAGAAAACGCATACGCCCTTTTTGGCCAAGCAAGCAAGCGGGCAATGCAAATCTGCACTACAAAGAAGTATCACCTCCCACCGGTCAAAAGGGACATCCACAAAATGTGTAAAAACCAGAAAGGCAAGACAGGCCCTGGAGAACAGGGAGCCTTGTTATGCTGATGGGCGGGATGTAAATTGCCAACTGCCTCACTGGAGGAGTGCATTGTGTTCCCTAAAACAAGTAAACAACAGAGCTACAGAGCAAAGGCCACTTCCAGTCTAGGGAATATACCTGGGGAAAACTGAAAATCAATAAGAAAGAGCCACCTCCAAATTTAGGGCTGCACTGACTACAAGAACGTCAACTTGGGTACACCTTAAATATCCCAGGAAATATAAAAATGGTTCAAAACATTGTGGTACTTACGTACGATGGAATATCCCTCAGCCATGAAATCAATGTCATAAGACCAGTAGCAGCAAAGTGAGTGGATTCAGGTACGATGATTCTAAGTGAAATAAGTCACACAGAAAAAGAAACTTATCATAAGATATCACTTATGAAGATCCTGTAAACATGGCTACACGTGAACTGAGTTAGGAAAGAGAACAGAGTCTCACATTTAGAAAACACTCTTATGCCTGCATAAAGGGTAAGGAGAGGTGGGGTGATGCATAAAACCAGAGTTTGATATAAGCACAGGGACCGTTTCAAAAACCAACTTTGGAATTGACAAGACCGACACCTTCCTCAGTGAAAGAGACTCAAAACCCCATATTTCCCACAGAGGAATATATCTGACTAGTAAGAATCTTAAAACCTATGTATTGATATGTCTCCATAAGGGAATCAAGTGTGTCTAGAGTGGCATAAACATGGCAGCGAGAATCAGCTCAAACCCACTATAAAAAGGAATTTCAAAAGCAAAACCAAAAAACAGGGAAATTCTTTACAATTCCTTCAGGGTGTCTGAGGAAACCTGGAAAGACCCTATCTACAATGACAGCTGGATGTGGCATAAGGCTGGACACTTGGGACTGAGAGGATTGGTGAGATTGGGTGAGCAAATGCAGACCCTTTCAAGCAATAATGCATGGCCCCCATTCCATGGGTCCCAACTCTCCAGGTTCAAGGGAATATTACTACAGCTATAACATGTACAGGAAACCTAGAGAATGGACACACTGTGAATACGAAAGGTTTCTAAAACTCAACGAATAGTCCCTCTCCTGGTGCTCCAGTTTGACTTTCCAACTGCCTTACTATCAATCTCCCAACTTGGAGAGACAGGCCCTTTAACCTCCTGGTTTGCACAGGTTCCCAATTTGGCAGAGGATGGAAGGGACGAGGGAGAACCCATGAGAGAGTAGCTGTTAGGCATTTGGACGGGCACATGTCACTCTAATTTCCCGGCAGGAAGAAGAATTAACCAAAGTCTCAGCCACCCACCGGGAACCAGTATAGGACATGATCCAAAATTTTGGACTTGCGTTCAGCTCACAAAAAACGAGTTGAGAAATGGAGCTCAGGGGCACAGCAATTCACAAACTGGCAGAGTGATAAAGGACAACTATCGTCCAAAAATCTGTTGAGGGAAGTCAACGAGGCGGACTTGAAAGTGAGGCAAAATAGCAGGAAACAGATTTCAAGAGGTACGTTGGAATCGCCTGTAAAGCACAGGAAGAGGGGCACAACTTGGACAATGGTGCACTTGGCCAAAAAGGGCGTATGCGTTTTCTCCTGAATATATTCAGGAGAAAACGCATACGCCCTTTTTGGCCAAGCAAGCAAGCGGGCAATGCAAATCTGCACTACAAAGAAGTATCACTTCCCACCGGTCAAAAGGGACATCCACAAAATGTGTAAAAACCAGAAAGGCAAGACAGGCCCTGGAGAACTGGGAGCCTTTTTATGCTGATGGGCGGGATGTAAATTGCCAACTGCCTCACTGGAGGAGTGCATTGTGTTCCCTAAAACAAGTAAACAACAGAGCTACAGAGCCAAGGCCACTTCCAGTCTAGGGAATATACCTGGGGAAAACTGAAAATCAATAAGAAAGAGCCACCTCCAAATTTAGGGCTGCACTGGCTACAAGAACCTCAACTTGGGTACACCTTAAATATCCCAGGAAATATAAAAATGGTTCAAAACATTGTGGTACTTACGTACGATGGAATATCCCTCAGCCATGAAATCAATGTCATAAGACCAGTAGCAGCAAAGTGAGTGGATTCAGGTACGATGATTCTAAGTGAAATAAGTCACACAGAAAAAGAAACTTATCATAAGATATCACTTATGAAGATCCTGTAAACATGGCTACACGTGAACTGAGTTAGGAAAGAGAACAGAGTCTCACATTTAGAAAACACTCTTATGCCTGCTTAAAGGGGAAGGAGAGGTGGGGTGATGCATAAAACCAGAGTTTGATATAAGCACAGGGACCGTTTCAAACACCAACTTTGGAATAGACAAGATCGACACCTTCCTCAGTGAAAGAGACTCAAAACCCCATATTTCCCGCAGAGGAATATATCTGACTAGTAAGAATCTTAAAACCTATGTATTGATATGTCTCCATAAGGGAATCAAGTGTGTCTAGAGTGGCATAAACATGGCAGCGAGAATCAGCTCAAACCCACTATAAAAAGGAATTTCAAAAGCAAAACCAAAAAACACGGAAATTCTTTACAATTCCTTCAGGGTGTCTGAGGAAACCTGGAAAGACCCTATCTACCATGACAGCTGGATGTGGCATAAGGCTGGACACTTGGGACTGAGAGGATTGGTGAGATTGGGTGAGCAAATGCAGACCCTTTCAAGCAATAATGCATGGCCCCCATTCCATGGGTCCCAACTCTCCAGGTTCAAGGGAATATTACTACAGCTATAACATGTACAGGAAACCTAGAGAATGGACACACTGTGAATACGAAAGGTTTCTAAAACTCAACGAATAGTCCCTCTCCTGGTGCTCCAGTTTGACTTTCCAACTGCCTTACTATCAATCTCCCAACTTGGAGAGACAGGCCCTTTAACCTCCTGGTTTGCACAGGTTCCCAATTTGGCAGAGGATGGAAGGGACGAGGGAGAACCCATGAGAGAGTAGCTGTTAGGCATTTGGACGGGCACATGTCACTCTAATTTCCCGGCAGGAAGAAGAATTAACCAAAGTCTCAGCCACCCACCGGGAACCAGTATAGGACATGATCCAAAATTTTGGACTTGCGTTCAGCTCACAAAAAACGAGTTGAGAAATGGAGCTCAGGGGCACAGCAATTCACAAACTGGCAGAGTGATAAAGGACAACTATCGTCCAAAAATCTGTTGAGGGAAGTCAACGAGGCGGACTTGAAAGTGAGGCAAAATAGCAGGAAACAGATTTCAAGAGGTACGTTGGAATTGCCTGTAAAGCACAGGAAGAGGGGCACAACTTGGACAATGGTGCACTTGGCCAAAAAGGGCGTATGCGTTTTCTCCTGAATATATTCAGGAGAAAACGCATACGCCCTTTTTGGCCAAGCAAGCAAGCGGGCAATGCAAATCTGCACTACAAAGAAGTATCACTTCCCACCGGTCAAAAGGGACATCCACAAAATGTGTAAAAACCAGAAAGGCAAGACAGGCCCTGGAGAACTGGGAGCCTTGTTATGCTGATGGGCGTGATGTAAATTGCCAACTGCCTCACTGGAGGAGTGCATTGTGTTCCCTAAAACAAGTAAACAACAGAGCTACAGAGCCAAGGCCACTTCCAGTCTAGGGAATATACCTGGGGAAAACTGAAAATCAATAAGAAAGAGCCACCTCCAAATTTAGGGCTGCACTGGCTACAAGAACCTCAACTTGGGTACACCTTAAATATCCCAGGAAATATAAAAATGGTTCAAAACATTGTGGTACTTACGTACGATGGAATATCCCTCAGCCATGAAATCAATGTCATAAGACCAGTAGCAGCAAAGTGAGTGGATTCAGGTACGATGATTCTAAGTGAAATAAGTCACACAGAAAAAGAAACTTATCATAAGATATCACTTATGAAGATCCTGTAAACATGGCTACACGTGAACTGAGTTAGGAAAGAGAACAGAGTCTCACATTTAGAAAACACTCTTATGCCTGCTTAAAGGGGAAGGAGAGGTGGGGTGATGCATAAAACCAGAGTTTGATATAAGCACAGGGACCGTTCCAAAAACCAACTTTGGAATAGACAAGATCGACACCTTCCTCAGTGAAAGAGACTCAAAACCCCATATTTCCCGCAGAGGAATATATCTGACTAGTAAGAATCTTAAAACCTATGTATTGATATGTCTCCATAAGGGAATCAAGTGTGTCTAGAGTGGCATAAACATGGCAGCGAGAATCAGCTCAAACCCACTATAAAAAGGAATTTCAAAAGCAAAACCAAAAAACACGGAAATTCTTTACAATTCCTTCAGGGTGTCTGAGGAAACCTGGAAAGACCCTATCTACCATGACAGCTGGATGTGGCATAAGGCTGGACACTTGGGACTGAGAGGATTGGTGAGATTGGGTGAGCAAATGCAGACCCTTTCAAGCAATAATGCATGGCCCCCATTCCATGGGTCCCAACTCTCCAGGTTCAAGGGAATATTACTACAGCTATAACATGTACAGGAAACCTAGAGAATGGACACACTGTGAATACGAAAGGTTTCTAAAACTCAACGAATAGTCCCTCTCCTGGTGCTCCAGTTTGACTTTCCAACTGCCTTACTATCAATCTCCCAACTTGGAGAGACAGGCCCTTTAACCTCCTGGTTTGCACAGGTTCCCAATTTGGCAGAGGATGGAAGGGACGAGGGAGAACCCATGAGAGAGTAGCTGTTAGGCATTTGGACGGGCACATGTCACTCTAATTTCCCGGCAGGAAGAAGAATTAACCAAAGTCTCAGCCACCCACCGGGAACCAGTATAGGACATGATCCAAAATTTTGGACTTGCGTTCAGCTCACAAAAAACGAGTTGAGAAATGGAGCTCAGGGGCACAGCAATTCACAAACTGGCAGAGTGATAAAGGACAACTATCGTCCAAAAATCTGTTGAGGGAAGTCAACGAGGCGGACTTGAAAGTGAGGCAAAATAGCAGGAAACAGATTTCAAGAGGTACGTTGGAATCGCCTGTAAAGCACAGGAAGAGGGGCACAACTTGGACAATGGTGCACTTGGCCAAAAAGGGCGTATGCGTTTTCTCCTGAATATATTCAGGAGAAAACGCATACGCCCTTTTTGGCCAAGCAAGCAAGCGGGCAATGCAAATCTGCACTACAAAGAAGTATCACTTCCCACCGGTCAAAAGGGACATCCACAAAATGTGTAAAAACCAGAAAGGCAAGACTGGCCCTGGAGAACTGGGAGCCTTGTTATGCTGATGGGCGGGATGTAAATTGCCAACTGCCTCACTGGAGGAGTGCATTGTGTTCCCTAAAACAAGTAAACAACAGAGCTACAGAGCCAAGGCCACTTCCAGTCTAGGGAATATACCTGGGGAAAACTGAAAATCAATAAGAAAGAGCCACCTCCAAATTTAGGGCTGCACTGGCTACAAGAACCTCAACTTGGGTACACCTTAAATATCCCAGGAAATATAAAAGTGGTTCAAAACATTGTGGTACTTACGTACGATGGAATATCCCTCAGCCATGAAATCTATGTCATAAGACCAGTAGCAGCAAAGTGAGTGGATTCAGGTACGATGATTCTAAGTGAAATAAGTCACACAGAAAAAGAAACTTATCATAAGATATCACTTATGAAGATCCTGTAAACATGGCTACACGTGAACTGAGTTAGGAAAGAGAACAGAGTCTCACATTTAGAAAACACTCTTATGCCTGCATAAAGGGGATGGAGAGGTGGGGTGATGCATAAAACCAGAGTTTGATATAAGCACAGGGACCGTTCCAAAAACCAACTTTGGAATAGACAAGACCTACACCTTCCTCAGTGAAAGAGACTCAAAACCCCATATTTCCCGCAGAGGAATATATCTGACTAGTAAGAATCTTAAAACCTATGTATTGATATGACTCCATAAGGGAATCAAGTGTGTCTAGAGTGGCATAAACATGGCAGCGAGAATCAGCTCAAACCCACTATAAAAAGGAATTTCAAAAGCAAAACCAAAAAACAGGGAAATTCTTTACAATTCCTTCAGGGTGTCTGAGGAAACCTGGAAAGACCCTATCTACAATGACAGCTGGATGTGGCATAAGGCTGGACACTTGGGACTGAGAGGATTGGTGAGATTGGGTGAGCAAATGCAGACCCTTTCAAGCAATAATGCATGGCCCCCATTCCATGGGTCCCAACTCTCCAGGTTCAAGGGAATATTACTACAGCTATAACATGTACAGGAAACCTAGAGAATGGACACACTGTGAATACGAAAGGTTTCTAAAACTCAACGAATAGTCCCTCTCCTGGTGCTCCAGTTTGACTTTCCAACTGCCTTACTATCAATCTCCCAACTTGGAGAGACAGGCCCTTTAACCTCCTGGTTTGCACAGGTTCCCAATTTGGCAGAGGATGGAAGGGACGAGGGAGAACCCATGAGAGAGTAGCTGTTAGGCATTTGGACGGGCACATGTCACTCTAATTTCCCGGCAGGAAGACGAATTAACCAAAGTCTCAGCCACCCACCGGGAACCAGTATAGGACATGATCCAAAATTTTGGACTTGCGTTCAGCTCACAAAAAACGAGTTGAGAAATGGAGCTCAGGGGCACAGCAATTCACAAACTGGCAGAGTGATAAAGGACAACTATCGTCCAAAAATCTGTTGAGGGAAGTCAACGAGGCGGACTTGAAAGTGAGGCAAAATAGCAGGAAACAGATTTCAAGAGGTACGTTGGAATCGCCTGTAAAGCACAGGAAGAGGGGCACAACTTGGACAATGGTGCACTTGGCCAAAAAGGGCGTATGCGTTTTCTCCTGAATATATTCAGGAGAAAACGCATACGCCCTTTTTGGCCAAGCAAGAAAGCGGGCAATGCAAATCTGCACTACAAAGAAGTATCACTTCCCACCGGTCAAAAGGGACATCCACAAAATGTGTAAAAACCAGAAAGGCAAGACAGGCCCTGGAGAACAGGGAGCCTTGTTATGCTGACGGGCGGGATGTAAATTGCCAACTGCCTCACTGGAGGAGTGCATTGTGTTCCCTAAAACAAGTAAACAACAGAGCTACAGAGCCAAGGCCACTTCGAGTGTAGGGAATATACCTTGGGAAAACTGAAAATCAATAAGAAAGGGCCACCTCCAAATTTAGAGCTGCACTGACTACAAGAACCTCAACTTGGGTACACCTTAAATATCCCAGGAAATATAAAAATGGTTCAAAACATTGTGGTACTTACGTATGATGGAATATCCCTCAGCGATGAAATCAATGTCATAAGACCAGTAGCAGCAAAGTGAGTGGATTCAGGTACGATGATTCTAAGTGAAATAAGTCACACAGAAAAAGAAACTTATCATAAGATATCACTTATGAAGATCCTGTAAACATGGCTACACGTGAACTGAGTTAGGAAAGAGAACAGACTCTCACATTTAGAAAACACTCTTATGCCTGCATAAAGGGGAAGGAGAGGTGAGGTGATGCATAAAACCAGAGTTTGATATAAGCACAGGGACCGTTCCAAAAACCAACTTTGGAATAGACAAGACCTACACCTTCCTCAGTGAAAGAGACTCAAAACCCCATATTTCCCGCAGAGGAATATATCTGACTAGTAAGAATCTTAAAACCTATGTATTGATATGACTCCATAAGGGAATCAAGTGTGTCTAGAGTGGCATAAACATGGCAGCGAGAATCAGCTCAAACCCAGTATAAAAATTAATTTCAAAAGCAAAACCAAAAAACAGGGAAAATCTTTACAATTCCTTCAGGGTGTCTGAGGAAACCTGGAAAGACCCTATCTACAATGACAGCTGGATGTGGCATAAGGCTGGACACTTGGGACTGAGAGGATTGGTGAGATTGGGTGAGCAAATGCAGACCCTTTCAAGCAATAATGCATGGCCCCCATTCCATGGGTCCCAACTCTCCAGGTTCAAGGGAATATTACTACAGCTATAACATGTACAGGAAACCTAGAGAATGGACACACTGTGAATACGAAAGGTTTCTAAAGCTCAACGAATAGTCCCTCTCCTGGTGCTCCAGTTTGACTTTCCAACTGCCTTACTATCAATCTCCCAACTTGGAGAGACAGGCCCTTTAACCTCCTGGTTTGCACAGGTTCCCAATTTGGCAGAGGATGGAAGGGACGAGGGAGAACCCATGAGAGAGTAGCTGTTAGGCATTTGGACGGGCACAGGTCACTCTAATTTCCCGGCAGGAAGAAGAATTAACCAAAGTCTCATCCACCCACCAGGAACCAGTATAGGACATGATCCAAAATTTTCGACTTGCGTTCAGCTCACAAAAAACGAGTTGAGAAATGGAGCTCAGGGGCACAGCAATTCACAAACTGGCAGAGTGATAAAGGACAACTATCGTCCAAAAATCTGTTGAGGGAAGTCAACGAGGCGGACTTGAAAGTGAGGCAAAATAGCAGGAAACAGATTTCAAGAGGTACGTTGGAATCGCCTGTAAAGCACAGGAAGAGGGGCACAACTTGGACAATGGTGCACTTGGCCAAAAAGGGCGTATGCGTTTTCTCCTGAATATATTCAGGAGAAAACGCATACGCCCTTTTTGGCCAAGCAAGCAAGCGGGCAATGCAAATCTGCACTACAAAGAAGTATCACTTCCCACCGGTCAAAAGGGACATCCACAAAATGTGTAAAAACCAGAAAGGCAAGACTGGCCCTGGAGAACTGGGAGCCTTGTTATGCTGATGGGCGGGATGTAAATTGCCAACTGCCTCACTGGAGGAGTGCATTGTGTTCCCTAAAACAAGTAAACAACAGAGCTACAGAGCCAAGGCCACTTCCAGTCTAGGGAATATACCTGGGGAAAACTGAAAATCAATAAGAAAGAGCCACCTCCAAATTTAGGGCTGCACTGGCTACAAGAACCTCAACTTGGGTACACCTTAAATATCCCAGGAAATATAAAAGTGGTTCAAAACATTGTGGTACTTACGTACGATGGAATATCCCTCAGCCATGAAATCTATGTCATAAGACCAGTAGCAGCAAAGTGAGTGGATTCAGGTACGATGATTCTAAGTGAAATAAGTCACACAGAAAAAGAAACTTATCATAAGATATCACTTATGAAGATCCTGTAAACATGGCTACACGTGAACTGAGTTAGGAAAGAGAACAGAGTCTCACATTTAGAAAACACTCTTATGCCTGCATAAAGGGGATGGAGAGGTGGGGTGATGCATAAAACCAGAGTTTGATATAAGCACAGGGACCGTTCCAAAAACCAACTTTGGAATAGACAAGACCTACACCTTCCTCAGTGAAAGAGACTCAAAACCCCATATTTCCCGCAGAGGAATATATCTGACTAGTAAGAATCTTAAAACCTATGTATTGATATGACTCCATAAGGGAATCAAGTGTGTCTAGAGTGGCATAAACATGGCAGCGAGAATCAGCTCAAACCCACTATAAAAAGGAATTTCAAAAGCAAAACCAAAAAACAGGGAAATTCTTTACAATTCCTTCAGGGTGTCTGAGGAAACCTGGAAAGACCCTATCTACAATGACAGCTGGATGTGGCATAAGGCTGGACACTTGGGACTGAGAGGATTGGTGAGATTGGGTGAGCAAATGCAGACCCTTTCAAGCAATAATGCATGGCCCCCATTCCATGGGTCCCAACTCTCCAGGTTCAAGGGAATATTACTACAGCTATAACATGTACAGGAAACCTAGAGAATGGACACACTGTGAATACGAAAGGTTTCTAAAACTCAACGAATAGTCCCTCTCCTGGTGCTCCAGTTTGACTTTCCAACTGCCTTACTATCAATCTCCCAACTTGGAGAGACAGGCCCTTTAACCTCCTGGTTTGCACAGGTTCCCAATTTGGCAGAGGATGGAAGGGACGAGGGAGAACCCATGAGAGAGTAGCTGTTAGGCATTTGGACGGGCACATGT
The DNA here is from genome assembly GCF_025265405.1 of Mesoplodon densirostris. Taxonomy (NCBI): domain Eukaryota; kingdom Metazoa; phylum Chordata; class Mammalia; order Artiodactyla; family Ziphiidae; genus Mesoplodon; species Mesoplodon densirostris. The sequence goes on along the minus strand of NW_026778232.1, from coordinate 104,938 downwards.
CACTCTAATTTCCCGGCAGGAAGACGAATTAACCAAAGTCTCAGCCACCCACCGGGAACCAGTATAGGACATGATCCAAAATTTTGGACTTGCGTTCAGCTCACAAAAAACGAGTTGAGAAATGGAGCTCAGGGGCACAGCAATTCACAAACTGGCAGAGTGATAAAGGACAACTATCGTCCAAAAATCTGTTGAGGGAAGTCAACGAGGCGGACTTGAAAGTGAGGCAAAATAGCAGGAAACAGATTTCAAGAGGTACGTTGGAATCGCCTGTAAAGCACAGGAAGAGGGGCACAACTTGGACAATGGTGCACTTGGCCAAAAAGGGCGTATGCGTTTTCTCCTGAATATATTCAGGAGAAAACGCATACGCCCTTTTTGGCCAAGCAAGAAAGCGGGCAATGCAAATCTGCACTACAAAGAAGTATCACTTCCCACCGGTCAAAAGGGACATCCACAAAATGTGTAAAAACCAGAAAGGCAAGACAGGCCCTGGAGAACAGGGAGCCTTGTTATGCTGACGGGCGGGATGTAAATTGCCAACTGCCTCACTGGAGGAGTGCATTGTGTTCCCTAAAACAAGTAAACAACAGAGCTACAGAGCCAAGGCCACTTCGAGTGTAGGGAATATACCTTGGGAAAACTGAAAATCAATAAGAAAGGGCCACCTCCAAATTTAGAGCTGCACTGACTACAAGAACCTCAACTTGGGTACACCTTAAATATCCCAGGAAATATAAAAATGGTTCAAAACATTGTGGTACTTACGTATGATGGAATATCCCTCAGCGATGAAATCAATGTCATAAGACCAGTAGCAGCAAAGTGAGTGGATTCAGGTACGATGATTCTAAGTGAAATAAGTCACACAGAAAAAGAAACTTATCATAAGATATCACTTATGAAGATCCTGTAAACATGGCTACACGTGAACTGAGTTAGGAAAGAGAACAGACTCTCACATTTAGAAAACACTCTTATGCCTGCATAAAGGGGAAGGAGAGGTGAGGTGATGCATAAAACCAGAGTTTGATATAAGCACAGGGACCGTTCCAAAAACCAACTTTGGAATAGACAAGACCTACACCTTCCTCAGTGAAAGAGACTCAAAACCCCATATTTCCCGCAGAGGAATATATCTGACTAGTAAGAATCTTAAAACCTATGTATTGATATGACTCCATAAGGGAATCAAGTGTGTCTAGAGTGGCATAAACATGGCAGCGAGAATCAGCTCAAACCCAGTATAAAAATTAATTTCAAAAGCAAAACCAAAAAACAGGGAAAATCTTTACAATTCCTTCAGGGTGTCTGAGGAAACCTGGAAAGACCCTATCTACAATGACAGCTGGATGTGGCATAAGGCTGGACACTTGGGACTGAGAGGATTGGTGAGATTGGGTGAGCAAATGCAGACCCTTTCAAGCAATAATGCATGGCCCCCATTCCATGGGTCCCAACTCTCCAGGTTCAAGGGAATATTACTACAGCTATAACATGTACAGGAAACCTAGAGAATGGACACACTGTGAATACGAAAGGTTTCTAAAGCTCAACGAATAGTCCCTCTCCTGGTGCTCCAGTTTGACTTTCCAACTGCCTTACTATCAATCTCCCAACTTGGAGAGACAGGCCCTTTAACCTCCTGGTTTGCACAGGTTCCCAATTTGGCAGAGGATGGAAGGGACGAGGGAGAACCCATGAGAGAGTAGCTGTTAGGCATTTGGACGGGCACAGGTCACTCTAATTTCCCGGCAGGAAGAAGAATTAACCAAAGTCTCATCCACCCACCAGGAACCAGTATAGGACATGATCCAAAATTTTCGACTTGCGTTCAGCTCACAAAAAACGAGTTGAGAAATGGAGCTCAGGGGCACAGCAATTCACAAACTGGCAGAGTGATAAAGGACAACTATCGTCCAAAAATCTGTTGAGGGAAGTCAACGAGGCGGACTTGAAAGTGAGGCAAAATAGCAGGAAACAGATTTCAAGAGGTACGTTGGAATCGCCTGTAAAGCACAGGAAGAGGGGCACAACTTGGACAATGGTGCACTTGGCCAAAAAGGGCGTATGCGTTTTCTCCTGAATATATTCAGGAGAAAACGCATACGCCCTTTTTGGCCAAGCAAGCAAGCGGGCAATGCAAATCTGCACTACAAAGAAGTATCACTTCCCACCGGTCAAAAGGGACATCCACAAAATGTGTAAAAACCAGAAAGGCAAGACTGGCCCTGGAGAACTGGGAGCCTTGTTATGCTGATGGGCGGGATGTAAATTGCCAACTGCCTCACTGGAGGAGTGCATTGTGTTCCCTAAAACAAGTAAACAACAGAGCTACAGAGCCAAGGCCACTTCCAGTCTAGGGAATATACCTGGGGAAAACTGAAAATCAATAAGAAAGAGCCACCTCCAAATTTAGGGCTGCACTGGCTACAAGAACCTCAACTTGGGTACACCTTAAATATCCCAGGAAATATAAAAGTGGTTCAAAACATTGTGGTACTTACGTACGATGGAATATCCCTCAGCCATGAAATCTATGTCATAAGACCAGTAGCAGCAAAGTGAGTGGATTCAGGTACGATGATTCTAAGTGAAATAAGTCACACAGAAAAAGAAACTTATCATAAGATATCACTTATGAAGATCCTGTAAACATGGCTACACGTGAACTGAGTTAGGAAAGAGAACAGAGTCTCACATTTAGAAAACACTCTTATGCCTGCATAAAGGGGATGGAGAGGTGGGGTGATGCATAAAACCAGAGTTTGATATAAGCACAGGGACCGTTCCAAAAACCAACTTTGGAATAGACAAGACCTACACCTTCCTCAGTGAAAGAGACTCAAAACCCCATATTTCCCGCAGAGGAATATATCTGACTAGTAAGAATCTTAAAACCTATGTATTGATATGACTCCATAAGGGAATCAAGTGTGTCTAGAGTGGCATAAACATGGCAGCGAGAATCAGCTCAAACCCACTATAAAAAGGAATTTCAAAAGCAAAACCAAAAAACAGGGAAATTCTTTACAATTCCTTCAGGGTGTCTGAGGAAACCTGGAAAGACCCTATCTACAATGACAGCTGGATGTGGCATAAGGCTGGACACTTGGGACTGAGAGGATTGGTGAGATTGGGTGAGCAAATGCAGACCCTTTCAAGCAATAATGCATGGCCCCCATTCCATGGGTCCCAACTCTCCAGGTTCAAGGGAATATTACTACAGCTATAACATGTACAGGAAACCTAGAGAATGGACACACTGTGAATACGAAAGGTTTCTAAAACTCAACGAATAGTCCCTCTCCTGGTGCTCCAGTTTGACTTTCCAACTGCCTTACTATCAATCTCCCAACTTGGAGAGACAGGCCCTTTAACCTCCTGGTTTGCACAGGTTCCCAATTTGGCAGAGGATGGAAGGGACGAGGGAGAACCCATGAGAGAGTAGCTGTTAGGCATTTGGACGGGCACATGTCACTCTAATTTCCCGGCAGGAAGACGAATTAACCAAAGTCTCAGCCACCCACCGGGAACCAGTATAGGACATGATCCAAAATTTTGGACTTGCGTTCAGCTCACAAAAAACGAGTTGAGAAATGGAGCTCAGGGGCACAGCAATTCACAAACTGGCAGAGTGATAAAGGACAACTATCGTCCAAAAATCTGTTGAGGGAAGTCAACGAGGCGGACTTGAAAGTGAGGCAAAATAGCAGGAAACAGATTTCAAGAGGTACGTTGGAATCGCCTGTAAAGCACAGGAAGAGGGGCACAACTTGGACAATGGTGCACTTGGCCAAAAAGGGCGTATGCGTTTTCTCCTGAATATATTCAGGAGAAAACGCATACGCCCTTTTTGGCCAAGCAAGAAAGCGGGCAATGCAAATCTGCACTACAAAGAAGTATCACTTCCCACCGGTCAAAAGGGACATCCACAAAATGTGTAAAAACCAGAAAGGCAAGACAGGCCCTGGAGAACAGGGAGCCTTGTTATGCTGACGGGCGGGATGTAAATTGCCAACTGCCTCACTGGAGGAGTGCATTGTGTTCCCTAAAACAAGTAAACAACAGAGCTACAGAGCCAAGGCCACTTCGAGTGTAGGGAATATACCTTGGGAAAACTGAAAATCAATAAGAAAGGGCCACCTCCAAATTTAGAGCTGCACTGACTACAAGAACCTCAACTTGGGTACACCTTAAATATCCCAGGAAATATAAAAATGGTTCAAAACATTGTGGTACTTACGTATGATGGAATATCCCTCAGCGATGAAATCAATGTCATAAGACCAGTAGCAGCAAAGTGAGTGGATTCAGGTACGATGATTCTAAGTGAAATAAGTCACACAGAAAAAGAAACTTATCATAAGATATCACTTATGAAGATCCTGTAAACATGGCTACACGTGAACTGAGTTAGGAAAGAGAACAGAGTCTCACATTTAGAAAACACTCTTATGCCTGCATAAAGGGGAAGGAGAGGTGGGGTGATGCATAAAACCAGAGTTTGATATAAGCACAGGGACCGTTCCAAAAACCAACTTTGGAATAGACAAGACCTACACCTTCCTCAGTGAAAGAGACGCAAAACCCCATATTTCCCGCAGAGGAATATATCTGACTAGTAAGAATCTTAAAACCTATGTATTGATATGACTCCATAAGGGAATCAAGTGAGTCTAGAGTGGCATAAACATGGCAGCGAGAATCAGCTCAAACCCAGTATAAAAAGGAATTTCAAAAGCAAAACCAAAAAACAGGGAAATTCTTTACAATTCCTTCAGGGTGTCTGAGGAAACCTGGAAAGACCCTATCTACAATGACAGCTGGATGTGGCATAAGGCTGGACACTTGGGACTGAGAGGATTGGTGAGATTGGGTGAGCAAATGCAGACCCTTTCAAGCAATAATGCATGGCCCCCATTCCATGGGTCCCAACTCTCCAGGTTCAAGGGAATATTACTACAGCTATAACATGTACAGGAAACCTAGAGAATGGACACACTGTGAATACGAAAGGTTTCTAAAGCTCAACGAATAGTCCCTCTCCTGGTGCTCCAGTTTGACTTTCCAACTGCCTTACTATCAATCTCCCAACTTGGAGAGACAGGCCCTTTAACCTCCTGGTTCGCACAGGTTCCCAATTTGGCAGAGGATGGAAGGGACGAGGGAGAACCCATGAGAGAGTAGCTGTTAGGCATTTGGACGGGCACATGTCACTCTAATTTCCCGGCAGGAAGAAGAATTAACCAAAGTCTCATCCACCCACCTGGAACCAGTATAGGACATGATCCAAAATTTTCGACTTGCGTTCAGCTCACAAAAAACGAGTTGAGAAATGGAGCTCAGGGGCACAGCAATTCACAAACTGGCAGAGTGATAAAGGACAACTATCGTCCAAAAATCTGTTGAGGGAAGTCAACGATGCGGACTTGAAAGCGAGGCAAAATAGCAGGAAACAGATTTCAAGAGGTACCTTGGAATCGCCTGTAAAGCACAGGAAGAGGGGCACAACTTGGACAATGGTGCACTTGGCCAAAAAGGGCGTATGCGTTTTCTCCTGAATATATTCAGGAGAAAACGCATACGCCCTTTTTGGCCAAGCATGCAAGCGGGCAATGCAAATCTGCACTACAAAGAAGTATCATTTCCCACCGGTTAAAAGGGACATCCACAAAATGTGTAAAAACCAGAAAGGCAAGACAGGCCCTGGAGAACTGGGAGCCTTGTTATGCTGATTGGCGGGATGTAAATTGCCAACTGCCTCACTGGAGGAGTGCATTGTGTTCCCTAAAACAAGTAAACAACAGAGCTACAGAGCCAAGGCCACTTCCAGTCTAGGGAATATACCTTGGGAAAACTGAAAATCAATAAGAAAGAGCCACCTCCAAATTTAGGGCTGCACTGACTACAAGAACCTCAACTTGGGTACACCTTAAATATCCCAGGAAATATAAAAATGGTTCAAAACTTTGTGGTACTTACGTACGATGGAATATCCCTCAGCCATGAAATCAATGTCATACGACCAGTAGCAGGAAAGTCAGTGGATTCAGGTACGATGATTCTAAGTGAAATAAGTCACACAGAAAAAGAAACTTATCATAAGATATCACTTATGAAGATCCTGTAAACATGGCTACACGTGAACTGAGTTAGGAAAGAGAACAAAGTCTCACATTTAGAAAACACTCTTATGCCTGCATAAAGGGGAAGGAGAGGTGGGGTGATGCATAAAACCAGAGTTTGATATAAGCACAGGGACCGTTCCAAAAACCAACTTTGGAATTGACAAGACCGACACCTTCCTTAGTGAAAGAGACTCAAAACCCCATATTTCCCACAGAGGAATATATCTGACTAGTAAGAATCTTAAAACCTATGTATTGATATGTCTCCATAAGGGAATCAAGTGTGTCTAGAGTGGCATAAACATGGCAGCGAGAATCAGCTCAAACCCACTATAAAAAGGAATTTAAAAAGCAAAACCAAAAAACAGGGAAATTCTTTACAATTCCTTCAGGGTGTCTGAGGAAACCTGGAAAGACCCTATCTACAATGACAGCTGGATGTGGCATAAGGCTGGACACTTGGGACTGAGAGGATTGGTGAGATTGGGTGAGCAAATGCAGACCCTTTCAAGCAATAATGCATGGCCCCCATTCCATGGGTCCCAACTCTCCATGTTCAAGGGAATATTACTACAGCTATAACATGTAGAGGAAACCTAGAGAATGGACACACTGTGAATACGAAAGGTTTCTAAAACTCAACGAATAGTCCCTCTCCTGGTGCTCCAGTTTGACTTTCCAACTGCCTTACTATAAATCTCCCAACATGGAGAGACAGGCCCTTTAACCTCCTGGTTTGCACAGGTTCCCAATTTGGCAGAGGATGGAAGGGACGACGGAGAACCCATGAGAGAGTAGCTGTTAGGCATTTGGACGGGCACATGTCACTCTAATTTCCCGGCAGGAAGAAGAATTAACCAAAGTCTCATCCACCCACCGGGAACCAGTATAGGACATGATCCAAAATTTTCGACTTGCGTTCAGCTCACAAAAAACGAGTTGAGAAATGGAGCTCAGGGGCACAGCAATTCACAAACTGGCAGAGTGATAAAGGAAAACTATCGTCCAAAAATCTGTTGAGGGAAGTCAACGAGGCGGACTTGAAAGCGAGGCAAAATAGCAGGAAACAGATTTCAAGAGGTACCTTGGAATCGCCTGTAAAGCACAGGAAGAGGGGCACAACTTGGACAATGGTGCACTTGGCCAAAAAGGGCGTATGCGTTTTCTCCTGAATATATTCAGGAGAAAATGCATACGCCCTTTTTGGCCAAGCATGCAAGCGGGGAATGCAAATCTGCACTACAAAGAAGTATCATTTCCCACCGGTCAAAAGGGACATCCACAAAATGTGTAAAAACCAGAAAGGCAAGACAGGCCTTGGAGAACTGGGAGCCTTGTTATGCTGATGGGCGGGATGTAAATTGCCAACTGCCTCACTGGAGGAGTGCATTGTGTTCCCTAAAACAAGTAAACAACAGAGCTACAGAGCCAAGGCCACTTCCAGTCTAGGGAATATACCTTGGGAAAACTGAAAATCAATAAGAAAGAGCCACCTCCAAATTTAGGGCTGCACTGACTACAAGAACCTCAACTTGGGTACACCTTAAATATCCCAGGAAATATACAAATGGTTCAAAACATTGTGGTACTTACGTACGATGGAATATCCCTCAGCCATGAAATCAATGTCATAAGACCAGTAGCAGCAAAGTGAGTGGATTCAGGTACGATGATTCTAAGTGAAATAAGTCACACAGAAAAAGAAACTTATCATAAGATATCACTTATGAAGATCCTGTAAACATGGCTACACGTGAACTGAGTTAGGAAAGAGAACAGAGTCTCACATTTAGAAAACACTCTTATGCCTGCATAAAGGGGAAGGAGAGGTGGGGTGATGCATAAAACCAGTGTTTGATATAAGCACAGGGACCGTTCCAAAAACCAACTTTGGAATAGACAAGACCTACACCTTCCTCAGTGAAAGAGACTCAAAACCCCATATTTCCCGCAGAGGAATATATCTGACTAGTAAGAATCTTAAAACCTATGTATTGATATGACTCCATAAGGGAATCAAGTGTGTCTAGAGTGGCATAAACATGGCAGCGAGAATCAGCTCAAACCCAGTATAAAAAGGAATTTCAAAAGCAAAACCAAAAAACAGGGAAATTCTTTACAATTCCTTCAGGGTGTCAGAGGAAACCTGGAAAGACCCTATCTACAATGACAGCTGGATGTGGCATAAGGCTGGACACTTGGGACTGAGAGGATTGGTGAGATTGGGTGAGCAAATGCAGACCCTTTCAAGCAATAATGCATGGCTCCCATTCCATGGGTCCCAACTCTCCAGGTTCAAGGGAATATTACTACAGCTATAACATGTACAGGAAACCTAGAGAATGGACACACTGTGAATACGAAAGGTTTCTAAAGCTCAACGAATAGTCCCTCTCCTGGTGCTCCAGTTTGACTTTCCAACTGCCTTACTATCAATCTCCCAACTTGGAGAGACAGGCCCTTTAACCTCCTGGTTTGCACAGGTTCCCAATTTGGCAGAGGATGGAAGGGACGAGGGAGAACCCATGAGAGAGTAGCTGTTAGTCATTTGGACGGGCACATGTCACTCTAATTTCCCGGCAGGAAGAAGAATTAACCAAAGTCTCATCCACCCACCAGGAACCAGTATAGGACATGATCCAAAATTTTCGACTTGCGTTCAGCTCACAAAAAACGAGTTGAGAAATGGAGCTCAGGGGCACAGCAATTCACAAACTGGCAGAGTGATAAAGGACAACTATCGTCCAAAAATCTGTTGAGGGAAGTCAACGAGGCGGACTTGAAAGCGAGGCAAAATAGCAGGAAACAGATTTCAAGAGGTACCTTGGAATCGCCTGTAAAGCACAGGAAGAGGGGCACAACTTGGACAATGGTGCACTTGGCCAAAAAGGGCGTATGCGTTTTCTCCTGAATATATTCAGGAGAAAACGCATACGCCCTTTTTGGCCAAGCATGCAAGCGGGGAATGCAAATCTGCACTACAAAGAAGTATCATTTCCCACCGGTCAAAAGGGACATCCACAAAATGTGTAAAAACCAGAAAGGCAAGACAGGCCCTGGAGAACTGGGAGCCTTGTTATGCTGATGGGCGGGATGTAAATTGCCAACTGCCTCACTGGAGGAGTGCATTGTGTTCCCTAAAACAAGTAAACAACAGAGCTACAGAGCCAAGGCCACTTCCAGTCTAGGGAATATACCTTGGGAAAACTGAAAATCAATAAGAAAGAGCCACCTCCAAATTTAGGGCTGCACTGACTACAAGAACCTCAACTTGGGTACACCTTAAATATCCCAGGAAATATAAAAATGGTTCAAAACATTGTGGTACTTACGTACGATGGAATATCCCTCAGCCATGAAATCAATGTCATAAGACCAGTAGCAGCAAAGTGAGTGGATTCAGGTACGATGATTCTAAGTGAAATAAGTCACACAGAAAAAGAAACTTATCATAAGATATCACTTATGAAGATCCTGTAAACATGGCTACACGTGAACTGAGTTAGGAAAGAGAACAGAGTCTCACATTTAGAAAACACTCTTATGCCTGCATAAAGGGGAAGGAGAGGTGGGGTGATGCATAAAACCAGAGTTTGATATAAGCACAGGGACCGTTTCAAAAACCAACTTTGGAACTGACAAGACCGACACCTTCCTCAGTGAAAGAGACTCAAAACCCCATATTTCCCACAGAGGAATATATCTGACTTGTAAGAATCTTAAAACCTATGTATTGATATGTCTCCATAAGGGAATCAAGTGTGTCTAGAGTGGCATAAACATGGCAGCGAGTATCAGCTCAAACCCACTATAAAAATGAATTTCAAAAGCAAAACCAAAAAACAGGGAAATTCTTTACAATTCCTTCAGGGTGTCTGAGGAAACCTGGAAAGACCCTATCTACAATGACAGCTGGATGTGGCATAAGGCTGGACACTTGGGACTGAGAGGATTGGTGAGATTGGGTGAGCGAATGCAGACCCTTTCAAGCAATAATGCATGGCCCCCATTCCATGGGTCCCAACTCTCCAGGTTCAAGGGAATATTACTACAGCTATAACATGTACAGGAAACCTAGAGAATGGACACACTGTGAATACGAAAGGTTTCTAAAACTCAACGAATAGTCCCTCTCCTGGTGCTCCAGTTTGACTTTCCAACTGCCTTACTATCAATCTCCCAACTTGGAGAGACAGGCCCTTTAACCTCCTGGTTTGCACAGGTTCCCAATTTGGCAGAGGATGGAAGGGAAGAGGGAGAACCCATGAGAGAGTAGCTGTTAGGCATTTGGACGGGCACATGTCACTCTAATTTCCCGGCAGGAAGAAGAATTAACCAAAGTCTCAGCCACCCACCGGGAACCAGTATAGGACATGATCCAAAATTTTGGACTTGCGTTCAGCTCACAAAAAACGAGTTGAGAAATGGAGCTCAGGGGCACAGCAATTCACAAACTGGCAGAGTGATAAAGGTCAAATATCGTCCAAAAATCTGTTGAGGGAATTCAACGAGGTGGACTTGAAAGTGAGGCAAAATAGCAGGAAACAGATTTCAAGAGGTACGTTGGAATCGCCTGTAAAGCACAGGAAGAGGGGCACAACTTGGACAATGGTGCACTTGGCCAAAAAGGGCGTATGCGTTTTCTCCTGAATATATTCAGGAGAAAAATCATACGCCCTTTTTGGCCAAGGAAGCAAGTGGGAAATGCAAATCTGCACTACAAAGAAGTATCACTTCCCACCGGTCAAAAGGGACATCCACAAAATGTGTAAAAACCAGAAAGGCAAGACAGGCCCTGGAGAACAGGGAGCCTTGTCATGCTGATGGGCGGGATGTCAATTGCCAACTGCCTCACTGGAGGAGTGCATTGTGTTCGCTAAAACAAGTAAACAACAGAGCTACAGAGCCAAGGCCACTTCCAGTCTAGGGAATATACCTTGTGAAAACTGAAAATCAATAAGAAAGTGCCACCTCCAAATTTAGGGCTGCACTGACTACAAGAACCTCAACTTGGGTACACCTTAAATATCCCAGGAAATATAAAAATGGTTCAAAACTTTGTGGTACTTACGTACGATGGAATATCCCTCAGCGATGAAATCAATGTCATAAGACCAGAAGCAGCAAAGTGAGTGGATTCAGGTACGATGATTCTAAGTGAAATAAGTCACAAAGAAAAACAAACTTATCATAAGATATCACTTATGAAGATCCTGTAAACATGGCTACACGTGAACTGAGTTAGGAAAGAGAACAGAGTCTCACATTTAGAAAACACTCTTATGCCTGCATAAAGGGGAAGGAGAGGTGGGGTGATGCATAAAACCAGAGTTTGATATAAGCACAGGGACCGTTCCAAAAACCAACTTTGGAATAGACAAGACCTACACCTTCCTCAGTGAAAGAGACTCAAAACCCCATATTTCCCACAGAGGAATATATCTGACTAGTAAGAATCTTAAAACCTATGTATTGATATGACTCCATAAGGGAATCAAGTGTGTCTAGAGTGGCATAAACATGGCAGCGAGAATCAGCTCAAACCCACTATAAAAAGGAATTTCAAAAGCAAAACGAAAAAACAGGGAAATTCTTTACAATTCCTTCAGGGTGTCTGAGGAAACCTGGAAAGACCCTATCTACAATGACAGCTGGATGTGGCATAAGGCTGGACACTTGGGACTGAGAGGATTGGTGAGATTGGGTGAGCAAATGCAGACCCTTTCAAGCAATAATGCATGGCCCCCATTCCATGGGTCCCAACTCTCCAGGTTCTAGGGAATATTACTACAGCTATAACATGTACAGGAAACCTAGAGAATGGACACACTGTGAATACGAAAGGTTTCTAAAACTCAACGAATAGTCCCTCTCCTGGTGCTCCAGTTTGACTTTCCAACTGCCTTACTATCAATCTCCCAACTTGGAGAGACAGGCCCTTTAACCTCCTGGTTTGCACAGGTTCCCAATTTGGCAGAGGATGGAAGGGACGAGGGAGAACCCATGAGAGAGTAGCTGTTAGGCATTTGGACGGGCACATGTCACTCTAATTTCCCGGCAGGAAGAAGAATTAACCAAAGTCTCAGCCACCCACCGGGAACCAGTATAGGACATGATCCAAAATTTTGGACTTGCGTTCAGCTCACAAAAAACGACTTGAGAAATGGAGCTCAGGGGCACAGCAATTCACAAACTGGCAGAGTGATAAAGGACAACTATCGTCCAAAAATCTGTTGAGGGAAGTCAACGAGGCGGACTTGAAAGTGAGGCAAAATAGCAGGAAACAGATTTCAAGAGGTACCTTGGAATTGCGTGTAAAGCACAGGAAGAGGGGCACAACTTGGACAATGGTGCACTTGGCCAAAAAGGGCGTATGCGTTTTCTCCTGAATATATTCAGGAGAAAACGCATACGCCCTTTTTGGCCAAGCAAGCAAGCGGGCAATGCAAATCTGCACTACAAATAAGTTTCAGTTCCCACCGGTCAAAAGGGACATCCACAAAATGTGTAAAAACCAGAAAGGCAAGACAGGTCCTGGAGAACAGGGAGCTTTTTTAGGCTAATGGGTGGCATGTAAATTGCTAACTGCCTCTCTGGAGGAGTGCATTGTGTTCCCTAAAACAAATAAACAACAGAGCTACAGAGCAATGGGGTGTTCCAGTCTAAGGAATATATCTTTGGAAAACTGAAAATCAATAAGACACAGGCATGCCAAAATTTAAGGCTGCACTGCTTACAAGAACCTCATCGTGGGTACACCTTATATATCCCAGGAAAGACAAAAATATTTCAAGAAACTGTGGTACTTACGTACGATGTAATATCCGTTAGCCATGAAATCAATGTCATAAAGCAAGTAGCAGCAAAATGAGTGGATTCACGTACGATGATTCTAAGTGAAATAAGTCACACTGAAAAAGAAACTTATCATAAGATATCACTTATGAAAATCCTGTAAACATGGCTACACATGAACTGAGTTAGGAAAGATAACAGAATAACAAATCTTATCATAAGATATCACTCATAGTGTGAATGTAAACATGAACTGAATTTCAAACACAATAGAGTCATACATTTAGAAAACAATCTTCTGCCTGCTTAAGGGGAAAGGCGAGCTGGGGTGATGCATAAAACCACAGTTCTAAATTAGCACAGATACTGTTACATAAACCAAGTATGTAATAGACAACACCTACTGCCGGAACAATGAACTGGACTTAACGCCCCCTATTCATTGCAGAGGAATATATCTGACTCTAGAATTTTAAAACATATGTATTCTCATGTCTCCATAAAGGTATCATATGTGTGTATAATGGCATGAACACAGCACTGAAATTCAACTAAACCCCCTTAAAAAATTAAGTTTCAAAAGCAAAATGCAAAAACAGCGAAACAGAGAGAAAGCCTTAAAAATTACGTTCAGGGCCTGTGATCCCACCTGGATTGACCACCTTTACACCCACAGCTGGATGAGACATAAGACTGGACACTTGGGGCTGACAAGTTTGCTGAGGTTGTGTGAGCAAAAGAACACCACTTAGAGCAATACTGTGTGCTACCCATTCTAGTGCTGCCAACTCTCCAGGTTTAAGGGAATCTTCCTACAGTTAAAACATGCATGGGACACCCAGTGGATGGTACACTGTGCGATTGGGAAAGTTTTCTAAAAGGTACCTCATTTTTCCTTTCGCCGTGCTCGGCTTCACCATTCCATCTGCATTACTAAAAATCTCCTCACTTGGAATGTCAGCGCCTTTACCCTCCTGTATGCACAGTTTGCAAATTGTGCAGAGGATGAAAAGGAAGAGGGGAAACAAATGAGAGATTAGCTGTAGGTGTTTGGATGGGCACATGTCACTCTAGTTTCCCATCAGGAAGAAGAATTAACCAAAGGCTCAGCCTGAAGCCCTGGAACCAGACTAGGCCCTAAAGCCATCCTGCGGTATTGCAGCCAGCTCACAAATAGGCGAGTTGAAAAATGGAGCTCAGGGACACAGCAATTCACAAACTTGCAGAGTTTTAAAGGACAACTATCATCCAGAAATATATTGAGGTAAGGCAGTGAAGAGGATTTGAATGCAAGGCAGAATTGAAGGAAACAGATTTCAAGAGGTACACTGGAGTCATCTTTAAAGCACATGAAAAGCGACAGAACTTCAACAATGTTGCCCTTGACCGAAAAGGGATTATGTGTATTTTCTTGAATATAATTGGGAAAAAATGCATACGCCCTTTTTGGCCAAGCAAGCCATCAGGCATTGAAAATCCACACCACATAGAAGTGTCCCTTACCTCCAGTCAAAAGGGCCATCCACAAACAGTGTAAAAACCACAAATGCAGGACAGGCCATGGAGAAAAGGGAGCCTGGTTACACCGATGGAGAGGATGTAAATTGCCAACAGCCTCTCTGGAGAACTGTATGTTGTTTTCTAAAACAGAGCTACAGAGCATAGCACACTTCCACTCATGGGCGTGTATTTTGGGAAAACTAAAAATCCACAACACACAGCCAGCCCAAAGTTTAGGGCTGCTCTGTTTACAAGAATCTCGACTTTGGTACACTTTAAATATCCCAGGAAAGGAAAAAAATTGATATAGATGTTGTGGTACTTATATACAATGGAATGTCACTCAGACATAAAATCAATGTCATAAGGCCAATAGCAGCATAATGAGTGGCTTTAGGTACGATGATGCTAAGTGAAATGAGCCTCAAAGAAAAAGAAACTTATTGTAATATATCACTTATAGAGGGAATGTAAACATGGCTACACATGAACTGAATTACAAAAGAGAACAGAGTTACACATTTAGAAAACACACTTATGCCTCCTTAAGGGGAAAGGTGACGTGGGGTGATGTGTAAAAGCAGAGTTTGAAATTAGCACAGATACCATTCCATATACCAAATATGTAATAGACAAGACCTACTCCTTTCTCAATGAACTGGACACAAAACACCCTATTCACTGAAGAGGAATATATCTGACTGGTAATAATCTTGAAACCTATGTATTTATAAGTCTCCATAATGGAATCAAGTGTATGTAGATTGGCATAAACACAGATCAATGGAACAGGACAGAAAGCCCAGAGATAAACCTACATACCTATGGCTATCTCATCTATGACAAAGGAGCTAAGGATATACAATGGAGAAAAGACAGTCTCTTCAGTAATTGGTGCTGGGAAAACTGGACCCCTACACATAAAAGAATGAAATTAGAACACTCCATAACACCATACACAAAAATAAACTCTAAATGGAGTAGAGATCTAAATAGAAGACCAGACACTATAAAACACTTAGAGGAAACCATAGGCAGAACACTCTATGACATAAATCACAGCAAGATCCTTTTTGACTCACCTCCTAGAGAAATGGAAATAAAACCAGAAATCAACAAATGGGACCTAATGAAACTTAAAAGCTTTTACACAGTATAGGAAAACATAAACAAGATGCAGAAACAACCCTCAGAATGGGAGAAAATATTTTCAAATGAAGCAATTGACAAAGGATTAATCTCCAAACTTTACAAGCACCACATGTAGCTCAATATCACAAAAACAAACAACCCAATCCAAAAACGGGCAGAAGACTTAAATAGACATTTCTCCAAAGAAGATATACAGATTACCAAGAAACACATGAAAGGATGCTGAACATCACTAATCATTAGAGAAATGCAAATCAAAACTACCGTGAGGTATCACCGCACAGCAGTCAGAGTGGCAATCATCCAAAAAAATCTACAAAACAATAAATGCTGGAGAGGCCTTTATTGGAGAAAAGGGAACACACTTGCACTGTGGGTGGGAATGTAAATTGATATGGGCACTAGGGAGAACACTCCAGAGGTTCCTCTAAATAGCTAACAATAGAGGTACCATACGACACAACAATCCAACTACTGGGCATTTGCCTTGCGAAAACCATAATTCAAAAAGAGTTATGTACAAAAATGTTCATTGCAGCTCTATTTACAATAGCCAGGACATAGAAGCAACCTAAGTGTCCATCGACAGATGAATGGATAAAGAAGATCTGGCACATATATACAATGGAATATTACTCAGCCATAAAAAGAAGCAAAACTGAGTTATTTGTACTGAGGTGGATGGACTTAGAATCTGTCCTACAAAGTGAAGTAAGTCAGAAAGGGAAAAACAAATACTGTATGTTAACAGAGATATACGGAATCTAATGAAGAAAAAAAAAGATTTTGAAGAACCTAGTGGCAGGACAGGATTAAGGACACAGACGTAGAGAAAGGACTTGAGGACACTGGAAGGGGGATGGGTAAGCTGAGACGAAGTGACAGAGTGGCATGGACATAAATACATTACCAAATGTAACACTGATAGCTACTGGAAAGCAGCCACATAGAACAGGGAGATCAGCTCGGTGCTTTGTGACCACATAAAGGGGTGGGATATGGAGTGTGGGAGGGAGATGCAAGAGGGAGGGGATCTGGTGATATTTGTATATGTATAGCTGATTCACTTTGTTATACAGCAGAAACTAACACTCCATTGTAAAACAATTATACTCCAATAAACGTGTAAAAGGAAAAAAAAAAGAATGCCCAGGGATAAACCTACACACCTATGGTCAACTAATCTATGACAAAGGAGGCAAGACTATACAATGGAGATAAGACAGTCTCTTCAATCATTGGTGCTGGGAAATATGGACAGCTACATGTAAAAGAATGAAATTAGAACACTCCCCAACACCATACATAAAAATATATTCAAAATGGATTAGAGACCTTAATGTAAGACGGGACAGTATAAAACTCTGAGAGGAAAACTTACGAAGGATACTCTGACGTAAATCACAGCAAGATCTTTTTTGATCCACCTCCTGTAGTAATGAAATAAAAAAGAAAACTAAACAGATGGGACCTAATGAAATGTAAAAGCTTTTACAAAGCAAAGGAAACTACAAACAAGACGAAAAGACAACCCTCAGAATGGCAGAAAATATTTGCAAATGAATCAATGGACAAATAATTAATCTCCAATATATATATATATAAACAGCTCATGCAGCTCAATATTAATAAAACAAACAACCCAATACAAAAATGGAAGAAGATCTAAATAGACATTTCTTCCAAGAAGACATAGAGATGGCCAGTACGCACATGAAAATCTGCTCAACATCACTAATTATTAGAGAAATGGAAATCGAAACTACAATGAGGTATCACGTCACACCTGTTAGAATGGGCATCATCAGAAAATCTACAAACAACAAATGCTGGAGACGCTGTGGAGAAAAGGAACCTTCTTCCACTATTGTTGGGAATGTAAATTGATATAGTCTCTATGGAGAACAGTATGGAGGTTCCTTAAAAAACTAAAAATAGAATTACCATATAATCCAGCAATCCCACTACTGGGCATATACCCAGAGAAAACCATAAATCAAAAAGACACATTCACCACAATGTTCATTGCAGCACTATTTACAATAGCCAGGTAATGAAAGCAACCTAAGTGCCCACAGACAGATGAATGGATAAAGATGTGGTACATATATACAATGGAATATTACTCAGCCATACATAGGAATGAAATTGGGTCATTTGTAGAGACCTTGATGGATCTAGAGACTGTCATACAGAGTGAAGTAAGTCAGAAAGAGAAAAACAAATATTGTATGTTAATGCATATATGTGGAACCTAGAAAAATGGTACAGATGAACCGGTTTGCAGGGCAGAGATAGAGACACAGATGTAGAGAACAAACATATGGACACCAAGGGG
This sequence comes from Mesoplodon densirostris, assembly GCF_025265405.1. Classification (NCBI taxonomy): domain Eukaryota; kingdom Metazoa; phylum Chordata; class Mammalia; order Artiodactyla; family Ziphiidae; genus Mesoplodon; species Mesoplodon densirostris. The sequence continues at coordinate 87,022 of NW_026778232.1, read as the reverse complement.
GTAATGCTATGTGAGGGTGGTGGTGGGATGAATTGGGAGACTGGGATTCACATGTGCACACTTATATGTATAAAATAGATATCCAATAAGAACCTGCTGTATAAAAGAAATAAATAAATTTTAAAAAAATTAAAAATAAATAAATAACATTTAATAAAATAAACCAAAAAAAGTTTTTCCCTTCACATAGACGTCTTTATCTTAATGCATTATTTCCATGTTTATATCTCCAAATTAAAAAAAAGAGGAATAAATAAAATCTACCTTGAACCAAAAATAAAAAAAAAGAAAAAAGAAAAAAACAGAACCCACCAGTTATACAGAGGAAAATCGTATCAGGGCACTTGCTCCAGTGGTAAAAGATTCTTAAGTTGGTCAGAGGTGGGAAATCTTCTCCCATGCAGTCAGCCCCACAAGGAGCAACCTCATTGCAAAGCTGGGGGACTGTGTCGAGGCGTCTGTGAGTCAATGTGAGCTGAGCCCCAGTCCTGCTGCAGCTGAACTCTTCCCACCCTTTCCAGGTAAAACACATGAATATGCACAAGAACTTGCAAGCCTAGAGGAAGGGCTGTGGAGCCACACCAGCGACAGCACGCAGGCCGACTTGGTGCCTGCAGGCCAGCCAGGATGGTCCTGGCCTCAGATGCTCTTCTGGAAGCTTTCCATTTCCCTACCTGTGATACCCCTCCTGCCACGGCCCCCACTGCTTTTTTACTTCCTCACCTCTGCCTGGGGAGACATTCCAGTGGCAGGTATGGGTGACACATCCTCTTCTTTAGCAGGTGGCAGCCTGGCAACTCCTGCAGAAAGTCCAGCAGAGCCCCACTCACAATGGGCCAACCACAAAGCCACGGCCCCTCACTCCCTCCCACCACCCCAGCCCCGACACTGCTGACGGGGCCGAGAATATGGCGTCAGGTACAGCTACAGGGGCTCTTGCTGACTGGAGAGGTGTTTATATTGACCTCAACCAGGCACACGTGGGGAGGGCTGGCAGGCAGCGTCAGGCTGCCCAAATCAGCCAATCCTCACCCCTCAGGGACTCACAGTTGCAGAAAATGAACCTTGCTAAACGGGCCACGCCCAAGGAACAGGTGTGGGCTCTTGAGAGTCAGGATAGACAAGGGGCTGCAGCTGCGGCTTGTTTTCTTCTCATTTTATCTGGTCCATGAGTGGAAAACAACTTCAAGAAGACCCTATACTAATGAGAGGAACCCAGGAGTCAGGGAGAGGAGTGATGGTGGGTGGAGACAGAGGTCTGGTGCCTGGCTGCAGTGGAAGTGTCTGGAAGACCAGGCAGAGAGAGGCTGCACAGAGTGATAGCCAGGGTCACAGACCTGTCAGAGCTGCTGTTTGTTAGTTCAAGTCCTGCTCTGTGGTGTTCTGTGTCAGCTGTGAGCGACAGGTGAGCTGGGGGTTCTCTGCATGGTGGGCTATGTGCACAGTTCCTGTGTTTCCAGCCCTGCTGGGTTACCTGCCCAGGGGAGCTCCGTATCCTGGGAAGGGCCTGACTATGAGAGCCCCATGGGCTGCTGGGTAGCTGCACAGGTGAGCTCCATACCCTGGGAGGGACTTGACCACGAGAGCCCCGTGGGCTGTGGGGTGGGGGTGCAGCCCAGGTGAGCTCCATATCCTGGGATTGGCCTGACCACGAGAGCCCCATGGGCTGCTGAAAACCTGGTAAAGGATATCAGGACAGTCAGTGAAGCCACCGAGGATATACATCCAGTAGCTCCTATTTCCTACACCCTGCTGGTCATTCTACCATCCACCAGGCCATGGCATTCTGTATTAGACTTCAGTGATGCCTTCTTCTGTATTCCATTCATCTCAGAGTCACAAGAATTTTTGGCTTGTGAGTGGCAGGACACAACATGCAACCAAAGCAATAATGCTGGGCCGTCCTGCCCCAATGGTTCAAAAATCCCCACACCATCATTGGGGAAATGTCTTCTAAAGACCTAAAAGTTCTACCTCTGTGAAAGGGAACCCTCCTTCAATATGCAGCGGACATTCTGATCGCCAGGCCTACTAAAGACGCCTCTGAACTACCTAGCCAAGAAAGGATAGAAGGTGTCCAAGAAAAAGGCTCAAATATCCCAGGCTAAGGTGACATGCCTGAGCTTCATTCTCACAGATATTCGGAGAAACGCATCCCAGGATAGGGAAGAAGCCATTTGCAGCCTTACCTCTTCTAAACCTAGAGGACAGCTTAGGGGTTCCTGGGGAGGCCAAGGTTTTCTGCATCTGGATCCCTAACTACAGTCTAATAGCTGGGCCTCTACATGAAACACTGACATGAAAAGATGATGATCCTTTTGAATAGAATCCAGAAGCAGCCTCTCAAGAATGGAAAGAGCAGTCAATTCAGACCCTTGCCCAGGAACTCCCTAATTTAGCTAAACCCTTTGACCTTTACATACCCGGTCAAAGGTTAATTGCCCTTGGAGCCTTAGTGCAAAAACTGGGACCACTTGAAATGGAGCAACACAAGAATGCCCTTCAGGTATGATAAACTATGGTCACCAAGGGCTTTGCCCACCGACTCATCAGGCCAGGATACTGGGGTATCTAAAAAGATGGAAATCAGCAGCCCACAAGGCCAGCTCCCTCCTAAGGGAAAAGGACCCCACGTGGTGATCCTAACCACGCATCATGCCCTGAAGTTGCAGGGGTCACTCTGTGGACACACTGACCTCGAGTGAGGAGGCCCTCCAACGCCAACCTCCAGAGAGACAAACGGGGGCAACGGGCCACCAAGATGACTCGTGTGACCATCACTTGACCTGGAGTTTCTCTCAGAAAACAACAAGACTGTGCCCCGAAAGAGCAGACTACTGCTTGCAGGACTTACTGCACCCAGAGGGGAGCTAATAAGCTTGGCGGGGGAAATGTATATCATGCTTTCACCATAGAAAACCCTACAGACACCACGGTGATGGTGGCCAATATGACCGGCTGGACTGCTGGCTACTTCTAAAGGCCGTTGACTCAGTGGACCTCATGGCCCTGGATCACCACTGGCCCTGGACTGTCTGGGAGTTGTGCAGGCAGGGCTCTCACACATGGTGCTGTTTGTACATTAATTCAGGGACCTAATTAAAGAAAGCACAGACTACTGGTCAGAGCATCTAGGCTGGCAAAATCCGTCAGCCTAAGGTCGCCGAACAAATGTGGGGTGGGGTGAAACCTGCCACCGCAGCATCTCTGCGCATCTCTTTCCCGGACCTTAAAGGTCATTAGAATCTATAACACTTCCAATGCTGGTGCTCAGGCGGACGAGAAGTGAGGCAGGAGGCCTTGGGACAATCAACCTCACCTGGAGGCTGGTGGGGAGACATTTTGCCCCTCCCCCCATGTATCAGGGCTCCCACCACAGCATGAAGCAGTTACAAAAGAGGGGTCTGCACCCTCAACACCCCAAGGATGAGGAATGGAACAAAAAGCAGAGGAGGTGTTCATCTCCGGCAACGTTCATTAAAAATTCCTGGGAGATAAAAAGAGAATCTGGGCAATAAAATAAAGTCTAACCTGTTTTTCCTTTGTGCTTTGTCTAATTTCACGTGTTCCTAGGGTTCCGCATGCAGAGGTCCCACACCCGTCACTTCAGACCCGATTTCCTAGTGCAGAATGGCTGGGTCGACACCTCAGCTAGCGGGGTCCCATGCAAACTCTGCGGCATAGAGCCCGAGCTGCAGCCAACCCAGCCCTCGAGAGCTCCATCCCCTCCCTCCCACTGACGCTGCCGGGATCCCTACACAGCAGCCCAGCCCACAGCCCGTGGGGCAGTGCACGTTCTCACCTCTCCATTCTGTTTTCAAAATAATGTTTCCTTTGCTTCTGAACCAAACTCAGTCTTGATCTGTTGGCTCCAATGACACTGGGCACGGGGACTCCTGTTGGGGTCCACTCTGGAGGATCAGTAACAGAAATTGAGAACATTGTAACTTCAATGAACAGGTGTGTGAGCCAAACTGTAGTTAACATAGAGCAGTGTATAATGCTCGGGTAAAATAAGATGTTTTTAAGACTTACATTTGATATTTCCATCACTTTCCTATAAGCAAGTTCAGTGAAGACGTCTGTCTTATTTGTCAGGTCAACATTAGATAAATGAAGTGATTTATTTCCATGGATGTAGATCGAATACTCTTGGCTGAAGCTTCAATCTTGTTTTGAATGCTTTTCCATTGAAAAGGATACCTCTCTTTCAGCTCCCCCATTTCTGAGAAGTATAAAATCTTATAATTTATTATTACCAAAGGGGAAAGGTAGGAGAAGGGATAAATTAACAGTTTGGGATTAACACATACACACTGCTATGTATAAAATAGATCATCAACAAGGAACTACTGTATAGCCCAGGGAACTACACTGAATATTTTGCAATAACCTATAAGGGGAAATAATCTGAAAAAGAATCGATATTTTTATTGACATCATCTATCAATGACAGATAAAATGTAACCTAAGCAAGGCCGATGGTGAGCGCTTCTGACCCTGAAGATTTCAATCATCTAAAGTTTGGGCTCTGCCTATTTCCCAAGGATCTTAATGGACATACGTGTAGCCGTAGCTTAAAAATTCCCCAGTTTGGGGTTCGGGGAGGCACTGATTTGGAAAAATCCCTGGTGTTCTCCTTACATGCACATGACCCTTCCTACAGCTAAAACATGCCTGTCACACCTAGAGGATGGTACACCATTTGATCGGAAAGAGTTTGGAAAAGGCACCTCATCTCCTCATCGCCTGGTGCTCGGGTTCACCCCGCCAGCATCTTTCCTAACAATCTCCTCACTTGGGGATATCAACACCGTCAACATCCTGTTGCACAGAGTTTGGAATTTGTCCAGAGCATGAAGCGGAAGGATGAGAAAAATTTAGAGACCAGTCTTAGGTGTGCGGACAGGCACATGTCACTCTAATTTCCAATCCGGAAGAAAAATTCATCAAAGGCTAGAATTGCCCACGGAAACAGAATAGGGCTAGAGGAAATCCCGCTGTTTTGTGTCCTGTTTCCAAAAACACAAGTTGAAAAATGGAACTCAGGGGCACTAAAATTCATGAAACTGCAGAGTTGAAAATATCTATCGTCGAAAAATGTCTTGAGGTAAGCCACAGAAAAAGACTTGTAAGCAAGGGAGAGTGGCAGGAAACATATTTGAAGAGGTAGAAAGGACTCCCCATTAAAGCACAAGAAAAGGGGCTGAACGTCGCCAATGATGCAGTTGGCCAAAAAGGGCGTATGCATTTTTTCTGAATATATTCAAGTAAAGGCCATACACACTTTTTATCCAACCAAACAGGTGGACACTGGAAATCAATACTACAAAATATATCACTTCACATCAGTCAGAAGGGCCATCCACATAAAGTGTAAACACCAGAAATGCAGGACAGGGAGAGGAGAAAAGGGAGCCCTGTGAGGCTGATAGTGGAAATGTAATTTGCCAATGGCCACTCTGGAGAAGTGTATTGTGTTTGCTAAAACATCTAAAAAATGATCTACAGAGCATAGGGCACTTGCACTCATGCGCATATACCTTGGGAAAAACAAAAATCAAAAGAAAACAGGCACCCCAACGTTTACCACCTCTCTGTTAAAAAGGGCCTCCACTTGGATATAACCTAAATGTCCCTGGAAGGATAAAATGGATAAAAGAGATGGGGTACTTATGTAGAGTGGAATATTACTCATCCAGAAATCAATGAAATAAGGCCAGTTGGAACAACTCTGGAGGAGTTACCTACGATCATTCTAAGTGACATATGTCAGAAAGAAAAAGACACATATCATAAGATGTCACTTAAAGGTGGAATCAAAAATGGCTACACATGAAATAAATTACAAAACAGAAACATACTCAAATATGTAGAAAATAGACATAAGGCTGCTAAATGGGAAAGGTGGGGAATGGTGAGGTATTATCGAGGAGGTTGAAATTAGCAAAGATACCATTCCAAGTACCACATTGAATAACTGACAAGGCCTACACGGTACCTCAAAGAACTGCACTCAGCCCACTCAAGTCACTGGAAAATAATACATAAGACTGGTAAGCATCTGAAAAAGAATTTATTGTTGTCTCACAGTACATGAATCAAGTGGATGTACAGCAGCAAAACACAGAGCTTTGAAAATCAGCTGTAACCAATATAAAAATAAATTTAAAAATATTTATAAAAACAGTGAGACAGACAAAAATTCTTACAACTTTTGTTGAAGGGCTACGATGTAATATGGATTGAACACATGTAGACCCACAGCAGGATGATATATAAGGCTGGAAGCTATGCACGCTAAGAGATGTTAGAGAGGCTGGGTGAGGAAATGCAGACCTTTTAAAGTAATACTGCCTGGTACCCATTCCATGGGTCCCAAATCTGCAGGTTCAAGGGAATCTTCTGACAGTGAATACATGCCTGGGAAACCGAGATGAATGTACACCGTGTGCTCAGGAAAGGTGTCTAAAATGCACCTCATTTTTGATCTCCTGGTGCTGGGGTTCGCCATTCCAGCTACATTACTAACAATCTCCCCACTTGGAGAATCAGCACCTTTAACCTCCTGTTTTACACAGTTTTCAATTTGTGCAGAGGATAAATGGGAAGAGGGGGAACCAATGAGAGATTAGCTGTAGGAGTTTTGACAGGCATATGTCACTCTAATTTCCCATTAGGAAGAAGAATTAACCAAAGGCTCAGCCTGCCTCCCCAGAACCAGAATAGGGCCGGAAGCAATCCAATGGTTTGGCGGCCAGCTCACAAAAAAAGCGAGTTGCAAAATGTAGCTCAGGAGCAGACAATTCAAAGACCTGCAAAGATATAAATGATAACCAACGTCCAAAAATATATTCAGGTAAGGCAACGAAGAGGATCTGAATGAGAGGCAGAATTGCAGGAAACAGATTTCAAAAGGTAGATTCTACTCACATTTAAAGCATATGAAAAGCAGCAGAATTTCTAAAATGATGCAGTTGGGCAAAAGGGTGTATGCGTTTTTTTCGTGAATATCTTCAGGAAAAAAACACATACAGAGATTTTGGCCAACCAAACAAGAGGGAAATGCAAATCCACACAACAAAGAAGTCTCAATTTCCACTGCTCAGAAAGGCCATCCAAAAAATGTGTGCAAACCAGAAATGCAGGAGAGGCCATGGAAAACAGGGAGCCTAGTCACGCTGATGGGTGGGGTATAAATATCCAAGAGCCATTCTGAAGAAGTGTATGCTGTTTCCTAAAACATCTAAAATACAAAGCCCCCGAGCAAAGGGGACTTCAACTCATGGGTATATAACTTGGGAAGATTAAATATCAATAAGACACAGGCACCCCAAAATTTAGGGCTGCTCTGCATACAAGGACCTCAACTTTGGTACACCTAAAATATGCCAGGAAAAAGAGAAATGCATAAAGAACTTGTGGTAATTTTGCACAATGGAATATCACTCAGACATGAAATCAATGTATATAAGGCCAGTAGCAGCATAAGGAGTGGATTTAGGTATGATGAATCTAAGGGAAATTAGTCACACAGAAAAATAATCTTATCATAAGATATCACTTATGAAGATCCTGTAAACATGGCTACACATGAACTGAGTTAGGAAAGAGAACAGAGTCTCTCATTTAGTAAAAACTCTTATGACTGCTTAAGGGGGAAGGAGAGGTGGGGTGATGCATAAAACCAGAGTTTGATATAAGTACAAATAACGTTCCAGAAACCAAATATGGAACAGACAAGACCTACAACTTCCTCAGTGAAAGGGACTCAAAACCCCATATTTACCGCAGAGGAATATATCTCACTAGTAAGAATCTTAAAACCTATGTATTGATATGTCTGCGTAAGGGAATCAAGTGTGTCTAGACTGGCAAAAACATGGCAGCGAGAATCAGCTCAAACCCACTATAAAAAGGAATTTCAAAAACAAAACAAAAAAACAGGGAAATTCTTTACAAATCCTTCAGGGTCTCTGATGAAACGTGGAATGACCCTATCGACAATGACAGCTGGATGTGGCATAAGGCTGGACACTTGGGACTGAGAGGATTGGTGAGATTGGGTGAGCAAATGCAGACCCTTTCAAGCAATAAGGCATGGCACCCATTCCTTGGGTCCCAACTCTCCAGGTTGAAGGGAATATTACAACAGCTATAACATGTACGAAAAACCTAGAGAATGGACACAGGGTGAATAGGAAAGGTTTCTAAACCTCAATGAATAGTCCCTCACCTGGTGCTCCGTTTTGAATTTCCAACTGCTTTACTATCAATCCCACAACTTGGAGAGACAGCCCCTTAACCTCCTGGTTCAAACAGGTTGCCAATTTGGCAGAGGATGAAAGGGAAGAGGGAGTACCAATGAGAGAGTAGCTCTTAGGCATTTGGACTAGCACATGTCACTCTAATATCCTGGCAGGAAGAAGAATTTACCAAAATCTCAGCCACCCACTGGGAACCAGTATAGGTCCTGAACCAAAATTTTGGACTTGCGTTCAGCTCACAAAAAACGAGTGGAAAAATGGAGCTCAGGGGCACAGCAATTCACAAACTGGCAGAGTAATAAAGGACAACTATCGTCCAAAAATCTGTTTAGGGAAGGCAACGAGGCGGACTTGAAAGCGAGGCTGAATAGCAGGAAACAGATTTCAAGAGGTACGTTGCAATCACATTGAAAGCACAGGAAGAAGGGCACAACTTTGACACTGATGCACTTGGCCAAAATGGCCGTATGTGTATTCTCCTGAATATATTCAGGAGAAAACGCATACACCCTTTTTGGCCAAGCAAGCAAGCGGGCAATGCAAATCTGCACTACAAAGAAGTATCAGTTCCCACTGGTCAAAAGGGACATCCACAAAATGTGTAAAAACCAGAAAGGCAAGACAGGCCCTGGAGAACAGGGAGCCTTGTTATGCTGATGGGCAGGATGTAAATTGCCAACTGCCTCACTGGAGGAGTGCATTGTGTTCCCTAAAACAAGTAAACAACAGAGCTACAGAGCCAAGGGCGCCTCCAGTCTAGGGAATATACCTTGGGAAAACTGAAAATCAATAAGACAGAGCCACGCCAAAATTTAGGGCTGAATTGCTTACAAGAACCTAAACTTGGGTACACCTTAAATATCCCAGGAAATATAAAAATGGTTCAAAAAATTGTGGTACTTACATACGATGGAATATCCCTCAGCCATGAAATGAATGTCATAAGACCAGTAGCAGCAAAATGAGTGGATGCAGGTACGATGATTCTAAGTCAAATAAGTCACGCAGAAAAAGAAACTTATCATAAGATATCACTTATGAAGATCCTGTAAACATGGCTACACATGAACTGAGTTAGGAAAGAGAACAGAGTCTCACATTTAGAAAACACTCTTATGCCTGCATAAAGGGGAAGGAGAGGTGGGGTGATGCATAAAACCAGAGTTTGATATAAGCACAGGGATCGTTCCAAAAACCAACTTTGGAATAGACAAGACCGACACCTTCCTCAGTGAAAGAGACTCAAAACCCCATATTTCCCACAGAGGAATATATCTGACTAGTAAGAATCTTAAAACCTATGTATTGATATGTCTCCATAAGGGAATCAAGTGTGTCTAGAGTGGCATAAACATGGCAGCGAGAATCAGCTCAAACCCACTATAAAAAGGAATTTCAAAAGCAAAACCAAAAAACAGGGAAATTCTTTACAATTCCTTCAGGGTGTCTGAGGAAACCTGGAAAGACCCTATCTACAATGACAGCTGGATGTGGCATAAGGCTGGACACTTGGGACTGAGAGGATTGGTGAGATTGGGTGAGCAAATGCAGACCCTTTCAAGCAATAATGCATGGCCCCCATTCCATGGGTCCCAACTCTCCAGGTTCAAGGGAATATTACTACAGCTATAACATGTACAGGAAACCTAGAGAATGGACACACTGTGAATACGAAAGGTTTCTAAAACTCAACGAATAGTCCCTCTCCTGGTGCTCCAGTTTGACTTTCCAACTGCCTTACTATCAATCTCCCAACTTGGAGAGACAGGCCCTTTAACCTCCTGGTTTGCACAGGTTCCCAATTTGGCAGAGGATGGAAGGGACGAGGGAGAACCCATGAGAGAGTAGCTGTTAGGCATTTGGACGGGCACATGTCACTCTAATTTCCCGGCAGGAAGAAGAATTAACCAAAGTCTCAGCCACCCACCGGGAACCAGTATAGGACAGGATCCAAAATTTTGGACTTGCGTTCAGCTCACAAAAAACGAGTTGAGAAATGGAGCTCAGGGGCACAGCAATTCACAAACTGGCAGAGTGATAAAGGACAACTATCGTCCAAAAATCTGTTGAGGGAAGTCAACGAGGCGGACTTGAAAGCGAGGCAAAATAGCAGGAAACATATTTCAAGAGGTACGTTGGAATCGCCTGTAAAGCACAGGAAGAGGGGCACAACTTGGACAATGGTGCACTTGGCCAAAAAGGGCGTATGCGTTTTCTCCTGAATATATTCAGGAGAAAACGCATACGCCCTTTTTGGCCAAGCAAGCAAGCGGGCAATGCAAATCTGCACTACAAAGAAGTATCACTTCCCACCGGTCAAAAGGGACATCCACAAAATGTGTAAAAACCAGAAAGGCAAGACAGGCCCTGGAGAACTGGGAGCCTTGTTATGCTGATGGGCGGGATGTAAACTGCCAACTGCCTCACTGGAGGAGTGCATTGTGTTCCCTAAAACAAGTAAACAACAGAGCTACAGAGCCAAGGCCACTTCCAGGCTAGGGAATATACCTTGGGAAAACTGAAAATCAATAAGAAAGAGCCACCTCCAAATTTAGGGCTGCACTGGCTACAAGAACCTCAACTTGGGTACACCTTAAATATCCCAGGAAATATAAAAATGGTTCAAAACATTGTGGTACTTACGTACGATGGAATATCCCTCAGCCATGAAATCAATGTCATAAGACCAGTAGCAGCAAAGTGAGTGGATTCAGGTACGATGATTCTAAGTGAAATAAGTCACACAGAAAAAGAAACTTATCATAAGATATCACTTATGAAGATCCTGTAAACATGGCTACACGTGAACTGAGTTAGGAAAGAGAACAGAGTCTCACATTTAGAAAACACTCTTATGCCTGCATAAAGGGGAAGGAGAGGTGGGGTGATGCATAAAACCAGAGTTTGATATAAGCACAGGGACCGTTTCAAAAACCAACTTTGGAATTGACAAAACCGACACCTTCCTCAGTGAAAGAGACTCAAAACCCCATATTTCCCACAGAGGAATATATCTGACTAGTAAGAATCTTAAAACCTATGTATTGATATGTCTCCATAAGGGAATCAAGTGTGTCTAGAGTGGCATAAACATGGCAGCGAGAATCAGCTCAAACCCACTATAAAAAGGAATTTCAAAAGCAAAACCAAAAAACAGGGAAATTCTTTACAATTCCTTCAGGGTGTCTGAGGAAACCTGGAAAGACCCTATCTACAATGACAGCTGGATGTGGCATAAGGCTGGACACTTGGGACTGAGAGGATTGGTGAGATTGGGTGAGCAAATGCAGACCCTTTCAAGCAATAATGCATGGCCCCCATTCCATGGGTCCCAACTCTCCAGGTTCAAGGGAATATTACTACAGCTATAACATGTACAGGAAACCTAGAGAATGGACACACTGTGAATACGAAAGGTTTCTAAAACTCAACGAATAGTCCCTCTCCTGGTGCTCCAGTTTGACATTCCAACTGCCTTACTATCAATCTCCCAACTTGGAGAGACAGGCCCTTTAACCTCCTGGTTTGCACAGGTTCCCAATTTGGCAGAGGATGGAAGGGACGAGGGAGAACCCATGAGAGAGTAGCTGTTAGGCATTTGGACGGGCACATGTCACTCTAATTTCCCGGCAGGAAGAAGAATTAACCAAAGTCTCAGCCACCCACCGGGAACCAGTATAGGACAGGATCCAAAATTTTGGACTTGCGTTCAGCTCCCAAAAAACGAGCTGAGAAATGGAGCTCAGGGGCACAGCAATTCACAAACTGGCAGAGTGATAAAGGACAACTATCGTCCAAAAATCTGTTGAGGGAAGTCAACGAGGCGGACTTGAAAGTGAGGCAAAATAGCAGGAAACAGATTTCAAGAGGTACGTTGGAATCGCCTGTAAAGCACAGGAAGAGGGGCACAACTTGGACAATGGTGCACTTGGCCAAAAAGGGCGTATGCGTTTTCTCCTGAATATATTCAGGAGAAAACGCATACGCCCTTTTTGGCCAAGCAAGCAAGCGGGCAATGCAAATCTGCACTACAAAGAAGTATCACTTCCCACCGGTCAAAAGGGACATCCACAAAATGTGTAAAAACCAGAAAGGCAAGACAGGCCCTGGAGAACAGGGAGCCTTGTTATGCTGATGGGCGGGATGTAAATTGCCAACTGCCTCACTGGAGGAGTGCATTGTGTTCCCTAAAACAAGTAAACAACAGAGCTACAGAGCCAAGGCCACTTCCAGTCTAGGGAATATACCTGGGGAAAACTGAAAATCAATAAGAAAGAGCCACCTCCAAATTTAGGGCTGCACTGGCTACAAGAACCTCAACTTGGGTACACCTTCAATATCCCAGGAAATATAAAAATGGTTCAAAACATTGTGGTACTTACGTACGATTGAATATCCCTCAGCCATGAAATCAATGTCATAAGACCAGTAGCAGCAAAGTGAGTGGATTCAGGTACGATGATTCTAAGTGAAATAAGTCACACAGAAAAAGAAACTTATCATAAGATATCACTTATGAAGATCCTGTAAACATGGCTACACGTGAACTGAGTTAGGAAAGAGAACAGAGTCTCACATTTAGAAAACACACTTATGCCTGCATAAAGGGGAAGGAGAGGTGGGGTGATGCATAAAACCAGAGTTTGATATAAGCACAGGGACCGTTCCAAAAACCAACTTTGGAATAGAGAAGACCTAAACCTTCCTCAGTGAAAGAGACTCAAAACCCCATATTTCCCGCAGAGGAATATATCTGACTAGTAAGAATCTTAAAACCTATGTATTGATATGACTCCATAAGGGAATCAAGTGTGTCTAGAGTGGCATAAACATGGCAGCGAGAATCAGCTCAAACCCACTATAAAAAGGAATTTCAAAAGCAAAACCAAAAAACAGGGAAATTCTTTACAATTCCTTCAGGGTGTCTGAGGAAACCTGGAAAGACCCTATCTACAATGGCAGCTGGATGTGGCATAAGGCTGGACACTTGGGACTGAGAGGATTGGTGAGATTGGGTGAGCAAATGCAGACCCTTTCAAGCAATAATGCATGGCCCCCATTCCATGGGTCCCAACTCTCCAGGTTCAAGGGAATATTACTACAGCTATAACATGTACAGGAAACCTAGAGAATGGACACACTGTGAATACGAAAGGTTTCTAAAACTCAACGAATAGTCCCTCTCCTGGTGCTCCAGTTTGACTTTCCAACTGCCTTACTATCAATCTCCCAACTTGGAGAGACAGGCCCTTTAACCTCCTGGTTTGCACAGGTTCCCAATTTGGCAGAGGATGGAAGGGACGAGGGAGAACCCATGAGAGAGTAGCTGTTAGGCATTTGGACGGGCACATGTCACTCTAATTTCCCGGCAGGAAGAAGAATTAACCAAAGTCTCAGCCACCCACCGGGAACCAGTATAGGACAGGATCCAAAATTTTGGACTTGCGTTCAGCTCCCAAAAAACGAGCTGAGAAATGGAGCTCAGGGGCACAGCAATTCACAAACTGGCAGAGTGATAAAGGACAACTATCGTCCAAAAATCTGTTGAGGGAAGTCAACGAGGCGGACTTGAAAGTGAGGCAAAATAGCAGGAAACAGATTTCAAGAGGTACGTTGGAATCGCCTGTAAAGCACAGGAAGAGGGGCACAACTTGGACAATGGTGCACTTGGCCAAAAAGGGCGTATGCGTTTTCTCCTGAATATATTCAGGAGAAAACGCATACGCCCTTTTTGGCCAAGCAAGCAAGCGGGCAATGCAAATCTGCACTACAAAGAAGTATCACTTCCCACCGGTCAAAAGGGACATCCACAAAATGTGTAAAAACCAGAAAGGCAAGACAGGCCCTGGAGAACAGGGAGCCTTGTTATGCTGATGGGCGGGATGTAAATTGCCAACTGCCTCACTGGAGGAGTGCATTGTGTTCCCTAAAACAAGTAAACAACAGAGCTACAGAGCCAAGGCCACTTCCAGTCTAGGGAATATACCTGGGGAAAACTGAAAATCAATAAGAAAGAGCCACCTCCAAATTTAGGGCTGCACTGGCTACAAGAACCTCAACTTGGGTACACCTTCAATATCCCAGGAAATATAAAAATGGTTCAAAACATTGTGGTACTTACGTACGATTGAATATCCCTCAGCCATGAAATCAATGTCATAAGACCAGTAGCAGCAAAGTGAGTGGATTCAGGTACGATGATTCTAAGTGAAATAAGTCACACAGAAAAAGAAACTTATCATAAGATATCACTTATGAAGATCCTGTAAACATGGCTACACGTGAACTGAGTTAGGAAAGAGAACAGAGTCTCACATTTAGAAAACACACTTATGCCTGCATAAAGGGGAAGGAGAGGTGGGGTGATGCATAAAACCAGAGTTTGATATAAGCACAGGGACCGTTCCAAAAACCAACTTTGGAATAGAGAAGACCTAAACCTTCCTCAGTGAAAGAGACTCAAAACCCCATATTTCCCGCAGAGGAATATATCTGACTAGTAAGAATCTTAAAACCTATGTATTGATATGACTCCATAAGGGAATCAAGTGTGTCTAGAGTGGCATAAACATGGCAGCGAGAATCAGCTCAAACCCACTATAAAAAGGAATTTCAAAAGCAAAACCAAAAAACAGGGAAATTCTTTACAATTCCTTCAGGGTGTCTGAGGAAACCTGGAAAGACCCTATCTACAATGACAGCTGGATGTGGCATAAGGCTGGACACTTGGGACTGAGAGGATTGGTGAGATTGGGTGAGCAAATGCAGACCCTTTCAAGCAATAATGCATGGCCCCCATTCCATGGGTCCCAACTCTCCAGGTTCAAGGGAATATTACTACAGCTATAACATGTACAGGAAACCTAGAGAATGGACACACTGTGAATACGAAAGGTTTCTAAAACTCAACGAATAGTCCCTCTCCTGGTGCTCCAGTTTGACTTTCCAACTGCCTTACTATCAATCTCCCAACTTGGAGAGACAGGCCCTTTAACCTCCTGGTTTGCACAGGTTCCCAATTTGGCAGAGGATGGAAGGGACGAGGGAGAACCCATGAGAGAGTAGCTGTTAGGCATTTGGACGGGCACATGTCACTCTAATTTCCCGGCAGGAAGAAGAATTAACCAAAGTCTCAGCCACCCACCGGGAACCAGTATAGGACAGGATCCAAAATTTTGGACTTGCGTTCAGCTCACAAAAAACGAGTTGAGAAATGGAGCTCAGGGGCACAGCAATTCACAAACTGGCAGAGTGATAAAGGACAACTATCGTCCAAAAATCTGTTGAGGGAAGTCAACGAGGCGGACTTGAAAGTGAGGCAAAATAGCAGGAAACAGATTTCAAGAGGTACGTTGGAATCGCCTGTAAAGCACAGGAAGAGGGGCACAACTTGGACAATGGTGCACTTGGCCAAAAAGGGCATATGCGTTTTCTCCTGAATATATTCAGGAGAAAACGCATACACCCTTTTTGGCCAAGCAAGCAAGCGGGCAATGCAAATCTGCACTACAAAGAAGTATCACTTCCCACCGGTCAAAAGGGACATCCACAAAATGTGTAAAAACCAGAAAGGCAAGACAGGCCCTGGAGAACAGGGAGCCTTGTTATGCTGATGGGCGGGATGTAAATTGCCAACTGCCTCACTGGAGGAGTGCATTGTGTTCCCTAAAACAAGTAAACAACAGAGCTACAGAGCCAAGGCCACTTCCAGTCTAGGGAATATACCTGGGGAAAACTGAAAATCAATAAGAAAGAGCCACCTCCAAATTTAGGGCTGCACTGGCTACAAGAACCTCAACTTGGGTACACCTTAAATATCCCAGGAAATATAAAAATGGTTCAAAACATTGTGGTACTTACGTACGATGGAATATCCCTCAGCCATGAAATCAATGTCATAAGACCAGTAGCAGCAAAGTGAGTGGATTCAGGTACGATGATTCTAAGTGAAATAAGTCACACAGAAAAAGAAACTTATCATAATATATCACTTAGGAAGATCCTGTAAACATGGCTACACGTGAACTGAGTTAGGAAAGAGAACAGAGTCTCACATTTAGAAAACACTCTTATGCCTGCATAAAGGGGAAGGAGAGGTGGGGTGATGCATAAAACCAGAGTTTGATATAAGCACAGGGACCGTTTCAAAAACCAACTTTGGAATTGACAAGACCGACACCTTCCTCAGTGAAAGAGACTCAAAACCCCATATTTCCCACAGAGGAATATATCTGACTAGTAAGAATCTTAAAACCTATGTATTGATATGTCTCCATAAGGGAATCAAGTGTGTCTAGAGTGGCATAAACATGGCAGCGAGAATCAGCTCAAACCCACTATAAAAAGGAATTTCAAAAGCAAAACCAAAAAACAGGGAAATTCTTTACAATTCCTTCAGGGTGTCTGAGGAAACCTGGAAAGACCCTATCTACAATGACAGCTGGATGTGGCATAAGGCTGGACACTTGGGACTGAGAGGATTGGTGAGATTGGGTGAGCAAATGCAGACCCTTTCAAGCAATAATGCATGGCCCCCATTCCATGGGTCCCAACTCTCCAGGTTCAAGGGAATATTACTACAGCTATAACATGTACAGGAAACCTAGAGAATGGACACACTGTGAATACGAAAGGTTTCTAAAACTCAACGAATAGTCCCTCTCCTGGTGCTCCAGTTTGACTTTCCAACTGCCTTACTATCAATCTCCCAACTTGGAGAGACAGGCCCTTTAACCTCCTGGTTTGCACAGGTTCCCAATATGGCAGAGGATGGAAAGGACGAGGGAGAACCCATGAGAGAGTAGCTGTTAGGCATTTGGACGGGCACATGTCACTCTAATTTCCCGGCAGGAAGAAGAATTAACCAAAGTCTCAGCCACCCACCGGGAACCAGTATAGGACAGGATCCAAAATTTTGGACTTGCGTTCAGCTCCCAAAAAACGAGCTGAGAAATGGAGCTCAGGGGAACAGCAATTCACAAACTGGCAGAGTGATAAAGGACAACTATCGTCCAAAAATCTGTTGAGGGAAGTCAACGAGGCGGACTTGAAAGTGAGGCAAAATAGCAGGAAACAGATTTCAAGAGGTACGTTGGAATCGCCTGTAAAGCACAGGAAGAGGGGCACAACTTGGACAATGGTGCACTTGGCCAAAAAGGGCGTATGCGTTTTCTCCTGAATATATTCAGGAGAAAACGCATACGCCCTTTTTGGCCAAGCAAGCAAGCGGGCAATGCAAATCTGCACTACAAAGAAGTATCACTTCCCACCGGTCAAAAGGGACATCCACAAAATGTGTAAAAACCAGAAAGGCAAGACAGGCCCTGGAGAACAGGGAGCCTTGTTATGCTGATGGGCGGGATGTAAATTGCCAACTGCCTCACTGGAGGAGTGCATTGTGTTCCCTAAAACAAGTAAACAACAGAGCTACAGAGCCAAGGCCACTTCCAGTCTAGGGAATATACCTGGGGAAAACTGAAAATCAATAAGAAAGAGCCACCTCCAAATTTAGGGCTGCACTGGCTACAAGAACCTCAACTTGGGTACACCTTCAATATCCCAGGAAATATAAAAATGGTTCAAAACATTGTGGTAATTACGTACGATTGAATATCCCTCAGCCATGAAATCAATGTCATAAGACCAGTAGCAGCAAAGTGAGTGGATTCAGGTACGATGATTCTAAGTGAAATAAGTCACACAGAAAAAGAAACTTATCATAAGATATCACTTATGAAGATCCTGTAAACATGGCTACACGTGAACTGAGTTAGGAAAGAGAACAGAGTCTCACATTTAGAAAACACTCTTATGCCTGCATAAAGGGGAAGGAGAGGTGGGGTGATGCATAAAACCAGAGTTTGATATAAGCACAGGGACCGTTCCAAAAACCAACTTTGGAATAGAGAAGACCTAAACCTTCCTCAGTGAAAGAGACTCAAAACCCCATATTTCCCGCAGAGGAATATATCTGACTAGTAAGAATCTTAAAACCTATGTATTGATATGACTCCATAAGGGAATCAAGTGTGTCTAGAGTGGCATAAACATGGCAGCGAGAATCAGCTCAAACCCACTATAAAAAGGAATTTCAAAAGCAAAACCAAAAAACAGGGAAATTCTTTACAATTCCTTCAGGGTGTCTGAGGAAACCTGGAAAGACCCTATCTACAATGACAGCTGGATGTGGCATAAGGCTGGACACTTGGGACTGAGAGGATTGGTGAGATTGGGTGAGCAAATGCAGACCCTTTCAAGCAATAATGCATGGCCCCCATTCCATGGGTCCCAACTCTCCAGGTTCAAGGGAATATTACTACAGCTATAACATGTACAGGAAACCTAGAGAATGGACACACTGTGAATACGAAAGGTTTCTAAAACTCAACGAATAGTCCCTCTCCTGGTGCTCCAGTTTGACTTTCCAACTGCCTTACTATCAATCTCCCAACTTGGAGAGACAGGCCCTTTAACCTCCTGGTTTGCACAGGTTCCCAATTTGGCAGAGGATGGAAGGGACGAGGGAGAACCCATGAGAGAGTAGCTGTTAGGCATTTGGACGGGCACATGTCACTCTAATTTCCCGGCAGGAAGAAGAATTAACCAAAGTCTCAGCCACCCACCGGGAACCAGTATAGGACAGGATCCAAAATTTTGGACTTGCGTTCAGCTCACAAAAAACGAGTTGAGAAATGGAGCTCAGGGGCACAGCAATTCACAAACTGGCAGAGTGATAAAGGACAACTATCGTCCAAAAATCTGTTGAGGGAAGTCAACGAGGCGGACTTGAAAGTGAGGCAAAATAGCAGGAAACAGATTTCAAGAGGTACGTTGGAATCGCCTGTAAAGCACAGGAAGAGGGGCACAACTTGGACAATGGTGCACTTGGCCAAAAAGGGCGTATGCGTTTTCTCCTGAATATATTCAGGAGAAAACGCATACGCCCTTTTTGGCCAAGCAAGCAAGCGGGCAATGCAAATTTGCACTACAAAGAAGTATCACTTCCCACCGGTCAAAAGGGACATCCACAAAATGTGTAAAAACCAGAAAGGCAAGACAGGCCCTGGAGAACAGGGAGCCTTGTTATGCTGATGGGCGGGATGTAAATTGCCAACTGCCTCACTGGAGGAGTGCATTGTGTTCCCTAAAACAAGTAAACAACAGAGCTACAGAGCCAAGGCCACTTCCAGTCTAGGGAATATACCTGGGGAAAACTGAAAATCAATAAGAAAGAGCCACCTCCAAATTTAGGGCTGCACTGGCTACAAGAACCTCAACTTGGGTACACCTTAAATATCCCAGGAAATATAAAAATGGTTCAAAACATTGTGGTACTTACGTACGATGGAATATCCCTCAGCCATGAAATCAATGTCATAAGACCAGTAGCAGCAAAGTGAGTGGATTCAGGTACGATGATTCTAAGTGAAATAAGTCACACAGAAAAAGAAACTTATCATAAGATATCACTTATGAAGATCCTGTAAACATGGCTACACGTGAACTGAGTTAGGAAAGAGAACAGAGTCTCACATTTAGAAAACACTCTTATGCCTGCAAAAAGGGGAAGGAGAGGTGGGGTGATGCATAAAACCAGAGTTTGATATAAGCACAGGGACCGTTCCAAAAACCAACTTTGGAATAGACAAGACCTACACCTTCCTCAGTGAAAGAGACTCAAAACCCCATATTTCCCACAGAGGAATATATCTGACTAGTAAGAATCTTAAAACCTATGTATTGATATGTCTCCATAAGGGAATCAAGTGTGTCTAGAGTGGCATAAACATGGCAGCGAGAATCAGCTCAAACCCACTATAAAAAGGAATTTCAAAAGCAAAACCAAAAAACAGGGAAATTCTTTACAATTCCTTCAGGGTGTCTGAGGAAACCTGGAAAGACCCTATCTACAATGACAGCTGGATGTGGCATAAGGCTGGACACTTGGGACTGAGAGGATTGGTGAGATTGGGTGAGCAAATGCAGACCCTTTCAAGCAATAATGCATGGCCCCCATTCCATGGGTCCCAACTCTCCAGGTTCAAGGGAATATTACTACAGCTATAACATGTACAGGAAACCTAGAGAATGGACACACTGTGAATACGAAAGGTTTCTAAAACTCAACGAATAGTCCCTCTCCTGGTGCTCCAGTTTGACTTTCCAACTGCCTTACTATCAATCTCCCAACTTGGAGAGACAGGCCCTTTAACCTCCTGGTTTGCACAGGTTCCCAATTTGGCAGAGGATGGAAGGGACGAGGGAGAACCCATGAGAGAGTAGCTGTTAGGCATTTGGACGGGCACATGTCACTCTAATTTCCCGGCAGGAAGAAGAATTAACCAAAGTCTCAGCCACCCACCGGGAACCAGTATAGGACATGATCCAAAATTTTGGACTTGCGTTCAGCTCACAAAAAAACGAGTTGAGAAATGGAGCTCAGGGGCACAGCAATTCACAAACTGGCAGAGTGATAAAGGACAACTATCGTCCAAAAATCTGTTGAGGGAAGTCAACGAGGCGGACTTGAAAGTGAGGCAAAATAGCAGGAAACAGATTTCAAGAGGTACGTTGGAATCGCCTGTAAAGCACAGGAAGAGGGGCACAACTTGGACAATGGTGCACTTGGCCAAAAAGGGCGTATGCGTTTTCTCCTGAATATATTCAGGAGAAAACGCATACGCCCTTTTTGGCCAAGCAAGCAAGCGGGCAATGCAAATCTGCACTACAAAGAAGTATCACTTCCCACCGGTCAAAAGGGACATCCACAAAATGTGTAAAAACCAGAAAGGCAAGACAGGCCCTGGAGAACAGGGAGCCTTGTTATGCTGATGGGCGGGATGTAAATTGCCAACTGCCTCACTGGAGGAGTGCATTGTGTTCCCTAAAACAAGTAAACAACAGAGCTACAGAGCCAAGGCCACTTCCAGTCTAGGGAATATACCTGGGGAAAACTGAAAATCAATAAGAAAGAGCCACCTCCAAATTTAGGGCTGCACTGGCTACAAGAACCTCAACTTGGGTACACCTTAAATATCCCAGGAAATATAAAAATGGTTCAAAACATTGTGGTACTTACGTACGATGGAATATCCCTCAGCCATGAAATCAATGTCATAAGACCAGTAGCAGCAAAGTGAGTGGATTCAGGTACGATGATTCTAAGTGAAATAAGTCACACAGAAAAAGAAACTTATCATAAGATATCACTTATGAAAATCCTGTAAACATGGCTACACGTGAACTGAGTTAGGAAAGAGAACAGAGTCTCACATTTAGAAAACACTCTTATGCCTGCATAAAGGGGAAGGAGAGGTGGGGTGATGCATAAAACCAGAGTTTGATATAAGCACAGGGACCGTTTCAAAAACCAACTTTGGAATTGACAAGACCGACACCTTCCTCAGTGAAAGAGACTCAAAACCCCATATTTCCCACAGAGGAATATATCTGACTAGTAAGAATCTTAAAACCTATGTATTGATATGTCTCCATAAGGGAATCAAGTGTGTCTAGAGTGGCATAAACATGGCAGCGAGAATCAGCTCAAACCCACTATAAAAAGGAATTTCAAAAGCAAAACCAAAAAACAGGGAAATTCTTTACAATTCCTTCAGGGTGTCTGAGGAAACCTGGAAAGACCCTATCTACAATGACAGCTGGATGTGGCATAAGGCTGGACACCTGGGACTGAGAGGATTGGTGAGATTGGGTGAGCAAATGCAGACCCTTTCAAGCAATAATGCATGGCCCCCATTCCATGGGTCCCAACTCTCCATGTTCAAGGGAATATTACTACAGCTATAACATGTACAGGAAACCTAGAGAATGGACACACTGTGAATACGAAAGGTTTCTAAAACTCAACGAATAGTCCCTCTCCTGGTGCTCCAGTTTGACTTTCCAACTGCCTTACTATCAATCTCCCAACTTGGAGAGACAGGCCCTTTAACCTCCTGGTTTGCACAGGTTCCCAATTTGGCAGAGGATGGAAGGGACGAGGGAGAACCCATGAGAGAGTAGCTGTTAGGCATTTGGACGGGCACATGTCACTCTAATTTCCCGGCAGGAAGAAGAATTAACCAAAGTCTCAGCCACCCACCGGGAACCAGTATAGGACAGGATCCAAAATTTTGGACTTGCGTTCAGCTCACAAAAAACGAGTTGAGAAATGGAGCTCAGGGGCACAGCAATTCACAAACTGGCAGAGTGATAAAGGACAACTATCGTCCAAAAATCTGTTGAGGGAAGTCAACGAGGCGGACTTGAAAGTGAGGCAAAATAGCAGGAAACAGATTTCAAGAGGTACGTTGGAATCGCCTGTAAAGCACAGGAAGAGGGGCACAACTTGGACAATGGTGCTCTTGGCCAAAAAGGGCGTATGCGTTTTCTCCTGAATATATTCAGGAGAAAACGCATACGCCCTTTTTGGCCAAGCAAGCAAGCGGGCAATGCAAATCTGCACTACAAAGAAGTATCACTTCCCACCGGTCAAAAGGGACATCCACAAAATGTGTAAAAACCAGAAAGGCAAGACAGGCCCTGGAGAACAGGGAGCCTTGTTATGCTGATGGGCGGGATGTAAATTGCCAACTGCCTCACTGGAGGAGTGCATTGTGTTCCCTAAAACAAGTAAACAACAGAGCTACAGAGCCAAGGCCACTTCCAGTCGAGGGAATATACCTGGGGAAAACTGAAAATCAATAAGAAAGAGCCACCTCCAAATTTAGGGCTGCACTGGCTACAAGAACCTCAACTTGGGTACACCTTAAATGTCCCAGGAAATATAAAAATGGTTCAAAACAATGTGGTACTTACGTACGATGGAATATCCCTCAGCCATGAAATCAATGTCATAAGACCAGTAGCAGCAAAGTGAGTGGATTCAGGTACGATGATTCTAAGTCAAATAAGTCACACAGAAAAAGAAACTTATCATAAGATATCACTTATGAAGATCCTGTAAACATGGCTACACGTGAACTGAGTTAGGAAAGAGAACAGAGTCTCACGTTTAGAAAACACTCTTATGCCTGCATAAAGGGGAAGGAGAGGTGGGGTGATGCATAAAACCAGAGTTTGATATAAGCTCAGGGACCGTTTCAAAAACCAACTTTGGAATTGACAAGACCGACACCTTCCTCAGTGAAAGAGACTGAGAACCCCATATTTCCCACAGAGGAATATATCTGACTAGCAAGAATCTTAAAACCTATGTATTGATATGTCTCCATAAGGGAATCAAGTGTGTCTAGAGTGGCATAAACATGGCAGCGAGAATCAGCTCAAACCCACTATAAAAAGGAATTTCAAAAGCAAAACCAAAAAACAGGGAAATTCTTTACAATTCCTTCAGGGTGTCTGAGGAAACCTGGAAAGACCCTATCTACAATGACAGCTGGATGTGGCATAAGGCTGGACACTTGGGACTGAGAGGATTGGTGAGATTGGGTGAGCAAATGCAGACCCTTTCAAGCAATAATGCATGGCCCCCATTCCATGGGTCCCAACTCTCCAGGTTCAAGGGAATATTACTACAGCTATAACATGTACAGGAAACCTAGAGAATGGACACACTGTGAATACGAAAGGTTTCTAAAACTCAACGAATAGTCCCTCTCCTGGTGCTCCAGTTTGACTTTCCAACTGCCTTACTATCAATCTCCCAACTTGGAGAGACAGGCCCTTTAACCTCCTGGTTTGCACAGGTTCCCAATTTGGCAGAGGATGGAAGGGACGAGGGAGAACCCATGAGAGAGTAGCTGTTAGGCATTTGGACGGGCACATGTCACTCTAATTTCCCGGCAGGAAGAAGAATTAACCAAAGTCTCAGCCACCCACCGGGAACCAGTATAGGACAGGATCCAAAATTTTGGACTTGCGTTCAGCTCACAAAAAACGAGTTGAGAAATGGAGCTCAGGGGCACAGCAATTCACAAACTGGCAGAGTGATAAAGGACAACTATCGTCCAAAAATCTGTTGAGGGAAGTCAACGAGGCGGACTTGAAAGTGAGGCAAAATAGCAGGAAACAGATTTCAAGAGGTACGTTGGAATCGCCTGTAAAGCACAGGAAGAGGGGCATAACTTGGACAATGGTGCACTTGGCCAAAAAGGGCGTATGCGTTTTCTCCTGAATATATTCAGGAGAAAACGCATACGCCCTTTTTGGCCAAGCAAGCAAGCGGGCAATGCAAATCTGCACTACAAAGAAGTATCACTTCCCACCGGTCAAAAGGGACATCCACAAAATGTGTAAAAACCAGAAAGGCAAGACAGGCCCTGGAGAACAGGGAGCCTTGTTATGTTGATGGGCGGGATGTAAATTGCCAACTGCCTCACTGGAGGAGTGCATTGTGTTCCGTAAAACAAGTAAACAACAGAGCTACAGAGCCAAGGCCACTTCCAGTCTAGGGAATATACCTGGGGAAAACTGAAAATCAATAAGAAAGAGCCACCTCCAAATTTAGGGCTGCACTGGCTACAAGAACCTCAACTTGGGTACACCTTAAATATCCCAGGAAATATAAAAATGGTTCAAAACATTGTGGTACTTACGTACGATGGAATATCCCTCAGCCATGAAATCAATGTCATAAGACCAGTAGCAGCAAAGTGAGTGGATTCAGGTACGATGATTCTAAGTGAAATAAGTCACACAGAAAAAGAAACTTATCATAAGATATCACTTATGAAGATCCTGTAAACATGGCTACACGTGAACTGAGTTAGGAAAGAGAACAGAGTCTCACATTTAGAAAACACTCTTATGCCTGCATAAAGGGGAAGGAGAGGTGGGGTGATGCATAAAACCAGAGTTTGATATAAGCACAGGGACCGTTCCAAAAACCAACTTTGGAATAGACAAGACCGACACCTTCCTCAGTGAAAGAGACTCAAAACCCCATATTTCCCGCAGAGGAATATATCTGACTAGTAAGAATCTTAAAACCTATGTATTGATATGACTCCATAAGGGAATCAAGTGTGTCTAGAGTGGCATAAACATGGCAGCGAGAATCAGCTCAAACCCACTATAAAAAGGAATTTCAAAAGCAAAACCAAAAAACAGGGAAATTCTTTTTTTTTTTTTTTTTTTTTTTTTTTTTGCGGTATGCGGGCCTCTCACTGTTGTGGCCTCCCCCGTTGTGGAGCACAGGCTGCGGACGCGCAGGCTCCGGACGCGCAGGCTCAGCGGCCATGGCTCACGGGCCCAGCCACTCCGCGGCATATGGGATCCTCCCAGACCGGGGCACGAACCCGTATCCCCTGCATCGGCAGGCGGACTCTCAACCACTTGCGCCACCAGGGAGGCCCAGGGAAATTCTTTACAATTCCTTCAGGGTGTCTGAGGAAACCTGGAAAGACCCTGTCTACAATGACAGCTGGATGTGGCATAAGGCTGGACACTTGGGACTGAGAGGATTGGTGAGATTGGGTGAGCAAATGCAGACCCTTTCAAGCAATAATGCATGGCCCCCATTCCATGGGTCCCAACTCTCCAGGTTCAAGGGAATATTACTACAGCTATAACATGTACAGGAAACCTAGAGAATGGACACACTGTGAATACGAAAGGTTTCTAAAACTCAACGAATAGTCCCTCTCCTGGTGCTCCAGTTTGACTTTCCAACTGCCTTACTATCAATCTCCCAACTTGGAGAGACAGGCCCTTTAACCTCCTGGTTTGCGCAGGTTCCCAATTTGGCAGAGGATGGAAGGGACGAGGGAGAACCCATGAGAGAGTAGCTGTTAGGCATTTGGACGGGCACATGTCACTCTAATTTCCCGGCAGGAAGAAGAATTAACCAAAGTCTCAGCCACCCACCGGGAACCAGTATAGGACAGGATCCAAAATTTTGGACTTGCGTTCAGCTCACAAAAAACGAGTTGAGAAATGGAGCTCAGGGGCACAGCAATTCACAAACTGGCAGAGTGATAAAGGACAACTATCGTCCAAAAATCTGTTGAGGGAAGTCAACGAGGCGGACTTGAAAGCGAGGCAAAATAGCAGGAAACAGATTTCAAGAGGTACCTTGGAATCGCCTGTAAAGCACAGGAAGAGGGGCACAACTTGGACAATGGTGCACTTGGCCAAAAAGGGCGTATGCGTTTTCTCCTGAATATATTCAGGAGAAAACGCAAACGCCCTTTTTGGCCAAGCAAGCAAGCGGGCAATGCAAATCTGCACTACAAAGAAGTATCACTTCCCACCGGTCAAAAGGGACATCCACAAAATGTGTAAAAACCAGAAAGGCAAGACAGGCCCTGGAGAACAGGGAGCCTTGTTATGCTGATGGGCGGTATGTAAATTGCCAACTGCCTCACTGGAGGAGTGCATTGTGTTCCGTAAAACAAGTAAACAACAGAGCTACAGAGCCAAGGCCACTTCCAGTCGAGGGAATATACCTGGGGAAAACTGAAAATCAATAAGAAAGAGCCACCTCCAAATTTAGGGCTGCACTGGCTACAAGAACCTCAACTTGGGTACACCTTAAATATCCCAGGAAATATAAAAATGGTTCAAAACATTGTGGTACTTACGTACGATGGAATATCCCTCAGCCATGAAATCAATGTCATAAGACCAGTAGCAGCAAAGTGAGTGGATTCAGGTACGATGATTCTAAGTGAAATAAGTCACACAGAAAAAGAAACTTATCATAAGATATCACTTATGAAGATCCTGTAAACATGGCTACACGTGAACTGAGTTAGGAAAGAGAACAGAGTCTCACATTTAGAAAACACTCTTATGCCTGCATAAAGGGGAAGGAGAGGTGGGGTGATGCATAAAACCAGAGTTTGATATAAGCACAGGGACCGTTTCAAAAACCAACTTTGGAATTGACAAGACCGACACCTTCCTCAGTGAAAGAGACTCAAAACCCCATATTTCCCACAGAGGAATATATCTGACTAGTAAGAATCTTAAAACCTATGTATTGATATGTCTCCATAAGGGAATCAAGTGTGTCTAGAGTGGCATAAACATGGCAGCGAGAATCAGCTCAAACCCACTATAAAAAGGAATTTCAAAAGCAAAACCAAAAAACAGGGAAATTCTTTACAATTCCTTCAGGGTGTCTGAGGAAACCTGGAAAGACCCTATCTACAATGACAGCTGGATGTGGCATAAGGCTGGACACTTGGGACTGAGAGGATTGGTGAGATTGGGTGAGCAAATGCAGACCCTTTCAAGCAATAATGCATGGCCCCCATTCCATGGGTCCCAACTCTCCAGGTTCAAGGGAATATTACTACAGCTATAACATGTACAGGAAACCTAGAGAATGGACACACTGTGAATACGAAAGGTTTCTAAAACTCAACGAATAGTCCCTCTCCTGGTGCTCCAGTTTGACTTTCCAACTGCCTTACTATCAATCTCCCAACTTGGAGAGACAGGCCCTTTAACCTCCTGGTTTGCACAGGTTCCCAATTTGGCAGAGGATGGAAGGGACGAGGGAGAACCCATGAGAGAGTAGCTGTTAGGCATTTGGACGGGCACATGTCACTCTAATTTCCCGGCAGGAAGAAGAATTAACCAACGTCTCAGCCACCCACCGGGAACCAGTATAGTACATGATCCAAAATTTAGGACTTGCGTTCAGCTCACAAAAAACGAGTTGAGAAATGGAGCTCAGGGGCACAGCAATTCACAAACTGGCAGAGTGATAAAGGACAACTATCGTCCAAAAATCTGTTGAGGGAAGTCAACGAGGCAGACTTGAATGTGAGGCAAAATAGCAGGAAACAGATTTCAAGAGGTACGTTGGAATCGCCTGTAAAGCACAGGAAGAGGGGCACAACTTGGACAATGGTGCACTTGGCCAAAAAGGGCGTATGCGTTTTCTCCTGAATATATTCAGGAGAAAACGCATACGCCCTTTTTGGCCAAGCAAGCAAGCGGGCAATGCAAATCTGCACTACAAAGAAGTATCACTTCCCACCGGTCAAAAGGGACATCCACAAAATGTGTAAAAACCAGAAAGGCAAGACAGGCCCTGGAGAACAGGGAGCCTTGTTATGCTGATGGGCGGGATGTAAATTACCAACTGCCTCACTGGAGGAGTGCATTGTGTTCCCTAAAACAAGTAAACAACAGAGCTACAGAGCCAAGGCCACTTCCAGTCTAGGGAATATACCTGGGGAAAACTGAAAATCAATAAGAAAGAGCCACCTCCAAATTTAGGGCTGCACTGACTACAAGAACCTCAACTTGGGTACACCTTAAATATCCCAGGAAATATAAAAATGGTTCAAAACATTGTGGTACTTACGTACGATGGAATATCCCTCAGCCATGAAATCAATGTCATAAGACCAGTAGCAGCAAAGTGAGTGGATTCAGGTACGATGATTCTAAGTGAAATAAGTCACACAGAAAAAGAAACTTATCATAAGATATCACTTATGAAGATCCTGTAAACATGGCTACACGTGAACTGAGTTAGGAAAGAGAACAGAGTCTCACATTTAGAAAACACTCTTATGCCTGCATAAAGGGGAAGAAGAGGTGGGGTGATGCATAAAACCAGAGTTTGATATAAGCACAGGGACTGTTCCAAAAACCAACTTTGGAATAGACAAGACCTACACCTTCCTCAGTGAAAGAGACTCAAAACCCCATATTTCCCGCAGAGGAATATATCTGACTAGTAAGAATCTTAAAACCTATGTATTGATATGACTCCATAAGGGAATCAAGTGTGTCTAGAGTGGCATAAACATGGCAGCGAGAATCAGCTCAAACCCACTATAAAAAGGAATTTCAAAAGCAAAACCAAAAAACAGGGAAATTCTTTACAATTCCTTCAGGGTGTCTGAGGAAACCTGGAAAGACCCTGTCTACAATGACAGCTGGATGTGGCATAAGGCTGGACACTTGGGACTGAGAGGATTGGTGAGATTGGGTGAGCAAATGCAGACCCTTTCAAGCAATAATGCATGGCCCCCATTCCATGGGTCCCAACTCTCCAGGTTCAAGGGAATATTACTACAGCTATAACATGTACAGGAAACCTAGAGAATGGACACACTGTGAATACGAAAGGTTTCTAAAACTCAACGAATAGTCCCTCTCCTGGTGCTCCAGTTTGACTTTCCAACTGCCTTACTATCAATCTCCCAACTTGGACAGACAGGCCCTTTAACCTCCTGGTTTGCACAGGTTCCCAATTTGGCAGAGGATGGAAGGGACGAGGGAGAACCCATGAGAGAGTAGCTGTTAGGCATTTGGACGGGCACATGTCACTCTAATTTCCCGGCAGGAAGAAGAATTAACCAAAGTCTCAGCCACCCACCGGGAACCAGTATAGGACATGATCCAAAATTTTGGACTTGCGTTCAGCTCACAAAAAACGAGTTGAGAAATGGAGCTCAGGGGCACAGCAATTCACAAACTGGCAGAGTGATAAAGGACAACTATCGTCCAAAAATCTGTTGAGGGAAGTCAACGAGGCGGACTTGAAAGCGAGGCAAAATAGCAGGAAACAGATTTCAAGAGGTACCTTGGAATCGCCTGTAAAGCACAGGAAGAGGGGCACAACTTGGACAATGGTGCACTTGGCCAAAAAGGGCGTATGCGTTTTCTCCTGAATATATTCAGGAGAAAACGCATACGCCCTTTTTGGCCAAGCAAGCAAGCGGGCAATGCAAATCTGCACTACAAAGAAGTATCACTTCCCACCGGTCAAAAGGGACATCCACAAAATGTGTAAAAACCAGAAAGGCAAGACAGGCCCTGGAGAACAGGGAGCCTTGTTATGCTGATGGGCGGGATGTAAATTACCAACTGCCTCACTGGAGGAGTGCATTGTGTTCCCTAAAACAAGTAAACAACAGAGCTACAGAGCCAAGGCCACTTCCAGTCTAGGGAATATACCTGGGGAAAACTGAAAATCAATAAGAAAGAGCCACCTCCAAATTTAGGGCTGCACTGACTACAAGAACCTCAACTTGGGTACACCTTAAATATCCCAGGAAATATAAAAATGGTTCAAAACATTGTGGTACTTACGTACGATGGAATATCCCTCAGCCATGAAATCAATGTCATAAGACCAGTAGCAGCAAAGTGAGTGGATTCAGGTACGATGATTCTAAGTGAAATAAGTCACACAGAAAAAGAAACTTATCATAAGATATCACTTATAAAGATCCTGTAAACATGGCTACACGTGAACTGAGTTAGGAAAGAGAACAGAGTCTCACATTTAGAAAACACTCTTATGCCTGCATAAAGGGGAAGGAGAGGTGGGGTGATGCATAAAACCAGAGTTTGATATAAGCACAGGGACCGTTCCAAAAACCAACTTTGGAATAGACAAGACCTACACCTTCCTCAGTGAAAGAGACTCAAAACCCCATATTTCCCGCAGAGGAATATATCTGACTAGTAAGAATCTTAAAACCTATGTATTGATATGACTCCATAAGGGAATCAAGTGTGTCTAGAGTGGCATAAACATGGCAGCGAGAATCAGCTCAAACCCACTATAAAAAGGAATTTCAAAAGCAAAACCAAAAAACAGGGAAATTCTTTACAATTCCTTCAGGGTGTCTGAGGAAACCTGGAAAGACCCTGTCTACAATGACAGCTGGATGTGGCATAAGGCTGGACACTTGGGACTGAGAGGATTGGTGAGATTGGGTGAGCAAATGCAGACCCTTTCAAGCAATAATGCATGGCCCCCATTCCATGGGTCCCAACTCTCCAGGTTCAAGGGAATATTACTACAGCTATAACATGTACAGGAAACCTAGAGAATGGACACACTGTGAATACGAAAGGTTTCTAAAACTCAACGAATAGTCCCTCTCCTGGTGCTCCAGTTTGACTTTCCAACTGCCTTACTATCAATCTCCCAACTTGGACAGACAGGCCCTTTAACCTCCTGGTTTGCACAGGTTCCCAATTTGGCAGAGGATGGAAGGGACGAGGGAGAACCCATGAGAGAGTAGCTGTTAGGCATTTGGACGGGCACATGTCACTCTAATTTCCCGGCAGGAAGAAGAATTAACCAAAGTCTCAGCCACCCACCGGGAACCAGTATAGGACATGATCCAAAATTTTGGACTTGCGTTCAGCTCACAAAAAACGAGTTGAGAAATGGAGCTCAGGGGCACAGCAATTCACAAACTGGCAGAGTGATAAAGGACAACTATCGTCCAAAAATCTGTTGAGGGAAGTCAACGAGGCGGACTTGAAAGCGAGGCAAAATAGCAGGAAACAGATTTCAAGAGGTACCTTCGAATCGCCTGTAAAGCACAGGAAGAGGGGCACAACTTGGACAATGGTGCACTTGGCCAAAAAGGGCGTATGCGTTTTCTCCTGAATATATTCAGGAGAAAACGCATACGCCCTTTTTGGCCAAGCAAGCAAGCGGGCAATGCAAATCTGCACTACAAAGAAGTATCACTTCCCACCGGTCAAAAGGGACATCCACAAAATGTGTAAAAACCAGAAAGGCAAGACAGGCCCTGGAGAACTGGGAGCCTTGTTATGCTGATGGGCGGGATGTAAATTGCCAACTGCCTCACTGGAGGAGTGCATTGTGTTCCCTAAAACAAGTAAACAACAGAGCTACAGAGCCAAGGCCACTTCCAGTCTAGGGAATATACCTTGGGAAAACTGAAAATCAATAAGAAAGAGCCACCTCCAAATTTAGGGCTGCACTGGCTACAAGAACCTCAACTTGGGTACAGCTTAAATATCCCAGGAAATATAAAAATGGTTCAAAACATTGTGGTACTTACGTACGATGGAATATCCCTCAGCCATGAAATCAATGTCATAAGACCAGTAGCAGCAAAGTGAGTGGATTCAGGTACGATGATTCTAAGTGAAATAAGTCACACAGAAAAAGAAACTTATCATAAGATATCACTTATGAAGATCCTGTAAACATGGCTACACGTGAACTGAGTTAGGAAAGAGAACAGAGTCTCACATTTAGAAAACACTCTTATGCCTGCATAAAGGGGAAGGAGAGGTGGGGTGATGCATAAAACCAGAGTTTGATATAAGCACAGGGACCGTTTCAAAAACCAACTTTGGAATTGACAAGACCGACACCTTCCTCAGTGAAAGAGACTCAAAACCCCATATTTCCCACAGAGGAATATATCTGACTAGTAAGAATCTTAAAACCTATGTATTGATATGTCTCCATAAGGGAATCAAGTGTGTCTAGAGTGGCATAAACATGGCAGCGAGAATCAGCTCAAACCCACTATAAAAAGGAATTTCAAAAGCAAAACCAAAAAACAGGGAAATTCTTTACAATTCCTTCAGGGTGTCTGAGGAAACCTGGAAAGACCCTATCTACAATGACAGCTGGATGTGGCATAAGGCTGGACACTTGGGACTGAGAGGATTGGTGAGATTGGGTGAGTAAATGCAGACCCTTTCAAGCAATAATGCATGGCCCCCATTCCATGGGTCCCAACTCTCCAGGTTCAAGGGAATATTACTACAGCTATAACATGTACAGGAAACCTAGGGAATGGACACACTGTGAATACGAAAGGTTTCTAAAACTCAACGAATAGTCCCTCTCCTGGTGCTCCAGTTTGACTTTCCAACTGCCTTACTATCAATCTCCCAACTTGGAGAGACAGGCCCTTAACCTCCTGGTTTGAACAGGTTCCCAATTTGGCAGAGGATGGAAGGGACGTGGGAGAACCCATGAGAGAGTAGCTGTTAGGCATTTGGACGGGCACATGTCACTCTAATTTCCCGGCAGGAAGAAGAATTAACCAAAGTCTCAGCCACCCACCGGGAACCAGTATAGGACATGATCCAAAATTTTGGACTTGCGTTCAGCTCACAAAAAACGAGTTGAGAAATGGAGCTCAGGGGCACAGCAATTCACAAACTGGCAGAGTGATAAAGGACAACTATCGTCCAAAAATCTGTTGAGGGAAGTCAACGAGGCGGACTTGAAAGTGAGGCAAAATAGCAGGAAACAGATTTCAAGAGGTACCTTGGAATCGCCTGTAAAGCACAGGAAGAGGGGCACAACTTGGACAATGGTGCACTTGGCCAAAAAGGGCGTATGCGTTTTCTCCTGAATATATTCAGGAGAAAACGCATACGCCCTTTTTGGCCAAGCAAGCAAGCGGGCAATGCAAATCTGCACTACAAAGAAGTATCACTTCCCACCGGTCAAAAGGGACATCCACAAAATGTGTAAAAACCAGAAAGGCAAGACAGGCCCTGGAGAACAGGGAGCCTTGTTATGCTGATGGGCGGGATGTAAATTGCCAACTGCCTCACTGGAGGAGTGCATTGTGTTTCCTAAAACAAGTAAACAACAGAGCTACAGAGCCAAGGCCACTTCCAGTCTAGGGAATATACCTTGGGAAAACTGAAAATCAATAAGAAAGAGCCACCTCCAAATTTAGGGCTGCACTGGCTACAAGAACCTCAACTTGGGTACACCTTAAATATCCCAGGAAATATAAAAATGGTTCAAAACATTGTGGTACTTACGTACGATGGAATATCCCTCAGCCATGAAATCAATGTCATAAGACCAGTAGCAGCAAAGTGAGTGGATTCAGGTACGATGATTCTAAGTCAAATAAGTCACACAGAAAAAGAAACTTATCATAAGATATCACTTATGAAGATCCTGTAAACATGGCTACACGTGAACTGAGTTAGGAAAGAGAACAGAGTCTCACATTTAGAAAACACTCTTATGCCTGCATAAAGGGTAAGGAGAGGTGGGGTGATGCATAAAACCAGAGTTTGATATAAGCACAGGGACCGTTCCAAAAACCAACTTTGGAATAGACAAGACCTACACCTTCCTCAGTGAAAGAGACTCAAAACCCCATATTTCCCGCAGAGGAATATAACTGACTAGTAAGAATCTTAAAACCTATGTATTGATATGACTCCATAAGGGAATCAAGTGTGTCTAGAGTGGCATAAACATGGCAGCGAGAATCAGCTCAAACCCACTATAAAAAGGAATTTCAAAAGCAAAACCAAAAAACAGGGAAGTTCTTTACAATTCCTTCAGGGTGTCTGAGGAAACCTGGAAAGACCCTATCTACAATGACAGCTGGATGTGGCATAAGGCTGGACACTTGGGACTGAGAGGATTGGTGAGATTGGGTGAGCAAATGCAGACCCTTTCAAGCAATAATGCATGGCCCCCATTCCATGGGTCCCAACTCTCCAGGTTCAAGGGAATATTACTACAGCTATAACATGTACAGGAAACCTAGAGAATGGACACACTGTGAATACGAAAGGTTTCTAAAACTCAACGAATAGTCCCTCTCCTGGTGCTCCAGTTTGACTTTCCAACTGCCTTACTATCAATCTCCCAACTTGGACAGACAGGCCCTTTAACCTCCTGGTTTGCACAGGTTCCCAATTTGGCAGAGGATGGAAGGGACGAGGGAGAACCCATGAGAGAGTAGCTGTTAGGCATTTGGACGGGCACATGTCACTCTAATTTCCCGGCAGGAAGAAGAATTAACCAAAGTCTCAGCCACCCACCGGGAACCAGTATAGGACATGATCCAAAATTTTGGACTTGCGTTCAGCTCACAAAAAACGAGTTGAGAAATGGAGCTCAGGGGCACAGCAATTCACAAACTGGCAGAGTGATAAAGGACAACTATCGTCCAAAAATCTGTTGAGGGAAGTCAACGAGGCGGACTTGAAAGCGAGGCAAAATAGCAGGAAACAGATTTCAAGAGGTACCTTGGAATCGCCTGTAAAGCACAGGAAGAGGGGCACAACTTGGACAATGGTGCACTTGGCCAAAAAGGGCGTATGCGTTTTCTCCTGAATATATTCAGGAGAAAACGCATACGCCCTTTTTGGCCAAGCAAGCAAGCGGGCAATGCAAATCTGCACTACAAAGAAGTATCACTTCCCACCGGTCAAAAGGGACATCCACAAAATGTGTAAAAACCAGAAAGGCAAGACAGGCCCTGGAGAACTGGGAGCCTTGTTATGCTGATGGGCGGGATGTAAATTGCCAACTGCCTCACTGGAGGAGTGCATTGTGTTCCGTAAAACAAGTAAACAACAGAGCTACAGAGCCAAGGCCACTTCCAGTCTAGGGAATATACCTGGGGAAAACTGAAAATCAATAAGAAAGAGCCACCTCCAAATTTAGGGCTGCACTGGCTACAAGAACCTCAACTTGGGTACACCTTAAATATCCCAGGAAATATAAAAATGGTTCAAAACATTGTGGTACTTACGTACGATGGAATATCCCTCAGCCATGAAATCAATGTCATAAGACCAGTAGCAGCAAAGTGAGTGGATTCAGGTACGATGATTCTAAGTCAAATAAGTCACACAGAAAAAGAAACTTATCATAAGATATCACTTATGAAGATCCTGTAAACATGGCTACACGTGAACTGAGTTAGGAAAGAGAACAGAGTCTCACATTTAGAAAACACTCTTATGCCTGCATAAAGGGGAAGGAGAGGTGGGGTGATGCATAAAACCAGAGTTTGATATAAGCACAGGGACCGTTTCAAAAACCAACTTTGGAATTGACAAGACCGACACCTTCCTCAGTGAAAGAGACTCAAAACCCCATATTTCCCACAGAGGAATATATCTGACTAGTAAGAATCTTAAAACCTATGTATTGATATGTCTCCATAAGGGAATCAAGTGTGTCTAGAGTGGCATAAACATGGCAGCGAGAATCAGCTCAAACCCACTATAAAAAGGAATTTCAAAAGCAAAACCAAAAAACAGGGAAATTCTTTACAATTCCTTCAGGGTGTCTGAGGAAACCTCGAAAGACCCTGTCTACAATGACAGCTGGATGTGGCATAAGGCTGGACACTTGGGACTGAGAGGATTGGTGAGATTGGGTGAGCAAATGCAGACCCTTTGAAGCAATAATGCATGGCCCCCATTCCATGGGTCCCAACTCTCCATGTTCAAGGGAATATTACTACAGCTATAACATGTACAGGAAACCTAGAGAATGGACACACTGTGAATACGAAAGGTTTCTAAAACTCAACGAATAGTCCCTCTCCTGGTGCTCCAGTTTGACTTTCCAACTGCCTTACTATCAATCTCCCAACTTGGAGAGACAGGCCCTTAACCTCCTGGTTTGAACAGGTTCCCAATTTGGCAGAGGATGGAAGGGACGAGGGAGAACCCATGAGAGAGTAGCTGTTAGGCATTTGGACGGGCACATGTCAATCTAATTTCCCGGCAGGAAGAAGAATTAACCAAAGTCTCAGCCACCCACCGGGAACCAGTATAGGACATGATCCAAAATTTTGGACTTGCGTTCAGCTCACAAAAAACGAGTTGAGAAATGGAGCTCAGGGGCACAGCAATTCACAAACTGGCAGAGTGATAAAGGACAACTATCGTCCAAAAATCTGTTGAGGGAAGTCAACGAGGGGGACTTGAAAGTGAGGCAAAATAGCAGGAAACAGATTTCAAGAGGTACGTTGGAATCGCCTGTAAAGCACAGGAAGAGGGGCACAACTTGGACAATGGTGCACTTGGCCAAAAAGGGCGTATGCGTTTTCTCCTGAATATATTCAGGAGAAAACGCATACGCCCTTTTTGGCCAAGCAAGCAAGCGGGCAATGCAAATCTGCACTACAAAGAAGTATCACTTCCCACCGGTCAAAAGGGACATCCACAAAATGTGTAAAAACCAGAAAGGCAAGACAGGCCCTGGAGAACAGGGAGCCTTGTTATGCTGATGGGCGGGATGTAAATTGCCAACTGCCTCACTGGAGGAGTGCATTGTGTTTCCTAAAACAAGTAAACAACAGAGCTACAGAGCCAAGGCCACTTCCAGTCTAGGGAATATACCTGGGGAAAACTGAAAATCAATAAGAAAGAGCCACCTCCAAATTTAGGGCTGCACTGGCTACAAGAACCTCAACTTGGGTACACCTTAAATATCCCAGGAAATATAAAAATGGTTCAAAACATTGTGGTACTTACGTACGATGGAATATCCCTCAGCCATGAAATCAATGTCATAAGACCAGTAGCAGCAAAGTGAGTGGATTCAGGTACGATGATTCTAAGTCAAATAAGTCACACAGAAAAAGAAACTTATCATAAGATATCACTTATGAAGATCCTGTAAACATGGCTACACGTGAACTGAGTTAGGAAAGAGAACAGAGTCTCACATTTAGAAAACACTCTTATGCCTGCATAAAGGGGAAGGAGAGGTGGGGTGATGCATAAAACCAGAGTTTGATATAAGCACAGGGACCGTTCCAAAAACCAACTTTGGAATAGACAAGACCTACACCTTCCTCAGTGAAAGAGACTCAAAACCCCATATTTCCCGCAGAGGAATATAACTGACTAGTAAGAATCTTAAAACCTATGTATTGATATGACTCCATAAGGGAATCAAGTGTGTCTAGAGGGGCATAAACATGGCAGCGAGAATCAGCTCAAACCCAGTATAAAAAGGAATTTCAAAAGCAAAACCAAAAAACAGGGAAGTTCTTTACAATTCCTTCAGGGTGTCTGAGGAAACCTGGAAAGACCCTATCTACAATGACAGCTGGATGTGGCATAAGGCTGGACACTTGGGACTGAGAGGATTGGTGAGATTGGGTGAGCAAATGCAGACCCTTTCAAGCAATAATGCATGGCCCCCATTCCATGGGTCCCAACTCTCCAGGTTCAAGGGAATATTACTACAGCTATAACATGTACAGGAAACCTAGAGAATGGACACACTGTGAATA
Organism: Mesoplodon densirostris; assembly: GCF_025265405.1. Taxonomy (NCBI): domain Eukaryota; kingdom Metazoa; phylum Chordata; class Mammalia; order Artiodactyla; family Ziphiidae; genus Mesoplodon; species Mesoplodon densirostris. The sequence continues at coordinate 49,014 of NW_026778232.1, read as the reverse complement.
CGAAAGGTTTCTAAAACTCAACGAATAGTCCCTCTCCTGGTGCTCCAGTTTGACTTTCCAACTGCCTTACTATCAATCTCCCAACTTGGAGAGACAGGCCCTTTAACCTCCTGGTTTGCACAGGTTCCCAATTTGGCAGAGGATGGAAGGGACGAGGGAGAACCCATGAGTGAGTAGCTGTTAGGCATTTGGACGGGCACATGTCACTCTAATTTCCCGGCAGGAAGAAGAATTAACCAAAGTCTCAGCCACCCACCGGGAACCAGTATAGGACATGATCCAAAATTTTGGACTTGCGTTCAGCTCACAAAAAACGAGTTGAGAAATGGAGCTCAGGGGCACAGCAATTCACAAACTGGCAGAGTGATAAAGGACAACTATCGTCCAAAAATCTGTTGAGGGAAGTCAACGAGGCGGACTTGAAAGCGAGGCAAAATAGCAGGAAACAGATTTCAAGAGGTACCTTGGAATCGCCTGTAAAGCACAGGAAGAGGGGCACAACTTGGACAATGGTGCACTTGGCCAAAAAGGGCGTATGCGTTTTCTCCTGAATATATTCAGGAGAAAACGCATACGCCCTTTTTGGCCAAGCAAGCAAGCGGGCAATGCAAATCTGCACTACAAAGAAGTATCACTTCCCACCGGTCAAAAGGGACATCCACAAAATGTGTAAAAACCAGAAAGGCAAGACAGGCCCTGGAGAACTGGGAGCCTTGTTATGCTGATGGGCGGGATGTAAATTGCCAACTGCCTCACTGGAGGAGTGCATTGTGTTCCCTAAAACAAGTAAACAACAGAGCTACAGAGCCAAGGCCACTTCCAGTCTAGGGAATATACCTGGGGAAAACTGAAAATCAATAAGAAAGAGCCACCTCCAAATTTAGGGCTGCACTGGCTACAAGAACCTCAACTTGGGTACAGCTTAAATATCCCAGGAAATATAAAAATGGTTCAAAAGATTGTGGTACTTACGTACGATGGAATATCCCTCAGCCATGAAATCAATGTCATAAGACCAGTAGCAGCAAAGTGAGTGGATTCAGGTACGATGATTCTAAGTGAAATAAGTCACACAGAAAAAGAAACTTATCATAAGATATCACTTATGAAGATCCTGTAAACATGGCTACACGTGAACTGAGTTAGGAAAGAGAACAGAGTCTCACATTTAGAAAACACTCTTATGCCTGCATAAAGGGGAAGGAGAGGTGGGGTGATGCATAAAACCAGAGTTTGATATAAGCACAGGGACCGTTTCAAAAACCAACTTTGGAATTGACAAGACCGACACCTTCCTCAGTGAAAGAGACTCAAAACCCCATATTTCCCACAGAGGAATATATCTGACTAGTAAGAATCTTAAAACCTATGTATTGATATGTCTCCATAAGGGAATCAAGTGTGTCTAGAGTGGCATAAACATGGCAGCGAGAATCAGCTCAAACCCACTATAAAAAGGAATTTCAAAAGCAAAACCAAAAAACAGGGAAATTCTTTACAATTCCTTCAGGGTGTCTGAGGAAACCTGGAAAGACCCTGTCTACAATGACAGCTGGATGTGGCATAAGGCTGGACACTTGGGACTGAGAGGATTGGTGAGATTGGGTGAGCAAATGCAGACCCTTTCAAGCAATAATGCATGGCCCCCATTCCATGGGTCCCAACTCTCCATGTTCAAGGGAATATTACTACAGCTATAACATGTACAGGAAACCTAGAGAATGGACACACTGTGAATACGAAAGGTTTCTAAAACTCAACGAATAGTCCCTCTCCTGGTGCTCCAGTTTGACTTTCCAACTGCCTTACTATCAATCTCCCAACTTGGAGAGACAGGCCCTTAACCTCCTGGTTTGAACAGGTTCCCAATTTGGCAGAGGATGGAAGGGACGTGGGAGAACCCATGAGAGAGTAGCTGTTAGGCATTTGGACGGGCACATGTCACTCTAATTTCCCGGCAGGAAGAAGAATTAACCAAAGTCTCAGCCACCCACCGGGAACCAGTATAGGACATGATCCAAAATTTTGGACTTGCGTTCAGCTCACAAAAAACGAGTTGAGAAATGGAGCTCAGGGGCACAGCAATTCACAAACTGGCAGAGTGATAAAGGACAACTATCGTCCAAAAATCTGTTGAGGGAAGTCAACGAGGCGGACTTGAAAGCGAGGCAAAATAGCAGGAAACAGATTTCAAGAGGTACGTTGGAATCGCCTGTAAAGCACAGGAAGAGGGGCACAACTTGGACAATGGTGCACTTGGCCAAAAAGGGCGTATGCGTTTTCTCCTGAATATATTCAGGAGAAAACGCATACGCCCTTTTTGGCCAAGCAAGCAAGCGGGCAATGCAAATCTGCACTACAAAGAAGTATCACTTCCCACCGGTCAAAAGGGACATCCACAAAATGTGTAAAAACCAGAAAGGCAAGACAGGCCCTGGAGAACAGGGAGCCTTGTTATGCTGATGGGCGGGATGTAAATTGCCAACTGCCTCACTGGAGGAGTGCATTGTGTTTCCTAAAACAAGTAAACAACAGAGCTACAGAGCCAAGGCCACTTCCAGTCTAGGGAATATACCTTGGGAAAACTGAAAATCAATAAGAAAGAGCCACCTCCAAATTTAGGGCTGCACTGGCTACAAGAACCTCAACTTGGGTACACCTTAAATATCCCAGGAAATATAAAAATGGTTCAAAACATTGTGGTACTTACGTACGATGGAATATCCCTCAGCCATGAAATCAATGTCATAAGACCAGTAGCAGCAAAGTGAGTGGATTCTGGTACGATGATTCTAAGTCAAATAAGTCACACAGAAAAAGAAACTTATCATAAGATATCACTTATGAAGATCCTGTAAACATGGCTACACGTGAACTGAGTTAGGAAAGAGAACAGAGTCTCACATTTAGAAAACACTCTTATGCCTGCATAAAGGGTAAGGAGAGGTGGGGTGATGCATAAAACCAGAGTTTGATATAAGCACAGGGACCGTTCCAAAAACCAACTTTGGAATAGACAAGACCTACACCTTCCTCAGTGAAAGAGACTCAAAACCCCATATTTCCCGCAGAGGAATATAACTGACTAGTAAGAATCTTAAAACCTATGTATTGATATGACTCCATAAGGGAATCAAGTGTGTCTAGAGTGGCATAAACATGGCAGCGAGAATCAGCTCAAACCCACTATAAAAAGGAATTTCAAAAGCAAAACCAAAAAACAGGGAAGTTCTTTACAATTCCTTCAGGGTGTCTGAGGAAACCTGGAAAGACCCTATCTACAATGACAGCTGGATGTGGCATAAGGCTGGACACTTGGGACTGAGAGGATTGGTGAGATTGGGTGAGCAAATGCAGACCCTTTCAAGCAATAATGCATGGCCCCCATTCCATGGGTCCCAACTCTCCAGGTTCAAGGGAATATTACTACAGCTATAACATGTACAGGAAACCTAGAGAATGGACACACTGTGAATACGAAAGGTTTCTAAAACTCAACGAATAGTCCCTCTCCTGGTGCTCCAGTTTGACTTTCCAACTGCCTTACTATCAATCTCCCAACTTGGACAGACAGGCCCTTTAACCTCCTGGTTTGCACAGGTTCCCAATTTGGCAGAGGATGGAAGGGACGAGGGAGAACCCATGAGAGAGTAGCTGTTAGGCATTTGGACGGGCACATGTCACTCTAATTTCCCGGCAGGAAGAAGAATTAACCAAAGTCTCAGCCACCCACCGGGAACCAGTATAGGACATGATCCAAAATTTTGGACTTGCGTTCAGCTCACAAAAAACGAGTTGAGAAATGGAGCTCAGGGGCACAGCAATTCACAAACTGGCAGAGTGATAAAGGACAACTATCGTCCAAAAATCTGTTGAGGGAAGTCAACGAGGCGGACTTGAAAGCGAGGCAAAATAGCAGGAAACAGATTTCAAGAGGTACCTTGGAATCGCCTGTAAAGCACAGGAAGAGGGGCACAACTTGGACAATGGTGCACTTGGCCAAAAAGGGCGTATGCGTTTTCTCCTGAATATATTCAGGAGAAAACGCATACGCCCTTTTTGGCCAAGCAAGCAAGCGGGCAATGCAAATCTGCACTACAAAGAAGTATCACTTCCCACCGGTCAAAAGGGACATCCACAAAATGTGTAAAAACCAGAAAGGCAAGACAGGCCCTGGAGAACTGGGAGCCTTGTTATGCTGATGGGCGGGATGTAAATTGCCAACTGCCTCACTGGAGGAGTGCATTGTGTTCCCTAAAACAAGTAAACAACAGAGCTACAGAGCCAAGGCCACTTCCAGTCTAGGGAATATACCTGGGGAAAACTGAAAATCAATAAGAAAGAGCCACCTCCAAATTTAGGGCTGCACTGGCTACAAGAACCTCAACTTGGGTACACCTTAAATATCCCAGGAAATATAAAAATGGTTCAAAACATTGTGGTACTTACGTACGATGGAATATCCCTCAGCCATGAAATCAATGTCATAAGACCAGTAGCAGCAAAGTGAGTGGATTCAGGTACGATGATTCTAAGTGAAATAAGTCACACAGAAAAAGAAACTTATCATAAGATATCACTTATGAAGATCCTGTAAACATGGCTACACGTGAACTGAGTTAGGAAAGAGAACAGAGTCTCACATTTAGAAAACACTCTTATGCCTGCATAAAGGGGAAGGAGAGGTGGGGTGATGCATAAAACCAGAGTTTGATATAAGCACAGGGACCGTTTCAAAAACCAACTTTGGAATTGACAAGACCGACACCTTCCTCAGTGAAAGAGACTCAAATCCCCATATTTCCCACAGAGGAATATATCTGACTAGTAAGAATCTTAAAACCTATGTATTGATATGTCTCCATAAGGGAATCAAGTGTGTCTAGAGTGGCATAAACATGGCAGCGAGAATCAGCTCAAACCCACTATAAAAAGGAATTTCAAAAGCAAAACCAAAAAACAGGGAAATTCTTTACAATTCCTTCAGGGTGTCTGAGGAAACCTCGAAAGACCCTGTCTACAATGACAACTGGATGTGGCATAAGGCTGGACACTTGGGACTGAGAGGATTGGTGAGATTGGGTGAGCAAATGCAGACCCTTTCAAGCAATAATGCATGGCCCCCATTCCATGGGTCCCAACTCTCCATGTTCAAGGGAATATTACTACAGCTATAACATGTACAGGAAACCTAGAGAATGGACACACTGTGAATACGAAAGGTTTCTAAAACTCAACGAATAGTCCCTCTCCTGGTGCTCCAGTTTGACTTTCCAACTGCCTTACTATCAATCTCCCAACTTGGAGAGACAGGCCCTTTAACCTCCTGGTTTGAACAGGTTCCCAATTTGGCAGAGGATGGAAGGGACGAGGGAGAACCCATGAGAGAGTAGCTGTTAGGCATTTGGACGGGCACATGTCAATCTAATTTCCCGGCAGGAAGAAGAATTAACCAAAGTCTCAGCCACCCACCGGGAACCAGTATAGGACATGATCCAAAATTTTGGACTTGCGTTCAGCTCACAAAAAACGAGTTGAGAAATGGAGCTCAGGGGCACAGCAATTCACAAACTGGCAGAGTGATAAAGGACAACTATCGTCCAAAAATCTGTTGAGGGAAGTCAACGAGGCGGACTTGAAAGTGAGGCAAAATAGCAGGAAACAGATTTCAAGAGGTACGTTGGAATCGCCTGTAAAGCACAGGAAGAGGGGCACAACTTGGACAATGGTGCACTTGGCCAAAAAGGGCGTATGCGTTTTCTCCTGAATATATTCAGGAGAAAACGCATACGCCCTTTTTGGCCAAGCAAGCAAGCGGGCAATGCAAATCTGCACTACAAAGAAGTATCACTTCCCACCGGTCAAAAGGGACATCCACAAAATGTGTAAAAACCAGAAAGGCAAGACAGGCCCTGGAGAACAGGGAGCCTTGTTATGCTGATGGGCGGGATGTAAATTGCCAACTGCCTCACTGGAGGAGTGCATTGTGTTTCCTAAAACAAGTAAACAACAGAGCTACAGAGCCAAGGCCACTTCCAGTCTAGGGAATATACCTGGGGAAAACTGAAAATCAATAAGAAAGAGCCACCTCCAAATTTAGGGCTGCACTGGCTACAAGAACCTCAACTTGGGTACACCTTAAATATCCCAGGAAATATAAAAATGGTTCAAAACATTGTGGTACTTACGTACGATGGAATATCCCTCAGCCATGAAATCAATGTCATAAGACCAGTAGCAGCAAAGTGAGTGGATTCAGGTACGATGATTCTAAGTCAAATAAGTCACACAGAAAAAGAAACTTATCATAAGATATCACTTATGAAGATCCTGTAAACATGGCTACACGTGAACTGAGTTAGGAAAGAGAACAGAGTCTCACATTTAGAAAACACTCTTATGCCTGCATAAAGGGTAAGGAGAGGTGGGGTGATGCATAAAACCAGAGTTTGATATAAGCACAGGGACCGTTCCAAAAACCAACTTTGGAATAGACAAGACCTACACCTTCCTCAGTGAAAGAGACTCAAAACCCCATATTTCCCGCAGAGGAATATAACTGACTAGTAAGAATCTTAAAACCTATGTATTGATATGACTCCATAAGGGAATCAAGTGTGTCTAGAGGGGCATAAACATGGCAGCGAGAATCAGCTCAAACCCACTATAAAAAGGAATTTCAAAAGCAAAACCAAAAAACAGGGAAGTTCTTTACAATTCCTTCAGGGTGTCTGAGGAAACCTGGAAAGACCCTATCTACAATGACAGCTGGATGTGGCATAAGGCTGGACACTTGGGACTGAGAGGATTGGTGAGATTGGGTGAGCAAATGCAGACCCTTTCAAGCAATAATGCATGGCCCCCATTCCATGGGTCCCAACTCTCCAGGTTCAAGGGAATATTACTACAGCTATAACATGTACAGGAAACCTAGAGAATGGACACACTGTGAATACGAAAGGTTTCTAAAACTCAACGAATAGTCCCTCTCCTGGTGCTCCAGTTTGACTTTCCAACTGCCTTACTATCAATCTCCCAACTTGGAGAGACAGGCCCTTTAACCTCCTGGTTTGCACAGGTTCCCAATTTGGCAGAGGATGGAAGGGACGAGGGAGAACCCATGAGAGAGTAGCTGTTAGGCATTTGGACGGGCACATGTCAATCTAATTTCCCGGCAGGAAGAAGAATTAACCAAAGTCTCAGCCACCCACCGGGAACCAGTATAGGACATGATCCAAAATTTTGGACTTGCGTTCAGCTCACAAAAAACGAGTTGAGAAATGGAGCTCAGGGGCACAGCAATTCACAAACTGGCAGAGTGATAAAGGACAACTATCGTCCAAAAATCTGTTGAGGGAAGTCAACGAGGCGGACTTGAAAGCGAGGCAAAATAGCAGGAAACAGATTTCAAGAGGTACCTTGGAATCGCCTGTAAAGCACAGGAAGAGGGGCACAACTTGGACAATGGTGCACTTGGCCAAAAAGGGCGTATGCGTTTTCTCCTGAATATATTCAGGAGAAAACGCATACGCCCTTTTTGGCCAAGCAAGCAAGCGGGCAATGCAAATCTGCACTACAAAGAAGTATCACTTCCCACCGGTCAAAAGGGACATCCACAAAATGTGTAAAAACCAGAAAGGCAAGACAGGCCCTGGAGAACAGGGAGCCTTGTTATGCTGATGGGCGGGATGTAAATTGCCAACTGCCTCACTGGAGGAGTGCATTGTGTTCCCTAAAACAAGTAAACAACAGAGCTACAGAGCCAAGGCCACTTCCAGTCTAGGGAATATACCTTGGGAAATCTGAAAATCAATAAGAAAGAGCCACCTCCAAATTTAGGGCTGCACTGACTACAAGAACCTCAACTTGGGTACACCTTAAATATCCCAGGAAATATAAAAATGGTTCAAAACATTGTGGTACTTACGTACGATGGAATATCCCTCAGCCATGAAATCAATGTCATAAGACCAGTAGCAGCAAAGTGAGTGGATTCAGGTACGATGATTCTAAGTGAAATAAGTCACACAGAAAAAGAAACTTATCATAAGATATCACTTATGATGATCCTGTAAACATGGCTACACATGAACTGAGTTAGGAAAGGGAACAGAGTCTCACATTTAGAAAACACGCTTATGCCTGCATAAAGGGGAAGGAGAGGTGGGGTGATGCATAAAACCAGAGTTTGATATAAGCACAGGGACCGTTTCAAAAACCAACTTTGGAATTGACAAGACCGACACCTTCCTCAGTGAAAGAGACTCAAAACCCCATATTTCCCACAGAGGAATATATCTGACTAGTAAGAATCTTAAAACCTATGTATTGATATGTCTCCATAAGGGAATCAAGTGTGTCTAGAGTGGCATAAACATGGCAGCGAGAATCAGCTCAAACCCACTATAAAAAGGAATTTCAAAAGCAAAATCAAAAAACAGGGAAATTCTTTACAATTCCTTCAGGGTGTCTGAGGAAACCTGGAAAGACCCTATCTACAATGACAGCTGTATGTGGCATAAGGCTGGACACTTGGGACTGAGAGGATTGGTGAGATTGGGTGAGCAAATGCAGACCCTTTCAAGCAATAATGCATGGCCCCCATTCCATGGGTCCCAACTCTCCAGGTTCAAGGGAATATTACTACAGCTATAACATGTACAGGAAACCTAGAGAATGGACACACTGTGAATACGAAAGGTTTCTAAAACTCAACGAATAGTCCCTCTCCTGGTGCTCCAGTTTGACTTTCCAACTGCCTTACTATCAATCTCCCAACTTGGAGAGACAGGCCCTTTAACCTCCTGGTTTGCACAGGTTCCCAATTTGGCAGAGGATGGAAGGGACGAGGGAGAACCCATGAGAGAGTAGCTGTTAGGCATTTGGACGGTCACATGTCACTCTAATTTCCCGGCAGGAAGAAGAATTAACCAAAGTCTCAGCCACCCACCGGGAACCAGTATAGGACATGATCTAAAATTTTGGACTTGCGTTCAGCTCACAAAAAACGAGTTGAGAAATGGAGCTCAGGGGCACAGCAATTCACAAACTGGCAGAGTGATAAAGGACAACTATTGTCCAAAAATCTGTTGAGGGAAGTCAACGAGGCGGACTTGAAAGCGAGGCAAAATAGCAGGAAACAGATTTCAAGAGGTACCTTGGAATCGCCTGTAAAGCACAGGAAGAGGGGCACAACTTGGACAATGGTGCACTTGGCCAAAAAGGGCGTATGCGTTTTCTCCTGAATATATTCAGGAGAAAACGCATACGCCCTTTTTGGCCAAGCAAGCAAGCGGGCAATGCAAATCTGCACTACAAAGAAGTATCACTTCCCACCGGTCAAAAGGGACATCCACAAAATGTGTAAAAACCAGAAAGGCAAGACAGGCCCTAGAGAACAGGGAGCCTTGTTATGCTGATGGGCGGGATGTAAATTGCCAACTGCCTCACTGGAGGAGTGCATTGTGTTCCCTAAAACAAGTAAACAACAGAGCTACAGAGCCAAGGCCACTTCCAGTCTAGGGAATATACCTTGGGAAATCTGAAAATCAATAAGAAAAAGCCACCTCCAAATTTAGGGCTGCACTGACTACAAGAACCTCAACTTGGGTACACCTTAAATATCCCAGGAAATATAAAAATGGTTCAAAACATTGTGGTACTTACGTACGATGGAATATCCCTCAGCCATGAAATCAATGTCATAAGACCAGTAGCAGCAAAGTGAGTGGATTCAGGTACGATGATTCTAAGTGAAATAAGTCACACAGAAAAAGAAACTTATCATAAGATATCACTTATGAAGATCCTGTAAACATGGCTACACGTGAACTGAGTTAGGAAAGAGAACAGAGTCTCACATTTAGAAAACACTCTTATGCCTGCTTAAAGGGGAAGGAGAGGTGGGGTGATGCATAAAACCAGAGTTTGATATAAGCACAGGGATCGTTCCAAAAACCAACTTTGGAATAGACAAGATCGACACCTTCCTCAGTGAAAGAGACTCAAAACCCCATATTTCCCGCAGAGGAATATATCTGACTAGTAAGAATATTAAAACCTATGTATTGATATGTCTCCATAAGGGAATCAAGTGTGTCTAGAGTGGCATAAACATGGCAGCGAGAATCAGCTCAAACCCACTATAAAAGGGAATTTCAAAAGCAAAACCAAAAAACACGGAAATTCTTTACAATTCCTTCAGGGTGTCTGAGGAAACCTGGAAAGACCCTATCTACCATGACAGCTGGATGTGGCATAAGGCTGGACACTTGGGACTGAGAGGATTGGTGAGATTGGGTGAGCAAATGCAGACCCTTTCAAGCAATAATGCATGGCCCCCATTCCATGGGTCCCAACTCTCCAGGTTCAAGGGAATATTACTACAGCTATAACATGTACAGGAAACCTAGAGAATGGACACACTGTGAATACGAAAGGTTTCTAAAACTCAACGAATAGTCCCTCTCCTGGTGCTCCAGTTTGACTTTCCAACTGCCTTACTATCAATCTCCCAACTTGGAGAGACAGGCCCTTTAACCTCCTGGTTTGCACAGGTTCCCAATTTGGCAGAGGATGGAAGGGACGAGGGAGAACCCATGAGAGAGTAGCTGTTAGGCATTTGGACGGGCACATGTCACTCTAATTTCCCGGCAGGAAGAAGAATTAACCAAAGTCTCAGCCACCCACCGGGAACCAGTATAGGACATGATCCAAAATTTTGGACTTGCGTCAGCTCCCAAAAAACGAGTTGAGAAATGGAGCTCAGGGGCACAGCAATTCACATACTGGCAGAGTGATAAAGGACAACTATCGTCCAAAAATCTGTTGAGGGAAGTCAAAGAGGCGGACTTAAAAGTGAGGCAAAATAGCAGGAAACAGATTTCAAGAGGTACGTTGGAATCGCCTGTAAAGCACAGGAAGAGGGGCACAACTTGGACAATGGTGCACTTGGCCAAAAAGGGCGTATGCGTTTTCTCCTGAATATATTCAGGAGAAAACGCATACGCCCTTTTTGGCTAAGCAAGCAAGCGGGCAATGCAAATCTGCACTACAAAGAAGTATCACTTCCCACCGGTCAAAAGGGACATCCACAAAATGTGTAAAAACCAGAAAGGCAAGACAGGCCCTGGAGACCTGGGAGCCTTGTTATGCTGATGGGCGGGATGTAAACTGCCAACTGCCTCACTGGAGGAGTGCATTGTGTTCCCTAAAACAAGTAAACAACAGAGCTACAGAGCCAAGGCCACTTCCAGTCTAGGGAATATACCTTGGGAAAACTGAAAATCAATAAGAAAGAGCCACCTCCAAATTTAGGGCTGCACTGACTACAAGAACCTCAACTTGGGTACACCTTAAATATCCCAGGAAATATAAAAATGGTTCAAAACATTGTGGTACTTACGTACGATGGAATATCCCTCAGCCATGAAATCAATGTCATAAGACCAGTAGCAGCAAAGTGAGTGGATTCAGGTACGATGATTCTAAGTGAAATAAGTCACACAGAAAAAGAAACTTATCATAAGATATCACTTATGAAGATCCTGTAAACATGGCTACACGTGAACTGAGTTAGGAAAGAGAACAGAGTCTCACATTTAGAAAACACTCTTATGCCTGCATAAAGGGGATGGAGAGGTGGGGTGATGCATAAAACCAGAGTTTGATATAAGCACAGGGACCGTTCCAAAAACCAACTTTGGAATAGACAAGACCTACACCTTCCTCAGTGAAAGAGACTCAAAACCCCATATTTCCCGCAGAGGAATATATCTGACTAGTAAGAATCTTAAAACCTATGTATTGATATGACTCCATAAGGGAATCAAGTGTGTCTAGAGTGGCATAAACATGGCAGCGAGAATCAGCTCAAACCCACTATAAAAAGGAATTTCAAAAGCACAACCAAAAAACAGGGAAATTCTTTACAATTCCTTCAGGGTGTCTGAGGAAACCTGGAAAGACCCTATCTACAATGACAGCTGGATGTGGCATAAGGCTGGACACTTGGGACTGAGAGGATTGGTGAGATTGGGTGAGCAAATGCAGACCCTTTCAAGCAATAATGCATGGCCCCCATTCCATGGGTCCCAACTCTCCAGGTTCAAGGGAATATTACTACAGCTATAACATGTACAGGAAACCTAGAGAATGGACACACTGTGAATACGAAAGGTTTCTAAAACTCAACGAATAGTCCCTCTCCTGGTGCTCCAGTTTGACTTTCCAACTGCCTTACTATCAATCTCCCAACTTGGAGAGACAGGCCCTTTAACCTCCTGGTTTGCACAGGTTCCCAATTTGGCAGAGGATGGAAGGGACGAGGGAGAACCCATGAGAGAGTAGCTGTTAGGCATTTGGACGGGCACATGTCAATCTAATTTCCCGGCAGGAAGAAGAATTAACCAAAGTCTCAGCCACCCACCGGGAACCAGTATAGGACATGATCCAAAATTTTGGACTTGCGTTCAGCTCACAAAAAACGAGTTGAGAAATAGAGCTCAGGGGCACAGCAATTCACAAACTGGCAGAGTGATAAAGGACAACTATCGTCCAAAAATCTGTTGAGGGAAGTCAACGAGGCGGACTTGAAAGTGAGGCAAAATAGCAGGAAACAGATTTCAAGAGGTACGTTGGAATCGCCTGTAAAGCACAGGAAGAGGGGCACAACTTGGACAATGGTGCACTTGGCCAAAAAGGGCGTATGCGTTTTCTCCTGAATATATTCAGGAGAAAACGCATACGCCCTTTTTGGCCAAGCAAGCAAGCGGGCAATGCAAATCTGCACTACAAAGAAGTATCACTTCCCACCGGTCAAAAGGGACATCCACAAAATGTGTAAAAACCAGAAAGGCAAGACAGGCCCTGGAGAACAGGGAGCCTTGTTATGCTGATGGGCGGGATGTAAATTGCCAACTGCCTCACTGGAGGAGTGCATTGTGTTCCCTAAAACAAGTAAACAACAGAGCTACAGAGCCAAGGCCACTTCCAGTCTAGGGAATATACCTTGGGAAATCTGAAAATCAATAAGAAAGAGCCACCTCCAAATTTAGGGCTGCACTGACTACAAGAACCTCAACTTGGGTACACCTTAAATATCCCAGGAAATATAAAAATGGTTCAAAACATTGTGGTACTTACGTACGATGGAATATCCCTCAGCCATGAAATCAATGTCATAAGACCAGTAGCAGCAAAGTGAGTGGATTCAGGTACGATGATTCTAAGTGAAATAAGTCACACAGAAAAAGAAACTTATCATAAGATATCACTTATGAAGATCCTGTAAACATGGCTACACATGAACTGAGTTAGGAAAGGGAACAGAGTCTCACATTTAGAAAACACGCTTATGCCTGCATAAAGGGGAAGGAGAGGTGGGGTGATGCATAAAACCAGAGTTTGATATAAGCACAGGGACCGTTTCAAAAACCAACTTTGGAATTGACAAGACCGACACCTTCCTCAGTGAAAGAGACTCAAAACCCCATATTTCCCACAGAGGAATATATCTGACTAGTAAGAATCTTAAAACCTATGTATTGATATGTCTCCATAAGGGAATCAAGTGTGTCTAGAGTGGCATAAACATGGCAGCGAGAATCAGCTCAAACCCACTATAAAAAGGAATTTCAAAAGCAAAATCAAAAAACGGGAAATTCTTTACAATTCCTTCAGGGTGTCTGAGGAAACCTGGAAAGACCCTATCTACCATGACAGCTGGATGTGGCATAAGGCTGGACACTTGGGACTGAGAGGATTGGTGAGATTGGGTGAGCAAATGCAGACCCTTTCAAGCAATAATGCATGGCCCCCATTCCATGGGTCCCAACTCTCCAGGTTCAAGGGAATATTACTACAGCTATAACATGTACAGGAAACCTAGAGAATGGACACACTGTGAATACGAAAGGTTTCTAAAACTCAACGAATAGTCCCTCTCCTGGTGCTCCAGTTTGACTTTCCAACTGCCTTACTATCAATCTCCCAACTTGGAGAGACAGGCCCTTTAACCTCCTGGTTTGCACAGGTTCCCAATTTGGCAGAGGATGGAAGGGACGAGGGAGAACCCATGAGAGAGTAGCTGTTAGGCATTTGGACGGGCACATGTCACTCTAATTTCCCGGCAGGAAGAAGAATTAACCAAAGTCTCAGCCACCCACCGGGAACCAGTATAGGACATGATCCAAAATTTTGGACTTGCGTTCAGCTCCCAAAAAACGAGTTGAGAAATGGAGCTCAGGGGCACAGCAATTCACATACTGGCAGAGTGATAAAGGACAACTATCGTCCAAAAATCTGTTGAGGGAAGTCAACGAGGCGGACTTAAAAGTGAGGCAAAATAGCAGGAAACAGATTTCAAGAGGTACGTTGGAATCGCCTGTAAAGCACAGGAAGAGGGGCACAACTTGGACAATGGTGCACTTGGCCAAAAAGGGCGTATGCGTTTTCTCCTGAATATATTCAGGAGAAAACGCATACGCCCTTTTTGGCCAAGCAAGCAAGCGGGCAATGCAAATCTGCACTACAAAGAAGTATCACTTCCCACCAGTCAAAAGGGACATCCACAAAATGTGTAAAAACCAGAAAGGCAAGACAGGCCCTGGAGACCTGGGAGCCTTGTTATGCTGATGGGCGGGATGTAAACTGCCAACTGCCTCACTGGAGGAGTGCATTGTGTTCCCTAAAACAAGTAAACAACAGAGCTACAGAGCCAAGGCCACTTCCAGTCTAGGGAATATACCTTGGGAAAACTGAAAATCAATAAGAAAGAGCCACCTCCAAATTTAGGGCTGCACTGACTACAAGAACCTCAACTTGGGTACACCTTAAATATCCCAGGAAATATAAAAATGGTTCAAAACATTGTGGTACTTACGTACGATGGAATATCCCTCAGCCATGAAATCAATGTCATAAGACCAGTAGCAGCAAAGTGAGTGGATTCAGGTACGATGATTCTAAGTGAAATAAGTCACACAGAAAAAGAAACTTATCATAAGATATCACTTATGAAGATCCTGTAAACATGGCTACACGTGAACTGAGTTAGGAAAGAGAACAGAGTCTCACATTTAGAAAACACTCTTATGCCTGCATAAAGGGGATGGAGAGGTGGGGTGATGCATAAAACCAGAGTTTGATATAAGCACAGGGACCGTTCCAAAAACCAACTTTGGAATAGACAAGACCTACACCTTCCTCAGTGAAAGAGACTCAAAACCCCATATTTCCCGCAGAGGAATATATCTGACTAGTAAGAATCTTAAAACCTATGTATTGATATGACTCCATAAGGGAATCAAGTGTGTCTAGAGTGGCATAAACATGGCAGCGAGAATCAGCTCAAACCCACTATAAAAAGGAATTTCAAAAGCAAAACCAAAAAACAGGGAAATTCTTTACAATTCCTTCAGGGTGTCTGAGGAAACCTGGAAAGACCCTATCTACAATGACAGCTGGATGTGGCATAAGGCTGGACACTTGGGACTGAGAGGATTGGTGAGATTGGGTGAGCAAATGCAGACCCTTTCAAGCAATAATGCATGGCCCCCATTCCATGGGTCCCAACTCTCCAGGTTCAAGGGAATATTACTACAGCTATAACATGTACAGGAAACCTAGAGAATGGACACACTGTGAATACGAAAGGTTTCTAAAACTCAACGAATAGTCCCTCTCCTGGTGCTCCAGTTTGACTTTCCAACTGCCTTACTATCAATCTCCCAACTTGGAGAGACAGGCCCTTTAACCTCCTGGTTTGCACAGGTTCCCAATTTGGCAGAGGATGGAAGGGACGAGGGAGAACCCATGAGAGAGTAGCTGTTAGGCATTTGGACGGGCACATGTCACTCTAATTTCCCGGCAGGAAGAAGAATTAACCAAAGTCTCAGCCACCCACCGGGAACCAGTATAGGACATGATCCAAAATTTTGGACTTGCGTTCAGCTCCCAAAAAACGAGTTGAGAAATGGAGCTCAGGGGCACAGCAATTCACATACTGGCAGAGTGATAAAGGACAACTATCGTCCAAAAATCTGTTGAGGGAAGTCAACGAGGCGGACTTGAAAGTGAGGCAAAATAGCAGGAAACAGATTTCAAGAGGTACGTTGGAATCGCCTGTAAAGCACAGGAAGAGGGGCACAACTTGGACAATGGTGCACTTGGCCAAAAAGGGCGTATGCGTTTTCTCCTGAATATATTCAGGAGAAAACGCATACGCCCTTTTTGGCCAAGCAAGCAAGCGGGCAATGCAAATCTGCACTACAAAGAAGTATCACTTCCCACCGGTCAAAAGGGACATCCACAAAATGTGTAAAAACCAGAAAGGCAAGACAGGCCCTGGAGACCTGGGAGCCTTGTTATGCTGATGGGCGGGATGTAAACTGCCAACTGCCTCAGTGGAGGAGTGCATTGTGTTCCCTAAAACAAGTAAACAACAGAGCTACAGAGCCAAGGCCACTTGCAGTCTAGGGAATATACCTTGGGAAAACTGAAAATCAATAAGAAAGAGCCACCTCCAAATTTAGGGCTGCACTGACTACAAGAACCTCAACTTGGGTACACCTTAAATATCCCAGGAAATATAAAAATGGTTCAAAACATTGTGGTACTTACGTACGATGGAATATCCCTCAGCCATGAAATCAATGTCATAAGACCAGTAGCAGCAAAGTGAGTGGATTCAGGTACGATGATTCTAAGTGAAATAAGTCACACAGAAAAAGAAACTTATCATAAGATATCACTTATGAAGATCCTGTAAACATGGCTACACGTGAACTGAGTTAGGAAAGAGAACAGAGTCTCACATTTAGAAAACACTCTTATGCCTGCATAAAGGGGATGGAGAGGTGGGGTGATGCATAAAACCAGAGTTTGATATAAGCACAGGGACCGTTCCAAAAACCAACTTTGGAATAGACAAGACCTACACCTTCCTCAGTGAAAGAGACTCAAAACCCCATATTTCCCGCAGAGGAATATATCTGACTAGTAAGAATCTTAAAACCTATGTATTGATATGACTCCATAAGGGAATCAAGTGTGTCTAGAGTGGCATAAACATGGCAGCGAGAATCAGCTCAAACCCACTATAAAAAGGAATTTCAAAAGCAAAACCAAAAAACAGGGAAATTCTTTACAATTCCTTCAGGGTGTCTGAGGAAACCTGGAAAGACCCTATCTACAATGACAGCTGGATGTGGCATAAGGCTGGACACTTGGGACTGAGAGGATTGGTGAGATTGGGTGAGCAAATGCAGACCCTTTCAAGCAATAATGCATGGCCCCCATTCCATGGGTCCCAACTCTCCAGGTTCAAGGGAATATTACTACAGCTATAACATGTACAGGAAACCTAGAGAATGGACACACTGTGAATACGAAAGGTTTCTAAAACGCAACGAATAGTCCCTCTCCTGGTGCTCCAGTTTGACTTTCCAACTGCCTTACTATCAATCTCCCAACTTGGAGAGACAGGCCCTTTAACCTCCTGGTTTGCACAGGTTCCCAATTTGGCAGAGGATGGAAGGGACGAGGGAGAACCCATGAGAGAGTAGCTGTTAGGCATTTGGACGGGCACATGTCAATCTAATTTCCCGGCAGGAAGAAGAATTAACCAAAGTCTCAGCCACCCACCGGGAACCAGTATAGGACATGATCCAAAATTTTGGACTTGCGTTCAGCTCACAAAAAACGAGTTGAGAAATAGAGCTCAGGGGCACAGCAATTCACAAACTGGCAGAGTGATAAAGGACAACTATCGTCCAAAAATCTGTTGAGGGAAGTCAACGAGGCGGACTTGAAAGTGAGGCAAAATAGCAGGAAACAGATTTCAAGAGGTACGTTGGAATCGCCTGTAAAGCACAGGAAGAGGGGCACAACTTGGACAATGGTGCACTTGGCCAAAAAGGGCGTATGCGTTTTCTCCTGAATATATTCAGGAGAAAACGCATACGCCCTTTTTGGCCAAGCAAGCAAGCGGGCAATGCAAATCTGCACTACAAAGAAGTATCACTTCCCACCGGTCAAAAGGGACATCCACAAAATGTGTAAAAACCAGAAAGGCAAGACAGGCCCTGGAGAACTGGGAGCCTTGTTATGCTGATGGGCGGGATGTAAATTGCCAACTGCCTCACTGGAGGAGTGCATTGTGTTCCCTAAAACAAGTAAACAACAGAGCTACAGAGCCAAGGCCACTTCCAGTCTAGGGAATATACCTGGGGAAAACTGAAAATCAATAAGAAAGAGCCACCTCCAAATTTAGGGCTGCACTGGCTACAAGAACCTCAACTTGGGTACACCTTAAATATCCCAGGAAATATAAAAATGGTTCAAAACATTGTGGTACTTACGTACGATGGAATATCCCTCAGCCATGAAATCAATGTCATAAGACCAGTAGCAGCAAAGTGAGTGGATTCAGGTACGATGATTCTAAGTGAAATAAGTCACACAGAAAAAGAAACTTATCATAAGATATCACTTATGAAGATCCTGTAAACATGGCTACACGTGAACTGAGTTAGGAAAGAGAACAGAGTCTCACATTTAGAAAACACTCTTATGCCTGCTTAAAGGGGAAGGAGAGGTGGGGTGATGCATAAAACCAGAGTTTGATATAAGCACAGGGACCGTTCCAAAAACCAACTTTGGAATAGACAAGATCGACACCTTCCTCAGTGAAAGAGACTCAAAACCCCATATTTCCCGCAGAGGAATATATCTGACTAGTAAGAATCTTAAAACCTATGTATTGATATGTCTCCATAAGGGAATCAAGTGTGTCTAGAGTGGCATAAACATGGCAGCGAGAATCAGCTCAAACCCACTATAAAAAGGAATTTCAAAAGCAAAACCAAAAAACACGGAAATTCTTTACAATTCCTTCAGGGTGTCTGAGGAAACCTGGAAAGACCCTATCTACCATGACAGCTGGATGTGGCATAAGGCTGGACACTTGGGACTGAGAGGATTGGTGAGATTGGGTGAGCAAATGCAGACCCTTTCAAGCAATAATGCATGGCCCCCATTCCATGGGTCCCAACTCTCCAGGTTCAAGGGAATATTACTACAGCTATAACATGTACAGGAAACCTAGAGAATGGACACACTGTGAATACGAAAGGTTTCTAAAACTCAACGAATAGTCCCTCTCCTGGTGCTCCAGTTTGACTTTCCAACTGCCTTACTATCAATCTCCCAACTTGGAGAGACAGGCCCTTTAACCTCCTGGTTTGCACAGGTTCCCAATTTGGCAGAGGATGGAAGGGACGAGGGAGAACCCATGAGAGAGTAGCTGTTAGGCATTTGGACGGGCACATGTCACTCTAATTTCCCGGCAGGAAGAAGAATTAACCAAAGTCTCAGCCACCCACCGGGAACCAGTATAGGACATGATCCAAAATTTTGGACTTGCATTCAGCTCCCAAAAAACGAGTTGAGAAATGGAGCTCAGGGGCACAGCAATTCACAAACTGGCAGAGTGATAAAGGACAACTATCGTCCAAAAATCTGTTGAGGGAAGTCAACGAGGCGGACTTGAAAGTGAGGCAAAATAGCAGGAAACAGATTTCAAGAGGTACGTTGGAATCGCCTGTAAAGCACAGGAAGAGGGGCACAACTTGGACAATGGTGCACTTGGCCAAAAAGGGCGTATGCGTTTTCTCCTGAATATATTCAGGAGAAAACGCATACGCCCTTTTTGGCCAAGCAAGCAAGCGGGCAATGCAAATCTGCACTACAAAGAAGTATCACTTCCCACCGGTCAAAAGGGACATCCACAAAATGTGTAAAAACCAGAAAGGCAAGACAGGCCCTGGAGACCTGGGAGCCTTGTTATGCTGATGGGCGGGATGTAAACTGCCAACTGCCTCAGTGGAGGAGTGCATTGTGTTCCCTAAAACAAGTAAACAACAGAGCTACAGAGCCAAGGCCACTTCCAGTCTAGGGAATATACCTTGGGAAAACTGAAAATCAATAAGAAAGAGCCACCTCCAAATTTAGGGCTGCACTGACTACAAGAACCTCAACTTGGGTACACCTTAAATATCCCAGGAAATATAAAAATGGTTCAAAACATTGTGGTACTTACGTACGATGGAATATCCCTCAGCCATGAAATCAATGTCATAAGACCAGTAGCAGCAAAGTGAGTGGATTCAGGTACGATGATTCTAAGTGAAATAAGTCACACAGAAAAAGAAACTTATCATAAGATATCACTTATGAAGATCCTGTAAACATGGCTACACGTGAACTGAGTTAGGAAAGAGAACAGAGTCTCACATTTAGAAAACACTCTTATGCCTGCATAAAGGGGATGGAGAGGTGGGGTGATGCATAAAACCAGAGTTTGATATAAGCACAGGGACCGTTCCAAAAACCAACTTTGGAATAGACAAGACCTACACCTTCCTCAGTGAAAGAGACTCAAAACCCCATATTTCCCGCAGAGGAATATATCTGACTAGTAAGAATCTTAAAACCTATGTATTGATATGACTCCATAAGGGAATCAAGTGTGTCTAGAGTGGCATAAACATGGCAGCGAGAATCAGCTCAAACCCACTATAAAAAGGAATTTCAAAAGCAAAACCAAAAAACAGGGAAATTCTTTACAATTCCTTCAGGGTGTCTGAGGAAACCTGGAAAGACCCTATCTACAATGACAGCTGGATGTGGCATAAGGCTGGACACTTGGGACTGAGAGGATTGGTGAGATTGGGTGAGCAAATGCAGACCCTTTCAAGCAATAATGCATGGCCCCCATTCCATGGGTCCCAACTCTCCAGGTTCAAGGGAATATTACTACAGCTATAACATGTACAGGAAACCTAGAGAATGGACACACTGTGAATACGAAAGGTTTCTAAAACGCAACGAATAGTCCCTCTCCTGGTGCTCCAGTTTGACTTTCCAACTGCCTTACTATCAATCTCCCAACTTGGAGAGACAGGCCCTTTAACCTCCTGGTTTGCACAGGTTCCCAATTTGGCAGAGGATGGAAGGGACGAGGGAGAACCCATGAGAGAGTAGCTGTTAGGCATTTGGACGGGCACATGTCAATCTAATTTCCCGGCAGGAAGAAGAATTAACCAAAGTCTCAGCCACCCACCGGGAACCAGTATAGGACATGATCCAAAATTTTGGACTTGCGTTCAGCTCACAAAAAACGAGTTGAGAAATAGAGCTCAGGGGCACAGCAATTCACAAACTGGCAGAGTGATAAAGGACAACTATCGTCCAAAAATCTGTTGAGGGATGTCAACGAGGCGGACTTGAAAGTGAGGCAAAATAGCAGGAAACAGATTTCAAGAGGTACGTTGGAATCGCCTGTAAAGCACAGGAAGAGGGGCACAACTTGGACAATGGTGCACTTGGCCAAAAAGGGCGTATGCGTTTTCTCCTGAATATATTCAGGAGAAAACGCATACGCCCTTTTTGGCCAAGCAAGCAAGCGGGCAATGCAAATCTGCACTACAAAGAAGTATCACTTCCCACCGGTCAAAAGGGACATCCACAAAATGTGTAAAAACCAGAAAGGCAAGACAGGCCCTGGAGAACTGGGAGCCTTGTTATGCTGATGGGCGGGATGTAAATTGCCAACTGCCTCACTGGAGGAGTGCATTGTGTTCCCTAAAACAAGTAAACAACAGAGCTACAGAGCCAAGGCCACTTCCAGTCTAGGGAATATACCTGGGGAAAACTGAAAATCAATAAGAAAGAGCCACCTCCAAATTTAGGGCTGCACTGGCTACAAGAACCTCAACTTGGGTACACCTTAAATATCCCAGGAAATATAAAAATGGTTCAAAACATTGTGGTACTTACGTACGATGGAATATCCCTCAGCCATGAAATCAATGTCATAAGACCAGTAGCAGCAAAGTGAGTGGATTCAGGTACGATGATTCTAAGTGAAATAAGTCACACAGAAAAAGAAACTTATCATAAGATATCACTTATGAAGATCCTGTAAACATGGCTACACGTGAACTGAGTTAGGAAAGAGAACAGAGTCTCACATTTAGAAAACACTCTTATGCCTGCTTAAAGGGGAAGGAGAGGTGGGGTGATGCATAAAACCAGAGTTTGATATAAGCACAGGGACCGTTCCAAAAACCAACTTTGGAATAGACAAGACCTACACCTTCCTCAGTGAAAGAGACTCAAAACCCCATATTTCCCGCAGAGGAATATATCTGACTAGTAAGAATCTTAAAACCTATGTATTGATATGACTCCATAAGGGAATCAAGTGTGTCTAGAGTGGCATAAACATGGCAGCGAGAATCAGCTCAAACCCACTATAAAAAGGAATTTCAAAAGCAAAACCAAAAAACAGGGAAATTCTTTACAATTCCTTCAGGGTGTCTGAGGAAACCTGGAAAGACCCTATCTACAATGACAGCTGGATGTGGCATAAGGCTGGACACTTGGGACTGAGAGGATTGGTGAGATTGGGTGAGCAAATGCAGACCCTTTCAAGCAATAATGCATGGCCCCCATTCCATGGGTCCCAACTCTCCAGGTTCAAGGGAATATTACTACAGCTATAACATGTACAGGAAACCTAGAGAATGGACACACTGTGAATACGAAAGGTTTCTAAAACTCAACGAATAGTCCCTCTCCTGGTGCTCCAGTTTGACTTTCCAACTGCCTTACTATCAATCTCCCAACTTGGAGAGACAGGCCCTTTAACCTCCTGGTTTGCACAGGTTCCCAATTTGGCAGAGGATGGAAGGGACGAGGGAGAACCCATGAGAGAGTAGCTGTTAGGCATTTGGACGGGCACATGTCAATCTAATTTCCCGGCAGGAAGAAGAATTAACCAAAGTCTCAGCCACCCACCGGGAACCAGTATAGGACATGATCCAAAATTTTGGACTTGCGTTCAGCTCACAAAAAACGAGTTGAGAAATAGAGCTCAGGGGCACAGCAATTCACAAACTGGCAGAGTGATAAAGGACAACTATCGTCCAAAAATCTGTTGAGGGAAGTCAACGAGGCGGACTTGAAAGTGAGGCAAAATAGCAGGAAACAGATTTCAAGAGGTACGTTGGAATCGCCTGTAAAGCACAGGAAGAGGGGCACAACTTGGACAATGGTGCACTTGGCCAAAAAGGGCGTATGCGTTTTCTCCTGAATATATTCAGGAGAAAACGCATACGCCCTTTTTGGCCAAGCAAGCAAGCGGGCAATGCAAATCTGCACTACAAAGAAGTATCACTTCCCACCGGTCAAAAGGGACATCCACAAAATGTGTAAAAACCAGAAAGGCAAGACAGGCCCTGGAGAACTGGGAGCCTTGTTATGCTGATGGGCGGGATGTAAATTGCCAACTGCCTCACTGGAGGAGTGCATTGTGTTCCCTAAAACAAGTAAACAACAGAGCTACAGAGCCAAGGCCACTTCCAGTCTAGGGAATATACCTGGGGAAAACTGAAAATCAATAAGAAAGAGCCACCTCCAAATTTAGGGCTGCACTGGCTACAAGAACCTCAACTTGGGTACACCTTAAATATCCCAGGAAATATAAAAATGGTTCAAAACATTGTGGTACTTACGTACGATGGAATATCCCTCAGCCATGAAATCAATGTCATAAGACCAGTAGCAGCAAAGTGAGTGGATTCAGGTACGATGATTCTAAGTGAAATAAGTCACACAGAAAAAGAAACTTATCATAAGATATCACTTATGAAGATCCTGTAAACATGGCTACACGTGAACTGAGTTAGGAAAGAGAACAGAGTCTCACATTTAGAAAACACTCTTATGCCTGCTTAAAGGGGAAGGAGAGGTGGGGTGATGCATAAAACCAGAGTTTGATATAAGCACAGGGACCGTTCCAAAAACCAACTTTGGAATAGACAAGATCGACACCTTCCTCAGTGAAAGAGACTCAAAACCCCATATTTCCCGCAGAGGAATATATCTGACTAGTAAGAATCTTAAAACCTATGTATTGATATGTCTCCATAAGGGAATCAAGTGTGTCTAGAGTGGCATAAACATGGCAGCGAGAATCAGCTCAAACCCACTATAAAAAGGAATTTCAAAAGCAAAACCAAAAAACAGGGAAATTCTTTACAATTCCTTCAGGGTGTCTGAGGAAACCTGGAAAGACCCTATCTACCATGACAGCTGGATGTGGCATAAGGCTGGACACTTGGGACTGAGAGGATTGGTGAGATTGGGTGAGCAAATGCAGACCCTTTCAAGCAATAATGCATGGCCCCCATTCCATGGGTCCCAACTCTCCAGGTTCAAGGGAATATTACTACAGCTATAACATGTACAGGAAACCTAGAGAATGGACACACTGTGAATACGAAAGGTTTCTAAAACTCAACGAATAGTCCCTCTCCTGGTGCTCCAGTTTGACTTTCCAACTGCCTTACTATCAATCTCCCAACTTGGAGAGACAGGCCCTTTAACCTCCTGGTTTGCACAGGTTCCCAATTTGGCAGAGGATGGAAGGGACGAGGGAGAACCCATGAGAGAGTAGCTGTTAGGCATTTGGACGGGCACATGTCACTCTAATTTCCCGGCAGGAAGAAGAATTAACCAAAGTCTCAGCCACCCACCGGGAACCAGTATAGGACATGATCCAAAATTTTGGACTTGCATTCAGCTCCCAAAAAACGAGTTGAGAAATGGAGCTCAGGGGCACAGCAATTCACAAACTGGCAGAGTGATAAAGGACAACTATCGTCCAAAAATCTGTTGAGGGAAGTCAACGAGGCGGACTTGAAAGTGAGGCAAAATAGCAGGAAACAGATTTCAAGAGGTACGTTGGAATCGCCTGTAAAGCACAGGAAGAGGGGCACAACTTGGACAATGGTGCACTTGGCCAAAAAGGGCGTATGCGTTTTCTCCTGAATATATTCAGGAGAAAACGCATACGCCCTTTTTGGCCAAGCAAGCAAGCGGGCAATGCAAATCTGCACTACAAAGAAGTATCACTTCCCACCGGTCAAAAGGGACATCCACAAAATGTGTAAAAACCAGAAAGGCAAGACAGGCCCTGGAGAACTGGGAGCCTTGTTATGCTGATGGGCGGGATGTAAATTGCCAACTGCCTCACTGGAGGAGTGCATTGTGTTCCCTAAAACAAGTAAACAACAGAGCTACAGAGCCAAGGCCACTTCCAGTCTAGGGAATATACCTGGGGAAAACTGAAAATCAATAAGAAAGAGCCACCTCCAAATTTAGGGCTGCACTGGCTACAAGAACCTCAACTTGGGTACACCTTAAATATCCCAGGAAATATAAAAATGGTTCAAAACATTGTGGTACTTACGTACGATGGAATATCCCTCAGCCATGAAATCAATGTCATAAGACCAGTAGCAGCAAAGTGAGTGGATTCAGGTACGATGATTCTAAGTGAAATAAGTCACACAGAAAAAGAAACTTATCATAAGATATCACTTATGAAGATCCTGTAAACATGGCTACACGTGAACTGAGTTAGGAAAGAGAACAGAGTCTCACATTTAGAAAACACTCTTATGCCTGCTTAAAGGGGAAGGAGAGGTGGGGTGATGCATAAAACCAGAGTTTGATATAAGCACAGGGACCGTTCCAAAAACCAACTTTGGAATAGACAACACCTACACCTTCCTCAGTGAAAGAGACTCAAAACCCCATATTTCCCACAGAGGAATATATCTGACTAGTAAGAATCTTAAAACCTATGTATTGATATGTCTCCATAAGGGAATCAAGTGTGTCTAGAGTGGCATAAACATGGCAGCGAGAATCAGCTCAAACCCACTATAAAAAGGAATTTCAAAAGCAAAACCAAAAAACAGGGAAATTCTTTACAATTCCTTCAGGGTGTCTGAGGAAACCTGGAAAGACCCTATCTACCATGACAGCTGGATGTGGCATAAGGCTGGACACTTGGGACTGAGAGGATTGGTGAGATTGGGTGAGCAAATGCAGACCCTTTCAAGCAATAATGCATGGCCCCCATTCCATGGGTCCCAACTCTCCAGGTTCAAGGGAATATTACTACAGCTATAACATGTACAGGAAACCTAGAGAATGGACACACTGTGAATACGAAAGGTTTCTAAAACTCAACGAATAGTCCCTCTCCTGGTGCTCCAGTTTGACTTTCCAACTGCCTTACTATCAATCTCCCAACTTGGAGAGACAGGCCCTTTAACCTCCTGGTTTGCACAGGTTCCCAATTTGGCAGAGGATGGAAGGGACGAGGGAGAACCCATGAGAGAGTAGCTGTTAGGCATTTGGACGGGCACATGTCACTCTAATTTCCCGGCAGGAAGAAGAATTAACCAAAGTCTCAGCCACCCACCGGGAACCAGTATAGGACATGATCCAAAATTTTGGACTTGCATTCAGCTCCCAAAAAACGAGTTGAGAAATGGAGCTCAGGGGCACAGCAATTCACAAACTGGCAGAGTGATAAAGGACAACTATCGTCCAAAAATCTGTTGAGGGAAGTCAACGAGGCGGACTTGAAAGTGAGGCAAAATAGCAGGAAACAGATTTCAAGAGGTACGTTGGAATCGCCTGTAAAGCACAGGAAGAGGGGCACAACTTGGACAATGGTGCACTTGGCCAAAAAGGGCGTATGCGTTTTCTCCTGAATATATTCAGGAGAAAACGCATACGCCCTTTTTGGCCAAGCAAGCAAGCGGGCAATGCAAATCTGCACTACAAAGAAGTATCACTTCCCACCGGTCAAAAGGGACATCCACAAAATGTGTAAAAACCAGAAAGGCAAGACAGGCCCTGGAGACCTGGGAGCCTTGTTATGCTGATGGGCGGGATGTAAACTGCCAACTGCCTCAGTGGAGGAGTGCATTGTGTTCCCTAAAACAAGTAAACAACAGAGCTACAGAGCCAAGGCCACTTCCAGTCTAGGGAATATACCTTGGGAAAACTGAAAATCAATAAGAAAGAGCCACCTCCAAATTTAGGGCTGCACTGACTACAAGAACCTCAACTTGGGTACACCTTAAATATCCCAGGAAATATAAAAATGGTTCAAAACATTGTGGTACTTACGTACGATGGAATATCCCTCAGCCATGAAATCAATGTCATAAGACCAGTAGCAGCAAAGTGAGTGGATTCAGGTACGATGATTCTAAGTGAAATAAGTCACACAGAAAAAGAAACTTATCATAAGATATCACTTATGAAGATCCTGTAAACATGGCTACACGTGAACTGAGTTAGGAAAGAGAACAGAGTCTCACATTTAGAAAACACTCTTATGCCTGCATAAAGGGGAAGGAGAGGTGGGGTGATGCATAAAACCAGAGTTTGATATAAGCACAGGGACCGTTCCAAAAACCAACTTTGGAATAGACAAGACCTACACCTTCCTCAGTGAAAGAGACTCAAAACCCCATATTTCCCGCAGAGGAATATATCTGACTAGTAAGAATCTTAAAACCTATGTATTGATATGACTCCATAAGGGAATCAAGTGTGTCTAGAGTGGCATAAACATGGCAGCGAGAATCAGCTCAAACCCACTATAAAAAGGAATTTCAAAAGCAAAACCAAAAAACAGGGAAATTCTTTACAATTCCTTCAGGGTGTCTGAGGAAACCTGGAAAGACCCTATCTACAATGACAGCTGGATGTGGCATAAGGCTGGACACTTGGGACTGAGAGGATTGGTGAGATTGGGTGAGCAAATGCAGACCCTTTCAAGCAATAATGCATGGCCCCCATTCCATGGGTCCCAACTCTCCAGGTTCAAGGGAATATTACTACAGCTATAACATGTACAGGAAACCTAGAGAATGGACACACTGTGAATACGAAAGGTTTCTAAAACGCAACGAATAGTCCCTCTCCTGGTGCTCCAGTTTGACTTTCCAACTGCCTTACTATCAATCTCCCAACTTGGAGAGACAGGCCCTTTAACCTCCTGGTTTGCACAGGTTCCCAATTTGGCAGAGGATGGAAGGGACGAGGGAGAACCCATGAGAGAGTAGCTGTTAGGCATTTGGACGGGCACATGTCAATCTAATTTCCCGGCAGGAAGAAGAATTAACCAAAGTCTCAGCCACCCACCGGGAACCAGTATAGGACATGATCCAAAATTTTGGACTTGCGTTCAGCTCACAAAAAACGAGTTGAGAAATAGAGCTCAGGGGCACAGCAATTCACAAACTGGCAGAGTGATAAAGGACAACTATCGTCCAAAAATCTGTTGAGGGAAGTCAACGAGGCGGACTTGAAAGTGAGGCAAAATAGCAGGAAACAGATTTCAAGAGGTACGTTGGAATCGCCTGTAAAGCACAGGAAGAGGGGCACAACTTGGACAATGGTGCACTTGGCCAAAAAGGGCGTATGCGTTTTCTCCTGAATATATTCAGGAGAAAACGCATACGCCCTTTTTGGCCAAGCAAGCAAGCGGGCAATGCAAATCTGCACTACAAAGAAGTATCACTTCCCACCGGTCAAAAGGGACATCCACAAAATGTGTAAAAACCAGAAAGGCAAGACAGGCCCTGGAGAACTGGGAGCCTTGTTATGCTGATGGGCGGGATGTAAATTGCCAACTGCCTCACTGGAGGAGTGCATTGTGTTCCCTAAAACAAGTAAACAACAGAGCTACAGAGCCAAGGCCACTTCCAGTCTAGGGAATATACCTGGGGAAAACTGAAAATCAATAAGAAACAGCCACCTCCAAATTTAGGGCTGCACTGGCTACAAGAACCTCAACTTGGGTACACCTTAAATATCCCAGGAAATATAAAAATGGTTCAAAACATTGTGGTACTTACGTACGATGGAATATCCCTCAGCCATGAAATCAATGTCATAAGACCAGTAGCAGCAAAGTGAGTGGATTCAGGTACGATGATTCTAAGTGAAATAAGTCACACAGAAAAAGAAACTTATCATAAGATATCACTTATGAAGATCCTGTAAACATGGCTACACGTGAACTGAGTTAGGAAACAGAACAGAGTCTCACATTTAGAAAACACTCTTATGCCTGCTTAAAGGGGAAGGAGAGGTGGGGTGATGCATAAAACCAGAGTTTGATATAAGCACAGGGACCGTTTCAAAAACCAACTTTGGAATAGACAAGATCGACACCTTCCTCAGTGAAAGAGACTCAAAACCCCATATTTCCCGCAGAGGAATATATCTGACTAGTAAGAATCTTAAAACCTATGTATTGATATGTCTCCATAAGGGAATCAAGTGTGTCTAGAGTGGCATAAACATGGCAGCGAGAATCAGCTCAAACCCACTATAAAAAGGAATTTCAAAAGCAAAACCAAAAAACACGGAAATTCTTTACAATTCCTTCAGGGTGTCTGAGGAAACCTGGAAAGACCCTATCTACCATGACAGCTGGATGTGGCATAAGGCTGGACACTTGGGACTGAGAGGATTGGTGAGATTGGGTGAGCAAATGCAGACCCTTTCAAGCAATAATGCATGGCCCCCATTCCATGGGTCCCAACTCTCCAGGTTCAAGGGAATATTACTACAGCTATAACATGTACAGGAAACCTAGAGAATGGACACACTGTGAATACGAAAGGTTTCTAAAACTCAACGAATTGTCCCTCTCCTGGTGCTCCAGTTTGACTTTCCAACTGCCTTACTATCAATCTCCCAACTTGGAGAGACAGGCCCTTTAACCTCCTGGTTTGCACAGGTTCCCAATTTGGCAGAGGATGGAAGGGACGAGGGAGAACCCATGAGAGAGTAGCTGTTAGGCATTTGGACGGGCACATGTCACTCTAATTTCCCGGCAGGAAGAAGAATTAACCAAAGTCTCAGCCACCCACCGGGAACCAGTATAGGACATGATCCAAAATTTTGGACTTGCGTTCAGCTCCCAAAAAACGAGTTGAGAAATGGAGCTCAGGGGCACAGCAATTCACATACTGGCAGAGTGATAAAGGACAACTATCGTCCAAAAATCTGTTGAGGGAAGTCAACGAGGCGGACTTGAAAGTGAGGCAAAATAGCAGGAAACAGATTTCAAGAGGTACGTTGGAATCGCCTGTAAAGCACAGGAAGAGGGGCACAACTTGGACAATGGTGCACTTGGCCAAAAAGGGCGTATGCGTTTTCTCCTGAATATATTCAGGAGAAAACGCATACGCCCTTTTTGGCCAAGCAAGCAAGCGGGCAATGCAAATCTGCACTACAAAGAAGTATCACTTCCCACCGGTCAAAAGGGACATCCACAAAATGTGTAAAAACCAGAAAGGCAAGACAGGCCCTGGAGACCTGGGAGCCTTGTTATGCTGATGGGCGGGATGTAAACTGCCAACTGCCTCAGTGGAGGAGTGCATTGTGTTCCCTAAAACAAGTAAACAACAGAGCTACAGAGCCAAGGCCACTTCCAGTCTAGGGAATATACCTTGGGAAAACTGAAAATCAATAAGAAAGAGCCACCTCCAAATTTAGGGCTGCACTGGCTACAAGAACCTCAACTTGGGTACACCTTAAATATCCCAGGAAATATAAAAATGGTTCAAAACATTGTGGTACTTACGTACGATGGAATATCCCTCAGCCATGAAATCAATGTCATAAGACCAGTAGCAGCAAAGTGAGTGGATTCAGGTACGATGATTCTAAGTGAAATAAGTCACACAGAAAAAGAAACTTATCATAAGATATCACTTATGAAGATCCTGTAAACATGGCTACACGTGAACTGAGTTAGGAAAGAGAACAGAGTCTCACATTTAGAAAACACTCTTATGCCTGCATAAAGGGGATGGAGAGGTGGGGTGATGCATAAAACCAGAGTTTGATATAAGCACAGGGACCGTTCCAAAAACCAACTTTGGAATAGACAAGACCTACACCTTCCTCAGTGAAAGAGACTCAAAACCCCATATTTCCCGCAGAGAAATATATCTGACTAGTAAGAATCTTAAAACCTATGTATTGATATGACTCCATAAGGGAATCAAGTGTGTCTAGAGTGGCATAAACATGGCAGCGAGAATCAGCTCAAACCCACTATAAAAAGGAATTTCAAAAGCAAAACCAAAAAACAGGGAAATTCTTTACAATTCCTTCAGGGTGTCTGAGGAAACCTGGAAAGACCCTATCTACAATGACAGCTGGATGTGGCATAAGGCTGGACACTTGGGACTGAGAGGATTGGTGAGATTGGGTGAGCAAATGCAGACCCTTTCAAGCAATAATGCATGGCCCCCATTCCATGGGTCCCAACTCTCCAGGTTCAAGGGAATATTACTACAGCTATAACATGTACAGGAAACCTAGAGAATGGACACACTGTGAATACGAAAGGTTTCTAAAACGCAACGAATAGTCCCTCTCCTGGTGCTCCAGTTTGACTTTCCAACTGCCTTACTATCAATCTCCCAACTTGGAGAGACAGGCCCTTTAACCTCCTGGTTTGCACAGGTTCCCAATTTGGCAGAGGATGGAAGGGACGAGGGAGAACCCATGAGAGAGTAGCTGTTAGGCATTTGGACGGGCACATGTCAATCTAATTTCCCGGCAGGAAGAAGAATTAACCAAAGTCTCAGCCACCCACCGGGAACCAGTATAGGACAGGATCCAAAATTTTGGACTTGCGTTCAGCTCACAAAAAACGAGTTGAGAAATGGAGCTCAGGGGCACAGCAATTCACAAACTGGCAGAGTGATAAAGGACAACTATCGTCCAAAAATCTGTTGAGGGAAGTCAACGAGGCGGACTTGAAAGCGAGGCAAAATAGCAGGAAACAGATTTCAAGAGGTACCTTGGAATCGCCTGTAAAGCACAGGAAGAGGGGCACAACTTGGACAATGGTGCACTTGGCCAAAAAGGGCGTATGCGTTTTCTCCTGAATATATTCAGGAGAAAACGCATACGCCCTTTTTGGCCAAGCAAGCAAGCGGGCAATGCAAATCTGCACTACAAAGAAGTATCACTTCCCACCGGTCAAAAGGGACATCCACAAAATGTGTAAAAACCAGAAAGGCAAGACAGGCCCTGGAGAACTGGGAGCCTTGTTATGCTGATGGGCGGGATGTAAATTGCCAACTGCCTCACTGGAGGAGTGCATTGTGTTCCGTAAAACAAGTAAACAACAGAGCTACAGAGCCAAGGCCACTTCCAGTCGAGGGAATATACCTGGGGAAAACTGAAAATCAATAAGAAAGAGCCACCTTCAAATTTAGGGCTGCACTGGCTACAAGAACCTCAACTTGGGTACACCTTAAATATCCCAGGAAATATAAAAATGGTTCAAAACATTGTGGTACTTACGTACGATGGAATATCCCTCAGCCATGAAATCAATGTCATAAGACCAGTAGCAGCAAAGTGAGTGGATTCAGGTACGATGATTCTAAGTGAAATAAGTCACACAGAAAAAGAAACTTATCATAAGATATCACTTATGAAGATCCTGTAAACATGGCTACACGTGAACTGAGTTAGGAAAGAGAACAGAGTCTCACATTTAGAAAACACTCTTATGCCTGCATAAAGGGGAAGGAGAGGTGGGGTGATGCATAAAACCAGAGTTTGATATAAGCACAGGGACCGTTCCAAAAACCAACTTTGGAATAGACAAGACCTACACCTTCCTCAGTGAAAGAGCCTGAAAACACCATATTTCCCACAGAGGAGTATATCTGACTAGTAAGAATCTTAAAACCTATGTATTGATATGTCTCCATAAGGGAATCAAGTGTGTCTAGAGTGGCATAAACATGGCAGCGAGAATCAGCTCAAACCCACTATAAAAAGGAATTTCAAAAGCAAAACCAAAAAACAGGGAAATTCTTTACAATTCCTTCAGGGTGTCTGAGGAAACCTGGAAAGACCCTATCTACAATGACAGCTGGATGTGGCATAAGGCTGGACACCTGGGACTGAGAGGATTGGTGAGATTGGGTGAGCAAATGCAGACCCTTTCAAGCAATAATGCATGGCCCCCATTCCATGGGTCCCAACTCTCCATGTTCAAGGGAATATTACTACAGCTATAACATGTACAGGAAACCTAGAGAATGGACACACTGTGAATACGAAAGGTTTCTAAAACTCAACGAATAGTCCCTCTCCTGGTGCTCCAGTTTGACTTTCCAACTGCCTTACTATCAATCTCCCAACTTGGAGAGACAGGCCCTTTAACCTCCTGGTTTGCACAGGTTCCCAATTTGGCAGAGGATGGAAGGGACGAGGGAGAACCCATGAGAGAGTAGCTGTTAGGCATTTGGACGGGCACATGTCACTCTAATTTCCCGGCAGGAAGAAGAATTAACCAAAGTCTCAGCCACCCACCGGGAACCAGTATAGGACATGATCCAAAATTTTGGACTTGCGTTCAGCTCACAAAAAACGAGTTGAGAAATGGAGCTCAGGGGCACAGCAATTCACAAACTGGCAGAGTGATAAAGGACAACTATCGTCCAAAAATCTGTTGAGGGAAGTCAACGAGGCGGACTTGAAAGTGAGGCAAAATAGCAGGAAACAGATTTCAAGAGGTACGTTGGAATCGCCTGTAAAGCACAGGAAGAGGGGCACAACTTGGACAATGGTGCACTTGGCCAAAAAGGGCGTATGCGTTTTCTCCTGAATATATTCAGGAGAAAACGCATACGACCTTTTTGGCCAAGCAAGCAAGCGGGCAATGCAAATCTGCACTACAAAGAAGTATCACTTCCCACCGGTCAAAAGGGACATCCACAAAATGTGTAAAAACCAGAAAGGCAAGACAGGCCCTGGAGAACAGGGAGCCTTGTTATGCTGATGGGCGGGATGTAAATTGCCAACTGCCTCACTGGAGGAGTGCATTGTGTTCCCTAAAACAAGTAAACAACAGAGCTACAGAGCCAAGGCCACTTCCAGTCTAGGGAATATACCTGGGGAAAATTGAAAATCAATAAGAAAGAGCCACCTCCAAATTTAGGGCTGCACTGGCTACAAGAACCTCAACTTGGGTACACCTTAAATATCCCAGGAAATATAAAAATGGTTCAAAACATTTTGGTACTTACGTACGATGGAATATCCCTCAGCCATGAAATCAATGTCATAAGACCAGTAGCAGCAAAGTGAGTGGATTCAGGTACGATGATTCTAAGTGAAATAAGTCACAGAGAAAAAGAAACTTATCATAAGATATCACATATGAAGATCCTGTAAACATGGCTACACGTGAACTGAGTTAGGAAAGAGAACAGAGTCTCACATTTAGAAAACACTCTTATGCCTGCATAAAGGGGAAGGAGAGGTGGGGTGATGCATAAAACCAGAGTTTGATATAAGCACAGGGACCGTTCCAAAAACCAACTTTGGAATAGACAAGACCTACACCTTCCTCAGTGAAAGAGACTCAAAACCCCATATTTCCCGCAGAGGAATATATCTGACTAGTAAGAATCTTAAAACCTATGTATTGATATGACTCCATAAGGGAATCAAGTGTGTCTAGAGTGGCATAAACATGGCAGCGAGAATCAGCTCAAACCCACTATAAAAAGGAATTTCAAAAGCAAAACCAAAAAACAGGGAAATTCTTTACAATTCCTTCAGGGTGTCTGAGGAAACCTGGAAAGACCCTGTCTACAATGACAGCTGGATGTGGCATAAGGCTGGACACTTGGGACTGAGAGGATTGGTGAGATTGGGTGAGCAAATGCAGACCCTTTCAAGCAATAATGCATGGCCCCCATTCCATGGGTCCCAACTCTCCAGGTTCAAGGGAATATTACTACAGCTATAACATGTACAGGAAACCTAGAGAATGGACACACTGTGAATACGAAAGGTTTCTAAAACTCAACGAATAGTCCCTCTCCTGGTGCTCCAGTTTGACTTTCCAACTGCCTTACTATCAATCTCCCAACTTGGAGAGACAGGCCCTTTAACCTCCTGGTTTGCACAGGTTCCCAATTTGGCAGAGGATGGAAGGGACGAGGGAGAACCCATGAGAGAGTAGCTGTTAGGCATTTGGACGGGCACATGTCACTCTAATTTCCCGGCAGGAAGAAGAATTAACCAAAGTCTCAGCCACCCACCGGGAACCAGTATAGGACATGATCCAAAATTTTGGACTTGCGTTCAGCTCACAAAAAACGAGTTGAGAAATGGAGCTCAGGGGCACAGCAATTCACAAACTGGCAGAGTGATAAAGGACAACTATCGTCCAAAAATCTGTTGAGGGAAGTCAACGAGGCGGACTTGAAAGCGAGGCAAAATAGCAGGAAACAGATTTCAAGAGGTACCTTGGAATCGCCTGTAAAGCACAGGAAGAGGGGCACAACTTGGACAATGGTGCACTTGGCCAAAAAGGGCGTATGCGTTTTCTCCTGAATATATTCAGGAGAAAACGCATACGCCCTTTTTGGCCAAGCAAGCAAGCGGGCAATGCAAATCTGCACTACAAAGAAGTATCACTTCCCACCGGTCAAAAGGGACATCCACAAAATGTGTAAAAACCAGAAAGGCAAGACAGGCCCTGGAGAACTGGGAGCCTTGTTATGCTGATGGGCAGGATGTAAATTGCCAACTGCCTCACTGGAGGAGTGCATTGTGTTCCCTAAAACAAATAAACAACAGAGCTACAGAGCCAAGGCCACTTCCAGTCTAGGGAATATACCTGGGGAAAACTGAAAATCAATAAGAAAGAGCCACCTCCAAATTTAGGGCTGCACTGGCTACAAGAACCTCAACTTGGGTACACCTTAAATATCCCAGGAAATATAAAAATGGTTCAAAACATTGTGGTACTTACGTACGATGGAATATCCCTCAGCCATGAAATCAATGTCATAAGACCAGTAGCAGCAAAGTGAGTGGATTCAGGTACGATGATTCTAAGTGAAATAAGTCACACAGAAAAAGAAACTTATCATAAGATATCACTTATGAAGATCCTGTAAACATGGCTACACGTGAACTGAGTTAGGAAAGAGAACAGAGTCTCACATTTAGAAAACACTCTTATGCCTGCATAAAGGGTAAGGAGAGGTGGGGTGATGCATAAAACCAGAGTTTGATATAAGCACAGGGACCGTTTCAAAAACCAACTTTGGAATTGACAAGACCGACACCTTCCTCAGTGAAAGAGACTCAAAACCCCATATTTCCCACAGAGGAATATATCTGACTAGTAAGAATCTTAAAACCTATGTATTGATATGTCTCCATAAGGGAATCAAGTGTGTCTAGAGTGGCATAAACATGGCAGCGAGAATCAGCTCAAACCCACTATAAAAAGGAATTTCAAAAGCAAAACCAAAAAACAGGGAAATTCTTTACAATTCCTTCAGGGTGTCTGAGGAAACCTGGAAAGACCCTGTCTACAATGACAGCTGGATGTGGCATAAGGCTGGACACTTGGGACTGAGAGGATTGATGAGATTGGGTGAGCAAATGCAGACCCTTTCAAGCAATAATGCATGGCCCCCATTCCATGGGTCCCAACTCTCCATGTTCAAGGGAATATTACTACAGCTATAACATGTACAGGAAACCTAGAGAATGGACACACTGTGAATACGAAAGGTTTCTAAAACTCAACGAATAGTCCCTCTCCTGGTGCTCCAGTTTGACTTTCCAACTGCCTTACTATCAATCTCCCAACTTGGAGAGACAGGCCCTTAACCTCCTGGTTTGAACAGGTTCCCAATTTGGCAGAGGATGGAAGGGACGAGGGAGAACCCATGAGAGAGTAGCTGTTAGGCATTTGGACGGGCACATGTCAATCTAATTTCCCGGCAGGAAGAAGAATTAACCAAAGTCTCAGCCACCCACCGGGAACCAGTATAGGACATGATCCAAAATTTTGGACTTGCGTTCAGCTCACAAAAAACGAGTTGAGAAATGGAGCTCAGGGGCACAGCAATTCACAAACTGGCAGAGTGATAAAGGACAACTATCGTCCAAAAATCTGTTGAGGGAAGTCAACGAGGCGGACTTGAAAGTGAGGCAAAATAGCAGGAAACAGATTTCAAGAGGTACGTTGGAATCGCCTGTAAAGCACAGGAAGAGGGGCACATCTTGGACAATGGTGCACTTGGCCAAAAAGGGCGTATGCGTTTTCTCCTGAATATATTCAGGAGAAAACGCATACGCCCTTTTTGGCCAAGCAAGCAAGCGGGCAATGCAAATCTGCACTACAAAGAAGTATCACTTCCCACCGGTCAAAAGGGACATCCACAAAATGTGTAAAAACCAGAAAGGCAAGACAGGCCCTGGAGAACAGGGAGCCTTGTTATGCTGATGGGCGGGATGTAAATTGCCAACTGCCTCACTGGAGGAGTGCATTGTGTTTCCTAAAACAAGTAAACAACAGAGCTACAGAGCCAAGGCCACTTCCAGTCTAGGGAATATACCTGGGGAAAACTGAAAATCAATAAGAAAGAGCCACCTCCAAATTTAGGGCTGCACTGACTACAAGAACCTCAACTTGGGTACACCTTAAATATCCCAGGAAATATAAAAATGGTTCAAAACATTGTGGTACTTACGTACGATGGAATATCCCTCAGCCATGAAATCAATGTCATTAGACCAGTAGCAGCAAAGTGAGTGGATTCAGGTACGATGATTCTAAGTGAAATAAGTCACACAGAAAAAGAAACTTATCATAAGATATCACTTATGAAGATCCTGTAAACATGGCTACACGTGAACTGAGTTAGGAAAGAGAACAGAGTCTCACATTTAGAAAACACTCTTATGCCTGCATAAAGGGGAAGGAGAGGTGGGGTGATGCATAAAACCAGAGTTTGATATAAGCACAGGGACCGTTCCAAAAACCAACTTTGGAATAGACATGACCTACACCTTCCTCAGTGAAAGAGACTCAAAACCCCATATTTCCCGCAGAGGAATATAACTGACTAGTAAGAATCTTAAAACCTATGTATTGATATGACTCCATAAGGGAATCAAGTGTGTCTAGAGTGGCATAAACATGGCAGCGAGAATCAGCTCAAACCCACTATAAAAAGGAATTTCAAAAGCAAAACCAAAAAACAGGGAAATTCTTTACAATTCCTTCAGGGTGTCTGAGGAAACCTGGAAAGACCCTATCTACAATGACAGCTGGATGTGGCATAAGGCTGGACACTTGGGACTGAGAGGATTGGTGAGATTGGGTGAGCAAATGCAGACCCTTTCAAGCAATAATGCATGGCCCCCATTCCATGGGTCCCAACTCTCCAGGTTGAAGGGAATATTACTACAGCTATAACATGTACAGGAAACCTAGAGAATGGACACACTGTGAATACGAAAGGTTTCTAAAACTCAACAAATAGTCCCTCTCCTGGTGCTCCAGTTTGACTTTCCAACTGCCTTACTATCAATCTCCCAACTTGGACAGACAGGCCCTTTAACCTCCTGGTTTGCACAGGTTCCCAATTTGGCAGAGGATGGAAGGGACGAGGGAACCCATGAGAGAGTAGCTGTTAGGCATTTGGAAGGGCACATGTCACTCTAATTTCCCGGCAGGAAGACGAATTAACCAAAGTCTCAGCCACCCACCGGGAACCAGTATAGGACATGATCCAAAATTTTGGACTTGCGTTCAGCTCACAAAAAACGAGTTGAGAAATGGAGCTCAGGGGCACAGCAATTCACAAACTGGCAGAGTGATAAAGGACAACTATTGTCCAAAAATCTGTTGAGGGAAGTCAACGAGGCGGACTTGAAAGCGAGGCAAAATAGCAGGAAACAGATTTCAAGAGGTACGTTGGAATCGCCTGTAAAGCACAGGAAGAGGGGCACAACTTGGACAATGGTGCACTTGGCCAAAAAGGGCGTATGCGTTTTCTCCTGAATATATTCAGGAGAAAACGCATACGCCCTTTTTGGCCAAGCAAGCAAGCGGGCAATGCAAATCTGCACTACAAAGAAGTATCACTTCCCACCGGTCAAAAGGGACATCCACAAAATGTGTAAAAACCAGTAAGGCAAGACAGGCCCTGGAGAACTGGGAGCCTTGTTATGCTGATGGGCGGGATGTAAATTGCCAACTGCCTCACTGGAGGAGTGCATTGTGTTCCCTAAAACAAGTAAACAACAGAGCTACAGAGCCAAGGCCACTTCCAGTCTAGGGAATATACCTGGGGAAAACTGAAAATCAATAAGAAAGAGCCACCTCCAAATTTAGGGCTGCACTGACTACAAGAACCTCAACTTGGGTACACCTTAAATATCCCAGGAAATATAAAAATGGTTCAAAACATTGTGGTACTTACGTACGATGGAATATCCCTCAGCCATGAAATCAATGTCATAAGACCAGTAGCAGCAAAGTGAGTGGATTCAGGTACGATGATTCTAAGTGAAATAAGTCACACAGAAAAAGAAACTTATCATAAGATATCACTTATAAAGATCCTGTAAACATGGCTACACGTGAACTGAGTTAGGAAAGAGAACAGAGTCTCACATTTAGAAAACACTCTTATGCCTGCATAAAGGGGAAGGAGAGGTGGGGTGATGCATAAAACCAGAGTTTGATATAAGTACAGGGACCGTTCCAAAAACCAACTTTGGAATAGACAAGACCTACACCTTCCTCAGTGAAAGAGACTCAAAACCCCATATTTCCCGCAGAGGAATATATCTGACTAGTAAGAATCTTAAAACCTATGTATTGATATGACTCCATAAGGGAATCAAGTGTGTCTAGAGTGGCATAAACATGGCAGCGAGAATCAGCTCAAACCCACTATAAAAAGGAATTTCAAAAGCAAAACCAAAAAACAGGGAAATTCTTTACAATTCCTTCAGGGTGTCTGAGGAAACCTGGAAAGACCCTGTCTACAATGACAGCTGGATGTGGCATAAGGCTGGACACTTGGGACTGAGAGGATTGGTGAGATTGGGTGAGCAAATGCAGACCCTTTCAAGCAATAATGCATGGCCCCCATTCCATGGGTCCCAACTCTCCAGGTTCAAGGGAATATTACTACAGCTATAACATGTACAGGAAACCTAGAGAATGGACACACTGTGAATACGAAAGGTTTCTAAAACTCAACGAATAGTCCCTCTCCTGGTGCTCCAGTTTGACTTTCCAACTGCCTTACTATCAATCTCCCAACTTGGAGAGACAGGCCCTTTAACCTCCTGGTTTGCACAGGTTCCCAATTTGGCAGAGGATGGAAGGGACGAGGGAGAACCCATGAGAGAGTAGCTGTTAGGCATTTGGACGGGCACATGTCACTCTAATTTCCCGGCAGGAAGAAGAATTAACCAAAGTCTCAGCCACCCACCGGGAACCAGTATAGGACATGATCCAAAATTTTGGACTTGCGTTCAGCTCACAAAAAACGAGTTGAGAAATGGAGCTCAGGGGCACAGCAATTCACAAACTGGCAGAGTGATAAAGGACAACTATCGTCCAAAAATCTGTTGAGGGAAGTCAACGAGGCGGACTTGAAAGCGAGGCAAAATAGCAGGAAACAGATTTCAAGAGGTACCTTGGAATCGCCTGTAAAGCACAGGAAGAGGGGCACAACTTGGACAATGGTGCACTTGGCCAAAAAGGGCGTATGCGTTTTCTCCTGAATATATTCAGGAGAAAACGCATACGCCCTTTTTGGCCAAGCAAGCAAGCGGGCAATGCAAATCTGCACTACAAAGAAGTATCACTTCCCACCGGTCAAAAGGGACATCCACAAAATGTGTAAAAACCAGAAAGGCAAGACAGGCCCTGGAGAACTGGGAGCCTTGTTTTGCTGATGGGCGGGATGTAAATTGCCAACTGCCTCACTGGAGGAGTGCATTGTGTTCCCTAAAACAAGTAAACAACAGAGCTACAGAGCCAAGGCCACTTCCAGTCTAGGGAATATACCTGGGGAAAACTGAAAATCAATAAGAAAGAGCCACCTCCAAATTTAGGGCTGCACTGGCTACAAGAACCTCAACTTGGGTACACCTTAAATATCCCAGGAAATATAAAAATGGTTCAAAACATTGTGGTACTTACGTACGATGGAATATCCCTCAGCCATGAAATCAATGTCATAAGACCAGTAGCAGCAAAGTGAGTGGATTCAGGTACGATGATTCTAAGTGAAATAAGTCACACAGAAAAAGAAACTTATCATAAGATATCACTTATGAAGATCCTGTAAACATGGCTACACGTGAACTGAGTTAGGAAAGAGAACAGAGTCTCACATTTAGAAAACACTCTTATGCCTGCATAAAGGGGAAGGAGAGGTGGGGTGATGCATAAAACCAGAGTTTGATATAAGCACAGGGACCGTTTCAAAAACCAACTTTGGAA
Source organism: Mesoplodon densirostris (assembly GCF_025265405.1). NCBI lineage: Eukaryota > Metazoa > Chordata > Mammalia > Artiodactyla > Ziphiidae > Mesoplodon > Mesoplodon densirostris. The sequence goes on along the minus strand of NW_026778232.1, from coordinate 7,748 downwards.
TTGACAAGACCGACACCTTCCTCAGTGAAAGAGACTCAAAACCCCATATTTCCCACAGAGGAATATATCTGACTAGTAAGAATCTTAAAACCTATGTATTGATATGTCTCCATAAGGGAATCAAGTGTGTCTAGAGTGGCATAAACATGGCAGCGAGAATCAGCTCAAACCCACTATAAAAAGGAATTTCAAAAGCAAAACCAAAAAACAGGGAAATTCTTTACAATTCCTTCAGGGTGTCTGAGGAAACCTGGAAAGACCCTGTCTACAATGACAGCTGGATGTGGCATAAGGCTGGACACTTGGGACTGAGAGGATTGGTGAGATTGGGTGAGCAAATGCAGACCCTTTCAAGCAATAATGCATGGCCCCCATTCCATGGGTCCCAACTCTCCATGTTCAAGGGAATATTACTACAGCTATAACATGTACAGGAAACCTAGAGAATGGACACACTGTGAATACGAAAGGTTTCTAAAACTCAACGAATAGTCCCTCTCCTGGTGCTCCAGTTTGACTTTCCAACTGCCTTACTATCAATCTCCCAACTTGGAGAGACAGGCCCTTAACCTCCTGGTTTGAACAGGTTCCCAATTTGGCAGAGGATGGAAGGGACGAGGGAGAACCCATGAGAGAGTAGCTGTTAGGCATTTGGACGGGCACATGTCAATCTAATTTCCCGGCAGGAAGAAGAATTAACCAAAGTCTCAGCCACCCACCGGGAACCAGTATAGGACATGATCCAAAATTTTGGACTTGCGTTCAGCTCACAAAAAACGAGTTGAGAAATGGAGCTCAGGGGCACAGCAATTCACAAACTGGCAGAGTGATAAAGGACAACTATCGTCCAAAAATCTGTTGAGGGAAGTCAACGAGGCGGACTTGAAAGTGAGGCAAAATAGCAGGAAACAGATTTCAAGAGGTACGTTGGAATCGCCTGTAAAGCACAGGAAGAGGGGCACAACTTGGACAATGGTGCACTTGGCCAAAAAGGGCGTATGCGTTTTCTCCTGAATATATTCAGGAGAAAACGCATACGCCCTTTTTGGCCAAGCAAGCAAGCGGGCAATGCAAATCTGCACTACAAAGAAGTATCACTTCCCACCGGTCAAAAGGGACATCCACAAAATGTGTAAAAACCAGAAAGGCAAGACAGGCCCTGGAGAACAGGGAGCCTTGTTATGCTGATGGGCGGGATGTAAATTGCCAACTGCCTCACTGGAGGAGTGCATTGTGTTTCCTAAAACAAGTAAACAACAGAGCTACAGAGCCAAGGCCACTTCCAGTCTAGGGAATATACCTGGGGAAAACTGAAAATCAATAAGAAAGAGCCACCTCCAAATTTAGGGCTGCACTGGCTACAAGAACCTCAACTTGGGTACACCTTAAATATCCCAGGAAATATAAAAATGGTTCAAAACATTGTGGTACTTACGTACGATGGAATATCCCTCAGCCATGAAATCAATGTCATAAGACCAGTAGCAGCAAAGTGAGTGGATTCAGGTACGATGATTCTAAGTCAAATAAGTCACACAGAAAAAGAAACTTATCATAAGATATCACTTATGAAGATCCTGTAAACATGGCTACACGTGAACTGAGTTAGGAAAGAGAACAGAGTCTCACATTTAGAAAACACTCTTATGCCTGCATAAAGGGGAAGGAGAGGTGGGGTGATGCATAAAACCAGAGTTTGATATAAGCACAGGGACCGTTCCAAAAACCAACTTTGGAATAGACATGACCTACACCTTCCTCAGTGAAAGAGACTCAAAACCCCATATTTCCCGCAGAGGAATATAACTGACTAGTAAGAATCTTAAAACCTATGTATTGATATGACTCCATAAGGGAATCAAGTGTGTCTAGAGTGGCATAAACATGGCAGCGAGAATCAGCTCAAACCCACTATAAAAAGGAATTTCAAAAGCAAAACCAAAAAACAGGGAAATTCTTTACAATTCCTTCAGGGTGTCTGAGGAAACCTGGAAAGACCCTATCTACAATGACAGCTGGATGTGGCATAAGGCTGGACACTTGGGACTGAGAGGATTGGTGAGATTGGGTGAGCAAATGCAGACCCTTTCAAGCAATAATGCATGGCCCCCATTCCATGGGTCCCAACTCTCCAGGTTGAAGGGAATATTACTACAGCTATAACATGTACAGGAAACCTAGAGAATGGACACACTGTGAATACGAAAGGTTTCTAAAACTCAACAAATAGTCCCTCTCCTGGTGCTCCAGTTTGACTTTCCAACTGCCTTACTATCAATCTCCCAACTTGGACAGACAGGCCCTTTAACCTCCTGGTTTGCACAGGTTCCCAATTTGGCAGAGGATGGAAGGGACGAGGGAACCCATGAGAGAGTAGCTGTTAGGCATTTGGATGGGCACATGTCACTCTAATTTCCCGGCCGGAAGACGAATTAACCAAAGTCTCAGCCACCCACCGGGAACCAGTATAGGACATGATCCAAAATTTTGGACTTGCGTTCAGCTCACAAAAAACGAGTTGAGAAATGGAGCTCAGGGGCACAGCAATTCACAAACTGGCAGAGTGGTAAAGGACAACTATTGTCCAAAAATCTGTTGAGGGAAGTCAACGAGGCGGACTTGAAAGCGAGGCAAAATAGCAGGAAACAGATTTCAAGAGGTACGTTGGAATCGCCTGTAAAGCACAGGAAGAGGGGCACAACTTGGACAATGGTGCACTTGGCCAAAAAGGGCGTATGCGTTTTCTCCTGAATATATTCAGGAGAAAACGCATACGCCCTTTTTGGCCAAGCAAGCAAGCGGGCAATGCAAATCTGCACTACAAAGAAGTATCACTTCCCACCGGTCAAAAGGGACATCCACAAAATGTGTAAAAACCAGTAAGGCAAGACAGGCCCTGGAGAACTGGGAGCCTTGTTATGCTGATGGGCGGGATGTAAATTGCCAACTGCCTCACTGGAGGAGTGCATTGTGTTTCCTAAAACAAGTAAACAACAGAGCTACAGAGCCAAGGCCACTTCCAGTCTAGGGAATATACCTTGGGAAAACTGAAAATCAATAAGAAAGAGCCACCTCCAAATTTAGGGCTGCACTGGCTACAAGAACCTCAACTTGGGTACACCTTAAATATCCCAGGAAATATAAAAATGGTTCAAAACATTGTGGTACTTACGTACGATGGAATATCCCTCAGCCATGAAATCAATGTCATAAGACCAGTAGCAGCAAAGTGAGTGGATTCTGGTACGATGATTCTAAGTCAAATAAGTCACACAGAAAAAGAAACTTATCATAAGATATCACTTATGAAGATCCTGTAAACATGGCTACACGTGAACTGAGTTAGGAAAGAGAACAGAGTCTCACATTTAGAAAACACTCTTATGCCTGCATAAAGGGTAAGGAGAGGTGGGGTGATGCATAAAACCAGAGTTTGATATAAGCACAGGGACCGTTCCAAAAACCAACTTTGGAATAGACAAGACCTACACCTTCCTCAGTGAAAGAGACTCAAAACCCCATATTTCCCGCAGAGGAATATAACTGACTAGTAAGAATCTTAAAACCTATGTATTGATATGACTCCATAAGGGAATCAAGTGTGTCTAGAGTGGCATAAACATGGCAGCGAGAATCAGCTCAAACCCACTATAAAAAGGAATTTCAAAAGCAAAACCAAAAAACAGGGAAGTTCTTTACAATTCCTTCAGGGTGTCTGAGGAAACCTGGAAAGACCCTATCTACAATGACAGCTGGATGTGGCATAAGGCTGGACACTTGGGACTGAGAGGATTGGTGAGATTGGGTGAGCAAATGCAGACCCTTTCAAGCAATAATGCATGGCCCCCATTCCATGGGTCCCAACTCTTCAGGTTCAAGGGAATATTACTACAGCTATAACATGTACAGGAAACCTAGAGAATGGACACACTGTGAATACGAAAGGTTTCTAAAACTCAACGAATAGTCCCTCTCCTGGTGCTCCAGTTTGACTTTCCAACTGCCTTACTATCAATCTCCCAACTTGGACAGACAGGCCCTTTAACCTCCTGGTTTGCACAGGTTCCCAATTTGGCAGAGGATGGAAGGGACGAGGGAGAACCCATGAGAGAGTAGCTGTTAGGCATTTGGACGGGCACATGTCACTCTAATTTCCCGGCAGGAAGAAGAATTAACCAAAGTCTCAGCCACCCACCGGGAACCAGTATAGGACATGATCCAAAATTTTGGACTTGCGTTCAGCTCACAAAAAACGAGTTGAGAAATGGAGCTCAGGGGCACAGCAATTCACAAACTGGCAGAGTGATAAAGGACAACTATCGTCCAAAAATCTGTTGAGGGAAGTCAACGAGGCGGACTTGAAAGCGAGGCAAAATAGCAGGAAACAGATTTCAAGAGGTACCTTGGAATCGCCTGTAAAGCACAGGAAGAGGGGCACAACTTGGACAATGGTGCACTTGGCCAAAAAGGGCGTATGCGTTTTCTCCTGAATATATTCAGGAGAAAACGCATACGCCCTTTTTGGCCAAGCAAGCAAGCGGGCAATGCAAATCTGCACTACAAAGAAGTATCACTTCCCACCGGTCAAAAGGGACATCCACAAAATGTGTAAAAACCAGAAAGGCAAGACAGGCCCTGGAGAACTGGGAGCCTTGTTATGCTGATGGGCGGGATGTAAATTGCCAACTGCCTCACTGGAGGAGTGCATTGTGTTCCCTAAAACAAGTAAACAACAGAGCTACAGAGCCAAGGCCACTTCCAGTCTAGGGAATATACCTGGGGAAAACTGAAAATCAATAAGAAAGAGCCACCTCCAAATTTAGGGCTGCACTGGCTACAAGAACCTCAACTTGGGTACACCTTAAATATCCCAGGAAATATAAAAATGGTTCAAAACATTGTGGTACTTACGTACGATGGAATATCCCTCAGCCATGAAATCAATGTCATAAGACCAGTAGCAGCAAAGTGAGTGGATTCAGGTACGATGATTCTAAGTGAAATAAGTCACACAGAAAAAGAAACTTATCATAAGATATCACTTATGAAGATCCTGTAAACATGGCTACACGTGAACTGAGTTAGGAAAGAGAACAGAGTCTCACATTTAGAAAACACTCTTATGCCTGCATAAAGGGGAAGGAGAGGTGGGGTGATGCATAAAACCAGAGTTTGATATAAGCACAGGGACCGTTTCAAAAACCAACTTTGGAATTGACAAGACCGACACCTTCCTCAGTGAAAGAGACTCAAAACCCCATATTTCCCACAGAGGAATATATCTGACTAGTAAGAATCTTAAAACCTATGTATTGATATGTCTCCATAAGGGAATCAAGTGTGTCTAGAGTGGCATAAACATGGCAGCGAGAATCAGCTCAAACCCACTATAAAAAGGAATTTCAAAAGCAAAACCAAAAAACAGGGAAATTCTTTACAATTCCTTCAGGGTGTCTGAGGAAACCTGGAAAGACCCTGTCTACAATGACAGCTGGATGTGGCATAAGGCTGGACACTTGGGACTGAGAGGATTGGTGAGATTGGGTGAGCAAATGCAGACCCTTTCAAGCAATAATGCATGGCCCCCATTCCATGGGTCCCAACTCTCCATGTTCAAGGGAATATTACTACAGCTATAACATGTACAGGAAACCTAGAGAATGGACACACTGTGAATACGAAAGGTTTCTAAAACTCAACGAATAGTCCCTCTCCTGGTGCTCCAGTTTGACTTTCCAACTGCCTTACTATCAATCTCCCAACTTGGAGAGACAGGCCCTTAACCTCCTGGTTTGAACAGGTTCCCAACTTGGCAGAGGATGGAAGGGACGAGGGAGAACCCATGAGAGAGTAGCTGTTAGGCATTTGGACGGGCACATGTCAATCTAATTTCCCGGCAGGAAGAAGAATTAACCAAAGTCTCAGCCACCCACCGGGAACCAGTATAGGACATGATCCAAAATTTTGGACTTGCGTTCAGCTCACAAAAAACGAGTTGAGAAATGGAGCTCAGGGGCACAGCAATTCACAAACTGGCAGAGTGATAAAGGACAACTATCGTCCAAAAATCTGTTGAGGGAAGTCAACGAGGCGGACTTGAAAGTGAGGCAAAATAGCAGGAAACAGATTTCAAGAGGTACGTTGGAATCGCCTGTAAAGCACAGGAAGAGGGGCACAACTTGGACAATGGTGCACTTGGCCAAAAAGGGCGTATGCGTTTTCTCCTGAATATATTCAGGAGAAAACGCATACGCCCTTTTTGGCCAAGCAAGCAAGCGGGCAATGCAAATCTGCACTACAAAGAAGTATCACTTCCCACCGGTCAAAAGGGACATCCACAAAATGTGTAAAAACCAGAAAGGCAAGACAGGCCCTGGAGAACAGGGAGCCTTGTTATGCTGATGGGCGGGATGTAAATTGCCAACTGCCTCACTGGAGGAGTGCATTGTGTTTCCTAAAACAAGTAAACAACAGAGCTACAGAGCCAAGGCCACTTCCAGTCTAGGGAATATACCTTGGGAAAACTGAAAATCAATAAGAAAGAGCCACCTCCAAATTTAGGGCTGCACTGGCTACAAGAACCTCAACTTGGGTACACCTTAAATATCCCAGGAAATATAAAAATGGTTCAAAACATTGTGGTACTTACGTACGATGGAATATCCCTCAGCCATGAAATCAATGTCATAAGACCAGTAGCAGCAAAGTGAGTGGATTCTGGTACGATGATTCTAAGTCAAATAAGTCACACAGAAAAAGAAACTTATCATAAGATATCACTTATGAAGATCCTGTAAACATGGCTACACGTGAACTGAGTTAGGAAAGAGAACAGAGTCTCACATTTAGAAAACACTCTTATGCCTGCATAAAGGGTAAGGAGAGGTGGGGTGATGCATAAAACCAGAGTTTGATATAAGCACAGGGACCGTTCCAAAAACCAACTTTGGAATAGACAAGACCTACACCTTCCTCAGTGAAAGAGACTCAAAACCCCATATTTCCCGCAGAGGAATATAACTGACTAGTAAGAATCTTAAAACCTATGTATTGATATGACTCCATAAGGGAATCAAGTGTGTCTAGAGTGGCATAAACATGGCAGCGAGAATCAGCTCAAACCCACTATAAAAAGGAATTTCAAAAGCAAAACCAAAAAACAGGGAAGTTCTTTACAATTCCTTCAGGGTGTCTGAGGAAACCTGGAAAGACCCTATCTACAATGACAGCTGGATGTGGCATAAGGCTGGACACTTGGGACTGAGAGGATTGGTGAGATTGGGTGAGCAAATGCAGACCCTTTCAAGCAATAATGCATGGCCCCCATTCCATGGGTCCCAACTCTTCAGGTTCAAGGGAATATTACTACAGCTATAACATGTACAGGAAACCTAGAGAATGGACACACTGTGAATACGAAAGGTTTCTAAAACTCAACGAATAGTCCCTCTCCTGGTGCTCCAGTTTGACTTTCCAACTGCCTTACTATCAATCTCCCAACTTGGACAGACAGGCCCTTTAACCTCCTGGTTTGCACAGGTTCCCAATTTGGCAGAGGATGGAAGGGACGAGGGAGAACCCATGAGAGAGTAGCTGTTAGGCATTTGGACGGGCACATGTCACTCTAATTTCCCGGCAGGAAGAAGAATTAACCAAAGTCTCAGCCACCCACCGGGAACCAGTATAGGACATGATCCAAAATTTTGGACTTGCGTTCAGCTCACAAAAAACGAGTTGAGAAATGGAGC